>NC_139024.1:40275085-40965314 GCF_964662115.1 Mustela nivalis
TGAAAAATAGAGAGAAAAAGATTTAAAACAAAATCAAACAAATAAACAAAAAACAACAAAAGTCTTAGTAACCTATAGGATAATGTCAAAAGTTCTCACATACTATATATCTGGAGTCCCAGAAGAGAGATGGGGACAAAACAATTATTCTATAAAAATACTAAAGAGTACTAGAAGGACTAAAAATGATAAATAATTGAGTAAATAGAAAAGACTAATTTTTCTTAATTTGATTAACTTAATTTTTTTTAAGGATACATAGAATGGTTTAGAGCAAAAATTACAGCTTTGTATCATGAGATTTATGACATCTTTAACATAAAAGGACGAATGGAGGTTAAAGACAACTATACATACAAGATTCTACATCTTAGGTGAAAAGGTACAATACTAAAAAGTAGAACACAAAGTGTTAAATAAGTATACTGCAATCCCTTGAGCAACCACTAAAAAATAATGCAAGGAGGTGTAGTCCATAAAGCTAATATATAAATTGGAATGGAATTTTTAAATATATGTGGAATATATTTTCAACATATATATTCAAAATATATTCAACATTTGAAAGAAGTCACGAAAATCAGAAAGAAAAAAACTAATGAGAAAAACTAAAATAAAGAATTAAAATGATGATTAAATTCCAATCATAATAATAAAGAAAATTCAAGGGTTAACTGACAAATAAAAATAGGAGATTGAATAAAATTATTGTATCAATGTTAAATTTATTGAAATTGATAATTATGCTGTTGTTATACTAGAAAACCTAACTTTCTCTTATGAAATGTACAGTGAAGTATATAAATAATATATGCAACTTACACATAACAAATACCTATTTTGTATTTCTTTGGATATGGCAATAAATATCATTACCACTTATACTGGCAAAGTTGTTAATTTCATTAAATTTAAGAGACCCAAAAGCATACAATAAGAAAGTTCGCATTTACTAAGTATTTCCTATTTGCCAGGCACTTTACTGTATTAATTCATTTGTGTGTGAGAAGAAAAAGTTGATGAGTGGTATCAGTGAACATATATTATTTTATACTTAAATAAATTTAGAAGAACAGTTAAAATGAGCTCTTACCAGAAAATACATCATATAAACTTGTTCCATCACCGTTGTCATCATCTGCTGCCATGATCCTATTTCCTTTTGACAGTCGCCATCTAAAGTATTAAATATAAAGATTTTCCACTTAAAATCAACCTCACAAGTCAGAGAGTGAACCTAGCTTCAAGTTAAAAAGCAACTTCTAAATTTGGACACAATGAATAAATTCACTCCCTATCACACTTTTTAAAAAGTGCCTAACATTTTCCAAAACCTTAAACTTGCTTATTATAGTTAAGCCATGTCACAAAGTAAATGATGCTGATTTTATAAAATAGAACAAAACACAAATGAACTTTTATACAAAAGTAAGCCAACTATCATACTAAATAAGTACAATTACATGCTGAGTTCTAGGAGTCTTTTTAGCAAAACATCCAACCTGGGGTTGGTCTTGGGAACTTCACACTTACATGTTTTCACCAGTAAGAGAGTAAGACAGGAACAACAAAGAAATTTGATAATATACGAGGCCTGGTAAAGATGTGAGAAAAGAGGTATTCTCATACGTCACCCAAGTGTACACTGGTGCAAGCTGTACGGAGGCAATCTGACAACAGCTACCAAATTTTTAAATGCAAATCATCTTTGACCCAACAAGTCGTATCTAGTAATGTGTTCTACAGATATACAAGCACATGGTAAAGATGTACATAAACGAATAGTCAGTGCAGTGCTGTTTGTAGTGGCAAGAGTGGAAGCAACAAAAGAATCCAAAACAAACCAAAAAATGTGACTTATCTGACAGTCCAATCTGCCAGTAAAATGTGATGAATGGCGCCTATGGTCAATGAACTGTGGCTACTGAGGGTTATTAAGGATACCTAGAGCTGTGCACTTCCGCTCCCACCAAGATATACTCTTAACAGCCAGGTTACATTTCCTACCAAATCCAATTATGCCAGTTTCCTTATTTTTTTTAAGTAATATTATTAGGAGAGGCGCCTGGGTGGCTCAGTGGGTTAAAGCCTCTGCCTTCGGCTCAGGTCATGCAGGCACCCTCTTTTTTTGTTTTAAAGTAATATCGGGGCACCTGGGGGTCTCATTGGGTCAAAGCCTCTGCCTTCGGCTCAGGTCATGGTCCCAGGGTCCTGGGATCGAGCCCCACATCCAGCTCTCTGCTCAGCGGGGAGCCTCCTTCCTCCTCTCTCTCTGCCTGCCTCTCTGCCTACTTGTCATCTTTGCCTGTCAAATAAATAACATCTTAAAAAAAAAAGACTACTTTGCCTATTAAGTTAAAAGTAGGAAATCAATAGAACTGAAAAAAAACCTGGATCTTTTTATCCGTCACTGGTCTTAAATTTTTCTACAGTTGCTTACGGAAACATTGTCCACACCTTTATCTCTATAGGTTCCTGACCACTAAAAGTATGTTTTTAATTACTTACAAATTTAATACAAAGTGACAGCTCATTTCTTAGTCATGCCATATGTTACATTTAGAGTTCT
Source organism: Mustela nivalis (assembly GCF_964662115.1). Classification (NCBI taxonomy): domain Eukaryota; kingdom Metazoa; phylum Chordata; class Mammalia; order Carnivora; family Mustelidae; genus Mustela; species Mustela nivalis. The sequence goes on from NC_139024.1 coordinate 40,277,655, forward strand.
TAAAAATTATTTTTGAGAATAATATACACAAGAATATGAAAGAGTCAAATTATATATGTGATTTCTCACCATGTACACATAAGAAGTTAAAGGAACTGTGGCCATTAATCATGTCTCTCAATTTCAGATCCACCCTTCTGTGATAATGAAGAATGACCTTGGAAATATTTCTCCTTTGTAACTGGCTCGGTGTTAAACCTTATCAGTAGAGCACTGGAGAGACACTGGAAAGGACAGTGTCCTAGGAAAGACACTTCCTAGTTTCAGTGTGCCTGGCTACTCAGGCTCCTGCAGAACATCTTTCTCTAGCATCTAGTTCCTGCAGCAGACAGTCTCTCCAGCACCAGGCTCCTGCAGGGCACCATCTCTCTATATACTTGCCTCCCATAAGTGAGGTTTCTATTAAAAAAGACTCCTGTAGGACCCAGCTTACTCCTGCTAGTCTCCTGGAGAGCACAGTTTCTCCAACTCTTGGATCCCACAGCACTTGACAGCCAGCAGCACCCAGGAGCTTCCTTATGCATCTCTTCTACCAGATTCAAAGCAGTGTCACCAGCAGGGCACTTAGCAACTTCTCTGCCCTTCACTTGTCCCCAGCCATGCACCTTCCAAGGAGGGCGAAGACAGCCCCTCCTTGGATGATCTATTTCAACCCTACAGGTACTGGCCACTCCCTCTATCTTCTTCTATTCCTACCTTCTTTAGAGTTATCTTTAACTCTTTTTTTTTTTTTTAAGATTTTATTTATTCATTTGACAGACAAAGATCACAAGCAGGCAGAGAGACAGGCAAAGAGAGAGGAGGAAGCAGGGTCCCTGCTGAGCAGAGAGCCCAGATGCGGGACTCAATCCCAGGACCCTGGGATCACGGCCTGAGCCGAAAACAGAGACTTTAACCCACTGAGCCACCCAGGAGTCCCTAGAGTTATCTTTAACTCTTACTAACCAATTCCCAGTTATTCTAACTGTTAATAATTCTTTTTCTAGAGGCACGGGGCTGGTATCATCAGTAGTAGAAAATGTGACTCTTGCTCTCAGGAACATGAGGTCAAGCCCCACACTGGGCATGGTGCCTACTTTTAAAAACTAACTAAATAAAATAATAATAATTCTTTTTTTTTTTTTTAAGATTTTATTTATTTATTTGAAAGAGAGACAGTGAGAGAGAACATGAGTGAGGAGAAGGTCAGAGGGAGAAGCAGACTTCCCATGGAGCTGGGAGCCTGATGTGGGACTCGATCCCGGGACTCCAGGATCATGACCTGAGCCGAAGGCAGTCGTCCAACCAACTGAGCCACCCAGACGCCCCAATAATAATAATTCTTTAAGTATTTTCTCTTCAAATTACTGTATGGTCTTTGTCTCCTGATTAAATCCTACCTGATACAGATAAGAGTCATAACAGAGATTTTAACACACTTTTCTCTGCTGATGAAACAGTTAATTAATGATACAAGTCTGAATACAAAACTGACAGATCTGACCTGATTTTCTATCTCTGCATGCAATAATTCAGAGAACTTATATTATGTTCAGGTACATCTATAAGAATTGACTGTCATGACAGTAATTTTTAACAAGTATCAAAGAACTTGTGTGAGAAATTATATCAGAACTTGTATCAACAAGTATCAGAGAACGAGCTTTTATCAAAACCAACAAAATTGGGGTGCCTGGGTGGCCCAGTGGGTTAAAGCCTCAGCCTTTGGCTCAGGTCATGATCCCAGGGTCCTGGGATTGAGTCCCACATCGGGCTCTCTGCTCAGCAGGGAGCCTGCTTCCTCCTCTCTCTCTGCCTGCCTCTCTGCCTACTTGTGATCTTTGTCTGTCAAATAAATAAATAAAATCTTTAAAAAAAAAACAACAACAACAACAACAAAATTCAGGGGTGTGTATCTGGCTCAGTCTGTACAGTACATGATTATTAATTTCAGGGTCTTGAGTTCAAGTCCCATGGTGCGCAGGGAGCCCACTTTTTAAAAATAAATAAATAAATAAAATTCGAAGTTAATACACTCTTAAATTTCCCAGCTCCTTTGGAAATTTGCAAAGAAAGATCAAAGAACAAATATTAATAGAAATGGGGAAACATAGAACTGAATCACAATGAATACACCATAAAGCAAAGTTTGTGGAATACAATCAAAATAATACTTTTAGAGGAAAAGAAGACAAAGTATTAATGGGTTCATCATCCAACTCGAGAAGTTAGAAAAAGGTCCAATAAATGTGTAAAAAAAAAAATGTTTAAAAATGTTTAAAAATAAACCAAAGAGGGGCGCCTGGGTGGTTCAGTGGGTTAAGGGTCCTGGAATCGAGCCCTGTGTCAGGCTCTTTGCTCAGCAGGGAGCCTGCTTCCCTTCCTCTCTCTCTGCCCACCTCTCTGCCTACTTGTGATCTGTCTGTCAAATAATTTAAAAAAACAAAAACAAAAACAAACAAAAACAAAGAAACACATAAAGGATAGAAATTAATAAAAAGCAACAAGCACTATAAAGATGAATAAATAGGGGCGTCTGGGTGGCTCAGTTGGTTAAGCCACTGCCAGCTGCTCAGGTCATGATCCCAGAGTCCTGGGATCAAGTCCCACATTGGGCTCCCAGCTCTGCGGGGAGTCTGCTTCTCCCTCTGACCTTCTCCCTCTCATGCTCTTTCTCTCTCAAATAAATAAATACAATCTTTTAAAAAAATAAAATAGAGATGAATAAATACATTTATATTTATGTTAGTTCTTCAAAAGACAAATTAAATAGGCATATCCTGGGCCAAACTGGTTAAGAGAAAGTAGGTACAAACATTAGGAATAAGAAAGGAGGGGCATCGGGGGTGCCTGGGTGGCTCAGTGGTTTAAGCCTCTCGCTCAGGTCATGATCTCGGGGGTCCTGGGATTAAGCCCTACTTCCCGCATTCTGCTCAGCGGGGAGCCTGCTCCCCCCCCCCCCCGCCTGTCTTCTGCCTACTTGTGATCGCTCTGTCAAATAAATAAATAAAATCTTTTTTTTTTTTAATAAATAATATCTTTAAAAAAAAAAAGAAAAAGAAAAAGAAAAAGAAAGGAGGGGCACCTGGGTGGCTCAGAGGGATAAGCCACTGCCTTTGGCTCAGGTCATGATCTCAGGGTCCTGGGATGGAGTCCAACATAGGGCTCTCTGCCCTGCTTCCCCCTGCCTCTCTGCCTACTTGTGATCTCTCTCTCTCTGTCAAACAAACTAAAAAGAAAAAAAGAAAAAGAAAGAAAGAAAGAAAAGAAAGGAGTGACAGCTTCATCTACAGCAGAGATTCCATTATTGAAAGAAAGCTCTAAGCAAAATATATCAGTGTCCTTTCTATATATGGCCTCTTCTCAATTTAAGATTACATTTTTGTGGAAATTCCTAAAGAAATGTCCATCTCACCCACTGGACTGTAAGCTCCATGAAGACCAGGACTGGCTCTGTCTGTTCATCAGTGTATACCCAGCTCTCAGCACAGGGCCTTGCAAGTCAGTAGGTAATAAAAAAAGTATCTGTTGAATTACTGATATTCCTAATCTATTCATGACAACTCTGAATTTCCTAGCTTTGATAACAAGGTAGTCACACCTTTAACTGAAATAGAGAACCAAAGAAAGTAGGATGAATTATCTGTAGGACATGCAGGTAAAGATGTCTAAAGAGATAACTGAAAACTAAAGTATGCAGCACAAAAGACAAAATGTAATTGGTAAAGGTCAGATTACTCTCTTGAAATCACAAAGGCCAGTGATTCTCCAGGAAGAGGGAGGAGGAAGAGGAAGGATTACGTACTAGAATCCCTCGGAAAGAGGGATTTATTCACATGTGCTCTCACCTTCCCCCAAATGAGGATCTCAATATATAATGCAAGGTACTACTGACAGAGGAAGTGTTGTACCTATGCAAAGTGGAGAGGCAAAATTTTACATGTTGAGAACCATGATGATGAAAGAAAATTGCTGCAAGGTTACTCATAAACATTTTACGAACAATCCTAATGGATTCAGATGTGAAGATGAAGCAGATGAGAGAAGGATTACCTTGTCTTTTGTGACAGGACAATGTTGTAAAAAGACAGTCTAAAGGCAATTTCCTTTAAAAAAGAAAAAAAAATGAAAGACTGAAATAAGCACCTGTAGAGAAAAACAGGAAAAAGCAAGGGGAGGAGAGTGTATTTTAAGGTTCATGGGAAAGGCTAAATGTAATACAGCAAGATTCCTGAAGAAAATGTAAAGGGAAAACAATAACAAACGCTATATAAACTGAACACTATATGCCTGGACCTTAAATGTTCCAAATACATTGATTTCAATCTTCTCAAAGTCCCATAAAGTACATACTATTCTTTTTCCCGTTTTATAGATGAGGAAACAAATAACAAATGATTAAGAAATTTGTTCCAAGGTCAAACAGCTGATAAGTGGCATATCTGGGATTAGATTCCAGCTCCTTCATTAAAGCCAAATGACAAAATCAGGAATATTCGCCAGAGATAAAAGTATATTTTTTTTCTTGAAAGTGGGCCACCTCTTGTGAAATGGGAAGAAACGCTAGAAGATCATTGGGGTGGGGGTTGGGGAATTCTTGCCCTGGTCTCAGTCCCACTCCAGTCAAAGCAGCACTGAGCAAGATGGGGGAGGGGCACTGAGGAAGGGGAAAGGTTTGGAGCTGTAGGTGTGGAGGATGCAAAAGACCAGGGAAGAATCCGGGAAGGACTAGGACCGAATCAGAGTCAACGTCAACTTGATCCCTCAAGCACAAACCCTGCGCTTCTGCTATTTCTACAGTAACATCTGAGTTGGGGCCAACTATGTGTCAGGCGCTGTTTTGGGCTTCGTGGAGATCAAGATAACTTCTCCGGGTATTACGGTCTCGGAAACAACCAACATCAGTGATGACCTGACATTAAGGAAAGCCACATTCCTCCAGAATCGCATGAGAAAGCTGTAAGGAGTACATTCCACGACAAGATTGGGTTGGGGGGGAGGGGCGGGAGGAGCAGTCGAAAGGGCAGTTCCTACGTGCGCTCGCCCCAAACACCCCTAGATACTCTCGAAGAACCAAAGAGCGACACGAATGAGAGACCAGAAACTGCACCCGAGGGCGGCGGGAACGCAGCTACCTGCGGGCCCCGGACACCAGGCGCGCCCCCCTCCCCCGACTCCGCGGCTCCCTTGGACTCCCTGGCTCCCCAGAAACCTCCGGCTTCCGCTCGGGGCACTACCACGCCATTCAGTCTCTTCCCCAACAGCCCCGAGCGGACCAGACCCCCAAATCAACTTACCCGCCCTGCCTAGCCCAAGAGAGCCGGGGATCCCTTCTGGACACCGAGGTCTCCCAGGCATCTCCACCAATGCCAGAACGCACTCAGGACGCGAAGGCGGGACTGAGCATCCATGGCCAATCAGACCAGACGTAAAGTACGTCCCGGCGCACATAACTAGTTCCCGCCTTTGGGAGGGCGGAAAAAAAAAAACACGGTTGGCGCCAAACTCGCGTAGGCTTGTGCGGACTTTAAGAGAAAGGGGCGGAGCCTAGGCCGGCCGGGGCGGGTGGGTGGAGCTTCACTCCAGGAAGGGGCGGAGCTTCAAAGAAGGTTGGGGCGGAGTCTGGGAGAAGCTCTTTAATGAAAGGGAAAGTAAGCTCTAAGAAGGCTCTGTCATTTATTTAGTCCTTTATTCTATAAATTCTATTGAATGTCAACCGCGTGCTAGACGTAGTGCTGGACTCTGGCTCCATAATGATAAATAAGCTCTGTTCCTTGCCCCCGGACACTTTCCCGCTTGATAGGAAAACAATTTATCCTTGGGCATTGGGAATTTCGAAGAGAGGACACCAATGCAAGTAGGGTAGGAGGAACAGGAGAGCTTTTTAGAGGGTAGAATACCCGAATTGTCTTATAGCAGTTGAAGATACTAGAGATGCTTGTAGGGTCTAGCCTCCAGAGGCGGGGTCTACGCCATTATTGGTGGGGAAGTAGAACAGAGATGACTTCCTCTGCTACCTGATCTGGGGATCTTCATCCTGTCGCTAGCCTTTTCCTCCTGTTTGTGCATTTTAATAACTTGTAACTGCCAATATGAACTTCTTACATATTTTTAAAAATTTTTGGAAAGATCCCCATTTGAGAAAGTATGTTCTGGAGGAACACTGGTTTCCTGGATTCTACCCCAACCAACTTTGTTTCTGAGAAGTTAGTCAAGCATTCCAGGCAGTGGAGACTCAGAAAGAGTAGAGGGTGTGCAACTACCAGGTGTTTTGTTGCGGGAGCGTGAAATGTGAGATGAGGCTGGTGGGGAAAGCAGGGGTCAGAACTTAAAAGACCTTGGATACTTGGAATTTACCTTTAAATGATGAGGCATTGGGGAAACCACTGAAGGATTTTACTCTTGGTGTGGTCGTGATCTGATTTGCATTATTAAAGCCCTCTGACCTTGAGAAGGAGAATTTTGAGATGCTCTAACAATGATCCAAGCCAGAGAAAATGAGATCTGGAAGAAGTGGTAGGTAACAGAGAGGATAGATTTAAGATATTTAGGAGATAAAATCACAAAACTTGGCAATGGATTGAAGATGGGCTTTCAGCATGGGTGCGTAATGATGACACTCATCAAAAAATGGGGCGCCTGGGTGGCTCAGTGGGTTAAGCCTCTGCCTTCAGCTCAGGTCATGATCTCAGGGTCCTGGGATCAAGCCCCGCATCAGGCTTTCTGCTCAGCAGGGAGCCTGCTCCCTCCCTCTCTCAGCCTGCCTACTTGTAATCTCTCTCTGTCTGTCAAATAAATAAAAAATATTTGTTGAGAACATAAAATATATATCTCAAAAATAACTGAAGTCTTCCCCAAAACTTTTCTTCCAGACAAGAATGGCCCTATTACTGAAGTCCTTACAAAGCCTCTCATTTTACTGGTACTTAGTAAAAACTTTACACTGAATAGAAAGTAGTGATTGGTTTAAAAATATTTGCTTGGAGGGGCACCTGGGTGGCTCAGTGGGTTAAGCCACTGCCTTTGGCTCAGGTCATGATCTCAGGGTCCTGGGATCGAGTCCCGCATCGGGCTCTCTGCTCAGCGGGGAGCCTGCATCCCCCTCTCCCTCTTTCTGCCTCTCTGCCTACTTGTGATCTCTCTGTCTGTCAAATAAATTAAAAAAAAATCTTTAAAAAAATATATATTTGCTTGGAAAGACATCAATCAGTGCCAACTTGGGAATTTGGGATGCTTCTAGAAGTCACATGAAGGAATCATTATTTTCTTTAAAGGAAAGGAAATATAACACAGTTACATGTTTTATAAAATCTGAAGTCACAATTGCAAATGTTGCTTTAAAAAAGAAAAAAAGCAATTTCTAGGGGAGCCTGAATGGCTCAGTTGGTAGAGCATGCAACTCTGGATCTTGGGTAGTGAATTCAAGCTCACTGTTGGGGATAGAGGCTACTTTTTTTTCGTATTTATTTTTATTTGTTTTTATTATTAACATATAATGTATTTTTGCTTCAGGGCTACAAGTCTGTGATTCATCAGCCTTTTTAAAATTTTTTTGAAGATTTTTTTTTATTTACTTATTTGACAGATGGAGATCACAAGTAGGCAGAGAAGCAGGCAGAGAGAGAGGAGGAAGCAGGCTTAGCCACCCAGGCACCCCTGAGATTCATCAGTTTTAAACAATACACAGCACCCACCACAACACATAACCTCTCTAGTGTCCATCAAACAGCTACCTCATCCCCCATACCCTTCTCCTCTCCAGCAAGGATAGAGCTTACTTGAAAAACAACAACAGCAACAGAAAATAAGCAATTCCTGAAGATGTCTATATGTACTTCCATGGGGGTAATCTATAAGATTATAGTGTTAAGAAAGGAAAAAGTACAGTATGATATGCTGGCTTTCGTGTAAGAAAGAAAATGAGGAAAATTATATATATATATATATGTATATACATATATATATATGTATATATTTGCTTGTTTTTGCATAAGAAACACTTGAAGGGTAAATTAAAACCTAATAAAAGGGTAACTTACTAGGGAAGAAGACTGGCTGGAACGGATAGAGAGGAAAGGGAAACTCCTTTGAGTATGCCTTTTTTTAAATGTCCATTTAAGTATTTTTATATGCAAATATACATAGCTTTTCTTCCTTTTTTAACAACTGCTTTATTTTTTTATAAAAGCTTTTTGACATATAATCCACATACCATATATTTCACCTATTTAAAGTACAAAGTTGCCTTTTTATAACTTTTGCTTTTGCTTCATGGAAGTGTTTCATATATTCAAAGATTGAATCAAATCAGAAGGAAAAATTCTAAAATGAAAAATAAATTGAAATAAATGAAACTATGTAAACAAGAAAAACATAAGCAAACTAAATGATTATCTCAAGTGACATTTAATCACAGTGTTCTGACTACACACCATTAGTAAGATATATTCCAAGCACAAAAAGAACTGCAGAGAAATCTTATAATGTATGTACCAGTTTTAATGTTAGTCTTAATATTGTAATTTTGAAACCATTTAATGTATATTGTAAGACAATATGTAATATTTTTAGGAATCAAGATATTTAGTGAAAGAGAAAAGAGATCCAAACATAAAATCAAAAAAATTAAGGGGGAAGGAGAATGATAAAAAAAAATTTAGGGGGAAATCTTATACTGTTTTATCTGAATTGGAAATGCCAACATGACCTCATGATCTTTTAAAAATATGTATTTCTTGGGGTGCTTGGGTGGCTCAGTTGGTTAATGTCTGCCTTTGGCTCAGGTCATGATCCCAGGGTCCTGGGATGGAGCCCCACATCAGGCTCCCTGCTCATGGGGAGCCTGCTTCCCCATGGTTGTGTTCATTCTCAAATAAATAAAATCTTTAGAAAATAAAGGTATTTTTTATTTCTTTTCCTTAAAGAGTCTATAAGAAATACCTGACTAGCAATGCATTTGACAATAACTTTTGACTTCCCCCAAACCTAACTACTAATAGCTTTCTATTAACCAGAAGCTTAAGCAATAATAAAAACAGTCAATTAACACATTTTGTAATGTTATATGTATTATACTATATTCTTAAAATAAAGTAAGCTAGAGTAAAGGAAATGTTATTGAGAAAATCATAAAAATTCCTAAGAAAAAGAAAATGCATTTATAGTATTATACTATATTTATTAAAAAAAAAAAAAAAAAGTTGGGTTAAGCCGCTGCCTTTGGTTCGGGTCATGATCTCAGGGTCCTGGGATCGAGTCCCGCATCAGAGTCTCTGCTCAGCAGGGAGCCTGCTTCCCTCTCTCTCTCTCTGCCTACCTCTCAGCCTACTTGTGATCTCTGTCAAATAAATAAATAAAATCCAAAAAAAAAAAATAGTGGGGCACCTAGGTTGCTCAGTCGTTGGACATCTGCCTTTAGCACAGGTCATGATCCCAGGGTCCTGGAATCCAGCTCCATATTGTGCTCCCTGCTCAGAGGGGAATCTGCTTCTCCCTCTTCCACTCCCCCTGCTTGTGTTCCCTCTATCACTGTATCTCTCTCATCAAATAAATAAATAAATAAATAAAATAATAAATAAAATAAAATCTTTTAAAATAATTAATTTTTTGGGGACGCCTGGGTGGCTCAGTTGGTTGGACGACTGCCTTCGGCTCAGGTCATGATCCCGGAGTCCCGGGATCGAGTCCCGCATCGGGCTCCCAGCTCCATCGGGAGTCTGCTTCTTCCTCTGACCTTCTCCTCGCTCATGCTCTCTCTCTCACTGTCTCTCTCTCAAATGAATAAATAAAATCTTAAAAAAAATAAAAAATAAAAAAAAAATAAAATAATTAATTTTTTTTAAAAAATCCAGATGTATGTAGACCTGCTGTTCAAAGGTTGACTATATTCTTATTAGTTAGTGAACAACTGCCAACTGATGCATTCAGATCCTTTTTTTAAGAAGTGAGGTAACTTGCATTACACATTTTTTTTTTATATTTTATTTTATTTATTTGACAGAGAGAATTCACAAGTAGGCAGAGAGGCAGGCAGAGAGAGAGCAGGAAGCAGGCTCCCTGCTGAGCAGAGAGCCCGATGTGGGACTCGATCCCAGGACCCTGAGATCATGACCTGAGCCGAAGGCAGCGGCTTAACCACTGAGCCACCCAGGCGCCCCTTCAGATCCTTTTTGTAAGAGAGTTTCAAACATGAAATACACAGGAGAGAGATAAAGGTGATTGATACAGCTGAAACCGTAAGGACAGGGAGGGACAGAAGAGTGAAACAATAGAAAGGAACTTTGACAGTCATTACAAAAATGGGCAATAGACCCAGATGCTTTTTTTTTTATTATTCCATTTATTTGTCAGAGAGAGAGAGAGAACACAAGACACAAGCAGGAGCAGCAGGAGGCTGAGGGAAAAGCGGGCTCTCTGCTGCTTCCCACGGTGAAGTGGGACTTAATCCCAGGACCCTGGGATCATGCTCTACAGCCAAAGACAAATACTTAACCGAGCCACCCCCGGCGTCCAACTAAGATTCTTTTAAGACCATGACAAGACTACTGTCAGTCATTAGCATTCCTTCTGAGGCATGGGGAACAGGGAGCCACTGCTCCTGGATGCCCCAGAAACTCACTGCCAGCTTCTTGGGCTCCCTTTCCTTCCCCATGCATCTTTCACTGCACCTCAGCACTTTTTTCTTCCTTGTAACTTAGAAGAGCCAAACTCTTGGTGTGGCACCGTCAAATGTTGATTCTCTTATTTTCTTCAGTATCTCATTTGTTCAATATTATTCTTCACTGTAATGAACACTTATTGAAGACATTATAGGCTAGGCAATATACTAGGTGCTGTGGTTGCTTAAAAAGAATTTAGGGGTGCCTGCCTGATACACACATATTTTTTTTTCCTACGGGATATTGACATGGTGAGTGTAGTTGGATTCATAGCATCTATTTGTGTGAAGTGGCTAGAAGACTGTGTCCACAGCATTGGAAAAATATACACTCTAGGAAGAAGTTGCTGTTCTTGGGCAGTGGCATTAATTCAATCATTCAGAAAGCACTTACTGAGTGTGCTCTATGTGCTAAGAACATAAAGAGAAAGGCCCAAACCCAGTGAAGAAGGATGACTGACAATTCTAAATGGCAGCATGTGGAACAGTTCTGCTTCAGGATCCCTGCTCAGTGGGGAGCCTGCTTCTTCCTTTTGCCCCTGCCCTTCCCCCTCCTTGTGCATGCTTGTTTACATGTGAACTCTCTCTATGTCAAATAAATAAATAAAATCTTTTTTTTTCCTCAAAGATTTCTTTAAAGATTTTACTTATTTATTTGACACACACACACACACACATAGAGTGAGAGAGGCAACACAAGCAGGGGGAGTGCGAGAGGGAGAAGCACACTTCCCACTGAGCAGGGAGCCTGATGTGGGGGCTCAATCCCAAGACCCTGGGATCATGACCCAAGCAGAAGGCAGACACTCAAAGACTGAGCCACCCAGGTACCCCACAAAAATTAAATCTTGAAAAAGAAAATAAAAGAAAAGTAGATCATGTTAATAACAGTGGAAATGGAAGGAGTGAAGTCTATTCCAAGCACAGAGTGCAGTAGGAACAAATGCAAGGGAGGAGAAAACAGTATGGTTTGTTAGGAGAATAATGTTCTACATGGTTGTATAATGAACTTCCTTAGTTCACAAATAGTTATTGAGTCTATTGTGTGAGCCAGCCAGTTTTCTTGATGGGATTCTATGGTAAAACTACCTACCTCATAGGTTATTGTGAAGATGAAGTGGGTTGGCATATGTAAAACACCTAGAAAGGTCCCTGGCATCAGGTACTTACCTATTATCACTAGAAATATGAACATGAATCATATATAGTCTCTCACCCCCAAGAACCTTGACTCAGTTGGGGTGGGCAGGGAGACAAAAGAAACAATTTCATCAAGTGCTACAAGGGATACCTTCTTCTGGGAAAGGTCTCTCAGATACAGTGACCTTTAAGCCAAGACCTGAAAATGCAACAGTTAGGCAAGGGAAAGGGTGGGAGTAGGGTGGGGATGCATTCTAAACAAAGGAATAGTATAATTAGAGGCCTGCAAGCTAAATAAGGCCAATGAAAGTGGTTCTGGAGGGGGTGCCTATATGGCTCAGTTGGAAGGACAAGCAACTCTTGATCTCAGGGCTATAAGTTTGAGCCCCATATTGGGTGTAGAGGTTATTTAAAAATAAAATGTTTGGGCACCTGGATGGCTCAGTCCATTAAATGTCTGCCTTTGGCTCAGGTTATGATTCCAGGGTCCTGGGATGAAATCTTGCATGGAGCTCCCTGCCCAGTGGGGAATCTGCTTCTCCCTCTCCCTCTGCCCCTCCCCCTGCTCATGCACTCTCTCTCTCCCTTTTTCTGTCTCAAATAAATATATAAAATCTTTAAAAATAATAATAACAAAGATAAAATCTTTAAGGGAAAAAAAGAAGATGAGGGACGCCTGGGTGCCTCAGTCAGTTAAGCAACCAACTTTTGGTTTCGTCTCAGGCCATGATCTTGGGGTCCTAGGATAGAGCCCTGCATCAGGCTCTTTGCTCAGTATGGAGTCAGCTTGAGGGTCTCTCTCTCCCTCTCTCTCTGCCCCTCCCCAGCATGTTGTTAGCATTGTTGAAACAAATTAAAGGCAACATTCTTGCCAAGAGAATTAGTGTATGCACTGAACCCTCTAAGAGTACAGATAGTGCCCTGAAAAAAAGTGAAGGGAAACAATCAGGAAAATAAGGAAGCCATAGAGAAAGATAATTGGGTTCTTCTGGAGCACCAGCCTGCTCACCCAGAGAAGCACACTTTGTGAGAGCCAAAGGAAAGAAGCCTCAGCTGCTGGAATCCATTTCTTATGAATTCATGGCATAATGAGTATAAAAAATTGACCCTCTAGGATATAAAAGAAAGATAGACGATATCATTAATCATTAAAGAAATGCAAATTATTGAGACAATGGTGAGATACTACTAATCCCTATGAAAATGACTAAAACAGGGACAACCGGATGGCTCATTCGGTTGAGCATCCAACTCTTGGTTTTGGCTCAGGTTATGATCTCAGGGCCCTGAGGTCAAGACCCATATTGGGCTCCAGACTCAACTGGGAGTCTGCTTGAGATTCTCTCCCTCTGACTGTCCTCCCGTCTCTCACCCTCTCTTGCAAATAAATAAATAAATAAATCTTTTTAAAAAATGGCTAAAATTAAAAAAACAGTAGTAACAGCAAATGCTGGCAAGGATGTGGAAAAACTAGATCTCTTGTACATTGGTGGTGGGCATATAAAATGATACAGCCACTCCATAAAACAGTTGGTTTGATCTCATATGAGTTGTGCGATTGAGCCCCTCCTCAGGCTCCATTCTGGTGAAGTCTGCTTGAGATTCTCTCTCTCAACTCCTCCCATCCTCTAAAATAAATAAATAATTAATTTGAAAAAAAAACCATGCAGTTACTGTACAACCCAGCAATCGCTGTTATGGGAAGTATCTCAGAGCAATGAAAACATGTGTATGTTAAAAGCCTGTACGTTGGGGCGCCTGGGTGGCTCAGTGGGTTAAAGCCTCTGCCTTCGGCTCAGGTCATGATCTTGGGTCCTGGGTTTGAGCCCCAAGACAGTCTCTCTGCTCAGCGGAGAGCCTGTGTCCCCCTCCCTGTCTGCCTGCCTCTCTGCCTACTTGTGATCTCTGTCTGTCAAATAAATAAATAAAATCTTTTTTAAAAAAAACCAACCAAACAAAACAACACTTTTTATTTTTTAAAAGATTTTATTTATTATTTGACAGAGAGATACACAGGAGAGAGGGAATACAAGCAGGGGGAGTGGGAGAGGGAGAAACAGACTTTCCGCTGAGCAGGGAGCCAGATGCTGGGCTCCATCCGAGTTCCCTGGGATCACGACCTGAGCTGAAGGCCGAAGCTTAACGACTGAGCCACCCAGGCGCCACTAAAACACTTTTTAGAGGCGTAACTTACACAAGGTGCACAAATCTTGCGTACAGTTGTTTTTCTGCTTTTTAAAAATTTATCTACCAGAGTAACACCACCGAGAGGAAGACCATGAAAAACTTCCATCACCATAGGATGTTCCCTCAGGTCCCCTGGCTGTCCATACTCTATAAGGCAACCATTAGCCTGACTTAGTCATTATTTTGGCTTGTTTCTGAACTTCACGTAAATGTGAAGCTCTATTCCACTCTTTTTAACGGCTTCTGAATATTCTATAACGTATATACCAGACTTTAATTAAGCATTCCCTAACTGAGCCCCTACTTCCGACATTTATATTATGAAAATTGCAAGAGGCGTGCTTGTCATACTTCCACAGGAGGGAGGCACGGTGGACTGAGACCTCCCTCGCTTCCCCGGCCTAGCGGAATCTCCGGTCTCGCTGTCCACCACACCTTGCCTCCGAACCTACCCTCACTGTATGCAAGAGATGCGGATCACACCAGCGGTCCGCTTCTACTCCCCTCCCGGAACTGTCGCGCTATGGACTCCGGCTGTTTCCGCTGCTGGGGGGGCGGGGCTGGGGCCGCCCTGCCGTCGCGGTCGCAGACTGGTGACGGAGGGCGCCGCGTGCTCCCCCACGTGTGCTGCAGTTCTCCCGGTGTCTGCGGGGCAGCCGGGGTGCTTTCCCTGGGGGCGTAGTTGCTGGCGCCTCCGGTGCGGGATCTCAGCGGCTCGGGGACTCCGAGCGCTAAGCAGGGAGCGCTGGTGGCCGTCGGGGACAGAGGGCCTGCGGTCATGGAGCACCTTTTCCTGGATGTGGCGGCCGCGCCGCTTCGCTTACTCGCTGCCAAGAACGAGAAGACCCGCAGCGAACTGGGCAGGTTCTTGGCCAAACAGGTAAAAGAAGGAGGGAGAGGGAAATCGCCAGGCAGATCCCGGCCGCCCCCCTCGCAAGTGCCCTGCGGCCCTGAGCTAGACGCGCTACTTGAAGGGAAGAGAGTAGCGGCGTTCTGTCACCCCGGTCCCCTTCCCAGGGCTGGTGGCCAGGGGCGGAGACGTCCGCGCGTGTTTGAAGAAATCGGAAGAAAGCTTTTGTGTTTATCGGAGAGACCCTTCCGTTCTTTCCACCAGCGGACGACCCTGCAACTCTGAGGGAGAGGTGGCTTTCCGAAAGAGATGTGGTTGGTTTTTCTTTAATTGAGATTGTATCTTTGCCCTTTTGCCGTGTATATTCCTCTAGTGTGCCAAGTCTAAGCCACCCCTGTTAGAGTGACTGTTTTTCTTTCCTGCCCCATCCCGTAGTTTTGGCCAGCTGACACGTATTGATTGCGCTCCTGCTTTGCGTGAGACACGGCGTGGTTCTCTCAACAGACAGAAATTCGTTACGGTCTTTGCCTCCAGGGAATTTAGCATCTATTTTTGGAGACAGTTCATAAACACAGAAAACCACCAAGGGCCAAAGCAAGACAGCTAGTGCTAACGGTGTGACATTAACCATTATCAGGTGAATTAGAATCTTCTAGGAAATAGGTTTTTGGCCTTTTAAGAGCCTTCTCTTGACTCCCTGCTGTCTGAGTTGAGGACCTCTATCATGCATTTTTTTCACGTTGCATGCTAATTTCCTGTTTTATGCTTCTCCACCCCTCAATATCTTTGAGTTTCTTGATAGTAGAAAATTTGTTTTTTTTCTTCTAACTCCAGCATCTATGATTTATTTATTCAGTCATAAATGCATCGTGTACATATATATTCCATTCCTTAGTAAGCATCGAGTGTATTTTGGGTCAGGAGCAGTAGAGAACTAACATGAGAGGCACTTCTGTTTGGTGACAACAAATTGGAAGTGTAAAGGGGAGGGAGATACCCTGGGGTTTCTGGCTTCTGAGACCCAGTGAAAGGAATCACTAAACAAATGGTGAGCTGTAGAAAGAACTCAGTTTTGATGGGTAGAACTAAGGAAAGAGATCATCAGTTTGTATGAGCTGAGCTTCTGGTGACAGGCTCCTGAGTTATGTTGCTAGAGGTATTTTTCTGTAAGTGGGCTTTAGAATTTAGAGCACAGGTTCTGAATCTGGGGATCATGGACCAGCAACAGGAGATTATGTTTCCACACTAGTGTAATTGGATGTAAAATTAGTGTTTATGTATTGGGAGTAGTGTGGGGAAATGGTTTGTGGTCTTTATTTGATAAAGTTTTAGAAAATCTGACACACATGTGAGAACCACTTGTGTGGATTCTGAGATTGTATAGAAATAGTATTGGACCTGGAAGCTAATCGAAAGATCAGTTGAATTAGGAGATTAGGTCACCTTTGTCTCTCCCTTTTTTTTGCTTCACATTGTCTGTCAAATTCTGTCCTACCTGAGATGTTTTTCAGGTTTGTTCCTTGAACCATTTTCAGTAATCATTTCAAGACTTTCACTCAGAAGAGTTGATTGTATTGCCATTCTGCATTTCTCCTATTTTTGGAAACAAAACAATTTTTACTGGAAAGCAGAGACTTTTGAAACACGATTCTCTTTGCAGTTAAGATCTGAAGTAAGAATTTTTTTAGGATTGTGGGGTTTAAAATTATTTTTTAAAAATTTTTTATTTTTATTTATTTATTCTAAAGATTTTATTTATTTATTTGACAGACATAGATCACAGGTAGGCAGAGAGGCAGGCAGAGAGAGAGGAGGGGAAGCAGGCTCCCCGCCAAGCAGGGAGCCCGATTCGAAGCTCCATCCCAGGACGCCAGGATCATGACCTGAGCCGAAGGTAGAGGCTTAACCCACTGAGCCACCCAGGCACCCTGTGGGTTTTTTTTTTTTTTAAGTTTTTAAAAAAGATTTTATTTATATGACAGAGAGAGATGCACCAAGAGAGGGAACACAAGCTGTGGGAGTGGGAGAGGGAGAAGCAGGCTTCCCACTGAGCAGGGAGCCCGATTCAGGGTTTGATCCCAGGAGCCTGGGATCATGACCCGTGTGACCCGTGCTGAGCTGAAGGCAGGTGCTGAACCAACTCAGCCCCCCAGCACCCCCCCCCCTTTTTAATGCTCTTTATCTCAGCTGGTGATATCACCTTTTCTCTATCCAGTCACTTTAGAGAGGGGAGTGTCCTCACTCTTTTCACTCTTTTTCCTTCACATATAGCCATCTTCCATGTTTTATTTACTTAGTATTGAATCTGTTCCTTCTTTTTCATCCCTCCTACCACCACCATCCTATAATTCTGACTCCATTCTTGTGTGTGTATTTTCCAACATCTCCAAGCAATTCTCAGACTGGAGATAACATCAGATCCCACATGTTAGGCGTTCAGTCCCATAATACTGTGCCCCACCCTCCCCAATTCAGGTGCCAGTCAAAAGTCCAGGTTGTCACCTGTACTTCTAACCAACTGGCTGCAGATTGCAAGTTCCTACAGCCCCCTCCTTGGGTTTGATTAAATTGCTAGAGTGGCTCACAGAACTCAGAGAAACATTGTACTTACTAGATCAATGGATTATTATAAAGGGATATAAATCAGCAAATGCCAGATGAAAGAGATGCATAGGACAAGCTATGTGAGAGGGAGTGCAGAGCTTCCATGCCCTCTCTAGAGGTGACACTTTATCTCCACGTATCTAAATCTTCTCTGACTTGGAAGCTCTCCTGACCAAGTCTTTTGGGGTTTATATGGAAACTTATTACATAGGTATGATTGGTGAAATCATTAGCCGTTGGTGTTGGAAACCACCGTCCAACCCCTGACCCGTAAGGTGCAGGTGGAGGTAGGACTGAAAGTTTCAAAACTGTAATAATTTGGTTGGTTTTCTTGACAACCAGTCCCCGTACTTGGGTCTTTCCAAAATTTACCTCCATGGGGCACCTGACTTGCTCAGTTGGTAGAGCATACTGCTCTTGATCTTGGGGTAGTGCATTCAAGCACCATGTAGGGCCTAAAACTTATTTTATTTTAAGATTTTATTTATTTATTTGACAGACAGAGATCACAAGTAGGCAGAGAGGCAGGCAAAGAGAGAGGGAAGCAGGCTCCCCGCTGAGCAGAGAGCCCGACCCGGGGCTCAGAGTCAGGACAGCGAGATCATGACCTGAGTGAAAGGAAGAGGCTTTACCCCACTGAGCCACCCAAGTGCCCCTAAAACTTATTTTAAAAACAAACAAACAAACAAAAAAACTAAACCCATAAAATTCACCTCCTTAGCGTAACAGGATAACAAAA
Organism: Mustela nivalis; assembly: GCF_964662115.1. Taxonomy (NCBI): domain Eukaryota; kingdom Metazoa; phylum Chordata; class Mammalia; order Carnivora; family Mustelidae; genus Mustela; species Mustela nivalis. The sequence goes on from NC_139024.1 coordinate 40,295,811, forward strand.
TACACCTCTACCACTCTCCTCATAGGAAATTCCAAGGGTTTTTAGGAAAATGTACTATTGTAAATCATGAGCCATCTGGGTGACTCAGTCTGTTAAGTGTCTCACTCTTGGTTTTGACTCAGGTCAAGATCTCATGGGTCATGAGATCAAACCTGGTCCCAGCTCTGTGCTCACCTGAGAGTCTGCTTGAGGATTCTTTCCCTCTACCCCTACCCCCATGTGCATGAAGCTCTCTTTCTCTCGAATAAATACATCTTTTAAAAATGCTTTATAAATCACAGTATCACACATCCTTACCTCCTTCATCACTGTCTGTGTTCAGGAAGAGCAGAGTGCTTCAGATACTGGAACTGAAGGATGGCTGAAAATCACATCTATTCTCTTAATTCCTTTTGGGGCCTTGAACAAGATATTTAACTCTCCTGAGTCTCAGTTTCTTGATATATTACATGTAGCAGCTGCTAAACAGTTGCAAGGATTTTGGAGCCAGACTGTGACATGGATTGCTAGTTATGCGACTAGCTTTGTGACCTTAGACCCCGCCCCTGCCCTCCTTTAAAAGATTTTATTTGTTAAAAAAAAAAAAAAGATTTTATTTATTTATTTGCCAGAGAGGGAGAGAGAGAGAGCACAAGCAGGCAGAGTGGCAGGCAGAGGCAGAGAGAGAAGTAGGCTCCTGGCTGAGCAAGGAGTCTGGGGTGGGCCTCGATCCCAGGATCCTGGGATCATGACCTGAGCCGAAAGCAGTTGCTTAACCGAGTGAGCCACCCAAATGTCCCAACGCCCTTTTTTATTTTTCAATATCCTTATCTGTAAAATGGGGTTGTTACCACTTTATGGGTTGCTGTGAGAATTAAACTCCTAGACTATAGTAAGCACTGTTTATAAAAGTGGTTAATGATTATTGCTATAAATAAGATTGTTGTAAGAGCTAGATAATGCATGTGAGGAGCTTACCAAAGTGCTTGGCACAAAGTAAATAGTCAATACAAGTGAGCTATAATAATAATAATAATAATAATTTTTTGAAACTGCTTTATTGAGATATAATTCACATACCTTATACTTCATCCATTTAAGTGTACAGTTCAGTGGTTTTTGCTATGTTCACAGAAATGTGCAACTGTTATCACAATTTTTTTTAAACTGGTATTTAGATATTTTCATTTTTTTTCTAATTTTTAAAAAATTTATATAAGTAATCTCCACCCAATGTGGGGCTCAAACTCATGACCCTGAGATCAGAGAGTTGCATGCTCTTTCGACTGGGCCAGTGAGGCACCCTGACATTTTCATTATTTCAAAAAGAAGCCCCCATGCCTTTTAACTCTCACCCCCCCCCAGACTGTATCGCTGTGCTCTCCCAAATCCTCGTGGGCAACCATTAACTCATTTTTCTCTCTATGTTCTCTATTCTGCTCATTTAATATAATTATCATTAATAAGTCATCTGAATCTGTTACCATTCTGTATAATAGCTCCCCATTTTCTCTAGAATAAAAATCCAAGCTTTCTAAAATGGTGTATGGTATATGAACTGTTTTTTATTTTTTGAAGTTTTTAAACTTAGAAGTTTCTTTAAAAAACAAAAACACAAACAAAAAGCGGGGCGCCTGGGTGGGTCAGTCAGTTAAGAGTGTCTTTGGCTCTGGTCGTGATCCCAAGGTCCTGGGATCAAGCCTCACATCAGGCTCTCTGCTCAGCAGGGAGCCTGCTTCCCCCTCCCTCTCTGCCTGCCTCTCTGCTACTTGTGCTCTCTCTCTCTCTGACAGAGGTCAAATAAATAAATAAATCTTAAAAAAAACCAAACTTCGTTTATTTAGTATCTACACCCAACAGGGGGCTTGAACTCATGATCAGGAGTTTCATGCTCTTCTGACTGAGCCAGCCAGGTGCCCCAAAGATAAAAGTTTATTTAAAGAAACTTTTTTTTTTTCCCCCTGTCAACCTTATTTCCAGTTCTTATTTCAGGTATTTTTTTTTTTTAAGATTTTTAAAAAATTTATTTGACAGAGACAGAGAGAGGAATAGAGAGTGAGAACAAGCAGGGTAGCAACAGGCAGAGGAAGAGGGAGAAGCAGGATCCTCATTCAGTAGGGAGCCTGATGTGGAGCTCAATCCCAGGACCCTGGGATCATGGTCTGAGCTGAAGGCAGAGGCTTAACGGACTGAGCTACCCAGTTGTCCCTGTTTCAAGTATTTTTTAATACAACCTAGTGGTTTTCAGCTGGGTTAATTTTGCCCCCAAGGGCAAATCTGGAGACATTTTTGGTTGTCACAACTGGTGGTGGGGGGGTTGCTTCTAGCATATAGTGTTTAGAGGCCAGGGATGTTGCTAAATATGTTATGATGTATGGGATAGCCTCACAAGGAATTGTCCAGCTCCAAATAGCAGTAGTGCAAGATTAAGAAAGAAACCTTAAATATACCTACACTTAATAACAGAAGATCAAAATCCCTGAAACAGAAAGTGACAGAAGAGGAAAAATAGGCAAATTCACAATTATAATTGGAGACTTTGACACTCTATCCTGAGTAACTGATAGAACAAATACAGAAAACATTAAGCATGTAGAATATCCACTATCGACAATCCTGACCCATTTGACATTTATAAGAATGCTGTGCCCAGTAACAGTAGAATACATGTTCTGTAGATCTGAAACATTCACCAAGATAGAGCATATTCTGAGCCATTAAACAAGTCTCAATAAATTTAGGAGAATTAATGTCATGCCCAAATAGTCAGTGACCCCAATGGAATTAAATTAGGAAAAAAAAAAAAAAACAACAAGAAAACCTGAAAGGTACTGGCAAAATCCCTAAATGTTAGAAATTGAGAAACGAAATTAAAAAAAAAAATAGTTAAAGGAAAATCATTGGGGAATCAGAAAGTATTATTATTATTTTTTTAATATTTTGAGAGAGAGCATATAAGATGTGGGGAGGGGCAGAAGGAAAGGGAGAAGCAGACTTCTCACTGAGCAGGGAGCCCCATGTGAGGCTCAATCCCAGGACTCTGGGATCATGACCAAGGCAGACACTTAACTAACTAAGCCACCAGGACCCCCAGTATGCAACTTTTGATCTCAGGATTGTGAGTTCATGCCTGTGTTGGGTGTAGAACTTACTTTAAAAAATTAAAAATAACCTGGCGATTCACAGACCTGTACCCCTGGGGCTAATAATACATTATATGTTAATTTAAAAAAATTACATGCTGAAAAATTTATTTTAAAAAATTCTAAGTTAAGGGTTCCTGGGTGGGTCAGTCGATTAAGTGTCTGTCTTCAGCTCAGATGGCTCAGTCTTGATTTTGGCTCTTGATTTTGGCTCAAGCCATGACTTTATGGTTGTGAGATCAAGTCATGCACTGGATCTCTGCTGGGCGTGAAGCCTGCTTACCTTTCTCTTCCTCTGTCCCTCCCACTCCTCAAAAAAACCAAAACAAAAACAAAAAAAATAACACCTACTATGAAAGGGTCTGGGGATCTAGCCCAGCATCTGGCTCTGTGCTCAGCAGTGAGTCTGTTTGTCCCTTTCCTCTGCTCTTCCCCTCTGCCTCTCCCCCAACTCATGCATGTGTACACATGTGCACTCTCTTTCAAATAAATAAAATCTTTAAAAAATTTTTAAGTTAAATTAAAATTTAGTTTCAAATTAAGCATAGAGTTACATGACCCAGTGATCTCACTCTTTGGTAATGAAAAAGGTTAAGAGTAATGAGTATATTACAACTGGTGTAAAAAAAAGAAAGCAATGAATATATGCCCATGAAATTTTTGTACCCAAATGTTCATAGTAGGTGTTATTTTTTGTTTTTGTTTTTGTTTTTTTGAAGAGTGGGATTAAAAGAGAGGAGTGGGAGGGACAGAGGAAGAGAAAGAAAGGTAAGCAGGCTTCACGCCCAGCAGAGATCCAGTGCATGACTTGATCTCACAACCATGAAGTCATGGCTTGAGCCAAAATCAAGAGCCAAAATCAAGACTGAGCCATGGAGGTATGTGCCGCCATGGTAGCTTTTTTGATGATAGCTGGGAACAGCAAAGCAGTGAAGTTAATGATCAGCATGCAAGTGGATAATAAAATTGTGATTTATTCATAGTGAAAAACTGCCAGTAGTAAAGTGGAATAAATTATTGAAGCATTTAATTACATGGATGATTATCAAAAGCGTTATACTGAGCAAAAGAAATTGGACAGAAAAGAGCACATACGGATTACATTTATATAAAGTTCTAGACTTGTTTAATTTGTGGTCATAAAATCATATTATTAGTTGCCTATTGGTGAGGGGATTGACTTCCAGGGAACAGAAGGGAACTTTGGGTTTGATACTTCATTTGGGTGGTGGTTACACAGGTATGTACATATATTAAAACTCATCAAACTATAAATGGATGGATTTTATTGTAAAGTGTATGTCAGTGAAGATTTATTCATTTATGTTCGTTTGTTTTTAAAAAATCTAAATATCTGAGGGCACTAGGCTGGCTCAGTTGGTAGAGCTGCAACTCTTTTTTTTTTTTTTTAAAGATTTTATTTATTTATTTGACAGAGAGAGATCACAGTAGGAGAGAGGAAGGGAAGAGATCACAGAGAGAGGAAGGGAAGCAGGCCCCCTGCTGAGCAGAGAGCCCGATGTGGGACTCGATCCCAGGACCCTGAGATCATGACCTGAGCCGAAGGCAGCGGCTTAACCCACTGAGCCACCCAGGCGCCCCAGAGCTGCAACTCTTGATCTTGGGTTAGGGGTTTGAGCCCATGTTGGGCATAGAGTTTACTTTAAAAAAAAAAAAAGCTAAATATCTATTTCTTTCTTTCTTTTTTTTTTTTTTTAAGATTTTGTTTATTTATTTGACAAAGATCACAAGTAGGCAGAGAACCAGGCAGAGAGAGAGAGAGAGAGAGGAAGGGAGAGAGAGAGAGAGAGAGAGAGAGAGAGGAAGGGAAGCAGGCTCCCTGCTGAGCAGAGAGCCTGATGCGGGGCTCAATCCCAGGACCCTGGGATCATGACCTGAGCCAAAGACAGAGGCTTTAACCCACTGAGCCACCCAGGCGCCCCAGTATCTACTTCTTCTAACACAGTTTTCCAGGTTACCTTTAAAAAAAAAAAAAGACTTTATTTATTTATTTATTCATTCATTCATTCATTTATTTATTTATTTATCTGAGCTAGAATGAGCGGGGTTGGGGGGGGGGCATTGAGATAAGGAGAGGGATAACCTCAAGCCGACTTCATGCTGAGTGTGGAGCCTGACACAGGACTAGATCCTGAGACCCTGAGATTATGACCAGAGCCGAAATTAGGAGTTGGGTGCTCAACCTACTGAGCCACCCACGCACCCCCAGATTACCTTTTGAAGAGAAAGTTCATGAAATGATATTCTCTCTGGAGCTTTTTCCCTAATGTGTAAGTATCCATTTGTATAACATGTCCAGGATAGTTGCAGTATTTTCATTTTATAGATGATATGTTTCTTTTTCTTCACAATATAACTACTTTTTATTTATTATTATTATTTTTTAAAATATTATTTATTTATTTATTTGAGAGAGAGAGAGAGAACAAGAGTGAGCACAAGCAGGTAGAAGACCAGAGGGAGAGGGAGAAGCAGGCTCCCCGCTGAGCAGAAAGCCCAACCTGGTCTTGATTCCAGGACTTTGGGATCATGACCTGAGCTGAAAGCAGATGTTTAACCGACTGAGCAACCCAGGCATCCCTACTCTTTATTTTTTATTTTTATTTACTTATTTTATTTTTGAGAGGTGAAGGGGTGGGACAGGGCAGAGGGTTACGGAGAGAGAATCTCAAGCAGGTGCCAGTGCCCGGCGTGAAGCCAGATGCAGGGCTGGTTCTCACAACCATGAAACCATGACCTGAGCTGAAGTCAAGAGTCAGATGCTTAACTTACTGAGTCATCCAGGCACCCCTACTGTATACTTTTTACATGATGATATCCTTTGTGGGCTTGTTTATAGGGACATTCAGCAATTGAAAATGTCATGTCATGCCCCTGTGAATCATGACCAAATCTGCTAAATTTTCTTGTAGGACTAATACTGATAAAAATCGTTCCAGTGTAATATCTTTCCCCCATCAGTGCTTTATTCAGAATTAGTTGTTTTATGAGTTAATGCCCTGTATTTAGGAAGATTTTATAAGAGCTCAGGTGTAAGGTGATCTTTCATGAGTGATAATTTTGGAAAAAATTGTTAAATTTTTGCATATGGTATTTAGGTTGTGTTCAAGCTGCACTCTTACAGATAACTGTTTAGTGTGAAACTCCTTAGAATAAATTCATAGCATTGGATTTCCTGGGTCAGCATTGGATAGCTTAAGCAGTTTAAATCTGCAATCTCATTGTCCACGGCAAGTGTTGTGTAGATCTGCGTGTACACTAGCAACATGAGACCTTTTACACACTTCAGTTTTCCTTGTTACTCTTATGAACATTCTGAGCTCAAGCACTAGAATTTTGTGATCTATTTCATCGTGCATATCAAAGTATAGCTGTCTCCTTTGATTTCTATTTTTCTGTTTGTTTATTAGAGGCTGAAGCCTTCACAGGGATATCCTCATTCATTTTCTGGAATTGATTTCTTACCTCTGTCCTTCCCTCAAGAGAGCTGGCAGTTTTGCCTACTAACAGCGAGGTTTTTTGTTTTGTTTTGTTTTCCCCATGCAATTTGTTTTACTTCAAGAGCAAAGGAGCTTGAGGAAACACTGAATTCTCTGGGAAGTATTGAGACCATGAAACAGATTATTTTTCAGGGAAGCTGTGTAGCATTTTACATGGAATTCAGGTATCAATACTTTTGCTATAAACCCCAGTGGACTGAAACTTCTTTGTAACAGCCTTTTACTTTAGACTCACTATAATCTTCTACTGCAGAAACCCCCATTTTGTTTTATAAGGTAAACTCACCTATGAAATCTGGAAATGGATGTTTTGATTCCAAGCTACGACTTTTTGCTATTCTGCCTAGTACAAATGAGTAGCATTTACATAGATACATTGTTTTCTTTCAGGTGTGGACACCTCAGGATCGCCAGTGTATCCTGAATACCTTAGCCCAGTTACTTCTGGATAAGGACTGTACTGTGCTTGTTGGTCGCCAACTGCGCCCTCTTCTTTTGGATTTGCTGGAAAGGAATGCTGAGGCCATTAAAGCTGGAGGCCAAGTCAACCACGATCTACACGAACGGCTCTGCGTGTCAATGAGCAAACTCATCTGTAACCATCCTGATGTCCTCCCGTGAGTAACAGTTTTTTCTTCACATTTCTCCGTGAGGTAGTAGAACCAGCACTTTCCTGGGAAATAAAAGAGGAGTCTGAGTTGAGGAGAAGGAAAGAAAGGAAATAGAAGAAGAAAGATAAGTGGTACTGTTCTATAAAAATAATCACAACAGAATCCCTTTATCCATTTCCTGTGTTCTTTTTAGTCTTGGCCATCAAGACAGGTCTAGAAAAATGGCCAAGACATGTTCCCTGCCGTCAAGGATTGTATCATCTGGCGAGATATCCATATAAGACGATTTAATTATATTTATTTTAAAAGATTTTATTTATTTGTCAGAGAGAGAAAGAGAGAGAGAGCATGCACACAAGCAGGGGGAGCAGCAGGCAGAGGGAGAAGGAGGCTCCCCACAGAGCAAGAAGCCTGATGTGGGACTCAATCCCAGGACCCTGGGATCATGACCTGAGCTGAAGGCAGCTGCTTAACCGACTGAGCCACCTAGGTGGAGTCCCCATAGAAGGCAGTTTAATTAATTAATTAATTAATTAATTTATTTTTTTAAAAGATTTTATTCATTCATTTGACAGACAGAAATCACAAGTAGGCAGAGAGGTAGGCAGAGAGGGCGGGGGGAGAAGCAGGCTCTCCGCTGAGCAGAGAGCCCGAAGTGGGGCTCGATCCCAGGACCCTGGGATCATGACCCGAGGGGAAGGCAGAGGCCCCAACCCACTGAGCCACCCAGGCGCCCCTGGAAGGCAGTTTAAATGAATTTTAGCTGAGGTTCTTAGAGCATACACTTCAGAAGGTTATAATTTTTGCTTGCTAGAGCAGCCACAGGGATGGCGTCCTTTTTAACTTTCTATAATAATCTATCCAAAGCAGTATTGTAAGAAGTTGTCTTAGAACTGAATTATTTGTTTTTAAAGATTTTATTTATTCATTTGAGAAAGTGAGCAAGCAAGAGAGCACAAGCCGCAGAGGGAGAGGGAGAAACAAGCTCCCTGCTGAGCAGAGAGCCCAACATGGGGCTCAGTCCCAACACCCTGGGATCATGACCTGAGTTGAAGGCAGACTCCCAATCGACCGAGCCGCCCAGGCACCCCAAGAATTGGATTCTAATATTAACGTTTCCTGGGCTGGTTCACCCCTCCTTAGGCAGCCTGGTGATTGTCCACTTCTGGGAAGTCACCATATTGATGGTAAACTTACCATGCACACCAGATCTGCATGTCAGATCTATAATCCAGAAGTCCTCCTGCCTCATCCTCCCAAACAGTTGGGGGCTACAGGGACATGCCACCTCATCTGCCTTTGTCTTTAACTTAATAGTAAAATATCGTTTGTGTGGAATAGTCAAAGGGGCAGCCAAATGAGTGTTAGAGTTTTTTTTAGTTGAGTTTGAACTTTCATTCTAAAGTTGAATAATATCTGTGCACTAATAAGAGTATTTCTTTTCTTTTTTTTTTTTTTTAAGATTTTATTTGAGGGCGCCTGGGTGGCTCAGTTGGTTAAGCAACTGCCTTCAGCTCAGGTCCTGATCCCAGAGTCCTGGGATCGAGTCCCACATCAGGCTCTCAGCTCCATGGGGAGTCTGCTTTTCCCTCTGACCTCCCCTCTCATGCTCTCTCACTCTGTCTCTCTCTCAAATAAATAAAAAAAAAAAAAAAAAAAAAAGATTTCATTTGAGAGAGAGTGTGTACATGCAGTCAAGCCTGGGCAAGCGGGGAGGGGTAAAGGGGGAGGAAGAAGGAGAGGGAAAAAATGTGAAGGAGACTCCCCACTGAATGGGCAGCCTGATGGGGGGGCTCTCTCTCATGACTGTGCGCCACCCAGGTGCCTCTATGAATATCTGTTATATCCATCTCTCTCTTTTTTTTTTTAATTTTTAAAAATTTATTTATTTGTCAGAGAGAATACAAGCAGGCAGAGTGGCAGGCAGAGGGAGAAGCAGGCTCCCTGCTGAGCAAGGAGGCCGATGTGGGACTCGATCCCAGGACCCTGGAATCATGACCTGAGCCAAAGGCAGCAACTTGACTGACTGAGCCACCCAGGCATCCCTTAATTGTTTTTATCAACATAATAAGTATACTTTGGCTTTCTTGGAAGTATGATCTCTAATCTGGTTCTTGAATACACAGGGAATAAGAAATGAAGGCTTGGGAGAAAACCAGAATTTTTTTTTTTTTTTTTTTTTTTTTTTTAGATTTTATTTATTTATTTGACAGATCACAAGTAGGCAGAGAGGCAGGCAGAGAGAGAGGAGGAAGCAGGCTCCCCGCTGAGCAGAGAGCCGGGTGAACCGGCTCAATCCCCGGACACTGGGATCATGACCTGAGCTGAAGGCAGAGGCCTTAACCCACTGAGCCACCCAGGTGCCCCGAAAACCAGAATTTGTATGAGCTTTTCTAAAAGGGGAGGAAAAAATGAGCCCAGGTTAATGGAACTGGAAAATACACAGCAAACATCAATGTCATACTTGATAATTAGGAACATATGCTGTGGGTTGATTGAGGGTTGAAATTGTGGCCTCACTTAGTGCTTTAATCATTTAGATGTACTTATCTGTGGTACCTTTTCATAAGGTATCCCAACTATCCTGTGCTTACCAGATGAGATTGACATGTGGGTAACTTGAACCCCCATTTCTCCTAAGCCTTTGTGATAGAATGCTTCTGGATTGCGTTTGAGAATCATTAAAATGATGGATTAGTTTGATTTCCCATCTGCTTCAGATTTTATGTTCTTATTAAATGCATATGAACACACCCCTATTTTTTCTTCTTTGCATTTTGCCAAGACCGTGTATTTTACTTACACTCCCATGTTGTTCCAAAAATTATATAATGCAGTTTATGAAAGTGCCCATGATAGAGTAACTTAAAATACAAGCAGAAAAAAGAGCTGTGTGTGAATGAATCAATGCGTGTTTTAAAATGAACTATAGGCCATGATGTAGAATGAGATTTTGATTTTTAGTTTTAGGAATTATAGTTGATTAATTCAGCATGTGCCCCAAATTTCCTTTGTAGAGGAAATACACTTAATGTATTAGGAATATACCAAATATATTTAGATAAGATGTAGTCATTCATCCAATAGGTAAATAGGTAAACATAGGAGACCCTTGTTTTTAGCCCTGGGCCACATCATGGGGGTAAAAATATAATGGATTATTGTACTTTACAAACAATTGAATATAATACACTAATAGAGGTGTGTGAGGCAAATACTTAAGGGGAGGAATAAAATCACTAAAGAAGAATGAGTGTTTTCCTCTTGGAAATCAGAGAAAGTTTGTACTGGGGCAGATTTTGGAGAAAGAGCAAGGAGAGGAAGAATAAAGAGAAGAGAAATAGGATGGCAATGAAAATCTAGGATTGGGGGGAAGAAGAGACTGTACAGAAGGTACTTTGGTAAGCTCCCTAGCGTCCTAATCCCTGCCATTCATTTACAGATCCATACCTCTTTCTGAGCTCAGCATGTTTGAGGCTTCCATGAGGTACCTCAGTGGTCTTAAACATTCTTTTTCTTTTTCTTCTTTTTTCCTTACGCTGTTTGCTCATTACTGGGTGCCTATCCCAACTTTATTTAGATAACAATTGAGGTATATTTTTGTTGACATATAACATTGTATAAGTTGAACATATATTACATAGTGATGTGATACATGTATATATTGTAAAATATTTACCATAATAAGATTAGTTAACATATCTTTCACCTCACATAATTACCATTTTGTTGCCGTTTGTTCATACTGTTTTTGCACCTAGAATCCTCAAACATATGTTTTACTCTGGCAAATTCTTTGTTAGGACTCTGGGAAAGCAATCCCAGCTGTTGATGCATTCCCTATTCTAACATATTAGGTTTCCGGGTACCCCCCCCAATTCAATTTTTTTTAAAGGAATCTCAACACCCAGTGTGGGTTTGTACTCAAAACTGTGAGATCAAGAGTTATATACTCTATCCAGGTGCCCCAGGTTATTTTTGAATTTTTGACATAGAATGTCATATTGAACATCCTTCGGCATGAAATTTGTGGATCTGTCGTGGTGATTAGGAATGTGGATTTTTAAAACAATGATGTTGTTTTAGTAATAATATATATTTATACAGGATTTTGTAGTGTTTAGGTATATGTTTTTAATCTTTTTTTTTGATTTAGTGGTAGACCACTTCCTCTTTTTTTTTTCCCTTAAGTTTATTTATTTAATTTTTTTTCTTTCTGCACTCAGTGTGGGGCTTGAACTCACAACCCCAAGATCAAGAGTCTTATGTTCTTCCAGCTGAGCCAGTCAGGTGCCCTTTAATCTTTATATTGTAACATCTTCAGTAATGTCATTGTAAAATCTTATTTTTAAAATCTTTAGAGAGGTTAACTAAATTGTCCTAAATGTCAGAGCCAGAACTGGACCACAGGTCTTATTTCTAGATGCTAGGAAAACTATGATGAGTTGCCCAAGTGAGTGGCTCATCCCAGATTAGATGTTTAACTGGATGGTATTCCTTGTCACTTTTTTTTTTTTTAAAGATTTTATTTATTTATTTTTCTTTTCTTCTTTTTTTTTTTTTTTAAGATTTTATTTATCTATTTGACAGAGATCTCAAGTAGGCAGAGGTAGGCAGGGGGAGGGGGGAAAGCAGGCTCCCTGCTGAGCAGAGAGCCTGATGCAGGGCTCCATCCCAGGACCCTGAGATCATGACCTGATCTGAAGGCAAAGGCTTTAACCCACTGAGCCACCCAGGTGCCCCCCTTGTTGCATTTTGGACCTTTTGACACTTTCTTACTCCAGGAAAGAGATCCTTTTCTCAGTCATTGAATATTCTCTAGGATAAAAGAAAAAAAAATAATGTTATTCTCTGGCTAAAAAGGCTTTATTGGTCCATCCATCATTGCTTAGATCAGAATTTTTAGAGCACTTCCTAAAAATGATGGGTCTCTAGAGAAAAGGGTAATGTAGTCAAGTAAGTTTGACAGAGTATATTGACCAGTCTTCCTTTTGTATACTTAGAGTGGACCACAATTTGCTTCCTCCATTTGCATACAAATGTAAGGTCATTGCCGGTGCACTCTGCTCATTTACCCCTATCTTCCTCAAAGACCCCGTGGAACGTGGAACGGGTTGACCATGTGGTTACTGCTTATCTGCCTTATCTTGCATGCTTGTTACTGCCCACCTATCCCACATTTGCTGCCAACCTAAGCTGCCCCTGAGCTAGTGTAATGTCAGCTTCTCTCCACCAAAGAATTATTATTCTGACAGCATCCTTGTGAAGAAAAATATGTCCTGTTTTTTTCTCTTAATTAAGAGAAAAGTGGTTGGGGGGGGGGCTGGGTGGCTCAGTGGGTTAAAGCCTCTGCTGTCAGCTCAGGTCAGGATCTTAGGGTCCTGGGATTGAGCCCCACATTGGGCTGTTGCTCAGCAGGGAGTCTGCTTCCCCCTCTTTCTGTCTCTGCCTGCCTCTCTGCCTGTCAAATAAAGAACATCTTAAAAGAAAAGTGATAAATTTAAATTATAATACAGAATTATAAAAAGCAGAAGTCTTCACCCTGAAATCCTACATTTTAGGGGTAGCTGTTATTAGTAGTTTTGGTGTATTTCCTCCCAAATCTCTTTCTCTTTCTTGTTCTGCCAGGTCTTTTCTGAGCAGGAGCTGAATCTTCTAAGTTTCATTTGTCCAGTCTCATTCAGAATATCACAAGTGTTAATTTACTAAGCCTGTATTCCTGTTTGCCTGGCTTGCTTGTAGAAGTCCAAGGTTTCCCACCCATCTCCTGTATTCTCATTATTCCCCAATTGAAGTTTTTATATTTGGGGATTTATTGAGCCAGTAATCTGGGGTATATCTCCTTGGTGCTACAAGTTGCTCTGGAAAACAGATTCAAATGGCCCCTGCGACCATTGCATTGCTCTTTTATATTCCCAGTGGGTTCCTGGGGATTCTGTTACTGACCACTAGTACACCAAGTTGTTATAAAGGGATGCAACTCAGGAACAGGCTGATGGAAGAGACTGCTTCATAATGCTAGATTTGGCAGTGATTTTTTTGGATGACACCAAAAGCACAAACAACAAAAGCAAAAATAGACAAATGGAACATCAAACTAAAAACTGAGGCACAGCAAAGGAAACAAGGATGTAGAGGCAACCTACAGATTGGGAGAAAATATTCGCAAATTTTGTGTTATGTGTTTAATAGGGGATTAATATCCAGAATAGGTAACGAACTGTGTGATCCAACCATCCTTCTTTCCTTCCTTCCTTCCAAATTTTTTTTTTATTTATTAGAGAGAGACAGAGAGAGAGAATACGGAGAGGGGTAAGAAGGGAGGGAGAGGGAAAGAGTCCCAAGCAGACTGTCTCTGTGCTGAGCTTGAGGTCTGATGCAGGGCTCAGTCTCATGTCCTTGAGATGATGATCTGAGCCTGAACCAAGAGTTGGAGAGTTTACTGACTAAGCCACCCAGCGGGCCCCCTTTCTGAAGCTATTTATCCTTCTTTGTGATCCTACTTTCCTTCCTTCTGTGTTTCATGAAAATCTGTTATCCCTTCAGATACAACCAAAGTGTCTCTTCTGGACTCCCCTAGTTTTAGATGAATCTTTTTTCATGTGCCTCTTCGTTTCTGTAGGTGACTATCTTCCTTGCTATTGGAGGAGTCCAGTTTTATACCCCTGGTACTTAACACAGTGTCTGGCTGCTAGGGAGAGATCAGTAGATGTTTGTTGAAGATGAGTGTATTTTCAGTAGAAAACACTTGGGATGAGAAATTCCTGGTTTCCGTATTCTCTTAGATATCTCATGCCATGGTCCTGGTTCCTGAACTTAAACAGGATACCATCTTAGGACTAGGTAGCTTCAGTATTTGTCTGTTTGGTCTCAGACCCTTGGAAATTCCTGTTATATTCTGCTGTCCTGTCTCAAAGTGGAGATGTGTATACTTTGATATCCTCACCAACAAATAAAAATAATCTCTCTCTTTCTGAAGGTTTGCCTTAAGGTATTTTAAGGACACTTCTCCAGTCTTTCAAAGACTCTTCCTAGAGAGTTCAGATGCTAATCCAGTCCGCTATGGGCGCAGGCGGATGAAGCTTCGGGACCTAATGGAAGCAGCTTACAAGTTTCTGCAGCAAGAGCAGTTTGTGTTCCGGGAGCTCTGGGACTGGAGTGTGTGTGTCCCTCTGCTTAGAAGCCATGACACCTTGGTCCGCTGGTATGTAGCTGTTGGACTTTTCTTGTGTTTACGTGTGGGGATCACAGAGGGAGTGTAGAGTTCTGTGCATGAGGAGGGAAAGGAAGCTATGTAAAATGGGTTATTTTTGTGCTGGTGCCTTTTGCGTTCTTATTTCCTTAGTCATGTGTCCCTTTAGTGGAAAATGAGATGATATTAGTGGAGGTCCATTTTTTTTTTGAGTTTTGTCAAGTGAATTCATTATGCCTGATTTGCATTTTCTACTCTCAAATGTATTATAGTAATTCTGTAAGATTTCCTTTTCTTTTTTAAGAGTTTGTTTATTTATTTAGTTAAGTAATCTTTACATCCAGCATGGAGCTCGAACTCCCCACTCTGGGATCAAGAGTTGCATGCTCTACCAACTGAGCCAACCAGGCACCCCTTAAGATTTCCTTTTTTAGTGTTTGGCTAGCTAAGAAATTTTCTTTATTCTTGAGACTCAGCTGCTTGTCCTGAGTTTTTATACTTTGATTTTCTCCAGGTACACAGCCAATTGTCTTGCTTTGGTCACCTGTATGAATGAAGAGCACAAGTTATCATTCCTTAAGAAGATTTTTAATAGTGAGGAACTGATCCATTTCAGGTTGAGGTAAGAAGGGGGATTCCCGGAGATCTTGATGTGGCTTTGCTATGCATTAAAGTAATTGATGAAATCCTCATTTTCCACAGGTTACTAGAAGAGGCCCAGCTGCAGGACTTGGAGAAGGCCTTGGTTTTGGCTAATCCAGAAACCTCCCTTTGGCGTAAGGAGAAGGAGCTACAGTACTTACAGGGACATCTTGTTTCAGCTGACCTCTCTTCCAGGGTGACTGCTGTCTGTGGTGTGGTGCTGCCTGGGCAGCCACCAGTCCCTAGAGAGCAGGTATGTTGGCATCAGTAGGGTGTGTGTCCTCTTCCCCTTCTTAAACACCAAGTGTGCTTTCCTCCTTGGCGGGGCTCTGTGTTATTGGTGTGAGTCAAATTGAGTTTGCCAGATTGCTGTTCCATTTACAGAAGTATTCAGAAGAGATTAAGAAAAAAAAATTTTTTTTTTTTAAATAAGATTTTTTTTAAAATTTTATTTATTTGACAGACAGAGATCACAAATAGATAGGCAGGCAGAGAGAGAGAGAGGAGGAAGCAGGCTCCCCGCTGAGCAGAGAGCCCGATGCGGGACTCGATCCCAGAACCCTGAGATCATGACCTGAGCTGAAGGCAGAGGCTTAACCCACTGAGCCACCCAGGCACCCAGATTAAGAAAAATTTACCCAGGGCCCTCTTCTGATATTTCCTTTGTTTCTGTTTGGTGTTAAATTAGAAACTCTAATGATCCCCATGTGAGGCTTTTCACTTCAGCAGAGCTCTTCCATATATTCTCTCTGTGACATTGTGTAGCACATGGATGTGATACCATATTTATGTGAAACAAAGGTAGAATGACTAGTCTGGAGACCTTTGGACTCCCCTTTGACAGAGACAGGACTAGGCCCAAGTAAAACTCCCCAGCAACTTCTTTCTGTCATAACATTCTTTTTGCTCATTGTGTGGGAGGCTAGTAACTGTAGTGAACTTCCCCCTGCTGTATGAAATGAGCTTTTTCCAAGAATGTGACTCCAGACCCACAGTTTTGAAAGGTTTATAGATTATAATCTAGCTCTATAATCTGAAACTGATGGGAGCCAGTCTGTTTTTCCCCAGCTGTCTTCAGTCAGTTGTCACTTTATGTGATGGTTGGATTCACCCAGTTTTCTTTTTGGATGATGTCCTAAGTCATTTCTTGAACCATTAGTTTGTCCACTAGGCAGTACAACTAAAAAAAAAAAAAATCATAATAAGGGGTGCCTGGCTGGCTCAGTTGGAAGAGCATGTGGCTCTTGATCTTGGGGTCATGAGTTTGATCCCCACGTTAGGTGTAGCAATCACTTCAAATAAATAACATTAAAAAATAATAAAAATTTTAAAAAGCATAATATGTGGGGGTGCCTGGATGGCTCAGTGGGTTAAGGCCTCTGCCTTCGGCTCGGGTCATGATCCCAGGGTCCTGGGATTGAGCCCCGCGTCAGGTTCTCTGCCCTGTGGGGAGCCTGCTTTCCCCTCTCTCTCTGCCTACTGTGTTCTCTGTCTGTCAAATGAATAAATAAAACCTTTAAAAAAATAAAATAAAGGAAAAAATAAAAAAATAATAAAGCACAATATGTGTTAAAAATGCACATCTTAAATGTGCAGCTCAGTGATCATTTGTAAACTGAAAATATCTATGTAACAAGTAGTAGGACACCAGCAGTTCCAGAGGCCCTTGTCTTTCCCTTTGGTCACTAAGAATCTCCCAACCCCAACTACTCTCTTAACATAGATTAGGTTCTGAGCATTAGAATTTTAACACAGGGAAGGATTCCAGTTGGGGTGGCCCTGATGTTGAGTAGCAGTGACGAGGCACTGGGGCAGAAGTACGGAATGATGCTTTGGCCTGCTAAACTGTTGAGAGTAACAGCCCTATAGACTTCAAGCTTCCAGCCCTGGGGTATCTGGATGGCTCCGTCAGTTAAGTGGTTAAGCATTTGACTTTGGCTCAGGTCAGGATCTCAGGGTCCCAGGATCCAGCCCTATATATCTCTTCATGGCCAGTGGGGAGTCTGCTCATTCCTCTGTCTCTTCCCCTGCTTGTACTCTCTCTCTCAATAAATAAAATCTAAACAAACAAACAAACAAACAAAACAAAAAAAACTTCCGGTCCTGAATCTCATTTTGTCCTCACATATCTATAGGGGACTGGCCATGTTTGAGAAGTTATTATTCCTTAGAAGTTCTTAAAATCCCACTTTTCTAAAAGATCTTTTTCTCTATATTAGGTACATTGTTATTTGAAAGACAATTAAAAAAAAATTTATTCATTTATTTGAGAGAGAGAGCATGAGCTGGGAGAAAGGGAGAAGGAGAGGGAGAAGCAGATTCCTTACTGAGTAGGAACTCTGATGTAGGACTTGATCCCAGGACTCCAGGATCGTGAACTGAACTGGAGGCAGATGCTTAACTGACTGAGCCACCCGGGCGCCCTGAAATTTTTTTTTAATGCAGTAAAATACAACATTTACTGTCTTCAACTTTTTTCCTTTCTTTCTTTCTTTCTTTTTTTTAATTTACATAAACTGTACTCCCAATGTGAGACTCAAACTCACAACCCTGAGATTAAGAGCCACATACTCTACTGACTGAGCCAGCCAGACGCCCCAACCATTCTTAAACAGTTTTAAATGTACTCTTCAGTGATGTTAACTATATTCATTGTTTTGTAAACAAACTCCAGAGCTTTTCATCTTGAAAAATGGGTAGAGTTAAAACTTTATACCCATTAAACATATTGGGAACATTATTATTTTTTACTTTTTGTTATGGAAAATGTGAAATATGTTTTAAAATAGAAATAGTGGTGTGACAAATCTCCATGTACCCATCACTTAATTTCAGTAATTATAAATTCATGATCATTTATAGTTCTGCACACTCTCTCTAAAACGTTAGTTGAAGCAACTCCCAAATATCACATCATTTCATGCCTAAATATTTCAGTATATATGTATAAAAGAAAATAACTTTAAAAAATCCATTATTCTTTATTATACCTGAAAAAATAACAATTTTGTAATAGAGTATCCTTTGAGTGTCCATATTTCCCTGATCTATAAATATATCATGTGCATTCTTGATCTTAGATATGAAATCCTAGAATGTGGTGAAAGGAAGAAAAACTAATAAAAATTAAGTCATGAGATGAAGTTTGCCTCCATCCTTTGTGTATCAACTTTTTTGGCTTCTCAAACTTTGGGAAACTTTCCTTAAATTTGCTAGCAAATTCTGCCAAAAGGAAAAATTCATCTTTATTTTGTATAACATACCTATTAATATTATAATTCTGGTGCTACTAATTTATTTAGAGGTTTATGTAAAGGTCAGTGGAAGCATTGTAGAAATTAACTTGTGCCCCTTGGAGGAAAGACTGTTGACATGCCTTTTATTTTTCTTTTATCTCCTTAGGCTAGTACTAGGAATTCTTCTCGTGAACAGGAGCTGGCCTTTAGGTCTTATGTGCTGGTTGATTCAGTCTGCAGAAATCTTCAAACACTGGCTATGGCAGTGGCTTCTCAGAATGCTGTGTTGTTGGAAGGACCAATAGGATGTGGCAAAACTTCCTTAGTTGAACACTTAGGTGCAATGACAGGTAGACAGAAGCCCCCTCAACTTCTTAAAGTCCAGCTTGGAGATCAGACGGACAGTAAGGTAATTAAGATACAGCAAATTTTGGTGGGTTCACATGCTTACAGATGTTTGAATTAAAGTACTCTTTTTGCTAGGGGAAGATGGGAATAGTTACTGGTCTTCCTTGTAACTGATGGGACCAAAAACATTAAGTGCCTGTTTATATCCATATAGAAGTTTAATAAAAGAATCAGTCAAAAGATGTGGCATTGGCATCTCAGATGTGTGGGTTCAGTAATACATTATCCTCTTCCTGCAGATGCTGCTGGGAATGTACCGCTGCACAGATGTCCCAGGGGAGTTTGTGTGGCAACCTGGTACTCTCACACAGGCAGCCACAAAGGGACACTGGATCCTTCTGGAGGATATTGACTATGCTCCCTTAGACGTGGTATGTCATTTCACTAATTATTTGCTGATTTCCTATCTTTTTTTTTTTTTTTTTTTTTGTAAATATTTTTATTTATTTATTTGAGCAAGAGAGAGCACTGGGGGAAGAAAGGCAGAGGGAGATGGAAAAGGGAGTCCTACATGGGGCTCGATCCTGAGTCCTGGGATCATGATCTGAGCTGAAGGCAGAGACTTAATGGACTAAACCACCTAGGTGCCCCTGATTTCCTATCTTTGAAGAGCATGTTGTTAATAGTGATTTGGGGAGATAATATAAACAACATAGGTGTTTGCAGTACCTGGGTGGCTGAGATCATGATCCTAGGGTCCTGGCATCGAGCCCCATGTGGGGCTGTCTGCTCAGCGGGGAGTCTCCTTCTCCTTCTCCCTCTGCCCACTCCTCTGCTTGTTCTCTCTAATTCTCTTACTCAAATAAATAAATAAAATCTTAAAAAAAAAAACAAAACCGTAGATGTTTGATTAGAGATGGTATGTTTTCGGAGAAGCTCATTCATGATTACCTACCTATCTGGTTTGAGGTATGATTTACTTATCTGGTCTTCTGTTTGATAGATAAATTGGTAAAGTTCTGCTGGTGCTGTTTTGGTTGAGTAGAGTAGTCCCCCCTTATCTGCCATTCAGTTACCCACGGTTACTCATCCTAAGCAGATGATCCTCCTGATGTATCATCAGAAGGTCAATAGTAGCCTAACACTATATCACAGTGTTACAGTTATTCATCTCACTTTATCTTGTCATGTAGGGATTTTATCATCTCACATCTCCACAGGAAGGGTGAGTACAGTACAATAAGATACTTTGAGAAAGAGACCACATTCACATAACTTTTATCATAGTATATTGTTATAAATATTGTTTTATTATTTACTGTTGTTAATCTCTTACCTTGCTAATTTATAAGATAAACTTTATTATAGGTGTGTATGTATAGGAAAAAGCATAGTATAGATAGGATTCTGTGTTGTCCACAGTTTCAGACATCCAGAGCGGGTCTTGGAAGTAGCCTTTGTGGATAACCGGGAACTACAATAGTTGGATATGTGATCAATCAATTTCATTGTAGTTTTTTTCTTCTTTAGTTTATTCAGTTTCATAACCTTTCCAAGAATAGGCCTTGTGGGAAACATCTTACCCACTTTAGAGATACATTGGAAATTTTGAGATCCTTCTTCCCAGCTGTGGCATTGGTAGAGCAGCAGGCTGAGGACACGTGAAGGAAGAGAGGATAATAATAAGAGCATGTTTGTCTTTGTTTCATTGTACATCCAGTTTATTTTCGTTTTGAATCTTTTTCTAGTGTATCAAAATAGCTATGCAGGCAGTTCATGTTTCCTCTATATTCTGTAAAGTATGACAAAAAGATGTATTTTAGAATGAAAGTTTTTTCTTTTGGGAAGATTTTCTTGAGATTGGTTTTAATTTTTAAAAATTATTTATTTATTTTACCATGAACCCTAAAGTACCTGCATAAGGACTTTCCTCTCTTGATTAAGAATAATGAGAGTGTGTGTGTGGGTTTAAGGAAAGAGTGGCTATAAATACATGTGTATTGTGATGATTTTTGTATTGTAAAGATGTAAGAGGGTTATTGGCTCAGACAGTGCCTCACAGTTTAATTACCATGTTCTAGGGTTCCCCCTAAGTATCCCCCCTTTTGAGTCTAGTTGGCACATCATTTCTAGAGTCATAATGCTCAGTTTTATATAAAGGGCTGGAAACCCAGTTTTCTTAATAAGCCCAGAGCCAAGGCTGACTCCTACTAATGAGACTTAAAAATAAAACCGAAATATAAACCACAAGGCCGAGTATTTGTTGAGGCTTTTTACTTTCTTTTCTTTTTTCTTTTTCATCTTTTCCCCCTTCTTTCCACACCCAAACTGAGGCTTTCCATTCTAGTGCTCTCTTCACTGGGGCAATTTTTTCAGGTAACAGGATACCTAGGAAGTCATTAGGATTATGGATTGTGGAATTAGAGCCAAACAAGGTAGGAGAACATAAGAGATATTCCATCCAAGCCATGATGTATCCTAGGGATCTTTTGCTGTCCTGTAGTTAATTACATTCTTTGATGATCAAATCCAGATTCAAGACCAAACTGACAGTTTGTATTTTGCTCTCCCCTTGGCAGTGTTTGGTAAACATCAGAAAATTCTTCTGCATTGAGTCTCATTTTGTGTAGACCATTCCCCTTCTGTTCATACATTTGTTCTCTTCATACAAAGGGTATGTTGTTCATTTGAGTACATTTAATCTTCAATATCACTATACTGAGGTTGTGTTTACTTTAAAACATGCCTAGATCCCTTGATTATTGTTTTGTTGTTTTAGAATTTCTCAGCTAATAGTTAGCCCTTTATTATTTTAAGGTAGCTTTTACAGATTTCAGGATGATTTTCTGTAGTTTCAGGTTTTGGAGTTATTTGGAGTTGCTCCTACATTATTTTGGGCTTTCCTTTCAGCTTCTAGCCAAGTGTGAAATAATGATGCTTAGTAAAATTGTCTGATATTTTAGAACCCTCTTTCTGACTCTTTGGTCCTCTTACTTTGTTTTTTCTTTTTAAGCTTCCTCTGCACACTCATGTTCCCTACATCTATATGCTTGAAAAATTTCTCCATTTTGTCCCTAGCTGGTGGAAGTTCAGGATGTCCAAATGGAACTTACCGCTCTTTCTCAGAACACCCTTTTCTGCCATAGTTAGCAAGCCAGAAGTTTGATTTCTCTTTCTAGTCTCTTATTCATTTAGTCTTATATTGCTTTGCACTTTTTTTTTTTTTTTTAAAGATTTTATTTATTTATTTGACAGAGAGAAATCACAAGTAGACGGAGAGGCAGGTAGAGAGAGAGAGGAAGGGAAGCAGGCTCCCTGCCGAGCAGAGAGCCCGATGCGGGACTCGATCCCAGGATCGATCGATCCTGAGATCATGACCTGAGCCGAAGGCAGTGGCTTAACCCACTGAGCCACCCAGGCGCCCCTGCTTTGCACTTTTTTTTATCTCTTTATTTTATTCTCTTCTATCCCACTGCCTTAGTACAGGGTTTACTTCTATCCATCTATGTAGCTATCATGCTTTGTTACCCAACTAGTCTCTTCTTTTTGTTTTCTTTTGTTTTCCTTTCCTGCCAGCCAAACATCTATCTGTACAACTATCCTGCCTTTGTTTTTGCCTCTTTCCTGTAGGCTACCGCCCTTGCAGTTTATATTCCATGTTGTCGTGCAGTTGATTTTCTAAAATGGAAATTATAGTATTTCCCCCCAGGCTAAAATCCTCTTAATATCTTTCATGAGAGAATTCAAACTCCTTAGCTCAACACAGCAGACCCTTAATCATTTATCTCTACATTTTGTAGTTTTTCACTATTTCGTATACATACTCTGCCCTAACAACTATGCTGTTAGGCATGTAGATTTTTATCCATTTGAATACTTTCTGCCTGGAGTATATATGCTATTTCTCTCCCATGAGACCTAATTCCTGCTCACATTTAAGACTCTGAATATCATTACTTCTGAGGTGGATTCTGTGCCCTGCTTCTACACCATTTCATTCTGACTCACATTCACCTTTGGGGTCGCACTGATCATGCTGTATGGTTGTTTTCATGGCTATTCTTTCAGATGGTAGGCTGTAAAGCCTCAGTCATATCTGGAGTTTTAGTGTCTGGCTTGGTTCTAATCCTTAGTAGGCACTTAGTGAATGTTGAATGAATAAATTGTACTGTTGAAGTGTAGGTGGCCCAGACATTCCCATCTGCCTTTTGATCCCAGTTCATGCTATGAGAACTAAGGTTTCCTATAAGGATGTGCTCATCATTTGAAGAAACAATGTATTTTGGGTTTTTTTTTTTGTTGTTGTTGTTACTTCTGCCTTAATAGTTTTATCAGTGGGGTTTTGTGGTTTAGGTTTCCGTGCTGATCCCTCTTTTGGAGAATGGAGAGCTCTTGATTCCTGGCCGAGGTGACTGTCTGAAAGTGGCTCCTGGATTTCAGTTCTTTGCAACTAGGAGGTATGTCCTATTAACCTTTCTATTCCCACTGTGGAGACTTTTCCTCATAAGTCCCATCACTAGAGTACTGAGTCCAAAAGTCCCAGAGTAGAGTTTTCTGGGCCCACTTAAAGCAAGATCAGTTGGAACTGATGACAGATCCAGCCTTTTCATTCCTATTTTATTTTACTTATTTATTTTTAGAGATCTGTTTCCTATTTCAGGACTCTGTTTTGTTCCATTGTTCATTTTTCTGTTTTACACCAGTGTCAGACTATCTTGATGACCGTAGCATTTTTAGATGTAAGTAAGCTCTCTGCCCAACTTGGGGCTTGAACTCACGACCCTGAGGTTAAGATTTGCATATTGTACTGACTGAGCTAGCTAAATGCCCTTCATTCCTATTTTATTTTATTTAAAGATTTATTTATTTATTTATTATTAATGAATTATTTTAGAGAGAGCACGAGCAAGAGGGGCAGAGGGAGAGAGAGACAATCCTAAGCAGACTCCACACTGAACATGGAGCTCAATTTGGAGTTTGATTCTAGGACCTTGAGATCATGACCTGAGGCAAATCAAGAGTTGGCTGCTTAACAGACTGCACCAGCCATGTGCTCCAAGATTTATCTATCTTAGAGAGAGAAAGCGTGTACATATGAGCAGGGGGATGGGCAGAGGGAGAGGGAAAGAAAGAATCCTCAGGTAGACTCCTTGCCAAGGGCATTGCCCTACGTGGGACTCGATCCCAGGACCCTGAAATCATGACATTAGGTGAAATCAGGAGCTGGCTGTTTAACCAACTGAGCTGCCCAGGCACTCCCCTTCATTCCTATTTTAAGTAGAGGTAACTAAATCAGAAAATGAGAGGGTTTTTTTTCCGTCCACTTAAAAATATCCAGGTTTTTGTTTTTGTTTTTGTTTAAGATTTTATTTATTTGAGAGAGAGAGAGCATGTGAGGGGAGAGGGTCGAATGGAGAAGCAGACTCCTGATGTGGGACCCGATACTGGGACTCCAGGATCATGACCTGAGCCAAGGGCAGTCACTTTGACTGAGCTACACAGGTGCCCTAAAAATAACCAGTTTTTAAAAACTTTATCTTGGTTTCTTGTTTTTAGAAACAATCACTGGTGAGACTTTAGACAGCCTTGGGTTTGAGTCCTGACACTGACATTTTGTATCTGTATGCACCTTGCTTGTCCAATAATGATGAGCCTAATAATACCTACTTTACAGCTTGATGTAAAGACTAAATGAAATAACTTGTGTTAAAGATTTGTCACATAATAAGTGCCCAACTATTGGCCAGCCACAATGATGGTGATGATGATGACCTGTAGACTGTAAGCAGTTAAAAAAATTAAATATAAGCATCAACAAAGGAATAAAACCTAAACAAACTTAGTATATGTCCGTATTTGTATTTTATAATAACATGAACACAGTGATTTATTTCCTACTATTAGAATATATCTGTACACTTCTCCAAGGTTTTAATATGCCCAAGAATGACACTAATGTCACATTATATTTAAGAGTTATACTAGTGTTGGCCTTGGTGAGCATTTAGAGGTGGAGTGTGGAGTTAACCTAACAGTTCTCAAGGAATACTTTGCTAGGCCCTGCTTTTTAAAAATAAACCCTATGGGGCACCTGGGTGGCTCAGTGAGTTAAGCCTCTGCCTTCGGCTTGGGTCATGATCTCGGGGTCCTGAGATCGAGCCCTGCATCGGGCTCTCTGTTTGGCAGGGAGCCTGCTTCCTCCTCTCTCTCTGCCTGCCTCTCTGCCTACTTGTGATCTCTCTGTCTGTCAAAGTAAAAGATAAATTTATTTTAAAAGATAATAAAAAATAAAAATAAACCCTGCTTTTATTCATAGGGATAGAGAAGTTCTTTCTTGCTATGTTCATATCTCAGAAAGTCCCGGGACATTGTAGAAAGGTATCAGATCATATCTCATAAAGTCCTGGGAAATCGTAGAAGGGTGTCAGACAAATCTGAATTCATCCTTGGCTCTGCCATTTGTAGTCATAGATGAGTGATCAGGGGGTGTTAGTCTCCTCCTCTTTATGCCTTAGAAGAAAAGTAGCACACCATTGTCTCAGAAAGTTGTGAGCATTGCATTAAATGGTCTAAATGCAAGCTTGTGGCTTGGCCTGGGTATGTATTTAATGAATATTCCTTCTTGAAATTTTTAATAATTTTGGGTACTGTAGCTTTTGGTAAAAAGCACTGAACTTATTTTTAATGGTTTGGGCCTTGGATTATGTTTTGTCTTTCCTGAAGTTGTGTCTTGATGAAGAGAAACATGCTGTTAAGATCAAAACACCTAATATAATCATTTACAGTGATTAGAAAATAACTTGGTTAAAACTCTGTTATACACCCTTAGGAAAAGAGTTAGACTTGGGTGAACTGGCAGCCTTTCATTTGTCCTCTGCCCTGTGAGCCCAACATAGTGGTATCTGGCAACAGAACCGGTTGTGAGTGTTACTCAAATATGAGATAATGTCTAGCAAGGGCTACCCAGAGGCATAATTAAAGATTATAATTGGGAGTTTTGTGTAATTCTTTTTTTAAATTTTGAAATACAGACTCTTGAGCTGTGGAGGAAATTGGTATCGACCTCTAAATAGTCACGCTACTCTGTTAGACAAATACTGGACGAAAATTCACATGGATAACATGGATAAGACAGAACTGCATGAGGTATGTGGTTATCAGTGGGAAAGTATCAATGCTTTTGTTTTTTACTTTTTCTTGTTTAAAGTTCCAGATATACATGTAAATAGAGGAAATAGTGTAATGAATCACCAAAATACTCATTAAGCTAAATTTAATAGTTAATGTACTAACATTTTACTGTATTAACTTCATCTAGTATTTTTTATTTGCTAATATATTTGAAAGCAAACCTCATAACATTTCATTCCTGAATACTTCAATGCATCTCTAAAAATTTAAGGGCCTTTTCATATGTAATCAAAATAACTATTATACCCAATAAAATGAACAGTAATGCATCAATACCATTTAATTCTTGGACTGTATTCACGTTTCCTCAATTGTTTCCAAAGGTCCTTTTTTTTTTTTTAAGATTTTATTTGGGGCGCCCGGGTGGTTCAGTGGGTTGAAGCCTCTGCCTTCGGTTTGGGTCGTGATCCCACGGTCCTGGAATCAAGCCCCGTGTCAGGCTCTCTGCTCAGCGGGGAGCCTGCTTCCTCCTTTCTCTGCCTGCCTCTCTGCCTACTTGTGATCTCTGTCAAATAAATAAATAAAATAAAATAAAAAAGATTTTATTTATTTATTTGACAGAGATCACAAGTAGGCAGAGAGGCAGGCAGAGTGCGATGGGGTGGGGGGGTAGGGGAAGCAGGCTCTCCGCTGAGCAGAGAGCCTGATACGGGGCTTGATTCTGGGACCCTGAGATCATGACTTGAGCTGAAGGCAGAGGCTTAATAAGCTACTGAGCCACCCAGGTGCCCTGATCCTTTTTTTTTTTTTTTTTTTTAATTTACTAAGTTGTTTTGTAACTACTGTCTTTCGCATTCAACAGCATGTTTTATTCTGGGTATAATGAAAATGAGATGAATTATTTCTTAGATTTTCTACATTGATTCACTTTGTGGTATTGCTGGTTATCCTCAGACGTTTAAGAGGTATACTCCTCTCTCCCTTGCTAACCCCCACTTTCCCCTTGTATCTACTCTGTCACTTGGAAAGCTTCTCATTCTACAATGCTTCATCTTGGAGCATAGCAAATAAAGCCCTGTCAGTAATTACATAGGCATGGGAGGGATGCTTTGCTCTTTCTTGGTGTAAATTTTTAGATAAATAAGTGAAATAAGACAACCTTATCAAATTTTTTATCCAGAATTTTAAGTGTTTATAAAACACCCAGGGGTTTTCAGGGTGTCTAGTTCACTGTATTACTGGAATCTCTCAGAAACCTTGTCTTTTTTTTTTTTAAAGATCCTGTTTATTTTATTTGACAGAGAGCGACACAGTGAGAGAGGGAACACAAGCAGGGGGAGTGGGAGAGGGAGAAGCAGGCTTCCCATTGAGCAGGGAGCCTGATGCAGGGCTTGATCCCGAATCCTGGGATCATGACCTGAGCCGAAGGCAGATGCCCAATGACTGAGCCACCCAGGTGCCCCAATCAGAAGCCTTGTCTTACTGATGTGATTTTATAAGTCTGCAGCCTATTTTGGACTTGGGAGTTACTTACCTCACTCTAGTTCCCAGTTTATTTCTGTGTCTCTCTGTGTATCCCCATTTTGTTGCCCTCAACTATAGCTCCTTTGGTAACTTCTTCACCTTTTTGTCCCAGCATCCACTCTGCCTGGCACTTTGTAAGCGCTTATTGTATTCTCTGCTGTCATGCAGCTCTTTGTTTTGCAGTTATAGAATTTCAGTGTTTAATTTTTATTCCTAAATTGCCACTCTGTTCTTGAAAGAAGAGGTCTGAAGTCCACATTTAGGTGTGATTTGTTGGGGATTGAAAGGATGAGAACAACATGGACTGCTACTTTTTTTCATCTTTCCATTCTTGTCATGAAGAGCTATGAGTCATTCTGCTCACAGGAAACAGCAGAAGCACTCACCCCCTCACTTAAATGATGTGTATCATATTTAGACAGTTTACTTCGAGGAGTTCACTTATTCTTTTTATTTTATTTTATTTTTCCAGTGTTCCAAGGTTCATTGCGTATGCACCACACCTAGTGCTCTGTGCAATACGTGGCCTCCTTAATACCCACCACCAGGTTCAACCAACCTGCCACCCCTCTCCTTTAAAACCCTGAGTTTGTTTCTCAGAGTCCATAGTCTCATGGTTCGTTTTCTGCTCCAATTTCCCCCAACTCACTTCTCCTCTCCATCTCCCCATGTCCTCTGTGTTATTCCTTATGCTCCACAAGTAAGTGAAACCATATGATAAATGACTCTCTCTGCTTGTCTTATTTCACTCAGCGTAAGCTCCTCTGGTCCCGTCCATGCTGATACAAAAGTTGGGTATTCATCCTTTCTGATGGAGGCATAATGGAGTTCACTTATTCGTAAGCTTCTAGACATAATAATAAATTCTAGTAACACTCTCCTGAATAAGTGGCTGGTGACTAAAACTCTTGGGTGCATTATTTAGGAAATAAAATAGTCTCCTAAGATGATCTCATGGGAAGCACAAGGAACTACATTTTTTTTGCTGCCAATTCCAGTCATCTTATGCCTAGAAAGATTGTCTTTGACTGGGTTGCCTGGATCGCTTAGTTGGTTAAGCATCCAACTCTTGATCTCAGCTCAGGTCTTGATCTCAGGGTCATGAGTTCAAGCCTTGCGTTGGGCTCCATGCTGGGTGTGGAACCTACTTTATTTTTACTTTTATTTTTGTACTTATGTATATATATTGAGTTATGTTATTTAACATACAGTACCTCATTGGTTTTTGAGGTATTGTTCCATGATTCATTGTTTGTATATAAAACCCAGTGTGGAGCCTACTTAAAAAAAAAAAAAAAAAAAGATCGGGGCAGTTGGGTGGCTCAGTTGGTTGGGCATCTACTTTGGCTCAGGTCATGATCCTAGCATTTTTGGATAGAGTCCCACATGGGGCTCCCTGCTCAACAGAGAGCCTGCTTCTCCCTCTCCCTCTGCCTGCTACTCCCCCTGCTTACGCTCTTTGTCTCTCACTCTCTCTGTCAAATAAGTATAATCTTTAAAAAAAAGAAAAAGATTGTCTTTGACTTGCTGAAATAATAAATTATACTTTAGAAAATGAGATATTTATATAGTGCTAAGTCTTTTTAGTTATTAAGTGCCAAAGAGTAACCCCTGGCAGTTGCTCAAATCCTGTCTCCTCCATACACCTTGAATGTGACCTCATGTCTTAGGTGATGGTGCCTTAGAAGGCCTGCTTTCTCTGCTGGCAGTGCCTAATCACAGCCATTAATTACTTCTCCCAGGTTCATCTTCTCCATGAAAGCTTCCTGGGTCTCCAGGGATGGCTGACCACATTGTAATTTTGATTTGGTTGTATATCTTCTTATACCAGATGATATTTCTTGAGGGTGGGCTATTTTCCTGTTGGTTTTGTTTTCCTACCCCTGGTGTTCCCAGTGTAAAGTGGGTACTTAATAAATGCCTATTAAAGGAATGAATCTCCAAAGTAAATATTAAATTGATAAAAGAACCGTATTATGTCATATTAGTTTATTAAATGACATTGTTTTTGACTTTTTACATTTATGGTAATAACAAAGATACTCTTTGGCTAAGGAAGAAAACGACTAGTTTGTGGGTAGTATAGATTTTTTTTTAAGGATTTTATTTATTTGTTAGAGTGTACAAGCATGGGGGGCAGCAAGAAGAGGGAGAAGCAGCCTCCCCAACAAACAGGGAGCCCAATCTGGCACTTGATTCCAGGACCCTGAGATTATGACCTGAGCTGAAGGCAGACACTTAGCCAACGGAGCCACCCACGCTTCCTTATATAGTTCTTTTCTGTTCAGAACTTCTATTCCCCTGAACTCTTGCTATAGTGTAAAACTGATAAAGTCCTTTTTTCCATATAAAGATAGTTTTTTTCTCCATCCTGATGTTAAATATACATGCTTATTAAGTGGAATTACTACTTAGCAGTGAAAAGGACTAAACTAGTGGTACATGTGGTAATGTCTAGATGAATCTCAAAAACATTAGCTAAGTAAGAGATCCAAACTACACACTACATCTTGTATGATTCCATTTGTTTGTTTGTTTGTTTGTTTATTTAAAGATTTTATTTATTTATTTGACAGAGAGAGACACAACTAGAGAGGGAACACAGGCAGGGGGAGTGGGAGAGGGAGAAGCAGGCTCCCCACTGAGCAGGGAACCCCATGCGGGGCTCCATCTCAGGACTCCGGGATCATGACCAAAGGCAAATGAGCCAAAGGCAGATGCTTAATGATTGACCCACCCAGGCACCCCATATGATTTCATTTATATGAGAGACTTGAAAGCAGATCCATAGGGATTATAATTGGATTCCTGATTTCCCCAGCCAGGGGTGTGGGGGAAGGGATTGATTACAGAAGGGACATGAGGTTACTTTTTGTTTAAGGGGTGATGGAGGGGCACCTGGGTGGCTCAGTCAAATAAGCATCTGACTCTTGATTTCAGTTCCAGTCTTGATCTTGTGGTCATGGGGTTGAGTCCTGTGTCTGGCTGCTACACTCAGCAGGGAGTCTGCTTTGATTTTTCTCTCTCCTTCTTCCCCTGCCCCTGCTTGCATATATGCATGATCTCTCTCTCTCACTCGCTCTCTTTCTCTCTGTCTCGATAAATACATCTTAAAAATAGGGAAGATTATGGAAATAGTCTGTATTTTGTTTGTGGTGACCAAGGTCATGAATATATATGACCAATTTTATAAATCTTCCCTTCTTACAAAAAAAGTATGTTCTGTATTTTATTTTTTATTATTTTTTTAAAGATTTTATTTATTTGTTTGACAGACAGATCACAAGTAGACAGAAAGGCAGGCAGAGAGGAGGAAGGAGGCTCCCCGCCGAGCAGAGAGCCTGATGTGGGGCCTGATCCCAGGACCCTGAGATCATGACCTGAGCCAAAGGCAGAGGCTTTAGCCCACTGAGCCACGCAGGCGCCCCTATGTTCTGTATTTTAAAGATACATGTGTCTGTCCATTTAAATTTACTGATTTTGTTACTCTTTTTCTTTTTTTTTTCTTTTTTTTTTGAAGATTTTATTTATTTATTTGACAGAGAGAAATCACAAGTAGATGGAGAGGCAGGCAGAGAGAGAGAGGGAAGCAGGCTCCCTGCTGAGCAGAAAGCCCGATGCGGGACTCGATCCCAGGACCCTGAGATCATGACCTAAGCCGAAGGCAGCAGCTTAACCCACTGAGCCACCCAGGCGCCCCTGTTACTCTTTTTCTGTTTAATTTTTCATCTATCTGAAATTGTTTTCAGCAATATTTCTTTAAAGTCCTTCAGTAAAAAAACAAGAATTAAAATCTTATACCTACTGGGGGTGCCTGGGTGGCTCAGAGGGTTAAGCCTCTGCTTTCAGCGCAGGTCATGATCTCAGGGTCCTGGGATCGAGCCCCGCATCGTGCTCTCTGCTCAGTGGGAGTCTGCTTCCTCCTGTCTCTCTCTTTGCCTGCCTCTCTGCCTACTTGTGATCTCTATCAAATAAATAAATAAAATCTTTAAAAAAAAAATCTTATACCTACTACTTGAGATGACATTGTTAAAAGGTTGTAGATCCTTATCTTTGTAAATATGTATACATTACATATATAAAATTAGTGGATATTTTTTTAAGATTTTATTTATTGATTTGACAGAGAGATAGAGAGATCACAAGTACGCAGAGAGGCAGACAGAGAGAGGGGAAGGGAAGCAGGCTCCCCGCCGAGCCGAGAGCCCAATGTGGGGCTCCATCCCAGGACCCCGGGATCATGACCTGAGCCGAAGGCAGAGGCTTTAACCCACTGAGCCACCCAGGCGCCCTAAAATAAGTGGATATTTCATATACAAATTGGAACCACAATATACTCTTCAAGCTAATTTAAATTTATTTGATGACAGTATTTCTTTTTTTTTTAGAGATTTTATTTTTAAGTAATCTTTACACCCAGCCTGGGGCTGGAATTCACAGCCCTGAGATCAAGAGCCTCACGCTCCACAGACTAAGGCAGCCAGGCGTCCAGACATTCTTTCTTTCTTTTTTTTTTTTTTTAAAGATTTTATTTATTTATTTGATAGACAGAGGTCACAAGCAGTGAGAGCAGCAGACAGAGAGGGAGGAGGGAAGCAGGCTCCCTGCTGATCAGAGAGCCCGAGTGGGGCTCAATCCCAGGACCCTGGGATCATGACCCGAGCTGAAGGCAGAGGCTTTAACCCACTGAGCCACTCAGGTGCTCCCCAGACAATATTTCTAATATATACATGTTTCCCTTCTTCTCAAATAGACTTATCTGAATAAATCCATATCATAAAAGTTTATAATCCAATATTATTTGCACCAGGTATTATTCTGCAGAAAATTCTCAATAATTGTTGAAGTAAATAGAACTACATCATTTGGTTTTTAATTTCTGTCATTTGCTTTTTAAAGATCAGCTGCTTTTTACCAGTACTTAAAATTAGCTCCTTTTGAATAAATGAAACAAGATGGGTTCAGGAGGGAGACAAACCATAAGAGACTCTTTTTTCTTTTTTTTTTTTTTTAAGATTTTTATTTATTTGTTAGAGAGAGAGAGACATACAGAGCGCAAACACAGGCAGACAGAGTGGCAGGCAGAGGGAGAAGCAGGCTCCCTGCCGAGCAAGGAGCCCGATGCGGGACTCGATCCCAGGACGCTGGGATCATGACCTGAGCCGAAAGCAGTCGCTTAACCAACTGAGCCACCCAGGCGTTCACCATAAGAGACTCTTAATCTTGCAAACTGAGGGTTGCCAGGGTCAGGGGGGTAGGGGTAGGGTGGTTGGGTTATGGACATTGGGGAAGGTATGTGCTATGGTGAGTGCTGTGAATTGTAAACCTGGTGATTCACAGACCTGTACCCCTGGGGCTAATAATACATTATATGTTAATAAAAAATAAAATATGTTAATTAAAATAAATTATAAAATAAAAATATGTTAATAAAAAATAAAAGATTAAAAAAAAATTCACTCCTTTTACTGTTTTCCTATTAACTGCTTCTGATTGCTTTTGCTGAGAAATTACCTAACAAGCATTACTGGAATAGTGTGTGTTAATTAATTTATTTATAAAGATTTATTTGTTTATTTTAAAGACTTTATTTATTTATTTGACAGACAGAGATAACAAGTAGGCAGAGAGGCAGGCAGGGGGTGAGGGGTGAGGGCATGGAGAAGTAGATTCCCTGCTGAGCAGAGAGCCTGATGTGGGACTTGATCCCAGGACCCTGGGATCATGACTGAGCTGAAGGCAGCGGCCCAACCCAACTGAGGCACCCAGGCACCCTATTTGTTTATTTTAGAGAAAGTGTGTGCATGTGAGCATGTGGGTTGGAGGGGTAGAGGAGAATTTCAAGCAAACTCCATGCTGAGCGCAGACCCTACCTCAGGTCTGTCTCACAACCTGAGATCCTGACCTGAGCAAAGCCAAAAGTTGAACATTTAATCAACTAAGCCACCCAGGTGCCCCTAGCATTGTGTTTAAAATTAAAGTAGTACTTTCAGGATTCTTAAGTGAGTAAATTCCTGGGACTTGATGTATATGTTGCCTGGAGACCCTTTTCCCATCTGGCTTCTACACCCTAAGTTGTGTAAATGGTGAGATTGCCAGATTACTGTGTTCTGTTTAGCAAAAAGTTGTGATCTTTGAGGGTGAAAGGGGTATGGGCAGAAGTTCTTATACAGTAGTTCCCCTTATCCTTGGTCTGCTTTTTGTGCTTTCAGTTACCCACGGTGAACCTCAGTCCAGAAACAGATGGTCCTTCTGATGTGTAGTCAGAAGGTCAATAGTAGCCTGACACTGTATCATAATGCTTGGGTCATTCACCTCACTTCAGATCATCGTGTAGGCATTTATCATCTTACATTATCATAGTACATGTTATTTTGAGAGACCACAGCCATTTAATTTTTATTAAAGTGAGTTGTAGGGCGCCTGGGTGGCTCAGTGGGTTAAGCCACTGCCTTCAGCTCAGGTCATGATCTCAGGGTCCTGGGATCGAGTCCCGCATCAGGCTCTCTGCTCAGCAGGGAGCCTGCTTCCCTCTCTCTCTCTCTCTCTGCCTGCCTCTCTATCTACTTGTGATTTCTCTCTGTCAAATAAATAAATAAAATCTTAAAAAAAAAATCTTAAAAAAAAAAAAAAAGTGAGTTGTAATTGTTCTATTTTATCATTAGTTATTGTTGTTAATCTCTTAGTGTGCCTAATTTATACATTAAACTTTATCATAGGTATGTCTGTTTTGGAAAAAACATAGTATATATAGGGTTTCATTCTATCTGTTGTTTTAGGCATCCACTGGGGATCTTGGGGTACTACTGTACTTGGTACAAATTTCATACAGAAATTCATTTTTTGATTGACTACTATTACCAGGAGTGTACATGTACTTTTACTTATTTATATAGAAAGATTTATATATTTATTTGGGAGAGAGTAGAAGCGAGAGTGGGTTGGGGAGAGACAGAAGGAGAAAGAGAAACCTTGAGCAGACTCACTCCTGAGCAAGGACCCCAGTGCAGGGCTTGATCCTAGGACCCTAAGAGCTGAAATCAAGAGCTGGCTGCCTAACCAAATGAACCACCCAGGCATCCCTTACATGTGCTTTTATTTTTTTTTATTTTTTAAATTTTATTTATTTATTTGACAGAGATCACAAGTAGGCAGAGAGGCAGGCAGAGAAGAGGAAGCAGGCTCCCTGCTGAGCAGAGAGCCTGATGCGGGGCTCGATCCCAGGACCCTGAGATCATGGCCTGAGCCGAAGGCAGGGGCTTAACCCACTGAGCCACCCAGGCGCCCCCCTTACATGTGCTTTTAAAAATCACTGTGTCTGCTGCTAAATTCTCTTTGTTTTTTTTTTCCCCTCTGTCTGTCAGGTTCTTCAGAACAGATATCCCAGCCTTTTGGCAGTAGCTGATCACCTGCTTGACATTTACATCCAACTTACTGGAGAGAAACATCTCTCTCGCAGTGATAGTTCTGTTACCTGTGAACAGGCACCTGAGGAAGTTTCAGAAACCAGAAGAGAAAACAAAAGACTAAGCCTTGAGGGAAGAGAATTGTCTCTAAGGTATGAGTTGTTATTTTATTTATTTATTTTTTTAAGTAGGCTCCATGCCTATGCTGGGTCTCGAACTCATGACCCTGAGGTCAAACATCGCATACTCCACCAATTGAGCCAGCCAGGTGCCCCTTGAGTTGATGATTTAAAAATTGCTTTCCTTAAAAGTTCTTAGCAGCTAGCACTGAATGGTTATGAGAAGTCCAGTTTGAAATTAGACCTATGGAGTGCTTTGTGGTGTTGGATCCTATTTTTAGATCCTATAGTTAATGATTAGGAAGGCTTATAAAGGGAATATATTATTTTAGCTTTAAAAAATATCTTCGGGGGCACCTGACTGGCTCAGTGGGTAGAACATTCAACTCCTAGAGTCATGAGTTGAAGCCCCACGTTGGATATGGAGGCTACTTAAAAAAAAAAATGAAAGAAAATAACTTTAAAAGTCAAGGTTGAGATTACTTACTGATGTAATTCTTTCACTAGCTTTTCTTTTGTGACAGTTGGAGTCTTAAATAAGTTTGCTATATATAGTGAGTTCTGTACCTTTACTTTGTTTTCTCAGTGGTTGATTTGCCTTTTGAGAAGTGAGCATTAGGAATGGCCAACTCCCCTGTGTTTGCTCTGAGAGTTAGTTGCCCACCCTCCCAACCTGGTCTGGCATTGATTGGAGTAAAATGTGGAGTAAGAGTAAGTGGGATTTCCACTTACTCTTTCCCCTGCACTTTACTGGTCAGCAGTGACCAATTTTAGTAAGTGGATTTCCACTTACTCTTTCCCCTGCACTTTTTTGTCTTTATAATGCCAGAGAAACAGAGAGACTTCATTGTCAGGTGTTCCTAGACTTACGTGGATTGAATTTAACTTTGATGCTTTTGATGTCTTTGGCCTATGGTCTTTTATTTCCTGGCTTTTTTTTTTTTTTTTTTTAAGGGATCTACTGAATTGGTGTAATAGGATTGTCCATTGTTTTGACAGTCTTTCTTCATCAGCATCCTTAAATATTTTTCAAGAGGTAAGATAGAGTCTTCCTGTTTGTTTTCTTTCTATTCTGTAAGTTTGTTGATTTTCATTGTTATTTTCTGTCTCTTGGCTGCTATCAGAACTTTTCTTTTGCGTTCATTATCCCTAGCTGGTTAAAACTAAACTAATGTTGTCTTAAAACTAATTGGGCTTGGGGCGCCTGGGTGGCTCAGTGGGTTAAGCCACTGCTTTCAGCTCAGGTCATGATCTCAGGGTCCTGGGATCGAGTCCCGCATCAGGCTCTCTGCTCGGCAGGGAGCCTGTTTCCCTCTCTCTCTCTCCGCCTGCCTCTCCATCTACTTGTGATTTCTCTCTGTCAAATAAATAAATAAAATCTTAAAAAAAAAAAAAAAAACTAATTGGGCTTAATCAATGTTTTTTGGTTTTTAAACAGATTACTACGAATTGCAAGTATAACTTAGACAGAGTAAAACAGACACGGAAAAATAAAATGAGAAGAAAATCTCCCAGGTGTTAATAAAGTAAAATATCAAGTGTTTCTAAAATGTTTAGTATTAGAAGCACCGGGCTGACTCAGTCAGTGGAGCATAAAACTCTTGATCATGTGTTTGAGCCCCATTTTGGGCATGGAACCTACTTAAAAAATGCTCAGTATTTATTTTTACATATAATTTCATTGTCTGATAGAGTTGTATTTGTCTGATCCCTCCACTTGCTGAGTAGGGTCTTTTGCTTTAGTCGAGAGGAATTTATGTGGGGGTTACAAAGTATAGCCTTGTATGCTGGGCTTGGCCAAAAAATGTGTTGTGTGGGAGGGAAACCTGATTGAATTACAACTCTACCATATTCAGTAAGAACAGGGAGAATTTTATTTCTGCTTGCTTAAAAATAAAAGTGCTACTGTATGGAGATCTGTGGGCTCTTAAAGCAGTGACCAATTTTGATTATAAAGTGTTCCGGTTTTTAAGGGTACTCGCGTGGCTTAGTCAGTTAAGCATTTAGCTCAAGTCATGATCTCAGGATTGTGAGATTGAGCCCCACATCAGGCTCCACCCTGGGCATGGAGCCTGTTTAAGCTTTTCTCTTCTTCTCTGCTTGGTCTTCCTGGCCTAGCCAGCCCCTCTATTAAACTATTAAAGGTCCATCAAGAGTCACCTTGCTTAACTTAATAAACTCATGTATGGTCCAAAGGGACCCTAGTGAATAAAAAAAGACATTTCCTACTCCTGGTAATGCCAAGGGTTTTTGAAGCTCTGTCCTTCAGGTATTAGGGACAAGGATTAGGTAAATTCTCTCTCTCTTTTTAAATGCTTACATTAAGTTTATTGATAATTTACACTTGGTGGTAGCAGAACTAAATGTATTCTTTGTTTACCACACTCATAGTATCCTTTCTATTCTCATTTTTTGTCTTGTCTTTCCTGTAAATAGAAATTTAGCAAAATGCTTAATGTATTCAAATTTGAATTTTTTGGGGTAGAATTTACTTTTGGTGGTGATATGTACTCTATATTTAATTACATCAGAAGACCTATCTAGTGGTGCCTGGGTGGTTCAGTGGTTCAGTTGGTTAAGCCTCTGACTCTTGACCTTAGCTTAGTTCTTGATCTCGTGAATTCAAGCCCACGTTTTTTACTTTGAACACACATACACACACACACCCCACCACCACCACCAAAAACACATACCTGGTTGGCCTATCAGTAATTGCTGAGATTGAGTACTGGATTAGGGTAATGATAATGTGGTCTTTTTATGGCGCACCAGGAGTTTGCCTTTATAGCTAGAAAGTAAACTTTTGGTATAACTTCTATGGCTTAAGAGTCAGTTCCCCCCCACCCCCCATGAACCATAGACCTAATGATTAACACTAATTCTGTTTTTGCCTGAATTTCAGATTTGTAAAATGAAGCTTTTTTTTTTTTTTTTTAAGAATTATTTATTTTAGAGAGAGAGAGTGAGCAAGGATGGGGGGAGAGGTAGAGGGAGAAGGAGGAGAGTCCTCAAGCAGATTCCATGCTGAACACAGAGCCCAGTGTGGGGCTTGATCCCAGGACCTTGACATCATGACCTGAGCTGAAATCAAGAATCAGACACTCAACCAACTGAGCCACCCAGGCGCCCTGTGAAGTGAAGCTTTTTCTGTTTGCTTGTTTGTTTTTTCCCTAATTAGTATTTTGATAGTAAAGCCTTCACATTTGTTTGTATCCTATCTCTATTATGGTAAGGTCCTTGAGTCTAGGGCTGGTACCTTATTTTTATTCTCCTTAGTCTTACAGAAATGTTCCTGCTGGTTTTTTGTTCTTTTTATGGCCAGAATGGTGGTGCTCTGTTATTAATGAGGTATTTTAAAAAATCAGTTGACATTGACCTTGGTTATTTTAATAGGCTCTGGACTGTTTCACAGCAATGCTTTCTAAGCATACAAGCAAACTGAAAATGGCAGAAATTATTGGAAGTAAATTGAACATTTCCAAGAAAAAGGTATGTAGTGCTATTTTTACTTCTCTGTTGAAAGGAAGCTGGGTATTTACTTTACTTGCTAGTCTCTGGTCCTTACCTGGAACAGTTCCTTTGCAATAACTACCTCCTTTGTCAAAGTTGGTAGTTTTGTTGTTACCTGTCATGGACATTAAGCTCTTACTATCTCTTAAGTAAGTAGTTCTGATATGTTCTGCATTCTTAAAGTGTGCACACATGCATGTACCACATGCATGCTTTATTTAAAGTGTACCACATGCATGCTTTATTTTCTTCAGTGTTTTAATGAACATGTTATTCTGTAGATTGTGGGCTCAGGACTGGAACTGTTTTAATAACACCTTTGTCTGTAGTTTTATTCAGGATTAGATTTTTTCCCACTTTTCATTAATGTCAAACATAAGAAAAGTTAAAAAGAATAGTACCAACAGACACCAAGAATAGTACAAAGAATAGTACTTAGGTTCATTGCTAACATTTTTAATACTTTGCTATTCTTATTTTATTACAAAATACATATTTTTGGAGGAGAGAGCCTTTCAGCAATAGTGATGGTAGCCAGGAAAATGTCTGAGGTCTATCATGCAGCAGATACCTGGCATTCCCAAATAAATGATGACACAAAAAACCCTTATGTCAGGAACTGATATAGAAGTATTCCTTAGGGTTCTGAAACTGTTGGGATGGTTTTAGCTGCAGGTGACAGAACATCTACTAAAAGGGGCTTAAGTAATAATTATAGTAGGCAAAAGAAAAGAAAAGAAAAAGAAACTACCACAATTGGGTTAAAAAGAACAGTATTTATCCCCTTTGGTTGAAGAAAGATTTGTTTTCCCTGAACACTTTGCTACCCCTTTCATTCCTGCCCCAAATCTAAACAAAATCTGGGTTCTTAGGTTGGTGACAAGGACAAAAGAGGAACGAAACGGCTGTTGGGTAGATATCCTGGAAGCACCTGTCACAGCTTCTTTCTGTGTTCTGGCTGTAGGGAGATGCACCATGGTTCCATCAAGTCACTGTTCCCTCTATTATTTTAAAATCTAAAGCAGAGAAAAGCATAGCTGAAGAAAAATCACTGATTTTTTTCATAAATCTTAGGAGTAGAACTTTCTGTTCATTTGCTATTGGAATATTTCAGTGTGTTCACTTTAGATATAGGCAGATACGGGCATATTTGAATGAATAAATATGAATGAATGAAAGATACAGGGCAACATTCATGATCAGTGTTTTAAAAAACATTAGAAATACAGAAAATTTTTATTTTTTTTTTAATTTTTTTTTTTTTTAAGATTTATTTATTTATTTGACAGAGAGAGATTACAAGTAGGCAGAGAGGCAGGCAGAGAGAGAGAGGAGGAAGCAGGCTCCCTGCTGAGCAGAGAGCCCGATATGGGACTCGATCCCAGGACCCTGAGATCATGACCTGAGCCGAAGGCAGCGGCCCAACCCACTGAGCCACCCAGGCGCCCAGAAATACAGAAAATTTTTAAAAAGACATATTTAAAGCTAACTCGCCTATCTTGGAGGTAGAAAGTACTTGGTAAAGGGCTAGTTAGAGGGGCACAGTAAACCATAGTAAGCCACATGGATGAGGAAATGTTTGAAGAGTATACAAAAAAATTTTTTTAAGACTGTACAGAATTTTACTCTGTCTCCTCCCATAGGCCGAATTCTTCTGTCAGCTTTATAAACCGGAAATTGTGATCAATGAGCTAGATGTGCAAGTGGGTCGAGTGCGGCTTCTACGGAAACAAAGTGAGGCTGTCCACATACAGAGGTAAATAGACTCTCAATTAGTCTGAGACTGTGGGGTTAGGAACATGATAGAAGGACTAGTCCAGCCCCTTGTGTCTGACCAGAATGTGTGTGAATGGTGATCCCTCCACTGTGCTGGATGGTAAGAAGCAGTAGTTTTCTAAAGTATATTCTGTAAAATTAGATGTTAATAGGTGAAGGAGGTGATGAGGGTGATTAAGGCCTTGGAAGTAGCAA
Organism: Mustela nivalis; assembly: GCF_964662115.1. Taxonomy (NCBI): domain Eukaryota; kingdom Metazoa; phylum Chordata; class Mammalia; order Carnivora; family Mustelidae; genus Mustela; species Mustela nivalis. The sequence goes on from NC_139024.1 coordinate 40,336,144, forward strand.
AGATGTATTTTTTATTTTATTCACTTTGTGTATTTAGCAAAGTAAACCTCACTTGGAAGTCAGGTGAGGTCCTGTTGTTAGTCTGTTAATTCCTAGAATTTTACAAGATTCTGAGCTCTAGTTACCATTTATTAAATACTTACTATATGCCTAGTATTGTGCTAAGCGCTTTGCATATGTTTTCTCATGTGGTGGTTATAATAATTTTATGAATTAACTTATTATTGTCTTACGACTGCCATAACAACTTACCATAAACTTGGTAGCCTAAAACAATAGATATTTATTTCCTCGCAGTTCTGCAGACTAGAAATCTGAAATCATGATGTTGGCAGGGCCACATTTCCACTGAAGGCTTTTGCCTCCTCCTGTCTTCTGAAGACTACCAGCAATCTTTGGTGTTCCTTGTCTCTGTAGTTACATTTCTCCCATCTCTCTGTCATCATATCATCTTTCTTGTGTGTGTTTGTGTTTCTGAGTCTCTCTCTGTCTTTGTAAGAACACCAGTCATTGGATTTAAGGCTCACTCTTAAACCCAGTATGATAGGATTTTAACTTATTTATATCTGCAAAGACCTTCTTTTCATATAAGGTCACATTCATAGGTTCTGAGTTAACATGAATTTTTGGGGGAGTCTGTTCAACCCACAATAATAGTAGCTCTGATCCAAATTTTATAGGTGAGGAAACCAAGGCTAGGAGAGGCTAAGTAATTTGCCTAAGACGACATAGCTAGTACAGATAATGTCTTATCTTATTGGTCTTTGGAATCTCTAGAGTCTAGTAAAGTACCAGGTATATAAATACTCAGTGTTTGTAGAATGAATGAATTCTGCAATTCATAGGCTATAAGGATATCTGTTTTATATCCTGAAGACAGCTACTGTGAGTTATCTTCTGATTTTTGTGGAGTCTGGAAAATCTGGTTCCTCAAAACAACACTTAAGGAAAATTTGCAGCCTGTTTCTCTGACCACTTACTTGTTTTCCCCTTCCCAGGGAGAGGCTCACTTTTGCTCCCACGAGGCCATCCTCTGTTCTTATTGAACAGCTCGCAGTGTGTGTTAGCAAAGGGGAACCTGTGTTGCTGGTGGGAGAGACGGGGACTGGTAAAACCTCTACTGTCCAGTACTTGGCTCACATTACAGGTAAGTTAGAGGGGAAGCACTCTGCCCCCAGATAATAAACATTTCACACTAATTGCCTTCCCCCTCCACCCTTAAATAAAAAGTCCACAAAATACAAAGTTTAAAAAGTGTCACTACTCCGCTTTGCCTGGAAACACCACTGGAAATTTTTTCCTTGGAAATAATGTAATTTTTTTCCCCTGGAAATAACCACTGTTAATAGCTTGGCATTAATTTTTTTTTTTTTTTTTTGTTCTAATCTATGGTCTGCAAATATATAAATATTTAAGTTTGGTTTTATGTTGAAAAAATGGGATTCTATGTATATGTATTGCAGTTAATAAGGAAATTAGACATCTTTAAAAATAGAACTGCCTAGGGGCGCCTGGGTGGCTCAGTGGGTTAAAGCCTCTGCCTTCGGCTCGGGTCATGATCCCAGGGTCCTGGGATCTAGCCCCACATTAGGCTCTCTGCTCAGCAGGGAGCCTGCTTCCTCTCCTCTTTCTCTGCCTGCCTCTCCACCTACTTGTGATCTCTGCCTGTCAAACAAATAAAAAAATAAATTAATTAAAAAAAATAAAGGTCTCATTTCTATTTAATGACTAAATAATAATATTCCATACTAGATGTTTATTTAATTCTAATTTATAGACATTGACTTACTGAAGGAATTTTTTTGTTGTTTTCAGTTATCTGATACTGATACACAATCTTGTACACATCTTTCTGGGTTAGGTGAAAATTTCGGATGGTTGAAATTCCTGAAAGTAAAATAAGAGAATCAGAGGAAGTATACCTTTAAAGATTTGCCCTATGCCTATGCTTACGTATCCTTTAGGATCACTGGATGTAAATAGTCTTGAAATTTTGAGAGTGACCCTTTTGCCCTTTCTTTTTAAAAGGCCACCGTTTGAGGGTTGTCAATATGAATCAACAGAGTGACACTGCAGACTTGCTTGGGGGGTAAGTATGGTTTAAAATTGTTTTCTTGTTATTTTGTGTTCACTGCTTGAGGGAACAAATAGTTTTTCCTTTCAAAACTCAAAATTAGCATTAGAAAAAGGTTCAAAGACTTGTACCCCTACTCCAGCAGGTTATTTATAGGACTTTATTGAGGAGCTCTTGGATGTATAGATGTTTCTCTTCACTTTTTTTTTTTTTAAGATTTTATTTATTTATTTGACAGAGGCGTAGTGAGAGAGCAAACACAAGCATGTAGAGTAGGAGAAGGAGAAGCAGGCTTCCTGCCGAGCAGGGAGCCTGATGGAGGACTCCATCCCAGGACCCTGGAATCATGACCTGAGCTGAAGGCAGACTCTTAACTGACTGAGCCAGCCAGGCATCCCTATTTCTCTTTATTGTAAAGAACACTTGAGGTTCTTGCTCTCAAAGATCATGCTGGAATGGAGAGGGAAAAAAACCAAGTATATGATCAGTTACTATTTGTGTGTACAGTCATTTGTCTGAAGCGTACATTCTGGAGTCACAGTGCCTTGGAGCTAGACGCTCTCCTGCAGTTCTATTATCTTTGAAACATAAAGTAGCTCTCTGCTTGGTTAAATGCTGCTCATGGGACTCCATTGTGGTCATTAAAATGCCCTTCTGTATTGGTGTTTTTTAATATGTTTGGTTCATATTGAATATGTTCGGTTTGTGCTGAAGGCTGTAAAATTGATGGATGCTATTGGCATACCTTATGTTGAGCGATATTGGGGATCTGTTCCATTAACTCAGAACAATTGCTTAAAAAAAATCCTTAAAGGCATAAAGTAGAAATTATTGTCTTTTTTGCTCTTAATGGCATCTACCAGAAAGCCTTTCATTTATCTGTTTTTTTGGGGCCACCTTAACAGCAGTTTTTATTTTCACTTTCTTTGTCTTATATTCCTCCTTGCTGTGGGTAGATTGCTACTTTGAATCCTGCTTCTTTTGGTACTTTTCCTTTTTCCTTTTTCTGTTCTACACATACTAGTAATGATGTACTGAATGCTTTTAAATATATGTTCTATCTTAAGATCCATTACCTGAGGCTTATCTTTCTTACTCTAATTCTACTTTCACTTTGTTATTTTTTTCCCTGGTAATCTTTCTACTCTAGTTTTATTTTACTACTGTCAGTTAATTGACACTTAATCTCCCCTTTCCTTCATTGAGGTACTTGGCAATATGTTCTTACTAATATATAGAATTAGTTACTTAACTATATATATCTATAATACCGTGTATTTCTCTCTATTCTGTATCTCTATATGTCTTCAGGAATATTCTCCTGTTATGCATTCCTAAAACAAATGGCTGGCGTTTTCTTTCTTTCTTTTTTTTTTTTAAGTATTTATTTATTTATTTGATAGAGACACAGTGAGAGAGGGAACATAAGCAGGGGGAGTGGGAGAAGCAGGCTTCCTGCCGAGCAAGGTACCTGACGGAGGACTCAATCCCAGGACCCTGGGATCATGACCAGAGCCAAAGGCAGACTCTTAATGACTGAGCCACCCAGGAGCCCCACAAATGGCTGGTCTTGTACTGATTGAACATGTATTGGGTTTGTCTCTGCTAAGAATTTGTAGATGCGTGGATGACTCCTTTGCTTATGAGTTTTTGTGTGTAAGATGGAAAGACTAAAAAATAACTTTAGAAAGACAAAGGACTGGGGGCGCCTAGGTGGCTCAGTTGGTTGGACGACTGCCTTCGGCTCAGGTCATGATCCTGGAGTCTCGGGATCGAGTCCCACATTGGGCTCCCAGCATCATGGGGAGTCTGCTTCTCCCTCTGACCTTCTCATCGCTCATGTTCTCTCTCACTGTCTCTCTCTCAAATAAATAAATAAAATCTTAAAAAAAAAAAAGACAAAGGACTGGAAAACAAAATTCAAGAGTTGCAGGGAGATAGGATAGAGAAAGTGTAATATTTCTATTTTGCAGATGTGTGGTTTCATTTGTTTCATTAGGTTTTATAACTATGTTAAACATATTTTACAGGGGTGCCTGGGTGGCTCAGTGGGTTAAGCCTCTGCCTTCGGCTCAGGTCATGATCTCAGGGTCCTGGAATCTAGTCCCACATGGGGCTCTCTGCTCAGCGGGGAGCCTGCTTCCCCCTCTCTCTCTGCCTGCCTCTCTGCCTACTTGTGATCTCTCTCTCTCTGTCAAATAAATAAATAAGATCTTTTTTAAAAACCCCATATTTTACACATGTCAAATAATATGAAAATATAAAAGGGATTTATAGACTAATTAGTTTGTTTTGCAAATCTGGATCCTTTAGATTGATTTTAAAAAGAGTATAATTGAGAATAAAGACACTTTATAAAAGTAAAGCTTCAAAGATCATCAGAGTCTTCAACTGTATGTTATACAGATTGCCTTCTGATCTTTGTTAGTATATGTACTCCCTTTTTTTTTTTTTTTAATTAGCACTAGCATGGTACATTTTTTCCCTTCATTTAAGGGTTTTTTGTTTTGTTTTGTTTTGTTTTGGTGCAAAATGGTGGTTTATTAAAGCATGGGGACAGGACCCGTGGGCAGGAAGAGCTGCTGCCAGGGTTTTTTGTTTTTTTAAAGTGGGCTCCACACCCAGTGTGGGGCTTGAACTAATGACCTGAGATCAAGAACTGCATGCTCTACTGACTGAGCCAGCTGGGATCCCCTCCATTTAATTTTTAACTCATGTAAAAAAAAATTTTTTTTTTTAGATTTTATTTTTAAGTAATCTCTATATCCACCATGGGGCTCGAACCTATAACACTGAGATCAAGTGAGCCAGCCACGCGCCCCTGTTATTCTGGTAGGCAGAACATAGACCTTCAGATTACCTGTGAGTAGAGAACTAAACAAGTTCCAACAGAGTTGGGGGTGAAGAGAACTTATGATGAGACTCTGAAAAAGAGTAGAGGACACAGGGGACTTAGATGAAGCAGATAAAATCATTCCAGAAAGAGAAACTCTAGGTCGAAATGGCAAAACCCAGAGCACAGGTTCACAGCATTCTTGATAGAGAAGGGGATTGGGAAGGGCAACCTCCTAGGGAGAAACATGACCCTTGGAGAAGTTGGCAATGAAGGAGAGAAAAAAAATGGGAGGAGAATTAAAGGTCTTATAGAAATGGAGAAGCCACCAACTTGCATGCTCTTTGTTTTGCAACCCATGGAAACCTCTGTACTGAAGAGAACAGGGCAGAAGTGCATGCCCATAAATTTGGAAAACTGATTCTAAAATGAAGAAGAGTGTTTATCATTTCGGTTACTCAGCATGTACTATTTTATGTTCTTTCACATGTTACAGTATTAGTCATTTTCTTTTACCCAATTTCAAATGAATTCTTCTGAGAGTGTTATGTTCTCTTAGGTGTCAGGTTGGTTCCCGCTGAGTATTTGTGTTGCAGCTCATTTTTTTCTTTCTTTCTGAAATGTGTGTATGTTAATTCATTTTTTTCATCACTTGAAAAATTGACTTTTATTGATTTAACTGTCTTAGCCACTATGCTGTGCTTTAAATGAACAGATGCTTCTTTTAGTCTCTTTTGCAGTATTAAGCGGCTATGTTCATGAATTCAATAGACTTGAGCCACTTAATAATGTTAATAATTATAACAGCTAATTCTTGTATGTATTCAGGTTCCAGGCACTATTTGGAGTCCTTTATTTCTTATTTTTCAAAGATTTATTTATTTATTTATTTATTTTAGAGAGAGAGCAAGAGAGTGTGGGGGGCGGAGCAGGAGGGGAGAGAGAGAATCTTCAAGCCGACTCCCCACTAAGCATGGAGCTCAATGCAGGGCTAGATCCCAGGACCTTGAGATTGTGACCTGATCTTAACCAAGAGTGGGTCACTTAACCAACTGTGCCACCCAAGCGCCCTGTAGTCCTTTATTTGTGTTAACTCAGTTTGCATTTTTAGCAACCATGAGGCACAGACTACACATTTTATACATGAGGGATTAAATTAAGGTAATGGCTGGTTCTTGTTTGAACCAAGGCCATCTATACAGAGTGTCTGTGGTTTTTCTTTTTTTAATATTTTATTTATTTATTTGACAGAGATCACAAGTAGGCAGAGAGGTAGGCAGAGAGAGAGGGGGAAGCAGGCTCCCCACGGAACAGAGAGCCCGATGTGGGACTAGATCCTGGGATCATGACCTGAGCCGAAGGCAGAGGCTTTAACCCACTGAGCCACCCAGGCACCCGAGTGTCTGTGTATTTGATCATTACTCTGCTGCCTCAGTTAGCTTTGGGTTCCATTTGTACTGTCATCTTTAAGACTAGCAATTTTATTTAAATAAAGTTTGTGTTTTGTTCAGTTCCTCACTACTTTTGTTCATCATTGTTTCCTTGGTCCAGTCTATAGGTCTCTCATCTTTGTTTCTTCTCCTAACTTCCCAAAGGTTTCTCTTCCATTCAATAGTTAATGGTCGTTAAATCCTTTCACCAATTTTCGGGCCATTTAGAGTATACTCCAAAGGCTTTTTTTTTTTTTTTTAAAGATTTATTTATTTATTTATTTGACAGACAGAGATTACAAGTAGCAGAGAGGCAAGCAGAGAGAGAGAGGGAAGCAGGCTCCCTGCTGAGCAGAGAGCCCGATGTGGGACTCGATCCCAGGACCCTGAGATCCTGACCTGAGCTGAAGGCAGCGGCTTAACCCACTGAGCCACCCAGGCACCCTTCTAATTTTTTTCCTAATACTGTTTACCTAATACTAGTTTTTACACTGTGTATGGAGAATATAGATTATAATTTAGAACTTTAACACCAGGGGGCCTGGGTATCTCAGTTGGTTTAGCGGCCAACTCTTTATGGCTCAGGTCATGATCTCAGGGTCCTGGGATTGAGTGCCAGGTTGGGCTCCACACTCGGCCTGGAATCTGCTTGAGGATTTTTCTCCATCTCCTCCTTATCCTTCTCTCTCTTTCTCTTTAAAAAAATAAATAAAACTTTAACATAGATGTTGGTATTATTCTTGATTTTGATTAAATGAAATCTTAGACCTATTCCTATATTATGTGATAGCATTTCTGTCTTTCTTTTTTTTTTTTAAGATTATTTATTTATTTATTTGAGGGAGAATGAGTGAGAGAGAGCATGAGAGAGGAGAAGGTCACAGGGAGAAGCAGACTCCCCAAAGAGCTGGGAGCCCGATGTAGGACTCTATCCTGGAAGTCCGGGATCATGACGATCCTGGAAGTCTGGGATCATGACCTGAGCCGAAGGCAGTTGCTTAACCAACTGAGCCACCCTGGCACCCTGTGACAGCATTTCTAATTTCTGTTAGCTTCACAAATTTCGAAATTACATTTACCTTTTGTTTCAGTTACAAACCAGTGGACCATAAGCTTATTTGGCTGCCCTTACGGGAGTCATTTGAAGAACTCTTTGCCCAGACGTTTTCCAAGAAGCAAAACTTTACATTCTTGGGGCATATTCAGACCTGCTACAGGCAGAAACGGTGGCATGATCTCCTCAGACTAATGCAGCATGTGCACAAGTCGGCTGTCAACAAGGATGGAAAAGAAAGTGAAACTGGTAAGAATAGGACCTGTACTTAAAAAAAAAAAAAAAAAAAGGACCTGTACTGGTGGTGGGAGGCCATGAGGCTGGGGCTTAATTATCAGAATTGAAACCAGTGACCAAAGGGTTAGTAGGATTAATAAGCACACCTGCAGACTAATAAACAAGTCTGCAGTGTTTTCCTTTAAACATCTCTGGCTCTGCTCCCCTGTAAGGCAGGTTTGAGGCTTGTCCCATCTCCTTGTTTTTGTTTGGGTGCCTTTTTGTTTTGTTTTGTTTTTGTTAGATTTCATTTTTAAGTAATCTCCACCCAAAGTGGGGCTTGGACCTGTAAGCCCGAGATCACGAGTTGCATACTCTATGGGTAGCCAGCCAGGTGCCCCTTGGCTGCCTCTTGAGTAAACACATTTCCTTGCTACATACTCAGTTGGCTTTGCTCTGTGTCAGGCACATGAACTTGGGTTTAGTTATGAAATCGGTGAACCAGCCAGGAGCTTTTTGCCAGTGGTTCATGAGCTGCCCCTGACGAGAATTTGGTGACAAGTTTAAGCATTTACTTAGGCTCTTCGTCCTAGGAATTGTCCCTGAGCCCCACCCTGACTGGGTGTTGCCAGCACTCAGAACTTAATTTAACTCTTGTGGCAAGGAAATAGTTTTTGGTCTGGGCAGATGTGTCTTGGTGAGCTTATTTCTTCCTCCCATTTGGCTTGACTCTCTTAGTCCCCTTGACTAAAGAAGCCATTCGTTTCAGTTGGTGAAGCCCCGACTTTTAGGAAGCATCCAGTGGTCACAGAAGTATTCTGGGCATCATTTGGTTTGCTGCTACAGTTTTTGTTCACATCTTTGGATAAAATCAGCCACATTCTAATTGGAAATGGGAAATGACAATTTGATTCCTGAATGCAGCAGTGTTTAGTTTCAAACTTAGGAGAGAAAAAAAGATTTTTTTTGTAACACTGCTTGACCATAATATTCATTAGACTCTGGATAACAATGACCAGTTAATGAATCCATAAATTATAATACCATCTTTCAATTGGATTTGTTCTGTAAGATTTTGTTTGCATCTTATTTGTGTATTTGTATATATGTTCATCTGTATTGTAAATATGAGATATTTTCTCTTCTGGATAGTAGTAATAAAATTAGTTTGTAAAGGAGCACTATTTAAGTTGGCCTGAAGGCAAGTGCTTATGAGAATTGGGCATTCTAAAACTCAGAAACTAATCCAAGTTTTTCAAGTTCTCATGATCTGAAAAAGATTTGGTATTAAAATTGATTTAAAGTTGTTGGTATAATAAAAATAGACATGTCAGTAGAACTATCAGCATTACTTTTATTCTGCCTGGATTTAAGTCATTTAAGTTGACATAAATTTAAAAAAAAAATGTAGCTTGGGCAAATGACTTTGTTTTTTGAAGTCTTTATGGGTAATCTAAATAATACTGTTCAGAACAAATAGATGTAAATAAGATGAAAAGGTTTACAGGTAAACTTTTCAGTAGCTTTTGAGATCTTTGGTAACCTAAAACTTTAAAGTTTTTCTAAGTTAAATGATGAGTTAAGTAAATTCACTAGACATCTAGATCGTTTCTAAATTAAGATAACACATTAATTACTAAACATAGGTTTATCTGATTTTGGCCCCCTGTTACAGAGAAACTAAAGATATTTGGGTTTGCTAGTTAAATGTGTTTTGTGCCATGCTGAGATAAGGCATATATTTCTAAAAATTCTTAAATGTCATAAATTCACCAATCTAAGGAATGCCGGTACAACAAATAGTTCATAATTAGTTACTACTTAGTTTTTTACTAGAAATGTAAAGTTTCTAAGAGTTAAATGTTCTAATACATAGAATTACTGGAAATTATAAGGGAGGTAGCTCTATGCAAGGAAAGTGAGACTGGTTATTTAAGAGGGAAAATTGAAGACAAAAATGTGAATGTAAAAAGGAAAGTTGTAGAAGGTTTATGAGAGGGGAGTCTTTGGAAAGGAACTATGTGCGTGATAGGCACTAAGATCATGGATATTAGTATATGAAGTTAATTAGGGAGTGATCAACACCCGGGAAAGAGAAGAGAGTAAGAGAATAAGATTAGGCAGAAATTGAGCAGTGATAGATACAGTATCAAAAGAAGCCTTAGCTGACTCTCTGAGGAGTTCCAAATTTGGATTATCCTTCAGAACCATCCTAAATTGGGGCAAAATTGGGGCTGGACTTTTATAATAGTCATTGGATATGACCACCTAGGAAGAGGGCATGCCCTTGGCAAGGCAGCTGTCTTCAGTCAGGGCAGTCCCTGATGGTGTCTCAGGGTTGAGGACTGTTGACAATGCCCCTATAGCTGAGAGTCCTTTTCTGATGGAGATTCTCGTCAGCACATCACTGCACCCACCACAAGAAATCAGACCCATGCTGTGCCCTGGTTGTCTGCGTCCTGATAAGTGTATGTTAACATGGGAGATGACAAGGAGGAAAAAGGAAGGGACTTCATAAATTTTTAAAGAATTTATCTTGTTGGAATGAGTAAGTTTTAATATCAGAAGTGCACTGGAATAAAATTGGAATTAGGTTTTCATGTTAAATGGCAGTTTCCTTAGATTATCGGTCTGGGTTTTTCTTTATCTTTAATGTAATCTGTTTGGAAAAACAAAATTTCTATGTTTTGTCTCTGTTAAGTCCTTTATTGCTTCAGAAAGTTGAATCTTTTCAATGTTAAAAGTCCCAAGCTAACAACTTTGTAACCGTCTGTATTTGCCTTTACAATCTCTTAGTGTTGCATTGACTAACTAGGTAATTAAGTTTTGTAATGAGCTCTAATCCTATTTTGGCATATGCTTCAAAACTTCCTGATATTTCTGACAAAACTTTCCAAAATTCAACTTCTGAATGAAGTCTTTTTTACTAATTAGGCTTATTTGTTTGGCATGTCATTACATGGGAAGCATTGTCAAATAAATGATGAAAAGCCTTCTTAGGTTTTTAGTCTGTCTTGGTACAGTGTCATCACTTGTAATTCTAATAAATAAAATGTTGTGTGCCCCAGTAATCACCAAATTTCCCTGTCAGCTGCATTATAATGAACTCTGATCCGGTATTTAACCATGGCCAATTTTGAGCCTTTTGTCATTTATAGTTGTCGTTTTACTCTAACGGTCTTGCAAATATGTTACAGCTTCAGGCAGTTCATGGGAAGGACTTTTGACAAATACAGTTTTTGATACCTTTAAGATCATAAAACTGAACTAGGAAAAATTTGTGAAACTAACGAAAAACAGCGTTAGGTATACAACTCTTTCCCAAATTGTAAAACTCCTTCTTTTTTTAAAGATTTATTTATTTATTTATTTGACAGACAGAGATCACAAGTAGGCAGAGAGGCAGGCAGAGGGGGCGGGGTGGGGGCGGGAAGCAGGCTTCCTGCTGAGTAGAGAGTGATGCAGGGGGGATACAGGGCCCTGGGATCATGACCTGAGCCAGAGGCAGAGGCTTTAACCCACTGAGCCACCCAGTGGCTCCCAGGCACCTAAGCTCCTTCTTCTTGATGAAGTTTATTTGCTGCATGGAGATAAAGGACTTCAGCATTTCTAGTAGCTTGTCTAGTTGTGGGGTATGTCAGCTTTCCAGTGTTGCTCCAAACAACCAAAGAAGAAACTGATATTTTGGTCAAGCAGAATATACATGTTAAGCCAAGTACAAGGGAATATTTCCAAGAAGGCAGGAAGTTGTTTGATTCTTCAAACCCCCAAACTGCATCCTGTTTCAGCACGAAGTAGCTAGAGCTCTTGTCATCCCAGTTCCCTCAAGAATGAATCATGATCAAAAGACAGTTGGGGGCAGGCTCCTGGGTAGCTTAGTCAGGTAAGCACCTACCTTTGCTTCAGGTCGTGATCCTACAGTCCTGGGATAGGGTCCTGGGACTGAACCCCGTGTTGGGCTCCCTGTTCAGTGAGGAGTCTGCTTCTCCCTTGGCTACTCCCCCTGCTTATATTCTCTTACTCTTTCTCAAATAAATAAATAAACCAAATCCTAGGGGGGAAAAAAAAAAGACAGTGGGGATTGAAACTGGTAACCAGGGAGCTAAGGGGACGAGTAATAGGTGCAGCTGCAGACAAAAATTGCAGATGCAGCATTTACCCAGACTTGTTTTCACTTGCCTGTAAGTATCCCTGACTCTCTTTCTTTGGAAAGGGCGGATTTGAGGCTTGCTTGTCCTGAGTCTCCTCATTCTGCTGCCTCTTGAGTAAATTCTTGCTGCACACTAGGTATCTCTGTGATTGACTTCGCTGTGCATCGGGCAGACAAACTCAGATTCCCTTACAGAGTTAGCAGAGGAGTGTGGGGAAGAATGAAGCCCTACAGATTGGAGCTTTTTAGGACGTAGGGCAAAGACCACCGATTCATAAGAGTTTCTCCTTTTGTGATTCTGGGCATGATTTCCATAGAAGCATAGTTGGTAATGTTGATGAACAAGTACAACTTATTGGTCAATAAGTCATATTTCCTTAGAAAATAAGTTATTTCCAAAAAGCTGTATTCTACAGCCAAAGGGCTTTTGGTAGCTTAGTTATCTTCTCTGTCCTTCCTCACCCATGGAATGGGGCTAAGGGTACTTACGTCAAAGGGCTGTGGTGAGGGGTGAAAGAATTAACTAATGTACGCATGCACAGAGATGAACTGATTACTGTAGTGGCTGGTGTATAACATTATATAAGTACTTGGATTTATTTTTTTCTATATCTAAGATCTTTGATTTTTATGTGAGTTTTGTTATTTTTTTTGTTTGTGTTTAAGTTCTATGTATTACAGCCTAAAATATATGTTAAGTTCTCATCTTTATTCTTTTCTAGGGTTACTCCTTAAAGAGAAGTGGGAAGCATTTGGTCTTAGACTCAACCATGCTCAACAACAGATGAAAATGACTGAAAATGCTCTATTGTTTGCATTCGTAGAGGTATTTTAGTTCATTTATTTAGGTTAAGAGAATGTTGATTTGATACAAAATACAAGTTTAGGCTGGCTACTATTTTGTATTCTCTTCATGTTGATATTTTTAGTGCTTGGTTTTAAAGACTTAAACACTAATGAAATAGTGCTTCAGGGGAATGATTTCTGAAAAATGTCCTTTACAGAAATTATAAGGCCTTGATGAGCACCATTATTTTTAAAGTTGCAGGTGAGGACAACTAGTGAAGTCTGTTGCATGACGAGGGTTTTGAGGGCGGGGTATAGATTTGGATCTATTCACTTGAGGTCTGGAAAGAATGGGCTCAATTAAATTTTCATGACTTAAGCTTTTTAATTCTTATTTTAAAAACATTGTTTCTGTGGCATACTTTACACCATAAAAGGAGGTAGGACTCTTGTTTGATCTTGTTTTGATTGGGTAGATCGTTGTGGGAAATTGGTTATCAGTGCTTAACGTTAATAGGATTATTTTTTAAATAACCAATTAGGATGTCAAGTGCTCTCAAAATAGGGTTTATACCTATTTCATGAGTTGGCATTACACTGGAGTTCAATACATTTGTTCTGTTTTATTGTTTTCAATTAAATTTTTAGAAGCTTCTGGTAGGATCATCACGAAAGCACAAGTATAAAGACACTTAATAATAAAACAATTTAGGTTTTGATATGTCAGTGAGTGGATTATAAGATTTATTTTTCAGTGCTCTCGGAAATAGAATTTGAAGAGCTAAATCAGTGAAGAGGAGGAAAGATTTATTTTGATATTCTCCAGCAAATGTGAAAGAGCATGTATTACAACAACTGCAGTCTCCTGATTTAGTCTTTTATCTCCCCTTTGTATCCTCCTCACCTGACCCTGTATTTATTTTGGGTCCTTTTAATAACCATTCGGGTACTGATAAATGTTGGACTACATTGTAAGTTGTTAGTTACCTGACCGTCTAGCTACTGAGATGATTTTAGTTTGTTGCACCCTTCTGTTAGGCTCAAAGATACTTCCTTGCCCCTCTGGACGTTTAAAAATGGTTGACTTGGCCTTAGCTCTTACAGCAAGCTGGTGGCCACTTGCATTTAGGGTGAGTAACTGCTCTTGTTGAGTGTATCCTTATTTGCAATGGATTTTTAATAGTTTACTTTCTCTTCTTTTAGGGTACGCTAGCTCAAGCCATAAAGAAAGGAGAGTGGATCTTGTTAGATGAGATTAATCTGGCTGCTCCAGAAACATTAGAATGTCTCAGTGGTTTACTTGAAGGCTCCTATGGCTCCCTGGTATTGCTGGATCGAGGAGACACAGGTACCACTTGATCTCATTAAGGTTGACTTGGTCCCAGGCCTTTTGGCCTTTTTAGAGTAAGATTCTTTTGGTTAGGTAGATTATGTAGTCCTCCCAGTGTTCATTCCATAGTACTAATTTTCTGCTAAGTTAGGTGGCATGGGGAATGCAAAGAATAAGAATTTAAATTATTTGGTAGTAAGTAATAGACATGCACACTGAGTGACAAAATACATGCTGGTGAATAGGTAATAAAACATAAATAATAATGAACAACCATACCTTCAAAGATAGTGGAAGGGGAGTGTAAGATTAAGTTGGTACATAGGTCTGGAAATTGGTTTCAGTGGGGTTTCAGGAAAAGTAAGGATGGTTTGAGCAGCCAGCACCAGCGCTGCTGAGTCTGAGGCAGGGTTTCCTGGCCTGAAGTTCTGTGGCGTTAGATACTCTTCCCCGGGCACCTGTGACTGATCACTTGCTATTAGCAGTTGAGAATTTATAATTTTCTCCTAACAGAACCACTGGTTCGGCATCCTGATTTCCGTTTATTTGCGTGCATGAACCCAGCAACAGATGTGGGCAAAAGAAATCTCCCACCAGGAATAAGAAACAGGTGAGGGGACATGGCCTGATTCCTGGGGATTGATTGATTGATTTTTCTTTCTTTTTTTTTTTTAAAGTTCTCTTTATTGATTGATTGGTAATATTAACCTAATTAAACCTCATAACAATGCTTGAAATTTCTTGATCTCTGGTAAGAGGAATCCTTCCTTATTTGTCATATTCCTCTACTTTTTCTAGGTGATAGGACTACAGGGGACTCCAGAACAGGAGAGTTTCTTCCTTTGGGTTGTTTGTATGACACTTAATGGCTCACAGATATTATAGAAAATTAATTTTTTTCCTCCTTCGAGTAACCTTATAGCTACCAGAAAAATTTTCACATACTGATAAAACAGTATAACATTTAACAGTGCATTTTCGGAACTAAGTCCTCTTGGATGAGGCCAGTGGTTTATAAAAGGCTCTTTAATTTTCAGTGTTCATTAAACACTGACTGACACCAACAAGGTATTTTATGTTTGTAGCATTTGGAAAAAGATAATGATCTTATTTTTGTTAGTGACCTTTTGTTGAATATTGAGTTTTAAAATAGTGCTAAAATATTTTAAGATTCCTACCCCCGCATTACAAGAGTAATAAAACCTTTTTAGGAAAATTTTATAAATTAGAGGCATTGTATTTTCTTTGCTCCAGTGATTTTGTTTTTGATGATGAGGATGCTTTTTGTTGCGTATTTTTTTTTGTCACATGCTGTTAAAATAACACCTCTGAAAGTAAGGATAAATGTCTTCTTTTATTTCATTATGGTCAGTTTTTATCTAGATGAAAGGCTTTCATATTTTATAAGCAATTAAAATGAGTTTATATAATTTCTTGTGTTTTGTATTTATTTTAAAGATTTTATTTGAGCACACACTTGTGAGAGAGAGGGAGAGGAAAAGAGAGAAAGAGAAAACAAGCCAGGGCAGAGAGGCAGAGGGAGAGGGGAAAAGCCAGCTCCCCACTGAGCAGGGAACTTGGTGAGGGGATGAGGGGTTTGATCGCAAGACCCTGGAATCATGACCTGAGCCAAAGGCAGATGTTTAACTGGCTGAGCCACCCAGATGCATCTTGTGTGTGTGGGGGGGGTTCTTTTTAAAGATTTTATTTATTTATTTGACAGAGAGAGATCACAAGCAGAGAGGCAGGCAGAGGAGGGGGTGAAGCAGGCTCCCCACCTAGCAGAGAGCCCAATGAATGCAGGGCTCTATCCCAGGACCCCAAGATCATGGCCTGAACCACAGGCAGAGGCTCAACCCACTGAGCCACCCAAGCACCCCTGTGTTTTGTATTTTTTAATTGTCAGAATAGCTATATTAACTTTCTAAAAAGTTATTATTTAATAATCATTGTCTTACAGGTTCACAGAACTTTATGTAGAAGAATTGGAAAGTAAAGAAGATTTACAAATTCTTATTGTGGATTATCTGAAAGGACTGAGTGTGAATAAGACCACAGTGCAAGGAATCATCAAGTACGTTCTCTTTGATTTCTCTTCATAAACTTTTCACCTGAACATGTGTGCCTAATGCACATGTATTATTCCTTTTTTGCTTCTGGCTGGAGAAAGATTATCATTAAGGTTTCTATTTTAAAGTATGAACTCCCATGGATTTTCCTAATGAAGCTACATTGAAAGCTTAAGAATTTTCACCGATGAGAATATGTAAACAATTAGATAATGCTCTCCTAATTACTTCTGTATTCATAGCTAGGAGTTTACATCCCCAGAATGTAAATGACTTGTATTTTCATTTTTTATTTTTTCAGTTTCATTTTATTTTTTTAGTGTGCCAAGCTTCATTGTTTATACACCTCACCCAGTGCTCCATGCAATAAATGTTCTCCTTAATACCCACCACCAGACTCATCCTATTTTGCTCTGTCTTGATGAAATCTTACTTTTTGCAATTTACATGTTGGTTATGTGGGATGCAGGGAGGAAGAGGTTGATACAGTGAGTGACTGGGGTTTAGAATTGAGGCTTAGCTGAATAAAGTACAAATTGGCCATGTGGCTTGCTGCTTTCTTGAGCCTTGCCTTTTCTTTCTTTTTTTTTCCTTCCTCCCTCCCTTCCTCCCTTCCATCCTTCCTTCCTTATAAGAATGCATTTTCTAAACGCAAAGCATTTTATTATTTTTTTTTAAAAGATTTTATTTATTTGTCAGAGAGTGTTCCCCCACAAGCAGGGGAGAGGCAGGCTCTCTTTGAGCAAGGAGCCTGATGCAGGACTTGATCCCAGGACCCTGGGATCATGACCTGAGCGAAAGGCAGATGCTTAACTGACTGAGCCACCCAGGCATCCTTCTTCTTCTTCTTCTTTTTTATTTTGTTATTAATATCTGCCTTTTATTTATTTATCTAGTTTAATTTTTTTTAATTAACATATAATGTATTATTAGCCCCAGGGGTATAGGTCTGTGAATTGTCAGGCTTACACACTTCACAGCACTCACCATAGCACATACCCTCCCCAGTGTCCATAACCCCACCACCCTCTCCCCCTCTCCCCCCACTGCAGCAACCCTCAGTTTGTTTTGTGAGATTAAGAGTCTCCTGTGGTTTGTCTCCCTCCCGATACCATCTTGTTTCATTTTTTCCTTTCCTACCCCCCAAACCTCCAATGTTGCCTTTCAAATTCCTCATATCAGGGAGATCATATGATAATTGTCTTTCTCTGATCGACTTATTTCACTCAGCATAATACCCTCTAGTTCCATCCACATCATTGCAAATGGCAAGATTTTATTTCTTTTAATGTCTGCATAGTATTCCATTGTAGATATATATTACTTCTTCTTTATCCATTCATCTGTTGATGGACATCTAAGTTCTTTCCATAGTTTGGCTGTTTTGGACATTACTGCTATAAACATTCGGGTGCACGTGCCCCTTTGGATCACTACATTTGTATCTTTAGGGTAAATACCCAGCAGTGCAATTGCTGGGTCATAGTAGCTCTATTTTCAGCTTTTTGAGGAACCTCCATGCTGTTTTCCAGAGCGGCTGCACCAGCTTGCATTCCCACCAACAGTGTAGGAGGCTTCCCCTTTCTCCGCATCCTTGCCAATATCTGTCATTTCCTGACTTGTTGATTTTAGCCATTCCTACTGGTGTGAGGTGGTATCTCATTGTGGTTTTGATTTGTAGTTTCCTGAGGCCTAGTGATGTGGAACACTTTTTCATGTGTTTGTTGGTCATCTGGATGTCTTTGCAGAAATGTCTGTTCATGTCCTCTGCCAGGTATCCTTCTTGAGCCTCTGTTTCCGTTTCTGTTTTTGTTTCTTATACCATGTGGAAAGGGCACAGTCTTATATCAGACAACCTGAATTCTAGCACGGGCTCTGTCAAAAACAAATTTTGTCATTCTGGGCACGTCACTTAGTCAGTTTTGTCTGTGTTGTATAGAAAGAACTATACAAGCTTCTGAAATAGGATCATATTAATCTTTTACTTTGCATTTTGTGGTTTGTTACCCTTTTTTTGTTCAAATAATTATTGAGTTGCCGAGGTGCTAGGGATACAGCTATAAATAAGATAAATATAAATAATCTCATGCAGCTTTTAAAAATTCAAGAGGTGAAGATAACTAATAAATAAGGAGATACACACTATAATTTTTTTGAAGTGACTATAACCTCAAGATTTTATTGTCTTCATAAAACAACAAAATATGGGGATGCCGGGGTGGCTCAGTTGCTTGGGCTGCTGCCTTCGGCTCAGGTCATGATCCCAGCATCCTGGGATCGAGTCCCACATCTGGCTCCTTGCTCAGCCCTCTGCCTCTGCCTGCCATTCTGTCTGCCTGTGCTCTCTCTCTTTCTCTCTCTGACAAATAAATAAATAAATAAACTTAAAAAAAAAAAAAAAAAAAAAAAAAGGAAGCTTGGCTCTTGGATCACTTGGCCCTTTCCCTTTTTATCTCCAGTTCAAAATGCTTACATCCTTTAATAGCCAGTATTCTCTTAGATCTGCAGTTCGGCTCAACACATTCAAGCCTCAGCACAATCTTCTTTGTAGTTTTAGCCTTTTTTCAGAAAATCGACATAGCCACTCTGCTTCATTTCATAGTGCTGCTTTCCCTGTGCATAAGGAGAATCTTTGCCTTTCTTGTGCACTGTCACTTTGTGGGGTTAGTGCTTGTCATACTTCTTAGAAAAATTCTGGTGGGTTTTAGGAATGTTCACCATGTTTGCCAGAGCGCTATTAGCACAGAAAGCAGGAGAAACATATTTTTAGGTTATGGTAAGCATAGGAAAATAACACATAAAGCAAAATGGGGATTAGAAAATACAGGCTTGAAGCCTTTTTTTTAAAAAAAGATTTTACTTATTTGAGAGAGGGAACAAGGAGGGAGAGAGCACAGGCAGGGGGAGAGGAAGGGGAGAAGCAGACTCCCCACTGAGCAGGGAGCCTGATGCAGGACTCGATCCCAGGACGCTGGGATCACGAGCTGAAGTCAGGCACTTAACTGAGCCACTCAGGAGCCGCAGTTGGAGCCCTATTTTAAATAGGATAGTTAAGGAGGCATTTGTAAAAATGCTTTGGAATGGTTTACCAATACCACATCCTAAAATTAGAACACTTTTGTTAACCAAGAATGTTTGGACAGAAGTATAAATATGTGTGGTTAAAATTTAAAAGCAGAATTTAAAACAGACTAGATAAAGCAGAGATTCTTAAAAAATGCCATAGTATAAGTAGTAAGTGTTCATTTGTAATAACCCATTCCTAGAATGTAGATTCTTTCTACAAAAGAAAGAACATGGGGGCACTTGGGGTGGCTCAATTGGTTAAGCCACTGCCTTCGGCTCAGGTGATGATCCTAGAGTCCCGGGATCGAGTCCCACATCAGGCTCCAGCTCCATGGGGAGTCTGCTTCTCCCTCTGATCTTCACCCCTCTCATGCTTGCTCTCTCTAGCTCTCTCTCAAATAAATAAATAAAATCCTTAAAAAAAAAGAAAGAAAGAAAGAACGTGTATCAGGATTGCAAAGAGGCAAGCCAAATTTTATTATTTGGACAAGAACTTGGATTTCATCTGTGACACATATTTGGTTACTCTTTTTTAATTTTTTTTTTTTAAGATTTTATTTATTTATTTGACAGACAGAGATCACAAGTAGGCAGAGAGGCAGGCAGAGAGGGAGAGAGGAGGAAGCAGGCTTCCTGCGGGGCTTGATCCCAGGACCCTGAGATCATGACCTGAGCTGAAGGCAGAGGCTTTAACCCACTGAGCCACCCAAGTGCCCCTCACATTTGGTTACTTTTGATCTTGTGTAGCTGATCATGAATTTAAGGAAGTTTTAAATTTCTTGCATTTCATGTTTAAGTCTGAAGCTTATTTTGTCTTGCCATCTTCTAGATTACTAAAGTGTGGTAATGGTAACAGTAACAGTCACTGTATTTTCATACCATGTAACATTTGTCATTGTTGATTAAGGACATACCTATGACCTTTCAAATACCATGATTTTCTGTGTGCTTCTCCGTCACTATTAGATTACACTAGGACTTTATTTCCCTCTTGTATTGAAGCAGACTTTGGAACACTATGTTTAGACTCTGTGTGTATGTGTTTTGTTTTTTTGTTTTTTTGTTTTTAAGATTTATTTTAGAGTGTGTGGGGTTGGGGCTTGGAGAGGTAGAGGAGGAGGAAGAGAGAATTTCAAGGAGTCTCCCCTCTGAGCACAGACTGTGATATGGGGCTTGATTCCACTATGCTGAGATCAGGACCTGAGCCAAAATCAACAGTTGGATGCTTAACTAAGTGAGCCACCCCTGGACTCTGTATATTATTACCAAGGGCTTCTCCTATCTTACTGTCTTTTGTTAAGAATCTGATATTTTGGGGCACCTAGGTGGCTCGGTGTGTTGAGACCTCTGCCTTCAGCTCTCATCATGGTCCTGGGGTCCCGAGGTCAAGCCCCAAGTCGGGCTCTCTGCTCAGCAGGGAGCCTGCTTCCCCCGCCCCCCCACCCCCCCACCTGCCTCTCTGCCTACTTGTGATCTCTGTCAAATAGATAAATAAATCTTTAAAAAAAAAAAAAAGAATCTGATGTTTTTCACCTCTCTGCTCTTTTCGTCCTAAAGGAAATTGATAGATCCTTCTTTTAAAAGAGCCTGAGTGTATGAAAACTAAATTCTTTTAAAAAAGATTTTATTTATTTGAGAGCGAGAGACAGAGAAAGGAGGGGCAGAGGGAGGAGCAGACTCCCCGATAAGCAGGAAGCCCTGAAAAATAGATTCAAAAGAGAATGTCTGAGAGGTTTTGATGAATGCTCTAGGAAATCATATGTCAGCTTAACTATCTAATTCTTTTTTTTTTTTTAAAGATTTTATTTATTTATTTGAGAGAGAGAGCATGAGTGAGGAGAAGGTCAGAGGGAGAAGCAGACTCCCCATGGAGCTGGGAGCCCGATGCGGAACTCGATCCCAGGACTCCGGGATCATGACCTGAGCCAAAGGCAGTCATCCAACCAGGCGTCCCGCTTAACTATCTAATTCTATAAAAATGATGGGGCGCCTGGGTTACTCAGTTGTTAAGTGTCTGCCTTCAGCTCAGCTCATGATCCGGGGGTCCTGGGGTCCCGCCTCATATTGGGCTCCCTGCTCGGTGGAAGGCTGCTTCTCCCTCTCCCACTCCCCCTCTGCTTGTGTTCTGTCTCTCACTGTGTCTCTATCAAATAAATAAATAAAATCTTTTTTTTAAAAATGGCTTTTGGACCTTGCATAAAAAATAGGAATAATGGCAAAATAGTGAATGCTTATTAGTTAACAAAGTCATTTGAACTCTGTCCTTTTTTTAGCTTGTATACAGCTCTACGGAAAGACTCTGGGACAAAATTGGTGGATGGAACTGGCCATAGACCTCACTACAGCCTTCGGACTCTTTGCAGAGCTTTGCGATTTGCAGCTTCCAATCCGTGTAGCAACATCCAGCGCTCACTCTATGAGGTCTTTCTAAAATCTGTTCTTGAAGGGGAGCTTGGTGGATGGGCTCACTATTGGATGGGATGAAGTGGTGATGCAAATGCCAGGTTTGCCTTTGTGTTCCATTTAGTCAGCTCAGCCTAGAACATACCAGAGTGACCCTGCCCTTTTTCTACCATCATAACACATTTAAAAGTTGTTCTGGGAGCCAGCACCACCTGAGAGGTTCAATTTTGTTCTCGAAATAAGTTGAACTGTTATTGCAGAAGGGTAATTAGTTTTATGCGTATTTGGTTTTTTCCTAGGGATTTTGTTTGGGTTTCTTAACACAGCTTGACAGAGCATCACACCCAATAGTTCAGAAGCTCATTTGTCAACACGTTGTCTCTGGCAATGTAAAAAGTCTGCTGAAGCAGGTATGTTGTTTGATTTCTTGACTTAACATAAGTGAAAGGCTGAATTATCAAATTTTTTTTTTTAACAAAACTTGTTTCTAATTATAAAAGTAATCCATTTGTTCCAAAACATTAGGTGGTGTCTTGGATGGTGAAAATTCCCAATAATCCTACCCCGACTCTTTAGAGATTTAAACCTTATGCCCTTCTACCTATATTATATATGTATTTTGTTATATATTCAAATTATGACAGTGTGTGTATAGATTTATCAAAGCAAATTCTTTCTTATTTATTTTAATTCCAGTATATTTAATATACATTGTTACATTAGTTTCACATATGCAACAATATAGTGATTCAACAAATTTGTATGTTACTAGTTGCTGAAGTTTAGTGTACTCTTAATCCCCATCGCTTGTTTGACAGTCTCCTCACCCACCTTCCCTCTGGTAACCATTGGTTTATTCTCTATTGTGAAAAGTCTATTTTTTGGTTTGTCTTTTTTTTTTCTTTGTTCATTTTTGTTTCTTAAATTCCACATATGTGTGAAATCATATGGTATTTGTCTTTTCCTGACTGACTTATTTCACTTAGCAAGGGCAAATTCTAATACATATATCTAATATAAATAACTTAAAAGGAACCGTCTTGTAATACTGTTCTGTAGCTTCCTTTCTTAGGCTCACTATATCCTATATTTTTGTACTGTACCAGAGATCACTGTGACATTGTTTCTAATGGTTACATAGTATTTTGTCGCTTACACCGTAGTTTGTGTACACACTTCCCATTCTGATTGATGGTTGGGCATTTTTTTTCTTACTAAACACAGCCATCATTTCAGTTTGACAGAGGAAATTTTAGAATAACACGGGAGTGAAAGATGCTGAGAAAATGGTTTACCAACTAACAGGCTTGTTTATATGTTGATTCCTTAACTCTTTTTTTTTTTTTTTTTTTATTCCTTAACTCTTAAGGAAGAAAGTACCTTATTAGGGACTTAGGATTACTTTGGATTCACCTCTCTGAAAGAGTGTCATAGTTATCATGGGACTGTTGGTTATTTCTCTGACATTTTTGTCTTTCAGCCTATTCCAGAACCAAAAGGAGGCCGGCTTATCCAGGTCGAAGGATACTGGATTTCAGTGGGAGACAAGGAGCCTACAATAGATGAGACCTATGTTCTTACATCTTCTGTTAAGCTAAACCTAAGAGACATAGTCCGAGTGGTTTCTGCAGGGTATATGGACCTTTTCTCTTACTTCTCTGAAGCTTCACCAGCATAAGCATTGATGGCATTCTAGTCTTACTTCTTTAATTTTTAAAGAAATTAAAGAAGTAATTTTATTACTTCTTTACAATTTTATTATTGTTCGTTGGCTGAGTGAATAATACCTTCTTGAGCCAGCACTTTTCTCCTGGCACAAAGCATTGTTTCTAGTTGCATCTTTTGGTGGAAGCAACACAGATGCAGATTATTTGTTTTCCAGTATTTTGCTGATGAATACTCATCATTCGTTATTTAAGTAATAGCTAGTCCCATTTATTGTTTTCTCACAAGTACTATAAGAAAGGTATTTTATATAAGTATTTTCTGAGGAACCCCTTTTACACAGAAACTTCCCAGGGCTTTAGAAACATTCCATTAGTGGTGTATAGGCATATAAACATATTTTGTTACGGTGATAAGTGATACGTTCTTTTTAACACTACTTGAATTCTGGTTCCTTTTTTCCTTAAATTGCTTTATTGGCTGATCTTTTCAAGAACCTATCCAGTGTTGATTCAGGGAGAGACATCAGTTGGTAAAACAAGCCTTATCCGGTGGCTGGCTGCAGCTTCTGGTAATCATTGTGTGCGTATTAACAATCACGAACACACGGATATTCAGGAGTACATTGGTTGTTACACATCTGACTCTTCAGGGAAGCTTGTGTTTAAAGAAGGTAGGATTATTATTTCATTCCATGAGTATTGTTGTTCATTCTTTTTTTTTTTTTTTTTTTAAGATTTTATTTATTTATTTGACAGATCACAAGTAGGCAGAGAGATAGGCCCAGAGAGGGGGGGAAGCAGGCTCCCCGCTGAGCAGGGAGCCGATGTGGGACTCGATTCCAGGACCCTAGGATCATGACCTGAGCTGAGGGTAGAGGCTTTAACCCACTGAGCCACCCCGGCGCCCCAGGTGTTCATTCTTTTAAACTCATTTCCTCAGGTAAACGTCATCCTTTTTAATTGAGGCACACGAACCTTTGCCATAATAGCTGGTTTGTCTTTCTCCCTGATCTCCCTGGTTAAGGGAAGATGGTTAGTGATCCAGCATTGTTTGGTCCCCGCTGATCTTGTCAGCTGTACAGAGGACTACGAGCAAGTTTTGTAGAGGGTAATTGAACTGCTACTTCATTTTCTAGAGACTCAGAAAAATGTGGTGAGCACTGAACAGAGGGAAGCTAAGAATAGATATGAGAATGTGGTGATTTAAATGAAATTAGACTGCAGGGGGAAAAATAATTTGGAAATGTGATATTTGTCAGCCTTGGCTTTCCTTCTGTGTGAAATGATTACTTTCGTTGAAAATTGTCCTTTTTTGATCTTTGACATCACAAATTATTTGGGGGGCATGACTAGCTGCAGGGAGTAATTTGTTTTGAAATGCAATGGTTTAGATTTGGTTGAGTTGCATATAACATTTTTTAAAACTTTGAACTAATTTAGGCACTAATCCTTAGTGTTATTTTTTCTAAGGTGTTCTAATTGATGCTATGAGAAAGGGCTACTGGATTATTTTAGATGAATTAAATTTGGCCCCTACTGATGTGTTAGAGGCACTGAACAGATTACTGGATGATAACCGTGAATTGCTCATCACAGAAACACAAGAAGTTGTTAAAGCTCACCCTCGGTTTATGCTTTTTGCTACCCAGAATCCACCAGGCCTTTATGGAGGCAGAAAGGTTTGTAGCGTTTGCCCCTTACTCCCATTTGTTGCCCTGTAAAGTAATAATTTTTTCTTGGTAAGACTGAGATGTTTTTACTTCTTTTGAAGCGTTTTTCTTTTTATGGTGAATAGCAGAGCCTCCATTTTGGAAACTGGGTGAGAGGCTCTTGTTATCATGGTTTTTTTTTCCTGTGTTTCCTAGGTGCTTTCTAGAGCCTTCAGGAATCGGTTTGTGGAATTGCATTTTGATGAATTGCCTAGTTCTGAGTTGGAAACAATCTTGCATAAGCGCTGTAGTTTGCCACCCTCCTACTGTAGCAAGTTGGTTAAAGTCATGCTGGACCTTCAGGTATTTCATCTCTCTCGCTTAGTTCCAGATGGAACATACTGATTAGATTTTGTGATCAAAGTTTAAAATTTGATTGCCTTCTCAGTTAGATAGAGCGGTCCATCCATTTTTTTTTTTTAATATCTTCAGAGTAAGGATATCAAAATGCACTTCATTAATACATTTTTTGGTTTTATAAATGAACAATTTGATATCATGTTATAGTTTTTCTCATAGTCATATATGGTAACAGTCCTGGACTTGTGGATAATTTTGGAACATTTTGTTCAGATTTGAATTTGGCTTTCACAAACTGCAAATTTTGTTTTTTAAATGGATCTAGTCCTTGAATGGACACAACTGAAGATACCTTTTTATGTCTCTCCCTTGTCAATTCTGTGAAGCTATAGTTTGTTTTTTTGAGTATTTCATTTTATGGTATTAAAAGTGTCCTTTATCAGAATTAATGTACTTTTAGTTTCTAGAAAGCTAATAATAATTAGCAGTCTTAGTGCTATGTTCCTACATTATGGGATTGATGTTTCTGCCTGTTTGCCATCATTTGTATTCATAAATTTTACATATATGGTATAGGAAATGGAATTCCTTTTTTTTCTTGGTGTTGTGTTTTGGAATTTATATTACATTTGGAATTTATATTACATTATAAAACACATGAGTTTGAATATTTATCTTCAAAGGATTATAGTCCATTTACTTTTTTTGAAAATTAATCTTAGTGGAATGAATCATTTTTATAGGAGCATAAATTTGTTAAAAATCTTATATAGGTTGTATAGTGTGTTTGCCATTGCACTTTTTCATTTGTTTTGATATTTTAATAGTCCTATCGCAGAAGTTCTTCAGTGTTTGCTGGAAAACAGGGCTTCATCACCCTTCGTGATCTGTTTCGATGGGCTGAAAGATACAGATTGGCTGAACAGACCGAGAAAGAATATGACTGGCTGCAGCATTTAGCCAATGACGGTATGCTTTCGGTTGGATGCTCTCACACCGTGAAGTTATGTCAAACATCCAGTCTTCTTATTAAAATAAATCTTTCCCGAATTGTGGTCAATATATACAAAAATAGTCTTTCTCCCTCAAGTACCAGATGCTTTAGAAAATAGTTCTTTCCTGCAGGCGTCTGTGCTAGTATGTTTGGGTTTTTATAGTTTTCTTTTTGCTTCAGGTGGCTCCATGTAGGAATCAGACAGGGGCACAATGCCTGGGTAAGAGTTTTGGCCAGGGGTTGATGATGTCTCTGTGGACTGTTTATCTGCAATTCACCAATCAGAGATAGTCATGCTTGTGCCTTATACAGACAACTGTCAGGTTGAGCCACCTGAGTATCTCAGTTGGTAAGCATCTGTTTCTGGTTCAGGTCATGATCCCAGGATCCTGGGTTCAAGCCCCGTGTCTTCTCTTTCTTCCTCTACCTCTCCCCCTAGTGCTCGCTCCCGCGCGGGGACTGTCTCTCTCTGTGTCAAATAGATTAAAAAAATCTTTAAAAAAATAGTAAAAGAAAACTGACAGGTTGGTCAGGTACTATCATAGTTCTGAGGAAAGGCAGTTATGTCATCTGAGACTCATGATTGCTCATTATGTTACTCCATAGGAAAGAACGCATTTCAGAGTCTTCTGATTTGAAAGGTACTAATGACTCATTAATGGAGTGGTTAATAAGGAGAGTAAAGAAAACTAACCCATGAGAGTATATATTTTTTCTTTACTGGTAAAGAGTAGATAGATGGAGTAACAGGTGTTTTTTTTTTTTTTTATAAAACAAAAAACAGTCTTGGGCGCCTGGGTGGCTCAGTGGGTTAAGCCGCTGCCTGCGGCTCAGGTCACGATCTCAGGGTCCTGGGATCGAGTCCCATATCGGGCTCTCTGCTCAGCAGGGAGCCTGCTTCCCTCTCTCTCTCTCTGCCTGGCTCTCTCTCCATCTACTTGTGATCTCTCTCTGTCAAATAAATAAATAAAATCTTTAAAAACAACAACAACAACAACAAAAAACAAAAAAGTCTTTAATCAGGGTATAACATAGTAAAGTGAATATAGTGCTCTATTTTTTCATGTGTAAGCTAGATATCTTTTATTTTTTTTCTTAACATATGTGTATACCATGTGAATCATTACGTAGGCCAAGAAGTATATTTTCCAGTACCTCAAAAGATTCTTTCATGGTTTCTGCCAGTCTTAACCTCCCGTGGACGTAACCACTGCTCTGACCTCTGTGAACACTGATTTTTGCCTTTGCTTGAGCTTCAGCTAGTCCTATGTACTCCTTGCGTTTGACTTTTTTTCATCCAGTCTAATGTGAGGTTCAGCTGTGTTATGTTTAATTATTATTGTGTTGTAACCCATTGTATGGAGATACCATAAATGTTTAATCTCTCTCTTGTTGGTGGACATTTGGGTTATTTCCACTTTCTAGCTCTTATGAAAAGAACTGCTCTGAACATTCCTACATATGTCTTTTGGTGCACATGTGTTCATTTGTGTTTGGGTAAGAACATGGAGGTCATGTTGCTGGGTGCAGGGCAGACATATGGTTAGTTGCAGTAGGTTCTCCCAATTTTCTGAAGTAGTTCTTTAGATACTTTCTCCATAGCACCTAATAAGAGTTTCTGTTGCGGGGTGCCTGGGTGGCTCAGTGGGTTAAAGCCTCTGCCTTCGGCTCAGGTCATGATCCCAGGGTCCTGGGATCGAGCCCCACATCAGGCTCTCTGCTCAGTGGAGAGCCTGCTTCCTCCTCTCTCTCTGCCTGCCTCTCTGCCTACTTGTGATCTGTCTGTCAAATAAATAAATCTTTAAAAAAAAAAAAAGTTGCTGTTGCTCCATGTTCTCAATATCCCTTGATATTATAACTTAACACTTATTGATTCCTTTTTTTTTTTTTTAAGGATTTATGCTTCTCGCAGGCCGAGTCAGGAAGCAGGAGGAGATTGATGTGATTCAAGAAGTCCTTGAAAAACATTTCAAGAAAAAATTGTGTCCTCAGTCCCTCTTCTCCAAGGAAAATGTCCTAAAATTACTGAGTGAGTAGGTCAAAATACCCAGAGGAAATGAATTGAGCTGTACTCCTGTTAGAAGCTAAATCTTTATTCTGTGTTTTATAGGTAAATTGTCTACTCAGGTATCCATGTTGGAGTCTACATTCAGTCACATTGTGTGGACTGAGAGTATGCGGAGACTGGCGATCCTGGTGGGAAGGGCGCTAGAATTTGGTGAACCAGTGCTGCTGGTTGGAGACACTGGGTAAAGTCCTGTGCTTCTGTGACAGTAACTTGTGATGGTTCAGTTCAGTTCCAGAGGAGTACTTGAGTTATCTGTGAAGGATTAGCAGGGATGCAATCTTTTTTTTCTTTTATCTCCCCGTCCCCTACTACCTTTTTGTAAGGCTTATGTAATAGACCTATTACTGTTTGCTTTCTTCTTCCTTCAGACCTTTTTGATATAGAAGAGAATGATTTCTTGCATTATTATCACTGGAGTGTTTTTTTTTTTTTCTTTGTAATTCTTTTAAATAGTGCCATTCATTCTTTTTTTTTCTTTTCTTTTTAAAGATTTTATTTATTTATTTGACAGAGATCACAAGTGGGCAGAGAGAAGGAGGGGAAAGCAGTCTCCCTGCTGAGCATAGAGCCTGATTCGGGGCTCAATCCCAGGACTCTGGGATCATGACCTGAGCTGAAGGCAGAGACTTTAACCCACTGAGCGATCCAGGCACCCCTAATAGTGCCATTCATTCTATAAATCTGTAGAGAACAACAGCTGAGCTCCAGTCTCTTAAAAGTCTGTAAGGATTAGGTTTCTTTCCCATCCCTGGTGGTGATGGTTTGGTAGAAATAGAAAAGGATGGAATTCAGGCAGCGTGTGCTTTTTTGGTTAAGAAACACTCTTGGTTGGGGCGCCTGGGTGGCTCAGTGGGTTACAGCCTCTGCCTTCAGCTCAGGTCATGATCCCAGGGTCCTGGGATTGAGCCCTGCATCGGGCTCTCTGCTCAGCGGGGAGCCTGCTTTCTCCTCTCTCTCTGCCCGCCTCTCTGCCTACTTGTGCTCTCTGTCTGTCAAATAAATAAAATCTTTAAAAAAAGAAAAAAAGAAACACTCTAGGTTGCTGGTGTTTGGGGGAAGGGTGCCCTGAGCTCAGGAAGCCGATGTCCTGTGTTGGCCGGCAGTCTCTGTTCCTGCAGTGAGCCTCTCACCAGAGCTCCCCTCTTATGCTGATTGGAGTGGCTAGCATGTATATTTGGAATTTATGGTCCTTATTAATCTGGTATGTATCCCTTTAACAGGTGTGGGAAAACAACAATCTGTCAGGTGTTTGCAGGATTGGCAAATCAGAAACTATACTCTGTCAACTGCCACTTACACATGGAGACTTCGGACTTTCTGGGAGGGCTGCGGCCGGTGAGACAGAAGCCAAAGGACAAGGTTCGTTCAGTAGCAAATAATGATGTATTCCTTCATTTGAAGAATTGCAGTTGGCTTTGTGTAGGTGTCAGCTGTGGAATTTATTCATGGTGAAGTTTTGATCCCAGATTTGATATATATCTTTAGATTTTCACTTGTCTACAGAGACTTTCCTGAGCATCCTGTTGTACAGGCTTTATTCCTTGTTCTTAGACCCTTACTTTCTGCGGAATGACCACTTACTCTACTACATGTGTAATGTCTTGCGAAGCCACCTGTTCTTTAATTTCACACCTTCTTTTCCGAATTGTAGGAAGAAGTTGATACATCAAAACTTTTTGAGTGGCATGATGGTCCTCTAGTTCTGGCCATGAAAGAAGATGGCTTTTTTCTCCTGGATGAGATCTCACTGGCTGATGACTCTGTCCTGGAAAGACTCAATAGGTATATGTGTAAGAGGTTTGCCCTTTGTGTGATGTTTCCATTGGTCTGGTTATTTTTTAATTAATTAAACAATTAAAAAAATTTTTTGTAAAGATTTTATTTATTTATTTGACAGAAGTAGGCGGAGAGGCAGGCAGAGAGAGAGAGAGAGAGAGAGAGAGAGGAGGAAGCAGGCTCCCTGCTGAGCAGAGAGCCTGATGTGGGGCTCGATCCCAGGACCCTGGGATCATGACCCGAGCCAAAGGCAGAGGCTTTAACCCACTGAGCCACCCAGGCGCCCCAACAATTAAAAAATTTTTTAATTAAAAGATTAAAAATTCCCATGTAGTTAACATGTAGTTAACATATAGCATGATGCTAGTTTCAGATGTATAATACAGTGATGCTACAGTTCTGTACATTACAGAGTGCTCTTCGTGATATGGCTGCTCTTAATCCCATTCACCTATTTCACCCATCCCCCCTACCTATCTCCCCTCTGGTAACCATCAAGTTTTTTCCCTGTGGTTAAGAATCTATACCTTGGTGGTTCTATTTTTTTTGTTTTCTTTTGTTCCTAAATTCCACATATAAAGGAAATCATGTGGTATTTTTTTTTTATTTATTTTACTTAGCATTGTACCCTCTAGCTCATTCATATTGTTGCAAATGACAAGATTTCATTCCTTTTTATGGTTAAATAATATTCCATAGAATATGGAATACTGGTCTGGTTTTTATAGCTATTCTTTTGCACAGTAATGTTCTTCATAGCTGCAGGGTAAATGTTTGAAAATGATAATGAGTTACTGTTTTTTGTGTTTGTTTATTTTGTTTTAGCACTCAGAGTAGTTTAACAGGGCTAGTTTTTCCTGTCAGTAATCAGAAAGATGGGACTGTAGAATGGCCATGCTAAAGCAAATGAACAGAAGTTAAAACTCTTTTTTGGGGCAATTTATGTGACCATTACCTAAATTCTTCAAAGAACTAGAATCAGAATTCTAGATGTTATATGGCTGTGTGACCTCAAAATCTCGGACTAATACGAATTTTGATGTATACCTATTTTTTTCTTTTCTTTTCTTTTCTTTTTTTTTTTTAAGATTCTATTTATTTATTTGACAGATAGGGAGAGAGGGATCACAAGCAGGGGGAGTGGGAGAGGGAGAAGTAGGTTTTCCTCTGAGCAGGGAGCCCAACAGAGGGCTTAATCCCAGGACCCTGGGACCATGAACTCAGCCAAAGGTAGAAGCTTAACAAATGAGCCACCCAGGCACCCCTGTTTTTCTTTTTTGAAGTTTAATTTACATACCATAAGTTTATCCATTTTAAATGCATAATTCAACAAGTTTTGGTAAATTTACTGAGCTTTACACCATAATCTAGTTTTACCTTTCCACTATACCAGTAGGAACCTTTCTGCCACTCTACAGTGTATTTCTGATGCCATCTCCTGCTCCAGGTCACTACTAAATTACTTTCTGTTTAAAAAAAAAAAATTGTCTTTTTATCACATTGCATATAAATGGTTTCTCTGCATTTGCACTGTGCATTGTTTTGAGGGTCATCCATGTGGTAGCCTGTTAGTAGTTTGTTCCTTTTTATTCCTAAGAGTTTTCCATTGTATAGATATACCATATTTTTTATCCATTTACCTCTTGATGTTATTTGGGTTATTTCTACCAAGTTTGGTGTTTTTAATTTTATTTTTATTTTTTTAAAGGTTTTTATTTATTTGAGAGGCAGTGAGAGAGAGCATGAGAGGGGAGAAGGTCAGAGGGAGAAGCAGACTCCCCATGGAGCTGGGAGCCCGATGTGGGACTCGATTCAGGGACTCTGGGATCATGACCTGAGCCAAAGGCAGTTGCTTAACCAACTGAGCCACTCAGGTGCCTGGTATTTGGGTTATTTCTACTTTTGTGAATAATGCTACCATGAATATTCGTATATAAGACACTCGTTTGTAAAGCAAGTGCCATAATGGGGCATAAATGGCTAAAGGGATTTTTTTTTTTCTTTTGATCAGAAATATTGTTCCCTTACACAGGAATTGGGATAATGAGTTATTTTAAAATTTGTGCTAGGAAAGTGTTAAATAAAAGCTTAGCAGAGGAGATAACTTTCTTCCTTTTTAAAAGAACTTGAAGACCACAAAATACAAAGGATACATAAGTCTTCTAATCTTATATTCTCCAATTTTTTGTCTTTTAGTGTCCTTGAAATGGAAAAGTGCCTGGTATTAGCTGAAAAAGGCAGTGTAGAGGACAAGGATAATGAGGTAGAGCTGTTGACTGCTGGGAAAAAATTCCGTATCTTAGCAACCATGAACCCTGGGGGCGACTTTGGGAAAAAAGAGGTAAAATTGTGTTCCTGAAGCATAATTTTTTTCCAGTTTTGACCTAAGCTCACTGGCAGCTAGAAATATAATATGTAAAAATGCATTTGGAACTTTATATTGGGTAAAAACTAAAAACTAGAAAGATATTTTAGAATTATTACAAAGTTGAGAGATTCTGACATTATTTCCTTATGTTAATATCTCACTGTGTGTGCCTGAAATTTCATTGTTTCATTGTTTGCTCAGCTCTTCATGTATGTTACCATAACAAATTCTCACAAGAACTCTTTGTGAAAGTTATTTTCCTACTTTCATGGGTGAGAAAGTTGAAACTGAAATTTAATCCTAAACTCTGTTTCTGGAGTCTCTTAAACATGACTATGGCTTTGACTGTTTTAAAGTGACAAAAATGTTGCAGCCAGGAGCCTCTTCTGGTTTTGCAGGTGGGCCATCTCTGTTCTTTCCAGGGGTTATGTGGGTTACCCTCAGACTATTAGTAAAGGAAAAGGTGGAGAGCAGCCTTCTGTTCAGAGGGTGGTTTGGGGATCCAACCAGGATCCAATACCCTGAACACCATGGCTTTCAGGCTTGCGAAGCTTCTCAGTAAAGAAGTCTATGTTGTGTGTGGGATCCTGGCCTGTTAGGAAAATGGTGATGTGGTGATAGGTCAAGGATGATGAGAAGAAACAGAGGTTGTGAATGAAAGTAATTCAAATTCTTGGTAACTTGGTGGATCCCTGAAATGCGACATGGTGCATGGTGTTTTGGGCTTGATTTTCCTCTGTAGCATAAAAAGAAAGATTATAACTATACTTCTTGAAATGTTTTGAAAAGAAGAAATAAATACATCATAGCTTCTAACATAATGTGAAAACTGATTCTTTGGCAAGTGAGAATAACATAGAAAGATCTAATTTCAAGGTTGTGTATGTTAAGGTTAGCTTAAGTTGTTAGGATAGTTTAAGTTTTTCTTAGAAAAAGATTGCCAACTTTTATAACACTAAGGGAAGGTTCTTTTTTGTTTTTGCCTGCCTAGCAGGCAGAGTGAAGTAGGATGCCAAAGACGAGTGGCACTGTTTATCTAGGATGGCAGCAAGGATCCCTCACACATTTGCTGGGTCTTAACTGAGCTGCTCCTGGGTATAGGCATTACTGCTAGTCCTGCTGCCATAGGCCAAGGAAAGCAATAATAAGCTAATAGTTACGTGCATGTTTGGCATTGTATATGCTTGTTAATAGGGGTTTATTGACCTGGGGTAGAATAAAAAGGATAAGAGGAATCCATTTGCAGGGCAAAGGCCATAAAGACTGGAAGGACTAACAGTTCTTTGTTATATAAGAGGTAAAATATATGCCTCCTTAATAATTTCACTGTCCCCTTTTGGGCCATATAAAAGATGTTTTCCTTTCTACTTCAGACAGTTCTCCCCTGTGGGACAATAGCTTTTACTTTCTTTAAAGCACTGGTTATATAACCGAAGGTAAAGGAAAGGCCTTTGCTTAGGGGAAGTATTCAGTTTGGGGGGTTACTCACTGGGGCCGGATTTCAACTTATACCACCTATTCTATGAGACCTTGAAGTTCTGCACTCTGCCTATAAAGAAAGTGATAGGAATATTGTCTGGGAGGCGGTGGTGGAGATTACTGAGATGTCCTGTGGAAGGAGCCAGGATAAAGTAGGTATTCAGTTAAATTGTAGTAAAGGTAATAAAAGAAGCAGCTAGTGTTTGTTAGATTCACCAGCTAATACTCTTTCAAGGGATTTGTTTTCTAGTTTTCCTCCTAGGTATTACATTCAAATGGAAATTTTTTTTCTTGTAGCTGTCTCCTGCCTTAAGAAACCGGTTTACAGAAATATGGTGCCCACAAAGCACAAATCGTGAAGATTTAATTCAGATTATCAGCCATAATCTTCGTCCAGGATTATCTCTTGGCAGAGTAGATCATAAAGGTAAGAGCTTTCATGTGGTAAATGTAATACCCAAACTTCTGAAGCTAATCGAAAATAGAAATCATGTCTTAGAAAATAGGAATAGGTCTAAGGATTTCATTTAATCAAAATCAGAAATAATACTGAAATACTTTAAAAATCTATATTAAAGTTTTTTTTTTTTTTAAGATTTTATTTATTTATTTGACAGATAGAGATCACAAGTAGGTAGAGAGGCAGGCAGAGAGGAGGAAGCAGGCTCCCCGCTGAGCAGAGAGCCCAATGAAGGGCTCGATCCCAGAACCCTGGGATCATGACCTGAGCCGAAGGCAGAGGCTTTAACCCACTGAGCCATCCAGGTGCCCCTATATTAAAGTTTTATTTATTAATTAAAAAAATTTATCTTTGAGAGAATGCAAGTGCAGTGGGGGTAGGGTCAGAGGGAGATAGGGAGAGAAAATCCTGAAGCAGACTCCCTGCTGAGTGCAGAGCCTGACAAAGGGCTTGATCTCATGACCCTGGGATCATGACCCCACCCAAAATCAAGAGTCCCATACTCAACAGACTGAGTCACACAGGCTTCTCTGTCATCAATTAATTCATTATTAACTTTATTTAAAAATATTCTGGGTGGCTATCCCCTCCCCCCCGCTTGCTCTCTATGAAAAGAATTTTTTAAATGTTCTTTTCATTATAAGCGTTTTCAAACTTAAGGAAATAGAAGAATAGTATTAAGAAACTTCTGTATACCTCAAAACTCTGAGATCGAGAGTCACATGCTCTACCAACTGAGCCAGCCAGGCACCTCAGTCATTTTACATATTAGTATTTATTACTACATTTATAACATGGATTCCTGTTTTCTGTTACTTTTAATGTTTGTTATAAACAATGTATGAACCCATCCACTTTACCTCATTATTTTCTAATAATCAAGATTTAATTATCCTCTAACAGTAGAAAAGTTGTCCTTTAAGTCCTTGTTTTACTTCAAAATTATTCCACCCTGAAATGTCCATCCAAGTACTCATGCTTAATGTTTAGTTGCTGAAACAGCATTTAATTGCTTTCCTCATTGTCACTGGATTTTTCCCCTTGAGTTATCATTTTAAGTTCTTTCTAAAGATTTGTGGGTTTTTTCATAATTAGTTTATTTCTTCTGACTAGATAGTTTCTTCTAAGTAATTTGCAGTAGAGCCTTGAAGGCTCTTGCTGAATGGTCCACTTTATATTATAGCAGTGCTGATTTCTCCCTGTCGTATTTAAAAAACAAAACAAAAACAATGTTCTTTCATACTCATACTTCTTAGATAAGTGTTTATTGTTGACTTTAGGAGTTATATAAAGTGTTTTATTAAACTTAAATTGACATTAATCTCTATTACTTAAGAAGTATTTTGTTTCCAAATATTTTACAATATGAAATTGTGATAGTTAGACTGGTCCTTTAACTTAAATCATGAAACAAAATTTATGAATCCTCTGATTTGTTGAATTCTGATGGATGGATGCATTGATTTAATAAAACAAAAAACCTGAACTAAGTGCCACTGAAGCGGCACCTGGATGTCTCAGTCGGTTAAGCATCTGCATTCAGCTCAGATCATGATCCTAGTGACCTGGTCATGATCCCAGTGTCCTGGGATCAAGTTCTATATTGGGCTTCCTGCTCCATGGGGAGTCTGCTTCTCCCTCTCCTTCTGCCCCTTTCCCTGCTCATGCTCTCTCCCTCTCTCCTTTTTTTGCTCTCTTCCTCTCTCAAAGAAAGAAAGAAAGAAAGAAAATCTTTTTAAAAATGCCACTGAAAATATGGCATCCTTATTCCTGTGAATCAGTTTAAAAAACGATAAAATTTATATATTTTCTAAAATCATTGTGTCTTGACTTCACAATTCTATCTGAAGATGAAACAAATGAATATTCTTTTGAGCAGTTTTCAGGATTGCTTCTTAGGCTGTAATTCTCAAAGTGGTTTTTCTTTTTTGGTAAGTGTGGAATGCTATTCATGAATCTCGAGGGAATGTAATAAAAGCAATGGAACCCTCTCTTTAGAAAAAGCGGTAATGGACTTTCACAAAAATTTGCATATAATCTTATGGAGCACAGAACTCTCTTAGGGCATCTCTGGATCCCATGTTACAAAACCCTCTTGGGAGTGTTCAATACGGCTACTTCTAAGCAACTGCCTTTGTGTCCTTATGTCTTAGGGGCTGACATAGCGGAGGTGATGTTGGATTTCATTGATTGGCTTACCCACCAGGAATTTGGCCGAAGATGTGTGGTCAGTATCAGAGATATCCTGTCCTGGGTTAACTTCATGAACACAATGGGGGAGGAAGCTGCTTTGAAAAGGCCAGAGACCATCTCCACTGTGACATCATTTGTCCATGCTGCATGCCTGGTGTACATAGATGGAATAGGTTCAGGTATGTTGTCTGTTAGCTGGTGTGGGGACAAGGGGGTTAGGGTAGAGGGGAGTATGAAATGGAGCAAACCCAGACCTCCAACCTCTGACCCAGATACTTTAAAAAAATCACTTACTGGGGCGCCTGGGTGGCTCAGTGGGTTAAAGCCTCTGCCTTCGGCTCAGGTCATGATCCCAGAGTCCTGGGATCGAGCCCCACATCGGGCTCTCTGCTCAGCAGGGAGCCTGCTTCCTCCTCTCTCTCTGCCTGCCTCTCTGCCTACTTGTGATCTCTATCTGTCAAGTAAATAAATAAACAAAATCTTAAAAAAAAAAAAATCACTTACTGTAACATTTCTGAGACCAAGAATGGATTTTATTTTCTTTCTACTCTTTTTGAGAGATGACTGTTACAAAAGATAGGCTGCAACTTCTCATTGCTTATAGGCTAGGGACTTGGTAAACATGAAGTGGTTATTACGAGTAAAAAGAAGACTGTTGGAAATGCCCTTGCTCCTGAAGGAGTGGATAATTCTTTTTTTTTTAATTATTATTAACATACAGTGTATTATTTGCTCCAGGGGTAGACTCACAGGTCTGTGAATTGTCATTTCACAGCACTCTCCATAGCACATACCGTCCCCAGTGTCCACAATCCAGTCCTTGGACTGGATAATTGTTACCATGAATGTTCATTTATAGTTATTGCCTGAATCCTTTAGTTTGTTTGTTTTTTAAGTTACTGTAAGCTCATAATATTCAGTATTTAAGTTCTGTTTTTTTTTAGCAGTGAAGATTAGAGATATAAACGAATATAATCAGCAGTACCACATTAATCCATCCTACGTCCAGGCTGATTCATCCTGGAGTGCGTGGGTGCTTTACTGAATTAGCGGCTGCCAATCTGTCAATTGTGGGGATCCAGACTTTTGCCTTCGGACTATCTACAGTAGTGATTGCATTTTGGGTTAACTTCAGCAAGAACCTCATTTCCCCTGGAAACCACCCAAGCGCTCCTGATGAGCAGTTGGGAAGCTTGGTGTCATGTCGTGCTGTTGTTTGATGTACCGATTCTCTGTCTTTTAGGGGCAACTTCCTCAGGGTTTGGTACGGCTCTCTTGGCTCGCAAAGAATGTCTGAAATTCCTACTCAAGAAACTTTGCAAGATAGTGCGACTTACTGAGTGTCAAAAAAACGAATTGAAGATTTATGACCGACTCAAGGCCAAAGAATTTACTGGAATAGATAACCTTTGGGGAATTCATCCATTTTTTATACCAAGGGGTAAGAATGATTTTAAGTAAATGAAGATTCTACTCTTGTAGATCATAGGTACTTGACTTTTACTGTGACTTTTAGTGTATCCTATGCATGATTATTTTTAAACTAGTTATCTGAATTAGAATTTGACTTGGTATAACCAACTATAATTTCATAAATAATTAAAAACAGATAACCGACATAAAAATAGGGGCAAGTACAGTCTTTAATCTGTGAATAAATTTTCTTTAAAAAATGCATTTATTTTTAATTTGGTGCTCAGAACAAGAGCTTTCCTATAGTGGTAATTCAACCCATAATGTATCAACTATAGATCCTCATCACTGCTTACCAAAATAGTTTTGTGAGCCCTTGTGGGCAGGAATTGTGTCCCTATCTTCCTGTTCCTGACACCTGAGATGTTTTCTAGCAGCCAAAGGCATTCAGAAAATGTCTGATGATTGAGTGAATGGATGAATGAGTGAATGATTAAATGGAAAACTCACGTGGGTTTCAGTTGGAATCCTTGCTCTCTTTCTTACTAGATTGCTCTTACCAAGTATTTAAATGAGGTAGATTAGAGATCTTAGAAGGCATTAGTAATTTTTCAGATTATTGCTTCTGTAGCAGGGTCATCTTTTTCTTTTCCTTTCCTCCCACCTTACATTAATAATTGTTGAATGCCTGAAACGCTTAGAGGAACAGTGGCAGTGACTGAGGGTTCAGTGGTGAACAAAACCAGCCTAGATTCCTGGCCAAACGGAGTATCACCCTTTTCCCTCTCTCTCTTCAGTAGTACTCTTCATCCCCGATGGTACATTCAATGATCTAATTTCCCTAAGTCATCATCATAATATTCAGGACTCTCATGTAGGAGCTATATGTTAGTGACCTGGGACAAAGGTGTTCCTTGCTTCTGCTTCCACAGCTGAGGTAATTGATGTTAATCCTAGCCCTCCAAACTGGTATAGAAAAGTTTCTTCCAGGAGATGCAGTGACACAAATGTTAAGCCCTATAAAACTATTATTAGTCTGCAGTTCAGCTAGATTATGGGTTAAAGATGCATCCTGAATTTTCTTGGAGGCCTAAAAACCTTGGATGAAATTACTTCTGTGGAAACACACACTGTGGCCTACACACTGAACTTACACTTGACTCTTAAACAGATAGGGCACGTGGGTGGCTTAGTGGGTTAAGTCTCTTCCTTTGGCTCAGGCCATGATCTCAGGGTTCTGGAATCGAGTTCGGCATCGGGCTCTCTGCTCAGCAGTGAGCCTGCTCCCTCCCCCCCCGCCCCCGCCCACCTGTCTCTCTGCCTTCTTGTGCTCTCTCTCTCTCTGTCAAATAAATAAATAAAATCTTAAAAAGAATATACTTACTTGTAAAGGTAAATTTTGCAAGTACATGTAGTAATTCCAGGTGTAGGTTGTAAAAGGAGGAACATGTGCTTGCAGTTAGACCTATGTAAGTGAGTATATACTTAGGTATAAGCGCTGGAGAGACCTGAGTAGTAGGCACAGTTGAATAACGTATGCTGCTGGCTATTCCTTCAAAGGATTTTATAACCTGAAAGTGGGGAAATGTTGAAACAGGGCTGAGCATTTTCACTATAGATGGTGCTTCGCTCACTGAAAGTCTGTTTGTTAGATTCTTAAAATCTTGGCATTGACATGTAAGTGTGATTTGGTTGACGTCCAGCTAATATGTGGCTTTTCTTTTCTCTGCTTAAGGACCTGTCCTTCACAGGAATAATGTTGCCGACTATGCACTCAGTGCAGGCACCACAGCTATGAATGCCCAAAGGCTCTTAAGAGCTACAAAACTGAACAAACCCATTCTCCTGGAGGGCTCCCCTGGTGTGGGCAAAACAAGTTTGGTGGGAGCATTAGCAAAGGCTTCAGGCAACATCCTTGTTCGAATCAACTTGTCAGAGCAGACGGTAAGCTTAGTCATCCTGCAGCTGATGAGGATGAGTATAGGGAGTAATGTTTGTATCTGTTTATAGAGTTTCTTAATCAGAAATAATTAGGACATTTTCAGAATCCCAAACATTTCATGGTGATAAAGACTACAGCAACATGACCTTCCAAACTAAGTCTCCTTTTAGATTTATTTATAACTGATATCTGTAATATTATTCTCTCGATGCTTTAATTTCATTGTCTTTTGAGAGATAATTGCCCAATTCAGTATTTATTATAACAGAGCCTTCTTTATTTTTGTCCTTTCTAAAAATGTAATAGGAATAAAATCTCCTTTAAATACTCTCACAGGACAAGAGGTGACAAATAAGACTCTCCAGTAGTGGGGTCTGGGAGCAGGGCCTGGGCATTGCTACTGGTCTTTGTTTTATTTTTATTTGTTTTGTTTTGTGTAAAGCTCACTAATTAATTTCCAAGTATAGCGACAGTTAAGAACTGATCTAGAGCTCCAGCTCCAATCAACTGATAAGTTGCAGTGTTGTGGTGAGAAGGTCCTTGGAGGCATGTCTGGGGTCCTGGTAAAGAGCGCTAGGATTGATTAGTTCTGTCTTGGAATAAAAAGGAAAAGCGGCATAAGGCCCAAGAATTTATCATGTTAGATTTAGGGTCTTGGGATCTAGTTAATTCTTTTATGTAATATTGACTTTTCCTCCTTTCTGCCTCCTCTCAAAGGACATCACAGACCTGTTTGGAGCAGATCTACCTGTTGAAGGAGGCAAGGGAGGAGAGTTTGCCTGGCGAGATGGTCCGTTGCTGGCAGCTCTGAAGGCAGGCCATTGGGTTGTGTTGGATGAGGTGAGAGAGCTATCCGTCATGCCAAGCATAGGGTCACAATGGGAAAAGCAGTCATACTTTTATATTGCTAAGGCATACCTTACTTTTCATATAATTAGGTCATGCTGTTTTGCTAGTACAGACAAATTTCTAACGAAGAAAAGTCCTCCACGGTTCCTTTGAAGAATAAGAAAAGTCACTTGTCAGAAAGCATATCTAGAAACCCTTGTATATACAAGCCACTGACACCTGCTGTTATAAGCCAGCTTCCAGAGAAAAACTGTCCTCTTCACTGGTTTATTCTTTGGTGTCTGGCTGGCTTTGTATTTTGTATTTATTTCATGGGTTTTTTACAGTGTCAACCACATGTTTTATAAGAGCAACAGAGAGACTGCAGGAAGTTATCTTAAGAGACATAAAAAAAAAAGTGGTGAGAAAATGGTCAGTGTTACATGTGCCTTATGGGTAAGTTATTGACTGGAAGAACAGAGCCCCTCATGATACCTGGGATAAATGCTGAAACTTAGTGACCAGCAGGCAGCTGGAGTGTACAGAAATAAAAAATTTAAAGCTATGGGCAATGGCATCTAGTCATATGCCTTATTAATCCAGGAAAAGGCTGGGAAGTAGTGGTGAAGTTTAAATGATTGGTGTGACCAGAATGTTGTGGATAGAACTTTTAAGACTGGCCCCAGCGGCTCTCCAAGATTTAGATGTCTTTGGGTCTGAAGTTGGAGGCCAGGCTATGGGGTTACTTTTCAGCTGAGCTTCTTCCTACTTCTCATAGTAGGAGAGTGGTGAGTCCTATCTCCCTGATTTTTGGAAAAAGATGCCTGGTAGTATTATATTCTTTAGCCAGGGGGAAAAATGCTCAGTTTTAAAGCTTAAGGCCTCAGACCATAGTCCTGTTGGGTGGAAATGCATCCAGGTGACCCAAGACATTTTTTTTTTTAATTATTTATTTGACAGACAGAGATCACAAGTAGGCAGAGAGGCAGGCAGAGAGAGAGAGGAGGAAGCAGGCTCACCGCTGAGCAGAGAGCCTGATGCAGGGCTCGATCCCAGGACCCTGGGATCATGACCTGAGCCGAAGGCAGAGGCTTTAACCCACTGAGCCACCCAGGCGCCCCGACCCAAGACATTCTTAACTAAGTCACATTTAAGAGTAGCTTTTAGAGTTTTACATGTTTGGGAATATTCCGTGGATTTTGTGCTTTGTAGTGTTCATGTAAACATGACACTGGAAATTCTGATAGAATCTGGGGTTTTTTTTTTGTCCCTTTGCATTTTATTGATTTCTCATTTTCCTAATTGAATTTCCTATGTTACCTTAAAACTACCATACTTTGCATCCCTGAGCTGTAAACTCTGCATCTGAAGACCTCCATTCAGCTCTTTTCATTTTTGGCACAGAAACTCCTTGTATTTGTTCTTGTTCACAAAAATGTTGGTGAACATTAGCCATGTCGATCTACTTTATGTAGTTTATATCATGACTTTGAAACCCATTCAGAGATTTCATTCAGTATTTTAGCTGGAGAAGATAATTTAAGTATATAAAGAGCAGTCTTCATCTTTAAAGATCTCACAGTGCAAAAATGAGATCTGTGTACTGGCATGTTTTTTTGGTAAGCTGGGATGTACAAGTCTGTATAGGTGAATACAATGGATGTCCAACTCTTGGTTTTGGCTCAGGTCATGATCTTGCAGTTATGGGATGGAGCCCCATGGCAGGCTCTGTGTGCAGCAGGGTGTCTGCTGGAGATTCTCTTTCCCCTGCCTTTCCCTCCCCCCACTTTGTCTCTCTCTCAAAAAATGAATAAATCTTAAAAAATGGAATGTTATCAGTACTGTTTGAGCTTCTTCCTCCTGAAGACAATACTATTCTGGTTTTATACATTTTTTTTTATAGTTATATAGCATATGTAATAAATATATATACTTTGTTCAAATAGCTCAACCTGGCTTCTCAGTCTGTATTGGAAGGACTCAATGCTTGTTTTGACCACAGAGGAGAAATCTATGTTCCTGAGTTGGGAATGAGTTTTCAAGTACAGCATGAAAAGACGAAGATTTTTGGGTGTCAAAATCCTTTTAGACAAGGAGGTGGGAGGAAAGGCTTGCCAAGGTCTTTCCTTAACAGATTCACTCAGGTAAGATTTGCTGTTGCCATGGAGACCGAAGGTGGAGTGTTGGGGCTGTTAGGGCTGAGGCACATACCTATGAGGATGCTCACTGTGAGAATGAGAGAGCATCGATTTAATGATCTGTTTCTCAATTCCATGTCTCTGTATGGTGAATATTAATGTGACTGATTCCCATCATCACTTCTCTTCAGGTATGTGTCCCTTTGTCTCCAGTCCTGGAAAACCGGTGTGTTATCAGTTAGTGGAGGGTAAGATAACCACCCCTCCAGGAATTCCATTACTATCCTCAGGAGCAAGACCAGTTTTTTACCTTTCCAGGTGTCTACGTGATCTATTAAAATACTGAAAATTTTTTTATGATGAAAATAATGCATTTTAGTTAAAGTAAGAAGGAAAAGAAAACTACCAGAAGAATAAAAAATCCAGTATTCTCCATACCAGAGTCAATCATTATTAACATTTGATGTCTTTCTTACTATCTTTATTCTCGTTTGCAGAGGTTGGAGAGTGTGTATGTGTATCTATACACATATGCTTACTTGTTTTAATATTTATTTGTCAAAATTTGACTAGCCTATGGATTTGGAAATGGCTCTGGATGTTGGCTTTCTTTGATGTCCCTTTTCATAATTCACTGAGGATCTTTTCAGAATAATTTATTATGAGGAATTTCAAACATACTGAAAAGTTGAAAGTTGAGATTTTGAAGTAACTGCTCCTATGCCTTACCATCTAGTTTTGAGGACATAATATACATAGGAAATTTAAAAAGACAGAAATGCTTAAAAATAAAAACAAATACACTTAAGTTGTATGTTATCTTTTTTTCTTTAATTCATTAGAGTGGAGCTAACAACAAAACCTCTGTTGCCCTGTATTTCAAATATTTTACAGGATTCTGTATCCTAAAAATGTAAGAAAAGAGATTTCTCTAACAATTTTTATGTATTTCTAAACTGAGGTACTGTTACTTTGGTGTTAAATAACAATTTTACTTTGTAATTGGTAGTTCTTCCTGGTATTCAGTAAAGAGAAGCAATAGTATTT
This sequence comes from Mustela nivalis, assembly GCF_964662115.1. Lineage (NCBI taxonomy): Eukaryota > Metazoa > Chordata > Mammalia > Carnivora > Mustelidae > Mustela > Mustela nivalis. The sequence goes on from NC_139024.1 coordinate 40,379,937, forward strand.
CTTCATGTTCTTTATGGATTCTGTAGGTCTTTGTGGACCCCCTTACAGTAATTGACATGGAGTTCATTGCTAGTACTCTGTTTCCAGCCATTGACAAAAATATTGTTAAGAAGATGGTTGCTTTCAACAACCGAGTAAGTACCTACTTGTATTAATTGTTTTTTATTTTCATGCTGTAATAGAACCATCATTTTTTCATTGTGGGACACTATCAAATTTATCAGTCTCTCTAAAATAAATCACATTGAATTGTAGATGTTTCTGCTGGAAAAAAAAATACTCATTTGAGGATTATGGTTATTAAGATCTTGTCAGTGTTAATGCCTACAAGAGTATTCCTGGTTTATGAGACTGACGCGCTACCTACTGCGCTAACGAGGCACCTAAGAGTATTCCTGGTTTAGATGTGTGGGTTGGTAAAAAGAGACTTGGTATCAAACCTAATTTCTGTTTCAGATTATGTATGCATTTGTAGTACATTGATAGTACTTAATGCAGTGTGCTTAGCAATGGGACATGTTTCCCAATAATGGTGTTTTCTTTTTAGATTGATCATGAAGTGACTATTGAGAAGAAATGGGGGCAAAAAGGAGGACCCTGGGAATTCAACCTTCGGGACCTTTTCCGCTGGTGTCAGTTGATGCTAGTTGACCAGTCCCCTGGGTGTTATGATCCTGGTCAGCATGTGTTTTTGGTCTATGGTGAGAGAATGAGAACTAAGGAAGACAAAGAAAAGGTGAGTTTCATACTTGTTCTTTGTGTTTCTTTCCATCTGTAAGTTGATTTCTTCCTAAGGGAGAGAAAGGGCATACTCACTAATTAATACTAAACTCACTAAAGCTGCTTAGAAATTAGAAGTTAAGGAAAGAGCTCTTTCCGTCAGTCTCTTCCCAGCGGCGGCAGCAATGGATTATGCAGACAGGGCCAAGATGAAACCTTGAGACCTTCGTGGCAAGAAGGAGGAGCTGCTTAAACTGCTGGAAGAGCTGAGGTGAAGCCATCCCAGCTGCACATTGCCAGAGGGACAGGTGGCATGGCTTCCAAGCTCTCCAAGGTCCAAGTTGTTGGCGGATCCATTGCCAGTGTTCTCACAGTCATCAACCAGAAAGAGAACTAAGGCAGGAAATTCTACAAAGGTAAGAAGTGCAAGCCCCTGGGTCTGCGGCCCAAGAAGACATGCGTCACGTGCCGCTGGCTGAACTAGCACGAGGAAGAGCTGAAGACCGAGAAGCAGCCGCAGAAGGAGCAGCTCTACCCACTGAGGAAGTACATGGTCGAAGCTTGAGCACTGGTGTCAATAAAACACAAACTGGGGGAAAAAAGTTAAGGAAGGAAACTGAAGGTTCACCTACCTCAGTGTCTCAAAGTGCAGAGTAATTTGCTTCAGAGTACATACTTCATTTATCCATCTGAATCCCTTTACTGCAAACCTCCTTTAAACAGTATTGCCCCCCAGTAATAAAGAACTAGGTCTTTAGCCTCTTTCAAGGTGCAAAGGGGAGAAACAGGAGGAGACAAGTGATACTCAGTAGAGGGGGTCAGTTTTCCATTTTTTAAAGAAACTTTGAGTTACAAAGTCTTTAATCTACAAAGTGTAAGTAGGTACACAAAAGAATATTCTGTATCTGAATGGAAATAAAAATACCTCTTTGTAAACAGTAAATAACACTAGAATTCCTAGCTTAATAAACTAATAATGTGTTCGTTTTGTTTTGTGGTATTTAAAGTCCAGTCTCACAGAATATTCACAGTAGCTACAGGCAGGAGGCACTGTCCTGACCTCTTAACCAATGAGGACTCAATGCCCACAGTCATGGAGTATCACCTATAGTGAGTGGTAGAGCCAGCACTCCAGCCTAGAACTTTGCTTTCATATCCCAGTTGCAGCCAAATGTTGACTCATTCATTATGTACAAGTGCCTTTAGTCATTGTATTAGGACAAAATATTCATCTAGTTTTTTTTCTTATTTTTAAATTTTATTTATTTATTTTTAAAGGTTTTATTTATTTATTTGACAGACAGAGATCACAAGCAGGCAGAGAGGCAGGCAGAGAGAGGAGGGAGCAGGCTCCCCGCTAAGTTGAGAGCCTGATGCGGGACTCTATCCCAGGACCCTGGGATCATGACCTGAGACAAAGGCAGAGGCTTTAATCCACCAAGCCACCCAGGCGCCCCTCACCTAGTTTTTTAAAATATAATTTCATTATATATAATTCATATACCATCAACTAGTAATTTTATTTTCTTCATCTGCTTACTACTTATACTGTATTCATTGTGGCCAGATGCTGGCTAATTATTGGGTATTTGATGTTAGTCAGATGGAATGTCAGTGTAAGGTATGGAAGGTTTTCTTCGTTTCTCTATGTTAATTATTGAATTCACACGGACACACATCCAAAGTGAGGGAAAATAGTAATAGGAGAAGGGCCTATCAAGGCTGGAAGAGTTTGAGTAAATTGAATCTGTCTTTATAAAACTAAACCAACTACACTGTGAAAGTATTTATAATTTTAGTTCTGGTAGACTGTCAGGGAGTGGAGAGTATAATATGCTTTGGAGTACAAATGCAAGATCATCAAACGCCTGGTCACAAAAGTATGTGACAGGAACACTTTTCTCCTGTGCTGCTTTTTGACTCCTCATCAAGGTTTGGTACTGATAATGATTTTATCTTTATTACTTTTTTCCTGATATTTCTCAAACTCATTAATTTTTTTAGTTGAGGTATAATTAGCATTCAACATATTATTTTCAGGTGAACACAATGATTCAGTATTTGTATACATTGTGAAATGACCACTGCAGTAAGTCTAACACACATTACCTTACATAGTACAAAAGACTTTTTTTTTTTAAGATTTTATTTATTTATTTGACAGACAGAAATCACAAGTAGGCAGAGAGGCAGGCAGAGAGTGAGGAGGGAAGCAGGCTTGCTACTGAGCAGAGAGCCCAATGCGGGGCTCGATCCGAGGACCCTGGGATCATGACCTGAGCCGAAGGCAGAGGCTTTAATCCACTGAGCCACCCAGGGGCCCCGAGACTATTTCTTTTGATGGCAACTTTAAAATCTGTTTTCATAGCAATTTTCAAATAATGCAATACAGTATTATTGACTATAGTCACCATGCCATACATTCTATTCCTAGAACTTAAAAATAATAATATTTTTATCTTCTGACTAAAGTCCATTGTACAGTGATTAATATTAGTATTACTGCTTTGTTAGAAACATGCAACTTGGTATACATATTCTGGGTGGCTGGAATTTTTTGTGCTGCTCTGGGCTAAATTAGTGTATTTTATACACCCTTAGCTTTTCTCCCTGCCCCAACTCCTCTTAAAAAGAAATCCAGAAAAGAAGTAGGGCTAATGGCAAGTTTTCTAATTGTGTTTCTAATAAGGAAGGGATAACTGAATATAAATAATCAGATAACTAGCATTGGTCGTCATTCTAGTTATTTATATATATAGTTATTTATATAACTTAGGCTAAAATGGTGTTTTCGAGTGAGACTGGCTTGGATTTAAAAATCACTTACTAACCATTAGTAAATCCTTATAACTCTCCTGAATTCTATTTTCCATATCTATAAAGTGGAAATGATACCTATTTTGCAAGGCTGTAAGAATCAGAATAATCTGTTAAAGCATGTCTACAATGTTTGGCACATAGTAGGTGCTCACGAAATTGTCAGTGTTCTTTATAATCTTCAGGCTACTAGTCTCTTCTGCCTTTTTAGGTGATATCTTGGATGATGATTGATTTTTTCATCTGTAGATTTGCCATAATATCCATGACTTTAATTTATGATACATTCTCAACTGGAATCTCAAATAGTTTACTAGATGACTGTTCTTTGCTTGGGTTCCAGTTTGCTTTCATCCTCAAGATTTAGTTTAATATAATCTGTAAGAGGAAGTTTATAAGAGAAAATTCAAAAGGATAAGAAAATTGTGACTAGTGTTCACTCAGAGTATTCTGACTCTTGTTATTGTGTATGTTATCTAGAAGGTTTGGCTAGAATTTGGTGGAATGGTTTGCACTTTAATTGTATTGTCTTCATTTAGGTCATTGCTGTATTCAAGGATGTGTTTAATTCAAGTACCAACCCATACATGGGAACCAGACTATTTCATATTACTCCCTATGATGTTCAGGTGAGGCATGTAGGAATATTTTCTATTTTACATTTTCCTTTGATTTCCTCTGTTCCCACAACTAGACACACTTGTGAAATCTCACTGGCATGTCTTTTTCAGCTGGGCTACTCAGTCCTTTCCCGTGGCAGTTACGTTCCTCTCCTGTCCCGCCGTCCCCTATCACTTCTGCACCAGTCGTTACGGTCTCTGGAATCTATTATGAAGTGTGTGCAGATGAGCTGGATGGTCATCCTTGTGGGGCCAGCCTCTGTGGGCAAGAGTAGCCTGGTCCAGCTTCTGGCACACCTTACTGGTCACACATTAAAGATCATGGCTATGAACAGTGCAATGGACACTACAGAGCTTCTGGGTGGATTTGAGCAGGTAAACGGTCTGTCTTCACTTTTTTGGGCAAAACACATATAATGCTGTGGTCTGACTGATGGTCTTTTGTGTTGGTGACTACAAGTAGTCTTTTGTTTTTTGTTTTTTGCTTCTTAATTTAAAAGAGTATTCTTTTGACTCTGGCCAGTGGCTATAATGGGTTTGTGCTCTGGAAATTTCAGGTTGATCTTACGCGGCCGTGGAGGCAGCTCCTAGAAAAGGTGGAGGGCACTGTAAGGGCACTGTTAAGAGACAGCCTCCTTATCAGTGCTGATGATGCAGAAGTAGTGCTGCGAGCCTGGAGTCACTTCGTTCTGACCTATAAGCCCAAGTGTCTTGGAGATGGTGGTAAAGGTATCACAATGGAGATTGTCAACAAGCTGGAAGCAGTATTATTGCTCATGCAGCGACTCAACAATAAAATCAACTCCTACTCTAAGGCAGGTGTGTGTATTTGGATGTGTGTATCAGATATGTAGGTAGCATTGTCCATATATAGGTAGTAATATATTTGTAAGGTAATATCTGTAATTTTTTTTTACCAATGTGTAATATATATATAACTCCTATATCTCAATGGCAAAATTACAAGCAAACCCATTAAAAACTGGGCAGAGGGTCTAAACAGACATTTTTCTGAAGACCTATAGATAGCCAACAGGTACGTGAAATTATGCTCATAATGATTGAGGGAAATAGAAATCAAAACTGGAGTAAGAGATCACCTCACACCTATTAGAATGGCTATAATCAAATAAGAAACAACAAGTGTTCACAAGCATGTGGAGAAAAGGGAACCCTTGTGCACTACTTGTGAAAAAGTAAATTTGTATAGCCACAATGGAAAACAGTACAGAAGTTCCTCAAAAAACTAAAAATGGGGGCACCTGGATGGCTCAGTGGGTTAAGGCCTCTGCCTTTGGCCCAGGTCATGATCTCAGGGTCCTGGGATCAAGCCCCGCGTTGGGCTCTCTGCTCAGTGCAGAGCCTACTTCCTTCTCTCTCTCGATGCCTGCCTCTCTGCCTATCTGTGATCTTTGTCTGTCAAATAAATAAATAAAGTCTTAAAAAAAAACAAAACTAAAAATGGAACTACATATGATCCAGCAATTCCACTTCAGGGTATTTAGCCTAAGAAAATGAAAACACTAACTTGAAAAGATATATATATATATATATATATATATATATTTTGGATATTAGTCCCTTATCGGATATATGACTTGCAAATATTTTCTTCCATTCAGTAGATTACCCTTTCATTTTGTTGATGGTTCCCTTGTTGTTCCAAAACATTTTAGTTTGATATAGTCCTACTTGTTTATTTTTGTTTTTGGTGTCATATTTAAAAAGATCATCACCAAGGCCTGTGTCAAGGAACTCACCACTTACATTTTCTTCTAGGAGTTTTATGGTCTCAGGTCTTTCATTCAAGTCTTTAATCAATTTTGAATTTTTGTATGTAGTATAGGACAAATGGTACAGTTTTATTCTCTTGTATGTGGCTACCTAATTCCCCCAGAACTGTTTTAATTGAAGAGATTTTCCTTTCCTCATTGTGTATTCTTGGTTCCCTTGTAAATTAATTGACCATATATGTGTGGGTTTATTTCTGGGCTCTCTTTTCTGTTTCACTGATGGATGTGTCTGTTCTGATGCCAGTATCATGCTGTCTTAATTACCTTAGCTTTGAAATATGGTTTGAAATAAGGGAACCCAATGCCTCCAGCTTTGTTCTTTGTTTTAAGATTGCCCTGGCTATTTGGGTCTTCTGAGGTTCCATACAAATTTTAGCCTTATTTGTTCTATTTTGGTGAAAAATACACTGGAATTTTGATAGGGATTATATTTAATCTGTATATTGCTTTGGATAGTATGGACATTTTAACAATATTCGTCCAGCCCATGAACAGGGGATATCTATCCATTTATTTATGTCTTCATCAGTTTCTTAATGGCTCAGAGTTTCCAACATGATCTTTCACCTCCTTGGTTAAATTTATTCCTAGGTACTTTTTTTTATGTGAGTGTAAATGTGATTGTTTCAGTTGAACTTTCTGATAGTTTATTATTAGTGTATAGAAACACAATGGTTTTTTGTATATTGGTGTTGTATCCTGCAACTTCACTCAATGTATTTATTCTGTGTGTGTGTGTGTGTAGGGTTTTCTGTAGGTAGTATTATGTCATTTACAGATAGTGACAATTTTCCTTTCCAGTTCGGTTGCCTCTTATTTTTCTCTCCTAATTACTCTGGCCTGGAATTCCATTATTGTCTTGAATAAAATGGTGAGAGTAGACATTCTTGTCCTGTTCCTGATCTCAGAGAAAATGCTTTTAGGTTTTCATTGTTAAGTAATGATGTTTTCTGTAAGCTTGCCATATATAGCTTTTATTATGTTGATGCATATTCCGTCTATACCCACTTTTATATTAAGAGATTTTTTAAATCATGAATGGATGTTGAATTTTGTCAAGTGCTTTTTCTGCATCTACTGAAATAATCATATGATTTTTATCTTTCATTTTGTTAATGTGTGGTATCACATTGATTTGCAGATAGTGAACCATTCTTACATCCCTAGAATTAATCCCACTTGATCATAGTGTATGTTCTTTTTGCTTTGTTGTTGAATTTAGTTTGCTGATTGTTTTGTTGAGAATTTTTGGATCTATATTTATCAGTATTTATTAAGTAGGCTCCATGCCCAGTATGAGGCTTGAACTCATGACCCTCAGATCAAGAATTGCATACTCTAGGGACACCTGGGTGGCTCAGTGGGTTAAGCCTCTGTCTTTGGCTCAGGTCATGATCTCAGGGTCCTGGGATCAAGCCCTGCATTGGGCTATCTGCACAGCAGGGAGCCTGCTCCCCCCATCCCCCACCTGACTCTCTGCCTGCTTGTGATCTCTCTCTGTCAAATAAATAACTAAAATCTTAAAAAAAAAAAAAAAAAAAAAAGAACTGCATACTCTACCAACTGAGCCAGCCAGGCTGAAATTTTCTTGCGGCATCCTTGTCTAGTTTTGGTATCAGGGTAATGCTGACTTTATAAAGTGAGTTTGGAAAAGTTCCCTTTTCTTCTTCTTCTTCTTCTTCTTCTTTTTTTTTTTAAATTGGTGGAAGTGTTTTGAGAGGGGTGCCTGGGTGGCTGGATGGCTCAGTTGGTTAAACGTCTGCCTTTGGCTTAGTTCATGATCTCAGGGTCTGGGATCAAGCCCTGCATCAGGCTCCCTGCTCAGCAGAGAGTCTGCTTTTCCCTCTCTCTCTGACCCTTTTCTCTGCTCATGCTCTCTGCCTCAAAAAAAAAAAAAAAAAAAAAAAAAAGAAAGAAAAGAAAAGAGAAAAAAGGAGTTGTTAAAGAAAGATGGATAATTATTCTTTTTGAATGTTTGGTAGAATTTATCAACTTTATCTCCTTTCTGGGTGACACTGATTTATTTATTTATTTTTTATTTTTTTAAACATAAAATGTAAATGTATTTTTCTTTCAGGGGTACAGTCTATGATTCATTAGACTTACACAATTCACAGCACTGGGTGACACTGATTTATTATAGTCCCATGGGATCGGAACTCAAGCTCCGAGGCATCTCTGGGTAGTAACTATAAAAATTAGGGCCCGATGGGGCGCCTGGGTGGCTCAGTGGGTTAAACCCTCTGCCTTCGGCTCAGGTTGTGATTCCAGGGTCCTGGGATCGAGCTTTGCGTTGGGCTCTGCTCAGCGGGGAGCCTGCTTCCTCCTCTCTCTCTGCCTGCTTCTCTGCCTACTTGTGATCTCTCTCTGTCAAATAAACAAATAAAATCTTTTTAAAAAAAATTAGGGCCTGAGATTTATGTAAAAGACTTTCTGGGAGGTACTGGTGCTTCTGAGATCCACAGAGGAAGAGCACGAAGATGACACCTGCCAATCTTCTTCCCTGGAGAGTGTTCCAGCAGGCTCTAGGATGTATATGTTATATTAGATGCCTGCTCTTGAGGGTGTGTCTTTAACGCAAGTGCAATTGGTTGCCTCTGAGCTGGGCCCTGGGGTGGAGTCTTGAGTGTGTGAGCCCTTTCTCTGATTAGTCTTGTGCTCCTGGATGCAAGCCCTGTTGTTTTTAGAAGATAGATGTTTTGAAGGCTTGCCTTTCAGGCACGTGTTTTAAAAGTTGGGATTCCTGGGGCACCTGGGTGGCTCAGTTGTTAGGTCTGCCTTTGGCTCGGGTTATAATCCCAGGGTCCTGGGATCAAGCCCCGCATCGGCTCCTTGCTTAGTGGGAAGTTTGCTTCTCCCTCTCCCCCTGCTTGTGTTCCCTCTCTCACTATGTCTCTCTTTGTCCGATGTCTCGCTGTGTCTCTCTCTGTCAAATAAGTAAGTAAAATCTTAAAAAAAAAAAAAGTTGGGATTTCTATTGTGTGGTTCAAACCATTTGCTCCATAGTGAAAAGTTCCAGGTTTTCAGGTCCTTCCCAGTTGTGGGTCACAGCATGCTGGTGGGGGTTTATGGTGAGATTATTTCTCAGCCTTTCCTACCTGCTTCAGTGTAGCAGGTAGTTTTTTGTTTTGTTTTGTTTTGTTTTTCCCCCTCCATTTGCCTGGTATGTAGTTGTTACTCAACCAGACCTCAGGGTTTTCTTAGAGGAAGTTGTCCCATATGTAGCTGTCAATTCAGTGTGTGCATGGGGGTAGGGTGAGTTCAGGATCTTTCTACACTGCCGTGTTGAACCAGATCATTTTGATCTTTTCAAGCTTAATTTCAAGCTTTTTAAGGTCACTTCAGAGTAACCTTTACTTTAGGGCTAGGTTAACCCCACTTTTTTTTTTTTTTTTAAGATTTTATTTATTTATTTGACAGAGAGAGATCACAGGTAGGTAGAGAGGCTGGCAGAGAGAGAGAGGGAAGCAGGCTCCCTGCCGAGCAGAGAGCCCGATGTGGGACTCGATCCAAGGACTCTGAGATCATGACCTGAGTGGAAAGCAGCGGCTTAACCCACTGAGCCACCCAGGCGCCCCCCCCCCCACTTTTTTTTTTTTTAAATAAAGATTTTATTTATATATTTGACAGTGCACAAGCAGGGAAAGTAGCAGACAGAGGGAGAGGGAGAAGCAGGCTCCCCACGAGCAGGGAGCCTGATATAGGGCTCCATCCCAGGACTCTGGGATCATGACCCAAACTGAAGGCAGATGCTTAACTGACTGAGCCACCCAGCCACCCTGAGATTAACCTCACTATTTAGGCATCTCTGCCGAATGGCCTGTGTATTCAGTGGCATCTTTTCAGTGTGGCTGGTGGGAACTGGAGTGATACTCAGTCTTGTATGAACTCTGGGAATTTTCCAATCATAACTCCCAGCAGTTGTCCTTTCCTTGCGAGTTTTCCCATCCTTGTGGAGCCTCACCTTTTACCTGCACATGCAGACTGTTACTTAGCCCAAGACTTCAGAGGCCCTTATTTAGGTTTCTGGAACTCTGTAAGTAGCTCCTTCATCTCAAGTGCTCTGCCCTTCACTCTAGTTGTCTTGGCCTCCCTGAGTTCCAGTCTGTCCACTCAAATCAGTGAGACCTCTGTGGTTTGTTTGAAAGTTCCCTCTCCTGCTTTCCCTCTCCTAGAAATTGCTTCTAGGCAAAAACTGAGGACAATTACAGGGCTTGCTTTCTTCAGGTACCACAGCCCTGTGCTGTGCTGGAAGCAGCTGTTTCAAATATTTTGTATAGTTTTTTAGTTGTTAGCCATAGAGATAAAGTCGAACTCTTATTCCTCATGGGGTCCAGTGCATTATGCTCTGTGATAAGAATAAGAGTCATAGGCAGGTTCCAATAAAAAAGAACAGTTGAAAATTTTCTAGGGATGGGCTGTATAAACTATAAAGCACTAAGCAAATAAATAGCAGTTGTTACTATAATCCTATGATATGGTCTTTAGGAAGAAAGCCTGGTTTAATGACATTGATTTTCATTGTGCCAGCTTTTACTGCCCTTTCATTTGATAAAAATGCAGTCATAGGTGGGAGACATTATTCTCCTTGTGCCATTTGAGAAACTGTAACCAAGAGTATTTACCTTTTCTGTCACCTTTGAGTCACCTCTACCTATCCATTAATTCAGAAAGCCATTAAAAAGTATTTTCTGCTACCAGACCTAATTTTTTTTAACTTGTTTTGTTAAAACAAAAACAGAAACCTTTATCTATAGTTCATTACAAAACTTTTAGAACTTGGCCCTAAGTTTCCAATTTTCTTTTAAAAAACTCTTAGGGGTTTTTGTTTGTTTTTCTTTCTTTTTTTTTTTTTTATTGCCATGGTTTGAAATTAAGTGCTGTGGCTGACATTTCAGAGTTCGCCAAACTTGTGGAAGAGTTCCGAAATTTTGGTGTGAAGCTTCTGCAGTCCACCAGCGGCCGCAGCCGTGGCACATTTGAATGGGTTGACAGCATGTTGGTTCAGGCTCTGAAGTCTGGAGATTGGCTTTTGATGGACAATGTTAACTTTTGCAAGTAAGGACCTTCTGCTTCATCACAAGATTGAAATTTGGGATATGCTTGTCAAAGTAGAACCCCAGCTGGACGTTCTGGCATTTTGAACCCATTGTTAGCTAGAAACATATCCTCAACCATATTCTGTAGACTGATGCCTGTTGAGAAGGAAGGTAGTTGTCATTAGCTGCAAGATTTTAGTTCTGTCTGACTGTTTTGAGCTAAATTGAAGGCTAACAGAATTGGATTACTTTTCCAACCATTTTTGAGGTAGACCTTTTTATTTAACATCAAAAATACTCTTTTTGTTAGGGGCATTCTTGAGGGCAGATTTTTGAAATGGAGGATCTTTTACAGGGCAGACATTTAGTAAATGTGCATCAGTGTGTCTTGCTTTGATTCTAAAGTAAGGACAGAGATATCATAAAACTGCCATAACACACGGCATAATAGAAACTACTCCAGGTCCAGTGATGGGTTTCTCTACCTGGAGCGTTTTTCAAAAGATTTGAATTGAAATCCACTTGCCTTTACATTGATTTGATAATGTTGGGAAGTTGGGGAGATGGAAGGGGAAAGAGAAAAGAAAGAGCTATATCATGGGACAATTTTCCTTAATTTATTTAATCATGGAACAAATATTTTGTATATTTACTGTGTATGAATCTCTGGGCAACATGCCTTGGGGAGTGAAAAGGGGGATGGACGGGGAGAGAGCGAGCACAGTTCTATATGGGGAAGAGGTCCTTGCTGAAGGAGGACATGGGTCGGGAACAGAGGGAGGCCTGCACAAGGAAAAGTAGAACCAGTGTAGCGCGTCAGTCTGTCACCATTGTATTTGAATTCTTTGTGCAGCCCATCAGTGCTGGATCGTTTGAATGCTTTGCTTGAACCTGGAGGTGTTCTCACTCTTAGTGAGAGAGGAATGATAGATGGATCCACTCCCACCATAACACCAAATCCCAATTTCAGGTATTTGTGCCTCTTAAGTTTCTTCTAAGAATCTGACTCCCTTAGTGGGGGAGGTGGACATTCAGTAGGACCTTCTTACATGTTATATTTATGCATCCAGTCATAAGTATCTTCACCTACTTATTGATTCAGTTAATACATATTTATGGTGGCTTTGCTATTTGCCAGACTCTGGGAGTTCATCAGTAAGCAAGAGGGGCCTCCTGGCTGTCTCAGTAGGTAGAGCATGTGACTCTTGATCTCAGGGTTGTGAGTTCAGGCTCCATGTCGGGCACAAAGCTTACTTTAAAAAATGAAATAATAAAAAATAAACAGAGGCAAGATCCTTGCAGTGGGTTGGGGCTAAAGGGTAGAAGCGGGAAACTGAACATGAGTCTTTTCCAGTCGTTCAGGTAAGATATGTGATAGCTTTGACTAGGATGGCCATATGAATGGGATTTGCTGTTGGATGTGTGGGTTGAAAAAAAGAAGCAGCAAGGATTTTACCTGAATTTTTGGCTTGAGTAATTGGGTAAATATGGGAACCATTTATTGAGAAAGGGAAGACTGGCAAAGGAGCAGGTTTGACATGGGGAAGGTCAGCAGGGAATCCGCTGTGTAGCGTTGGAGGTGTCAGGCGACTAGGCGGAGGTGTTGCTGGACATTGAATATATGAAGGTAATTGTTTCAGGAGAATACATTGCTCTCTTTTCTGATCCCTGTAGGTACGTTAGAATGATGAATTAGCACTATCTGATTTGGGGAATATCTGAAAATAAGAATTTTAACATTCTCAGATAGCTTTAAAGGTGCGCTGGATAAATAATAGTTCCTAAAGAGAGTAGGTCTAGAGAAATTGATGTTGCTATAGTGATGCGTTTCGGCACTAGAAGGTGGAACACGGGTGAAAATAGCAGACTTTGAGTTAGTGGTATCTCCCTTGATAAGCTCCCTGAAGAGGAGCCACCTAGGATTTGCCCTCACTAATTGTTGCTGAACTACATCATTGGTTGCAACTGGGAGTTTAATTTATTTTTCTTTGAATTACTCTATTACTAGACTTTTTCTCTCAATGGATCCTGTTCATGGAGAAATATCCCGAGCTATGAGGAACCGTGGACTTGAAATCTACATTTCAGGAGAAGGGGATGGGAACATCCCAGATGACCTGGATATGAAAGTTCTGCTGCACAGCCTTGGGTTGGTGGGGGATAGTGTGTGCAACAGCCTTTTGGCTCTACACACAGAAATCCAAAGCACTGTAGTAGGTAAGGTGCTTGACTTCTAGGCCTCTGCAGAGTTTTATTCCCCTAGAAATTCTTACGTTATTCCATTTGACTGCTAACCTAGGAGTTCTTAAATTTAGTATACATGCAAATAGAAATTACCAGAAAAGTGTGTTAAAAATGTATATGCGCTGATGTCCTTCTTTCCCCTAAGAGATTGGGTTCAGCAAGTCTGGGTGAGGCACAGAAATTAATATTTTAAAGAAGCTTCCCAGGTAGTTCTGATGGATTTATTTGACACCCTTATTTTAAGGAATACTGCTTTAAGCACTAAAATTTGTAAAGTTTGTTCCTCTTATCTGTAGGGTGGTCATTGAGTCTTTTGAAGGTAGAATAAAGAGAGAACTTTAAGCTGCTTAAAACAGGTTTTACTTCTTATAAATGTCCAAATATACAGGAATAGGCAAGAGTAATAGCAAAGGTAATGATAAAAAAATGACATGCTATCTACTAAGTAACTGCTGTGTGTTAGGTACGATGTCAGTTGCTTTTTTAGTCTTCACATTAGTTCTTCAGAGCAGGTTTTCATTTTATAGATAGGGCTCAGGGAGGTTGAGTAATTCATCAAAGCCAGTGAAGTTTCATTGTAGTTCTGTTGGATTTTAAAACACATCGTCCATTATGAGGCCATGCTCATTTTGCTACTTCACTGTGTATCAACTTTCGATTAAGGATATATTTTATCAGGCTTTGTCATACTTGTAATTGTCACTTTCCAGCAATATACTTTTGATAGCCAAAAAGGGAGGGGGGAGGCAGAATAGGGAAGGAATATGAATGTTCCCACAAGTCTATAATGTGCTACTGAGACCCTAGATTCCACTTAGAAGGTTTTCTAAGGGTAAGTATTGGGTGGATTTGAGTGGAACGAAGTTTGATGTGAAGATGAATTTATCTGTTTTCATTGGACATTTTATAGAATCTGTTGCTCATAAATGGCAATATTTTTTTTTATAGGTTCTCCAACATCCTCTATTTCAACTCTAATTCAGACAGCCTTACTCATTGTGCAGTACCTACAGCGAGGGCTGAGTTTAGACAGAGCCTTTTCTGAAGTGTGCTGGGAGGCATATGTCCGCTCCCAGCATTCACCAGCAAACCAGAAGGTACTAAGAACTGTTTGGAAGAGCTTTCTCAGTTATAATACTCTACATTATTTAGGTGGAGGAAATTCTTCCTATTGATGGTAACTTTAGTGAGCTGAGAGTAGAGCACTTCAGTTACTCTCTAGTAGAGATCTGCTATCTAAGTATTTTCCTGGAAAATAGGTTAAATGTAAGTATTACTTCTTCGAAACTTAGCTGTCATCAAAGTGGAATATAGCTTGTAATGTTGAAAATTGAAGGCTGTGATGAGAGTTGTCATGAGATGATCACAAAGGGCCTGGGAGACTATTAATACTCTGCTAGTTTCTGGAGATAGCACTTGTATGTTACCTGTACACCCACGTGTTTTTATCTCTTAACCAGCTTGTGCAGGCTTTACTGGAGAAACATGTTTTTTCTCTGCGAGCACATGAAACCTGGGGTAACTCCATTCTTGCCATGGGCCTGTGGCCAGATTCTCTGCCTTCAGCTCTCTTTGCTACGGAAGATTCTCACTTGTCTGTAGTCCGAAGTGATGGACAGATCTTAGTGTATTGCCTCAACAGGATGAGCATGAAAACCAGCAGCTGGGCCAGGTCAGTGAGACCTTCGGTTTGAGTCTCTTTGGCATCTTGACTTTTTTTTTTTTTTTTGATGGTAGTGGTCTTGACCCAAAGTATTTGACCAGAATGTTAATGTGGTCATTTATTAACTAGCTATCATAGTTTCCTTGTTCATTGTAACATTGCTCCTTACTATTATTATTCACTCGATGTGTTTTAATTGTCCTTCTTCGAAGGGGACTAATCTTTACCCTTCACCTCTTGGATCCAATATTTGTAAAGTTATATTCCTGGTTCTTTGACATACAAAATGAAAGTTGATTCTGTTACTGACTTTGCCTTATTTTTCAAATGAATTTTAGGATTCAGCCTCTTACCTTGCCAGACTTAGAGAAAATTATGCAGTCCTCTAACCCTGAGAGCTTAAAATTCAGTTCAGTTGAAGTGGATACTCACTGGATCGATGAACCAGATGTTCTGGCCATGGCTGTTAAATTGCTTATAGAAAAAGCAACCAATCAAGATTGGATGCTCAGAGTTAAATGGCTTTATCATTTAGCCAAGAATATACCACAGGGGCTGGGTGAGTCAAAAAGCTTAATTTGTATAATAGGCAAATATATTTACACTTGCGCTATTTTAGTGCCTTGGTAGCTTTGTTATTCTGTGAGTACACTGTTAAAATTGTCACCAGGAGATCTCCTAGCAAGAAATTTGTGACTTGGCATTATTGTTTGTAGAGCTGTTAAAAAAAAAAAAAAAATTAAGGCACATATATATCTGCCCTTAGATATGTTCTAAGAGAAACTTTTCCCCCATGTAATCCTTAGCATTTTGGGATTTTGTGCCTTCCTATCAAATCCAAAAGGAGAATGTGTAGTGTTATGTTACTGTTTATTTTTTGAACATGCTGCTGTACTACTGTAGAACGTTCTGGGGAAGGTTGCTTTTGATAACTTCATTTCCCCTTAAAAGTGCATAAGAGACTTATTTTAGTTCTAGTGCTCTAAGTTTCATGCTTAATTTCTTTGTACTTTTTCATTTTAAGAGGAAAACCCAACAATAACAACATTGCATGCGTTGCAAAGTATAGGACTTGGAGTTTGTTGGTAGAACTTGTTGCCTAAAGTAATTGAGTTTACATGAACCTTTCTATGCATGAGAACTTAGCCAGGGAATGTGTATATTGTGTGGTGCATGTGATCTGTCTAAAATTGTATAGAGGGAATTTATATATTATCTGCATTGTCCTATATGAGCACTACCAGCCACAGGTAGCCACTGAAATGTAAATATACATTAATTAAAATGAAATAAAATCTAAAATCCAGTCCTTAGTTGCACTGGCCACATTTCATGTGCTTACTAACACATGACTAGTGGCTGACAGTGCAACTATAGATGTTTCCATCACTGCAAAAAGTTTGCTTGGACAACTCTACTTTTACTATTAACATTTTCTTCTCCTTCCTCCACAGAATCAATACAGATTCATTTGGAATCCAGTGCTGCATCTCTTAGGAATTTTTACTCAAATTCTCTCTCAGCTGGGGTCAGTAATGTCATCAAAATATTACAACCAAATATAACAGGTACTGCACCTGATTTGATTTTGAGTTCTCAGCACAGTTTAGGAAACTGGTCCATCAAGTCTATGGAAAAAGACCTGTCAAAACTGCCACTGTAATAAACACTGTATTTTGGAAGACTCACAGTATCCAGATGCAAATTCTACTTCTTTGTTTGAAACCATCCCTTTTTCCTTTAGTCTTTGAAAAATGATGATGATTCACAGCATAATGGGGAGAGCACAGGAGTTGGAAGACTGGTCTCTGGTCCCAACTCAGCCAAAAACTAGCTTTTCATTTGAGCTTTTTCATTTGAAAAATATGGGAATTAAATTCGTATCTCTCAGATCCCTTCAACTCAGAGCATTCTGAGTTGTTAAGAGAAAAGGTTTTAAATTACGAGCTCTTTGACTTGAAGGGTAAACAAAACAGTGTGAATTACTTCAGAAAATATAAAAGTTAATAAAAGTTATAAAGCCTTAAATATAAAGTTTTAAAACCATAATGTTAAAAGAAATAGCCATTCAGAATTTACTTTTGGGGGGCATCTGGGTGGCTCAGTGGGTTAAAGCCTCTGTCTTCAGCTCAGGTCATGATCTCAGGGTCCTGGGATTGAGCCCCACATTGGGCTCTCTGCTCAGCAAGGAGCCTGCTTCCTCCTCTCTCTCTGCCTGCCTCTCTGCCTACCTGTGATCTCTGTCTAATAAATAAATAAAATCTTAAAAAAAAAAAAAACAAAAAAAAAACCCCCAGAATTTATTTATTTATTTATTTTTAGTTAAAAAAAATTTTTTTTCTTTTTTTATTTATTTGTTTGACACAGAGAGACACAGCAAGAGAGGGAACACAAGCAGTGGGAGTAGGAGAAGCAGGTTTCCTGCCGAGCAGGGAGACCGATCCAGGGCTTGATCCCAGCACCCTGGGATCATAACTGGAGTTGAAGGCAAATGCTGAATGACTGAGCCACCCAGGCACCCCTATTTTTATTTTTATTTTTATTTATTTATTTATTTATTTATTTATTTATTTATTAAGATTTTATTTATTTATTTGAGAGAGAGACAGTGAGAGAGAACATGAGCAAGGAGAAGGTCAGAGGGAGAAGCAGACTCCCCATGGAGCTGGGAGCCCGATGTGGGACTCGATCCCGGGACTCCAGGATCATGACCTGAGCCGAAGGCAGTCGTCCAACCAACTGAGCCACCCAGGCGCCCTATTTTTATTTTTTTAAAAAAAGATTTTATTTGAGAAAGAGGATGAGTTGGGGGGAGGGGCAGAGGGAGAGGGAGAAGCACACTCCCCACTGCGCAGGAAGCCCAACATAGGGCTAAGTCTCATGACCCCGAGATCATGACCTGAGCAGAAGGCAAATTCTTAAGTGACTGAGCTACCTAGGCGCCTCCAGAATTTATTTTTTTATTTTTATTTTTATTTATTTTTTTTTTAAAGATTTTATTTATTTATCAGAGAGAGAGGGGGAGAGAGCGAGCATAGGCAGACAGAATGGCAGGCAGAGGCAGAGGGAGAAGCAGGCTCCCTGCCGAGCAAGGAGCCCGATGCGGGACTCGATCCCAGGATGCTGGGATCATGACCTGAGCCGAAGGCAGCTGCTTAACCAACTGAGCCACCCAGGCATCCCCAGAATTTATTTTTAATTAAGGAGTAAGATTGCACACTTTCTTGAAGAAAATAATATAAAGTTGATTAAACATAGGGATTAATGAGGAAATTATGGATATTTTCATAGAATCAGATTTTTAATTTCCCACCCCTGTCTTCATTTGATATTGATCAAAATATACCATTGCCATTTGGTTTAGAAGAAAATATGTATGATGATTTTGTGCTAACCAATGACCTTATGTACACTAAAGATAACAAGGAAAATGTTTGGGAAGAAATCAAATAATGGGGAAAACTACTGTAGTAATCAAGTTGTGGCTTAACTTTTGGCTTCCCAAGTATGAAAGAATTTTGGTCTTTGGAAACCGTGTTAGGGTAGAGCAGCAGGTTCCCTTTTTAGTAGGTATCCTTTGCCCACTGTTGGGACATACTAGGTATGCCTTCATCTTCCTTTTCTAGTGTATAGCTCTGGATCATGTAGTCTTACTGGACTTTAGAATATGGGTTCCCTCCTTCATGTACTTTGCTGTTGACAGTAGGCATTTGTTAGTCTAGCGTATGGTAGATACTTGATGAGCTCCACTGACCTACCCAGCCACCTTAATGTTAATGTTACCATTGTTTTGTCCTAACCTCATTCCTTGGGTTCTCATGGGTTCTCCACAGAAGGGTCAGATCTGATCACTGCTGCTTTATAGAAGAGGTGCCAAATTTAAGCCAAAGAAGCAGCACAATACTATATTCTCTGATTACAAAGAAAGGGCTTTTATTTTTTATTTTTGTTAAGATTTTCTTTATTTATTTGAGAGCGAGCACAGCAGGGGGATCAGCAGAGGAAGAGGGAGAAGCAATCTCCCCGCTGAGTGGGACGCCTGATGCAGGGCTCGATCCCAGTACCCTGGGATCACGACCTGAGCCAAAGGTGGATGCTTAACTGATTGAGCCACCCACGTGCCCCAAGAAAGGGCTTTTAAAAGCAAAATCTTGAGTTGTTTTTGTTTTTTTGTGTTTTAAAGATTTATTTATTTTCTTGAAAGAGTGCACTTGTGCATGGGAGTGCCGGGGGACTGGCAGAGGGAGAAGGAGAATCTCAAGCAGACTGTGCGCACAGTCAGGGCCTGACACTGATGCTGTGTCAGGCCCTCAGGCTAGATCCTGTGACTCTGAGATCAGGACCTGAGCTAAAACCAGGAGTCAGACACTTAACTGACTTTGCTACCTGGGTGCCTCCTGAGTGGTTTTTCTTACTGAAAGCAAATGAAACATATTTATTCATTTGCCACTATGTGAGTTAGGTTTTTCTTGAGCTTAATGACAACAGATTGGGTGATGAAGCTCATAGACTGTTTTCTGACCAGCAGTGGGACCAGGGCAAGTGAATGTATTGGTCGGAATGCTTATGTTCTAGAGGGATTACCTTATATCCTGCAGTGGAGTGAATTTTCAGGACTAGTCGAAATTTAGTATTTAGAAAGGAAATAGTGTAAAAGCAATTGATCTATGTTTTTCTAGTGTTGTGGGCTGAAACCAGCAATTTTCCTATTCTCTTTCTTTCTGAACATCAGGACTGAATGTGATCAAATTAAGACAGTACAAATCTTCCACTGAAATTTTCTAGGCAGGGAGTTTAACTGCCAAGTTCTATTTTTTGTTCTGTTTCTTTAAACCAGATGAATTTGTGATCCCTTTGGACCCCCGATGGAATATGCAGGCTTTGGACATCATTAGAAACTCCGTGGACTTTGACCCACAAACAGACCAGCCTGAGCAGCTCTTTGCCCTTTTAGAGTCTGTTGCAAACAAGTAGGTGAAGCCTGCTGTTTTGGGCATGTTGGCCTTCTTATACAATCTAGCTTTATCATTATACCTTTTCTAAACTGTCTTTTTACATGTGTTTAATCTTACATGTGTTTAATTTCCTGAACCTAAGAAGTGGTGGGATGTTAGATGGGATTCCCTTCATCACCACCTCGCCTTCAAGCTCCATGCTCAGTGAAGTAACTCTGAATGCCAAATGCCTGTAAATTCTGCAAGTTCTTAATAATTTAATAGGATGCTTTTAAGAGATAAATTAGCTTAATGTTAATATTGTGTTTTATTTTGCAGTTAATCCTTTATCATATGACCTAGAGTCATATTTCTATTGTTTTCTATTCATGAGTCTTAGCAGTTCCTCCCATTTTTACCTGCTCATTCTCTCACAGCCTTATGTCCACGTCATTTCCCTTAAATGTTGAGGAGACATGTGGAGCCTGCATCCTTATGTGCATACCCAACATATAAATTCACCTAATTGTTATATAAGCTGGTCTTTCCTCACATTTAATGTAATAGCCAGCAGTATTTTTTTAATTGGCAAACAGTGTAATGGAATACATTTTTACAAATAATTTTTTTTTAATTTTGTATTTTTTTATAAACATATATTTTTATCCCCAGGGGTACAGGTCTGTGAATCACCAGGTTTACACACTTCACAGCACTCACCAAAGCACATACCCTCCCCAATGTCCATAATTTTACAAATAATTTTATAATTGAGGTATAATGTACATTATAGAAAAGTACACTTAATAATGAGTATATTTGGTTTTGGGGAATTTTCAGAAGGTGAACTCATGCATATGGTATGAACCAGCACTTCAAAGGCCCTCTTGTCTCCCCTCCTAGTAACTCCCCCTGCTGCCTCCCCAGGTAACTTATAACACTGGAGGTTAATTTTATGAGGGCCACTTTCAAGAGTTCACACTGTATTTAGTGGGATCACAGCAAAGCCTGGCAGTCTACCTAGATGCAGCTTTTCCCAGCCTTCTGTCTCCCCCCGCCTTGTCCAACACACAGTCGTCATCACTTTTACCTCCCATCTCTTTAGTCCAGAATTTGGAAGGGAGGCAAAGGAATGGCAGGTTGAAGGAGATTGATCTTCCAAGGATTCTCAAAATTTCAGCAGGTAGAGGATGTGATTGCAAAATAGAATACACTAGTAACCAGTAATATTTGTTATGTTATTGATTTCATTTCAGGACAATCCTGTATCTTGACCGGGAAAAACGTATTTTTACTGAAGCAAATCTGGTTTCTGTTGGTGGCAAAAAGTTAAGAAATAGTGTTTTGAGAATGTCCTTTGAGTTCCATAAAGGTGAGAAGTTTACCTTTTATATTCTTGAGTTATGTATCTGATCATAGAATGTTGCTTAAGAGACCTTTAGCAGCTGCTGCCATTTTACTGATTTCTTTTGATTTGCTGGCCTGATTGTTCAATAGTAATGAGTAACTGCTTTGTACATGTCCTCAATTTTATTTACTTTTTACAGTAACCTTATGTAGTGTAGATCTTATTTTGTGATAAGAGGAGAGGGATGTGCAGAGATCCTAATGGTCACATCTCTAGCAAGTAACAGAGCTAAAATTTGAAATCTAGATCTGTTGACTCAAAAAGTTCATGCTTCTAAGTATTTGGTAATAGGTTCTTTCTTCATCCTTCCTTTATTTTTTTAAATTGAAAAGATATCTGCACTTGCTGGAAAAAATTTGGACTGTATGGAAGCATAAAAAGTGAAGTCTGCCTTTGAAGCAGTTCTTGTTAACAGTACCTTCATTTGTATTCTCTCCTCTGTGCTGTTTATTCATTCAAACATTTATACACTTTGTTTTTGTTTTGTATTTAAACACGTATTTGTTTAAAATATCCATTATTGCTCAGTAATTTTAATTTTTCACTAAGATGTTAAGAACTTCTATAGATATGCATACCTGATCTTTTAAATTTAATATGGTAATAGTAGGCTACGAGTTTGCTTTCAGTTTTGACCTTTCAAAACAGACCTTCATACTGGAGTTGCAATTAAGTTCCATATTGCAGTTGACTTTGAAAATGTCCAGAGATTAATTTAAATCTGATCGAATGTTCTTATTTATGTCAACTCTAAGATCCAGAGAGCTATCACAGTCTGCCCCCTGAAATTGTGGTCAATCTTGCTGCTTTTTTTGAACTTTGCGATGCACTAATCCTGCTCTGGGTCCAGTCATCTCAGGAGATCGTATCCAATGCCAATGTCATTGAGGTGAGGAAATGTACCTCATGTTTTTATTTTGTTTCAAGACAAATGTTTAAGATTTTTAGTGGTGAGACGAACTATAATGTTGTTATTATATATCCAATATTACTTGAGAAATTTAATTGTTTTTAACAGATATATATTTATATATATATATATATATATATAATATATATAAAATCTTAGAGCTTTGTGGGTATATAATTGACATAATAAATAGCATATATTTGAAGTGTAGAATTTTATGTTTGGCATGTATACGCCTGTGAAGCCGTTACCACAATAGTGAACATATCCAGTACATACCCTCAAGCCTTTCCTCGTGTTCTTTTGTAGTTCCTTTCTCTCCCTTGCCCCCACCCTAAACCAGGTATATTAATATGCTTTTGGTCAGTTGCATTTTTCTAGCATTTTAACCCACTGAGCCATCTAGGCGCCCCTAGCATTTTATATAATGGAATTATGCAGTATACTTTTTGTCTGGCTTTTTTTTAACTCAAAACAGTTATTTTGAGATGTATCCAAATTGTTTAGTGTATCAAGAGTTCATCTCTTTTTATTTCCAGGTAATATTCCATCAAATGTATATGGTACAATCTCTCTACCTCTTGGAGAACACTGGAATTTTAATTTGTATTTTAATCCACTTAAGCCTTCTTAGACATCATTATTGTGTATGGATTGTCTTGAGTTTTAAATCCAGATTATTCTAGTAATTTCAATAAACTAGAACAGTAGGTCTTAACTTTTAAGACCATAAATGAGTCTTGAGTCCAAAAAGTTTACCAAAGACTCTAAAGAACTTTTGTTTATATCGTCACATCTGTCCGTATTTACTATATTAGGAAATAAATCTGAGAAATACAATATATATTTATTAGTTTGCTTAAAAAACACAGCAAATCCATTTAATGTTAATAGGAATAGAATTTTTAATGAGAGCTGTTTTTCAAAACAAATTAATGGAAAGTACAACTGTGTTTTTACATTTCTTCAAGTCTCTTTAATATCTGGATTAACAGAAGAAAATGGACTCTGTTTTTGCATTCATTCTCTTACGTTGTGTTGTTTCAGCCTCTATTCATATAATTATACTCCTCCCTTTTCCAACCTCATATCTTCATTGCCATTTCATATAATTGTGAATAATTGTCTTTGGTCCTGAACCACAGCTTGACAAGTGATAGTTTTCTAAAGTTTACTTGTAATGTGGAATCTGAAAAAAATACACCAAATTTGTCATGCATCAAAATCCATTCATCTGGCTTGCACTTTGGATGGACTCTTACTCTTGTAGAGATTGAGCTCGTGCTTTGGTAATTTGGAAAATATTGTTCACAGAGTTACCAGATCTTCCAAATGTTGACAAACCATTCTTCAGTGTCAGCAGAGTCATGCTTATGTACAACTATCACAAACCTCATCAGAATTTTGAAATATTGGGAATTTGTCAGGGTCTTGGTTTTTCAAAGTTCTGGGTTTTGCTTTGAAAGCTTGACTTTTATCACTGGCAACAAATACTCTCAGTTGCTTTTCTTGAGCTGACAGATTCCCTTCATTTTCAATATATAGTGTTTACCAGATACCCCGTCACAGTTTGTCCATCCCACCCATGCCCCCTCTTTTTCTGGTACTGTCAGTACAAATGTCAACATAGTGGAAAAAAAGGAAAATAATTTGATATTATGAAAGTAGCTTTTACCTCATGGAATCTAGGAGAGAAAACACTCAAGAAATCTTGAGACAACTTTGCTGTAAAAAATAGCTTTTAGGGGGCGCCAGCGCTCCTGCCTCTGTCTCAGGTCATGATTCCAGGATCCTAGGATGGAGCTCCTCATCAGTCTCCCTGCTGGGGTGGGGTGAAGCTTGCTTTCCTTGTTCTACTACCCCGCTCGTGTTCCTGTTCCCACCATCTCTCTCTTTCAAATAAATAAATAAAATCTTAAAAAAAAAAAAATTTAGAAGAGCAATGATAGAGACACACCTGATTTGCATTACAAACCTACCTTAGTGAAAACAGTAGGTATTAACACAAGGATAGACATGTAGACCAGTGAAACCAAAAGGAATTCAGAAATAGATCTTAGAGTTAATTGATTTTTTTTCTTCTAAAAGTGTAAAGATATTTTAATGGGGAAAAACAGTGTATTCAACAAATTGTGATGGAACAAGTATAATAAAGTTCATATAATAAAGTTAAAAATGAGCCTTTTTACCCCTGTCTTACATTATATAGAAAAATTACCTCAAAAATGGGTCATAAATCTAAATATAAAAGCTAAAACTATGTACTGTCTAAAAGAAAACATGGGAGAAAATCTTCGTAACCTGAGGATAGGCAAAGATTTCAGAGATTCTTCATAAAAGAAAAAATCTGATAAGATTTGTCAAAATCAGGGCGCCTGGGTGGCTCAGTGGGTTAAGTCGCTGCCTTCGGCTCAGGTCATGATCTCGGGGTCCCGGGATCGAGTCCCGCATCCGGCTCTCTGCTCAGCGGGGAGCCTGCTTCCTCTCTCTCTCTCTCTCTGCCTGCCTCTCGGCCTACTTGTGATCTCTGTCGGTCAAATAAATAAATAAAAAATATTAAAAAAAAAAAAAGATTTGTCAAAATCAAAAACTTGGGTTTTTTTAAAGATTGTATTTATTTATTCATGAGAGATGGGGGGGTGGCAGAGGGAGAAGCAGGCATCCCGCAGAGGAGGAAGCCCGATGTGGACTCACTCTGGATCATGACCCTAGCTGAAGGCAGATGCTGAACCCACTGGGCCACCCAGGTGCCCAAAAACTTCTGTTCTTAATTGACAATGTTAAGAAAATGAAAACACTGGGAGAAACTGTTAAAAAACGGGCTGTATACATGAAATTATAATTGTATTATATAGAAACTATATGTAAATTATATAAACTAGAGCAGCCCAAATTTTTAAATGGGCAAGATACTTTGAATAGATGCTTTTCAGAAGATATATGAATGCTTAGTAAGAACTTCAAAAGTTGCAACATCACTAGTTATCAAAGAAGTGTAATTGAAACCACAGTGAAGTACCACCCACGAAATGGCTAAAATTAAAATCACTAACAGTAGTAAGTATTGGTAAGGAAACAGAACAACTGAAATACGCATGTGCTGCTGGTTGGAATATAAAATAGTGCAGCTGCTTTGTAAGAGAAGTTGGCAGTGTCTAATAAAATTGCATGTATACATACCATATGACCCAATAATTCCATTTTCTCTAAGGAAATAGCTCTGAACTTCAAGTGGTTGGAGGAAAAAAGCTGTGCCTTCTCTGGCTGCTTTAATGTCCCTAAAAATATTTCATTCGAATGCTAGACCATTTATGTGGGTATGTTAAGTATTGATTAACAATTGAAATCTGTGTCTTGTGTCTTTTCCTGAGAAATGTTTTTGAGTAGTTTGGTTTACTTTGTTTTTAGATCTTGGATTCTCTGCGGTGGCGGGATCGGTTTTGGACTGTGGCTGACACAGTAAAAGTGGATGCTCCAGGCCTCGCCCTGCTTGCCCTTCACTGGCACTGGGTTTTAAAACATTTGGTCCGTCAGATTCCCCAACTCCTAATGAACCACGAGGACAAGTAAGACTCCTATTTGGAGTAATAATGTCAACATCTATAGTACTGATGATGATAAAAAAGGGTTTGGAATTGAAGCTTCTTGCTTTACTTTGGTTGATTCCCGTAGTCTATTGGTGAATATAAAGCAAATATAAAATGTAAATCATGTCTCTACTGTGTCTCTACACTATCCAGCATTTCCCTCTTTCCTTACTTCCCTCTGCCCTTTTCTCCTTCTTTAAAGATACTACAAAGAGATTCAGACGGTCTCAGAACATATTCAGAATTGCTTGGGGAGCCCGACAGGTGGCTTCACTGGTATAAAGAAGTTGCAAAAGTTCCTGGGACGACCATTTCCTTTTAAGGTACAGCTTAGAAACGTGTCGTAAACACTAAGATTTGACCTTTTCTGAAGTTCTGGAGCCTGGGGACTGCCATTCAACTAGACTCATCCTTTCCAATAACACTTAACTTTCAGATGTTCACAGTACATCTGTGAATAGTGTACTTAACTGATTAGTTAAGTGTTAACATTTTGCTTATTCTTGGAGAGTGTTGCATCTGAGTAGAGTTTTAACTTTATTACTATAAAACCTCCTGAGAGTAACAGGAGTAAACAAACCTTACGTTTTTCTAGAAGCGTTGTGGAAACGTTTCATATTTTTTTTTAGACGTAACAGGCTGGTAAAAAGAACCTCATTTCTCCTCTATAGTAGGTTCTCCTGGGTTTTATTGTTTCAGAACAAGCTGGTGGTGGAGTGTTTGTCTCAATTGAAAGTCCTTCACAAAGCACTTGCCATCAGAGAGCGGATGTCTGCCCTTGGGGAAAGTGGATGGTGGGAAGACATTAATCGTCTCCAAGTGGTTGCTTCTGAATGGACTTTAAAGAAAAGTCTCTTGCAGGCCTGGGGATTAATCCTCAAAGCTAATATTCTGGAAGATGCCAACCCAGGTAATATACTCTAGAGTTTAGCCTGCTGACAGAGGCTCCAGAACTATTTGCCGCTCTACAGCCAATAAGTTTTTAAGTTTTTCCCTTAGATTTTCTTTTTTTCTGTTTCTTTTTTCCTTTTCTCTTTCCCTTTTCTGGGTATGCTATAACTACCATTAAGTGAGTGTGTCAGGCAGAGAGATGGGCTTTACAGGTACTGTTTAATTCTGTCATCAGAATCGTGCAGGTATTAGTGACGTCATCTCACAGGTACAAAACTCACAGTCACATAACTAGTTCTTGGGAATCTGAGCCTGTTCTATTGACCGCTCTGCTGTTAATATTGCATGTGTCTTCTTGTCCAGATGAGTTGAAGAATATTGTGAATGCCCATTGTTCAGAACTAAAAGCCAAAGGAATTTCACTTGGTTTTCTCGAAAAAAAGCACAATGAAGCTTCCTCCCTGTTCCAACCAGACTTTACCTCCTTAATCCAACTCACCAGGAATGTTCAGTTATGGCCTCCAATGGAGTACCTAGCTATGCTTTGGCAGTACAAAGTGACAGCTGATTTTATGACACAGGCTTGTCTAAGAAGGTGAGCCATTTTCCTTGGGGGAACTTTTTTTTTGTTAGGTTATTCTATGGATCCTACATGTGAAACATAGCACAGACTTGTCTTAAAGGGGACTGGCTACTAAAACCAAGGGAAGTCTGTTGCCACTGATTCTTTGCCTGTTTTGACTCCACCTTTTCAAGTTACTAGGTGTCTTTCCAGTAAAATTGCTTGTTTGTATTTTAATAAATGCATTCTGTGTGTTCCATCTTCCCATACGTAACAGATTTCTAGCAGTTTATTGACAGTCCACAACCCATCCTTTCTTCCTCTTTATTTGTGGAACAGGTCCAGCAAAAATCAGCAACCGCAGATAGAGGAGGAGATCCGTCATCACATCACATTTTGTCTTAAGCACACACCAATTGCTCCACAAGAGCTTCGAGATCTTTGGTTCCTATTGCACCATCAGAAGGTAAAAACTAAGATCAAAAAGGGAGATAAAGCTTCTTAATGCTATGGCCCAGTTAACCTTTCTGTGGCAGACTGGTTTCAGAATGTTCTGTTTATGTCCAAAACTCAGTCTTACTTGAATTAACTTTGAAAGGGGAGAATTTTGAGTGTTTTTTTGCATTAATTACCTGGGTATTCCTCAACTCTTATCACAGAATCATTCTGTTTGGTTTCCAGTTAAATAACACTAAATTATTTGCTTATTTTTATTGTTTGTGCAAAAATACATACATGTGAGTGTTTTAACTCTTTCCCCCAGAGTAACTATCGAATGTCAATAGTGGTAAACAACAGTTATTATAACTTCATTAGTGCAACATTAATTTTTTTATAATGCTTTTGTTTATTTACCTGTTTTGCTGATATTATAATTGTATGATTCACTTATATTTCCTCATGAGCCTTATAAAAAACAGATCTCAGTTTTCTAAAATTATAAACAAGATAAGTGGCTTAACCAAGATGACCAGGGTGGTAGGGAATCAGGGACT
Source organism: Mustela nivalis (assembly GCF_964662115.1). Lineage (NCBI taxonomy): Eukaryota > Metazoa > Chordata > Mammalia > Carnivora > Mustelidae > Mustela > Mustela nivalis. The sequence goes on from NC_139024.1 coordinate 40,408,120, forward strand.
TTAGAATTAATATATTTAAACCCATGTTAATTTTAGATGAGTCTTACAAGAGGGAGACCTCATAACTTGATTAATAGAATTTTTCTCAAATATTCTTTTATCTGTTTATCTTTAGGTGTCTACTGAAGAAATTATTTCCTTGTGGTCTGACTTGTTTAATTCCACATTTATGTCTTTTTGGAGTAGTACTGTGACTACAAATCCAGAGTACTGGCTAATGTGGAGCCCTCTGCCTGGTATAGAGCAGAGGGAGATGCCCAAGTCCCTTTTGGACTCCACATTGAAGGTTTGTTGGCATAAAATCATATAAGTGTTTGATAACAATTCTTGATCTAGTAATAAACATTTTTTAAAAGGATTTTATTTATTTATTTGACACAGAGAGAGATCACAAGTAGGCAGAGAGACAGACAGAGAGAGGGGGGAAACAGGCTCCCCGCTGAGCAGAGAGCCCAATGCGGGGCTCGATCCCGGGACCCTGAGATCATGACGTGAGCCGAAGGCAGAGGCTTAACCCACTGAGCCACCCAGGTTCCCATCTAGCAATAAACATTTATTCCTAGGACAGAGCAGTAACTAAGTAAGCGATTGCAATACTTTATTTTCTGCAGGATGTTAGTAAGAATATCTTCAAAAAAGATACTCTGTCTTGGGACGCCTGGGTGGCTCAGTTGGTTGAGCAGCTGCCTTCGGCTTGGGTCATGATTCCAGCATCCTGGGATCGAGTCCCGCATCGGGCTCCTTGCTCAGCAGGGAGCCTGCTTCTCCCTCTGCCTCTGCCTGCCATCCTGTCTGCCTGTGCTCGCTCTCTCCCCCTCTCTCTCTCTGATAAATAAATAAAATCTTTTTTTTTTTTTAGATTTTATTTATTTATTTGATAGAGATCACAAGTAGGCAGAGAGGCAGGCAGAGAGGGGGGGGGGAGCAGGCTCCCTGCTGAGCAGAGAGCCTGATGTGGGCCTCGATCCCAGGATCCTGAGATCATGACCTAAGCTGAAGGCAGAGGCTTAAACCACTGAGCCACCCAGGCGCCCCAATAAATAAAATCTTTAAAAAAAAAAAAAAGATACTCTGTCTTAAACCATTTGGGTTAAACATCTTCACTTGAGCTGTCTGGTTGGCTCAGTCGTTGAACATCTGACTCTTGGTTTTAGCTCAGGTCATGCTCTCAGAATGGTAAGATTGAGCCCCAGGTCAGGCTCCACACACAGTGCAGGGCCTGCCTGGGGATTCTTTCCCCCTCTGCTCCACCCTCTCTGCTCATGCTCTCTCTCTCTAAAATAATAATAAAAAAGTCTTCACTTTCTTCTCTAATTATAAAATACATTTTTTCTAGTTATTAAATATTTTAACAGTATAGTAATGTATATGTACATATGTATATGTGTGTGTATATAGAGTTGACCCTTGAACAAGACAGGGTTTGAACTGCACAGGGTCACTTAGACATGGATTTTTCTCAGTAAATATGTATTTTATGTTGTGATTGAAAAGTCAGGTCGAACCAAACGCCTAGAAGCAAAGGGAGGGTAAAGGAAAGATGCAAGGAAGGCTGGAACGACAGGGCTCTCCCCTGATTCTGGCACTCTTCTTTATTCCCACTACCTGGGCAAAGCTCTGTTCATTGAGCTATTGAACTGAGAAAGGTACGAAGGGATGGTGGGTGTTGGCAGGTGTCTCACTGAAGTGACAGGGCCTGTCACTGCTGGAGTTGACAAAGGACCACAGAATGATGACTCCCTGAGGTAAGGAGTCTAGGAAAACAACAGGGGACAGGATAAGGGCTTAGTAGGATTTTTGGTGGCAGAGGGTACAGTAGGGAGGGGTGTTGTCTGTGGTGCTGAAAGTCCAAGGCAGGGAGTTAATATCACAGGAATAGTGGCAGCTGGCTCTCTGCTTGCCAGAATTTCCTGTAAGCAGAAACTGTGTTAGAACCATGCAGCAGGAGTCAGGTGGAGCAAGTAACCTGGAAAAGGTGAGTAAAGGTAGTCTGCCTTCCCTGGTTCTTTGCCTTTCTCTGCATTCTATTTGGAAGGAAATTGTGAATTCTTGGGTAGAGGAACAAGTAGCAGATATTCCTCCTTGGTCCAACTTTGCTAACTTTGGGGATGAGAAGACCCCTGGTGTCTTGTTCTACTGTACTGTACATAGTTACATTTTGGGGTAGTTAGCCATTAAATACGTGGATTTTTTTTATTGCACAGGAGGGTTGCCACCCCTAACCCCTGTGTTCAGGTATCAACTTTACATAGGTAGATACTTACTAGAATTCTCTAGAAATAACTACTCTTTGTTCTTTATCTCTTTTACATATATTTTATATTAAATGTATACGTAAACAAAAATAAGGTCGCTTTCTTTGTTCACATAATATGTCATGGAAGCATGTCATTCCAGCTTATTCTTTTTAAGGTATCCCATTGTTCTAATGTGTTGGAATTTATTTTTTTAACTTTTCGTATGATTTTATTTATTTATTTGACAGAAAGAGATCACAAGTAGGCAGAGAGGCAGGCAGAGAGAGAGGGGGAAGCAGGCTCCCCACTGAGCAGTGAGCCCAATGCGGGCCCGATCCCAGGACCCTGAGATCATGACCTGAGCCAAAGGCAGAGGATTTAACCCACTGAGCCACCCAGGCGCCCCTGTGTTGGAATTTATTTAATTACTTGCTTATTCATAAATGTGGAGATTTCTTGCTTTATTTCCCCCCTTTCTATAACAATCATACCTGCACCAACTGCTATTACATTAACCTTTGTCTGTTTATTCTAGTATTTCTGTGGACATATTATAAGAATTGGAATTTAATCCTTGGTCAGAATGTCTGCACAGTTAAAGAAATTCGTGGCCATTCTCAGAATGTCTGAGCAGGTGGATTTTGATTTTTACCTCCCCACCCCCGGTTTTTAAATTCCAATTAGTTAATATACAGAGTAATGTTAGTTTCAGGTGTAGAATTTAGTGATTCATCACTTACACACAATACCTGGTGTTTATCACAAGTGCCCTCCTTAAATACCCGTTGCCTGTTTAAACCATTCCCCCCAACTTTCCCTCTAGTAACCGTAAGTTTATTTCCTATAGTTGACTCTGTTTCTTTTTTGCCTCTTTTCTCCCCCATGTTCATTTGTTTCTTAAATTCTACATAAAAGTGAAATTATATGGTATTTGTTATTCTCTGACTTAATTCACTTAGCATATAATACTCTAGCTCCATCCATGCATTGCAAATAGCAAGATTTCATTCTTTTTTATGGCTGATTAATATTCCTCTCTCTCTCTCTCTCTCTCTCTCTGTGTGTGTGTGTGTGTGTGTGTGTGTGTGTGACACAAACCTCACATCTATTTTATTCATTTATTAGCCAATGGACATTTGGGCTGTTTCCATAATTTGTCTGTTTGATAATGCTGCTATCAGCACCAGGGTATGTTTACTTTTATAAACATGCTAGGAGCTAGTAGGGGGGAGGTCACAAAGTCCTGGATGATTACAGGAAGATGTAGGACTAGAGCACAGTTTCACTTATTGTATCTGTGAGAACCTGTTTCTTCATATCCTTGATACACTAGATGCTATCAACATTTTTAATTATTGCCAATTATTCAATTTTTAAAATCTCATTTGAATTTGTACTCCTGATTATTTTGTTGAGATTAGACATCTTTACACATATGTATAAAGTTTCATTTTCTGAATTATTCAGTTGTGTTTATTGCTCATTTTGTAAAAAAAAAAAAAAAACTTGAATTCATGATCATTTTCTTATTGAAGATCTCTTTATATATTATGGATATTAAACCTTTACCCATCATGCGGTCGGAAATATATTTCTAATGTTCTCTTGTGTCTCAAGTTTTATAATGTTCTCTTTTAAAATACTTGGGTGACTTTCTATTTTCTGGCTTTGGTGTCATGCTTTAAAAAAAAGTTTTCACTATCCCTAGAGCTAACCATTTGCCAGTATTTTCTTATATATGTTTGTTCTGTTTTATATTTAAATAATCAGTTACATCTGGAGATCTTGTTTTGTAAGATAGGTATACAAATATTTTATACTAACAGTACATCCAAAGGCAAAGTAACACCATCGTGTTTGACTAATCTATCCTTTCCCCTTTCATTTGAAATGCCACCTTTATCATACTTTAGTCCCACAGATGTTCATGGCTTTGTTTGGGACTCTTCTGTTCTCTTGCTCTATCAAATATGATACTCCAACTCATGACTCTGAGATCAAGAGTCACATACTCTTCTGACTAAGCCCAGCCAGATGCCCCTCAAAATTGATTTCTTTATTATAACACACTTCTCAAAGCCTTTAGTGATAGATCTCATGGATCCCCAAGAGTTCCAGAGTATATAGTGTTTCCCATTTTATGTATTTAACCACCTAATCCTTTGCTGTGGGCAGCTGTTAGTGTGTCCCAGATGCACAGTCCAAGGAGCACTGGTTCAACAAACTGTGTCTCTGACTGTCTTTTTTTTTTTTTTTTTAAGAGCTTTTATTTATTTGAGAAAGAGAGCATGAGCAAGAGAGCACAAGCAGGGGGAGAAACAGACTCCGCATGGATCAGGGAGCCCGATGTGGGGCTTGATCCCAGGGCCCTGGGATCAGGACCTGAGCTAAACTTAACCAGCTGTGCTACCAAGGCGCTCCTTTGTCCCTGACTCTTAACGTCTATCTTCTCACTCTTTTCCCGGCTTCCCAAGTCACCTTCCTGCAGTGGGCCCCAAGCTCTACTGCAGGAATGGTCTTCCCTTTGCCCAGCGGGGAGGGATTTTCTTGCTGTAGTGAAGCACCAATTGTTCCTCATTCTTTGAGAATGGAGTCTGTTTCTTTAAAGCCTGTTAACACCAGACCCCAGTCCGTACTCTGGTTGAGGTTTACCTGGTCTTAGCAACCTGGGCCTCCTTTTCTTTTTCTTTCTTACCTCTGAAGTGCTCAGTTCTGCTTGTTGAAATCCTTTTAGTTAATTTTTAAAAGATGCATGATCTCTCTTCATCCATCAGGGCCCCGGCTGTCTCAGTAGAGCTGTGTTCTCCAAGTGCTGCTTTGAAGTCTTGACCAGCAGCTGCAGAGCAAGTCCCTGGGATGTGAGCGGCTTCCCCATCCTGTCCTCCTCACATGTCACCCTGGGGGAGTGGGTTGAGAGAGCTGTGCAGCTCCAGGACATCAGCCTGGCGCTTTGGACGAACATGGCCGTGCCTTCGGTCGCAGAGTTCAGGTATTCTTACCATGGGTCCCCACGTCTACCCGCTTCCAGGTCTCCCGCCACAAACTGTAATGGTCTGTCTTTCCTACAGAGCATATAGCAGAAAACTCAGAACTTTTTTCTGTAGAGGCTAGTTTTGGTTGCTGAAGGCAAGTATGTTTTCCAGGTGGATCAGTAGGTTTTTAGCCCACGACAGGCTATTATGAGCTGGCCCGTGCCTCTGTCAATTTGAAGTCTATTGTGATAAAGAGAGGGGACTTGGAAAAGCATGTAGGATTAATTGAGAAAAGAAATTCACCTTTAACTATTGGCAGTGCAGTCTGCTGTGTCATTTTCTGAGGGGATGAGAGTGTGAGAAAGGAACGCTGTTGGATTGTAGTGCAAGCCTGTAAGTGCTTCCTTATCTCTGCAGACGCACGGATTCGCAGCTCCAGGGGCTTGTGCTGTGCCGACACCTGGCAGGTTTGGCAGAGCTGCTCCCTGAGTCCCGGCGGCAGGAGTACATGCAGAACTGTGAACAGCTGCTGCTTGGGGACAGCCAGGCCTTCCAAATTGTGGGCCAGACCCTTGGGGACATGGCTGGGCAGGAGGCCCTGCCCAAAGAACTGCTATGCCTCTTGCTCACCTCCCTGCGCCACTTGTTTGGGGAAGGGGACAGTAAAAAGGACCTTCCCGAGCCAGCCCGCCGTGGGAGCCTCTGGGTGAGCCTTGGCTTGCTGCAGATTCAGACATGGCTTCCGCAGGCACGCTTTGACCCTGCAGTGAAGAAGGAATACAAGCTCAAGTATGCTAAGGAAGAGGTATGGAGGGGTGAGAGTCTGGAGCATGGGCTCCTTCCCTGACTGGGTGGGTGTGCTTAGTATATTACTCCTTGTATTGCCCTTTGGATGCTTACAGCACCAGAGGGATGATTTTGTACAGGCTACCCTGTGACATCCCAGGGGTGTGTTCTAAAGACTGCATTTTCTTCCTTGAGAGTTCCTCTGAGTAAGCTTCGGTACTTGGAGGGGCCCTTCCTAATTTGCCAATAGGCTGCAATAGACAGAGGTCTTAACGGTAGAACACCTGAGGCATTGCCAGAGAACTAGTGTATCTCCTATCCATACTCCCTGTATTTGAACTAAGTTTCGAATATTTGGACTTGAATAATTTCTTTAGATATGATTTATCTAAACGTTTTAACGTTTTAACGTTTGGGTGTTTATCTAAAATTCAGGAATCAAGTAGATTTAGATTAAGTGGTATCCCTTGATAGTTGAACTTCTAACCCAAACATAACGATAGTGGTATAATTTTCCTTCTTCAAAATATGGAACTAGTATATGAGTTGGTAAAGACTAAGCTGCTAAAGCAGAGTCAAGTCCGGTCGTGTGAATAAGATAGTTTCTTTTATCTAGAAGCTCCAAGGTGAGTGGAGGTTCATGGAGCAAAAGCCCCTGCTCTTGGGTCATTCAAGAGCCCAGGTTCCTTCCATCCAGTTGCTCTGCCCTTCCCCAGGGCATTGTCGTCTTGGACATGGTCATAGCTGGGCACAGCAGACCAACTTCTCCCTTTCTGTTAGTTACACCAGCTACAGTGTGAGTGGAAGACCCGAAACCTCTCATCCCAGCTACTGACTGGAACAGACCTGGAAGATGAAGTCATTTTCCGTCACTCTCATCCTCACATTAGGTAACAGCAGAGTAATTGTGTTGTTCTGTTTTTTTTGTTTTTGTTTTTGTTATTTTAAAGACATTTTTAGGTTTATCTTTACAATGTAATTGTAGTGTTAGAGGTGATAATACATGTCTCTACATTAGCAGTAAGATCCTAAAGCCATGGTTATAGTCAGGAAAAATTAATACTCTGAAAGGAAGGGCAGGATTCACATGGGGCTAGGTGGATTGAAACCACTGAACTGATTTTCAGCATGACAGAAGTTGGGTGTAATGGTGTGCACTGTGTGGGTTTGCTGTCTTGATAAATACTGTGCAGTGTCGTAGGTCTGAGTTCCAGTCCTGTTCTATCCTTTGGCTTTAGACTTTGTATAGGTCACTTAATGCCTTTGAGCCTTAGAGTCCATGTCTGTGAAAGGAGGATCATAGCAGCTCCTTGAGTGAATTGTGATTAGACTTGGATGAAATACACATCTGTGTTACTTAACACCATGTGTGGCGTGTGATAAATGACCCATTACTCGTTTACATTATAATTGTCAATATTTTCTTCATATTATTCCTCAGCAGCTGATATGCCTTCATTTTGTTTTCCTAGTTAAGGGATCAGTCTAGATTTGCTGTTTTCCTCCTGACAGAATTTGCATATTATGTTGATTTGCCTTTAGACTACTTCGCCAAAGAATTGATCATCTGGAGAACTTAATCTGCAGCCTGTCAAAGAAGCAGGCCTTCAGACCCCAGGTGCCTGCCTACGAGTCACTGGTGCAGGAGATCCACCACTACGTCACCAGCATTGCCAAGGCCCCTGCTGTTCAGGATCTGCTCACACGGCTCCTGCAGGCCCTTTGCATGGATGGGCCTCGGTCTGCCCAGGTGGCCCAGAATCTTCTGAAGGAGGAGGCTTCCTGGCAGCAGTCCCACCACCAGTTCAGGAAGCGGCTGGCTGAAGATTATGCCCTGTATCCAGACTCTGTGGCCCCGCTGCAGGCATCCATCCTGCAGTTGCAGCATGGCATGAGGCTGGTTGCATCTGAGGTCTACGCTTCACTCCACAGCAGTGTGGTCTGTGCAGACAGGCTGGCTACCCTGGCCTCATCCCTGCTGGCTTTTCCATCGGTGGGCCCCGCCTTCCCCACTTACTATGCCCATGCAGACACTTTATGCTCAGTGAAGTCGGAGGAGGTTCTTCGAGGCCTTGGGAAGTTGATCCTCAAGCGTTCAGGAGGAAAGGAGCTGGAAGGCAAAGGCCAGAGACCTTTCCCCACCCGGGAGCAGCTGCTGATGAATGCCCTCCTTTACCTGCGCTCCCATGTGCTGTGCAAGGGCGAGCTGGACCAAAGGGCCCTGCAGCTCTTCAGACATGTGTGCCAGGTAAGCCCATTTCTGAGGGGCAGCCCCAGCCTACTTCTGAAGGGAGCTGGGAGTACAAGCAGAACATCAGCAATACTCTGTGTAGAAAGAGACCAGTTGGTTCGGCATGGGGTCTAGTGTCTTCCTTTCTGTCTCCTATTCAGCTGTCAGTTTTGGGGGTGTTTGTCCCTCAATTTTTAAGAGATTAGAAAAAATTAGTGATGTTAGCTCTTTATCTGTGATACTGCAAATATTTTCTCCTAGTTTTTTGTTTATCTTTTGACTTTATTTATGGTGGTTTTGGCTAGGTACTAGTTCAACTGTTATTAAGAAAGTCTGTTTTCCTCTTATCAATGAAAACAATTTGTTCTCAATTTATGTAATTAAAAGAATAGATATAAACAAGACTTATACCAATTAAAACTGTGTAACTGGTAACATACTTGTGTGTTCCATTCTAGGTTTATGTGTATACATGAACCTGTACATGTATGTCTGTGACATAAATTTAAGTCATTTGTCCAGTGGTTTATAAATTTTTGTTTTTTAGCAGAACTCTTTTTAAAATGAAAGCCTTAGACTATTTTCCTGATATGTAATAGATAAAAGACATGCTTTAATTGAGGACAGTTCTGTCTCCTCTTTGATCTCTGAGACTGGTCTTTAAGTTGCTAGAGTTCTACAAACTACTAGTAAAGTCCATTCTGTTTTATACTTTGCTTTAAAAACTTAACAGCAGTTAGTGATTATTTTCCTCTATAATTATGGTGTTCTTTACCTGCATCATACTGAATGGCTTCCTAGGTTTTTTTTTTGTATGGATATGCTCTAAGACATGTAATTAATTTCTTATCATAGGACATTTATGTTTGTAGTCTTTTTACTACCTTGGAAAATGTCACCACCACCATCACCACAGATAGTCTTATACCTAGGTCTTTGGGTATAAATTCTCGAAAGCAGAACTGCTGGGATGAAGATTAACCACTTAAGATTTTAATACAGATTATCTTTCTGAATGGTGGATATTCATTTCCTCAGTTCTCATGAGTATTGTTTGATTTATAGTTTTTGCCGACTTACGGACTTAAAATCTTAGAGTTCCTGGGGATTTAAGAGGTGTCTGCTAAGGTATAGCCCAGTTTTATCTGATTGGTGCCCTGCAGCCACCTGCCCCCACCCCTCATTTCCCTTTCCTGAACTCCTGAGCCAGCTGCTTGAGTTGCTGGCCATGTGCAGTCTGAATCACAACCTCCACAGTGCCTATCCAGAGCCTGTCCTAAGTACAAAACATCATTAACTCCTGATAGGAAGTTCCAGTGACATTACTGTAGCAAGTTTTTACACCTGTGAAAAAGTGGCAGTACAGCAAGGGGGAATTTAGAAAATGGGTTGCTGCAGAAACCGTTTGAAAACAGTTTACTTTCTCTAGATGACCTGGAATTTCATTTCTTGGATGTTGGCTTTTACTTGGATATACTTTTGTTATCATGAGAAATTAAGAGCTGATAAGTTTTGCTTTGTTCATTGAAGCACCTCAGCGAAGACAAGTAAGTTTCCTTCCAAATGTGTAACTTTTCAGGAAATTATCAATGAGTGGGATGAACAGGAACGCATAGCCCAAGAGAAGGCCGAGCAGGAAAACAGCCTTTACAGATACAGGAGCAGGAACTCCAGGACAGCCCTGAGCGAGGAAGAGGAAGAAGAACGGGAGTTCAGAAGGCAGTTCCCACTTCATGAAAAGGTTGGGTGCTGGTAACAGGGTTTGTTTGGGAATAATTTCCCTTGCTACCCCCTGTGTTACCTTTGAATGGTTTTATAATCTAGTTGTTTTTACTATATCTTTATATAAGTCACTACTTCATTTTTTTTATTGTTCATGCTCCATCTTTGCGCCTTTCTTTTGGCTTAAAACTGCATTTTGGTTTTGTTCAATTACTCTAATGTTATTGACAGGATTTTGCAGATATTCTGGTAGAACCAACGCTGGAAGAGAAGAAGGGAACTTCAGATGGACAAGAAGAGGGAGCAGCCACAGACCCCACCCTCTTCTCCCAGAGCTCAATGCAGGCTGTGATGCTGATTCACCAGCAGCTGTGCCTCAACTTTGCCCGGTCCCTCTGGTACCAACAGACTCTGCCGCCACACGACACAAAGCATTACCTTGGCCTGCTTCTGTCCTGCTATCAAACTGGAGCATCTCTTGTGACACACTTCTACCCTCTGATGGGTACGACAGTTTACTTTTGTTATACTCTTGGGAAATTAAAATGAAAAGATGTGATTGCTACTTCTGGAACAATTAAAATCATTACCTCCCTGTTTTTTGCTAAATTCCTTTTTGAGGGAGTTTCCTTAGCTTAAGAGACTCAAGCTACTTCAAAAAAACTTCTTTTAAAATTCTGCAATAGTGGATTTTTATCATTTGAATACTTTGGGGTAAAGGGATTAAAAAAATAAGGATGGGGCACCCGGGTGGCTCAGTGAGTTAAAGCCTCTGCCTTCCACTCGGGTTGTGATCCCAGGATCGTGGGATCCAGCCCTGCATCAGGCTCTCTGCTCAGCAGGGAGCCTGCTTCCCCCTCTCTCTCTGTCTGCCTCTCTGCCTACTTGTGATCTCTCTCTCGATCTCTCTCTCTGTCAAAGAGATAAATAAAATCTTAAAAAAAAAAAATAAAAAAAAATAAGGATATAGACTTAGTTTAAATGGTTTTGTTCCTCAGTATTATTACTGATTTGCCTCTGATAGCTTCAGTGCTTTTCATATCTTGTATTCCTGGGAGCAACCTGGGAACTCAGAAATTAATCTTAGAGAATTTCATTTGATTCACTTTCCTGTATGATCTCATGAGTTCTTCCTTGCTATTAGGAAGGAAGCTTTAAATTTCTTTTCTGCCTACCAAGACAGCGACAAAACCCAGGAAATTGAATCCATCAAACCAAACTCTGTAGCTTCTTGATAACAGCTAAGTATCTGAGTTCCTCTGTATATCCAAGAAGCTTGGCAGACTTGGTGATACTCTTATGATATTACGGTCCTAGTCCTCTAGGTCCATGTTGCTTTGGGCATGAGTGGCATTGAAATATCTTCATTTGTTCCAGTAGTTCATTATTTTTGAGCATGTTTTTGTCATCTTTGTAACTTGATAGCTCAGCCTGCTGAGTTCACTGACGTTACTATGATGTTGTTAACTTCGCAGGAGCTGAACTGAATGATCAACTCTTGGGCAGCCAACTTTTGGCCTGCACCCTCTCCCATAACACTCTCTTTGGTGAGGCAGTATCAGATCTGATGGTGAAGCCCGATGGGCCCTATGATTTCTACCAGCATCCCAATGTCCCAGAAGCAAGGCATTGTCAACCTGTGCTTCAAGGTTTCTCAGAGGCCGTTAGTCAGCTGCTACAGGAATGGCCAGAACACCCGGCTCTTGAGCAGGTAGGGCATCCAGTGAGGAGGGAGTCTTGAAGATACGGTCTCTGCCATCTCTGGGGATGTTCATGTGCATATTTCAATACATTAACAAAGATTCACAAAACCCCACTTTAGTGGGATACTATTCCCTGCAGGATGGACATACCAGTTTGTACTGTATAAATGATGTTTGGGATTCTATTAATTTTGTTAGTCATAGTTTGCTGTTCACATGTTAAAGTGCTGCTGTGTTGCTCTATTTATTCATATACCTATGTATGTTAGCAAAGGCCTGGTTTTTTCAAGATTGGTGGTTTTAACTCAGACCTAACTTACAGTTTTCAGCCAATTTTGTAATAATTCTTAAAATGGAGAGTGGTTAAGAGAGATTATCCTGGGGCACCTGGCTGGCTCAGTCAGAAGAATATGTGACTCTCGGACTCCGGGTTGTGAGTTCAAACCCCACATTGGCTATAGAGATTACTAAAAAAAATCATCATAATAATTATTATCTTCTCAAACTCCATGTTTTTTCAAGAGCAATGCAGGTTAAGTGTTTATCTGAGATCCACATGAGTTTGGATAAGTTTCTTCCATGGTTTTCGTAGGTGGTTATAAAGCAAGGACTTTGCATAAAACTTTCATCAGTTCTCTAGTCAGTAACCTGTGACTGGGTGATATTCCCACAGAAATGCCTAGATCTTTTATCTATCTGTCTATCTGTTTACTGCAGCTGCTGGTTGTAATGGATAGGATTCGTAGTTTTCCACTTTCCAGTCCCATCTCAAAGTTCCTGAATGGCTTAGAGATCCTCCTTGCAAAGGCACAGGTAAGATAATTCTCTCTCTCCTCTCATTTTAGTTTGTAGTCAATTGAAAAAAGATTTATCTTTTGGCAGAGTTATTGTTAAAGGGACAGAAAGTTATAGTTTGGATTGGAGAGAGGAATCAGCTTCTTCAGTTTTTCTGGCATGGGGTCCGATCATTACAAGTGAAGCTTTTGCCTTGTTGGGCATGTGAAACATGCCTCCCCTGTTCTCAAGTGTGGGATGCAGTGTCCACTGGTACTGAGGTCTCCTTTGGCCCTGGCTTCCTGGAGGACTTCCAGACTAGCCCCGTGCCTGCATATATCACGCCCCTTGGTCCTCTCAGCATCCTCTGAAGTATCTGGTGATTCTCTGATTATCACATTTGGGCTCTGCACTTTGGAGGGGGTCACATGTCTAACAATAGCAATTCAGACTCAGCTCACTAAATCCTTTGCTTTTTGCCTAAACTTGGCTTTGCTGAAGTTCTGTCAAGTGACCAGAAACAACTTGAAGCTTGGTACACTGGATGTAAACTCATTGGTAAATTGGCATAAAACTTATTTAGAGGCCCTGTGGTCTTCAAAGACTAAAGGTCCAAGATATTCCTGAGAGCGGGCGGTGATTAAGAGATTAAATAATGGCCATAGTAAATTTTATCTTTGCTTTTTAGGATTGGGAGGAGAATGCCAGTAGAGCTCTCTCTCTGCGGAAGCATCTCGATTTAGTCAGTCAGATGATCATTCGTTGGCGTAAACTGGAACTGAAGTAAGTGATAATCTGTCACTTTCCTTCCCCTCCTGAATTTATGCTGTAGGGACATTTGATAGTTTGTGTCTGCATAGACTGAGAATGTGCTTTTCAGTTATTAATCACAGAATTAAAAGCAGGGCATTAAAGTGATCTCGGTAGAGACCAGACAACGGCATACCTTCCCAAGACAGCAAACTAGGTGTCTTCTCCATCTCCACCTGGGAGGAGAGAAGAGTGAATGTTTAGCTTCTGCTTGAGTAGTTTCAAATCTTCCCAGTGGGTTTTCTTAGATGACTGCTCGGCCTCTTCTCTCGCATTCCAGCTGCTGGTCTATGAGTTTGGATAATACCATGAAGCGCCATACTGAGAAGTCCACCAAGCACTGGTTCTCCATCTATCAGATGCTTGAGAAGCACATGCAGGAGCAAACGGAAGAGCAGGAAGGTAACTCCCGTCCATCAATTCCTGCATCATTAGAAGTTGCAGGCTAATTGTAGAGTGCTACAGAGTGTGGGGTTTAACCTGTTCCCACGTCTGCTGGTACTGCTGCTTTTACATAGGATACGTCATTTGACTCGATGGAATTCCTCAGAGTTTTAAGTGACTTTTTCAAATTCTAGAAAGCTGGTCATAAGATAAAGTTTCTTTATTCTGTATTTCCAAGAGATGTGTCATAATGAAGATTTCTTAGATACTAGCTGGCATGCTTGAGTTAAAAGTGTTTTCATTTCATGCTTGAAACAAACATCTTATAATTCAGTCTCATAATTTGCTCTGAGTGCATTTAACACATCTCTTGACTGCATCTGTGTTTATATCAGCTTGGAATTTGCCTGTGGTCCTTCTTGCTTCAGAGTTTCACTTTGCGGTGTCTACTTGCCTGCCATCCCTCAATGTGTCCTATAGTAGATTACGTGCATGTTATGAATATGGGGTGATGGTTGCAGGTACATATGGTTTCCTCTTTGAATCTCTAAAGATGACAAACAGATGACCCTGATGTTGCTGGTCAGCACATTACAAGCATTTATTGAAGGATCCTCACTGGGAGAATTCCACGTACGACTTCAGATGTTACTGGTTTTCCATTGTCATGTCTTGTTGATGCCTCAAGTTGAAGGAAAGGGTAAGGAGGGAGGGGTGTGTGTGTGTGTTTGTGTGTGTATTTTTTTTTTGTATATACTTTAAAAAAAAATTTTGTGGCAATATTTATTCACATAATTTTGCTTAATACATGTCTTTCTATGCAAGACTGAATTTAAAAGTCTCTATAACATTTTTAGTTATAGTAATAACACGTTAATAAATTATAAATTAACAGAATATTCATATTTGCTTTTAAAAATCATTTATCAAATACTAACCTGTAGATTATCTGGAAAATTAAAGATGCAAATTGCTATAAATCTGGCATCCCAATTAAGTTCTGATTTTTAAAAGTATATAAAGTGTCCCTTAAATTATTCCAAGTTACACTCAAGAAAATTTTATTTTACCCTTTTCATAAGTTACTAAGTTTACAACCTCTTAAACATTCTATCCAAATGTGGGAAAACTGTCTGGAGATGCAAAGCACATTAAAATAATTACATTAAAAAAACAAAAATACCTGTTAAAACAAAGTTATTATAGCTGACAGCACTTAAAATTGGTAATTTGTATTTTTTTAAAAAGTTTTATTTATTTATTTGACAGAGATCATAGGTAGGCAGAGAGGCAGGGGTTGGGGGATGTGGGCAGGGCTCTATCCCAGGACCCTGAGATCATGACCTGAGCCGAAGGCAGAGGCTTAACCCACTGAGCCACCCAAATGCCCCAATTATTTGTATTTTTTTAAAAAGTTGCATAGCTCCAAGATGATTCATTACTGATTAACTCTTGAGCAGTTTTACTTAAGAGGAAATAATATATTGAATAGATTGTAATTCAATTGACATTCTTAGATTTAGTTCATTAAAATGTAATTATGTAACTTGATTTACTCTTTGGACTGCATTCTGGTACTGTTATACCTTTAATTTCAAATATTAATGTATTTTAGCTCTCCTATGGAGAAGTCTATTTTTCACTCTTGGGGGAAAAAATAGAAGAACTTGAGATCATGGTCTGCATTCAGACAGTGTTTTACTGCTTGATTACATTTCTTGGTTTCATATATATACTTTTACAGTGCACTGTTTAAATGGATTAGGCTTTGAATTCTCCATGAGTAGGTGTCTTGTTGCATATTTATTATTTAGAAAGATTTTATTTGTTTATTTGAGAGAGTGAGTGAGAGCATGTGGGGTGTGGGGGCAGAGACAGAGACCCTCAAGCAGACTCCACACTGAGTGTGGAGTATCATGGGAGCTCGATCCCACAAGCAATGAGATCATGACCTGAACTGAAACCAAGAGTCAGATGCTTAACTTACTGAGCCACCCAGGCGCCCCTGCATACCAGGTTTTAAATGAGACACTTTTAATCATCTTTTAAAGTGATACACATTAGACCCAGAGAACAATATTAAAGTACAAACTGGTAATAAATGAAGCCCTGGCTAGTGGACTCTGCCAGAGGTCAGTTGCCAAATGCAGATCTTGGATATTGGTGTGTTGAGGCCGCAAATCTTTCTGTCCAGACAGTGTTAGGTGTCCTGCTAAGCTTTTGCTTGGACCAGGCCATAATTAGATTCTTGGATCTAGTGAGAGCTGTGTTCCATGTCAAGTAACTGCACCTAAAATTCTGTTAATTAATGTCCCTGACCACATCTATTTGGATGAAATGAAACTAGGATTCTAGATTGTGAATGAGCAGTCAGGGTGAGCCTTTTACGCCATCTTTTAAAACAGGCTCAGTTTCTGCTTACTTTACAGTAAGATTCCGAGAAAGGGTTTGAAATTGTGTTTAGTGAAACATCTGAGTACACAGTCTTTAGGAACAAAAGTGCAACAAAATTCAGTACAATCTAAAATGGAAAAATGGGGTAGTGTTGACAGCCTGCCTGCATCTCTGGGAACTGCTAGATTTAGGCTCCCCATTGAGCTGTTAAATAATCTGCCTGTGAAATGTTGTGCTGTCATCTCAGGGCTGTAATCTCAGGGCCTCAAGGCAATGAGGAAGTGGTGTCACTAAAATGTGGAGCCCATGGGTGCTGCAAGTAGCACATGTGGCAAGTGTGGTGTTTTTTGTTTCTTTTCATTTCTTCCAGATTCACTTTGCAGTGTTCTGTGGAATCTGTACCATTATTACAAGCAATTCTTTGACCGAGTCCAGGCCAAAATTGTGGAACTTCGTTCCCCCATTGAAAAAGAACTTAAAGTAAGATGAACAACTGTCATGATCACTCTTGGGAGAACAAAATGAGCAAATCGTTTTTAGTTATGTTCTTTCATACATTTAACTATGAGGCAGGGGGCTCTGGGAAATGGAGACATGCACTGCAACTGCCAAATAGGATGGCGAGATTCATGTTTTGCAGCACTGCCTCCCTGACCGACCTGTCCAAGTGTGTGAGGGGTTAGTGGAGTGGCCCCTGTCGAAGGGTCCTCAGAAGGATTGCCACATATGTCTGTTAGTGCTCCCTTCCCTGCTCTTGCCCAGACCGATTTTCCACCTCAGGGGGTGCCATTTAGTGTTGAGTGTTACTGAGGTGCCCTGGGGGAAAGGAGGACCCTGTCTTTTGATAACTCTCAGTAGTTGTGGAACCAACAAATGGAGTATGTATCAGCTGACCTGTTGATAGTGACAGCACTCTTTTTGCATTGCTTTGTGATAAATACGTGGTTCCTTTTTTAAACTTTTACTTGTTTACTGGCACACAGTCTGGTATTTGGGATGGAGTGGGCTCTGGTCTTTATTTTATTTATTTTTATTTTTTTTTAATAAGGGCTCTGGTCTTTAGCATAGAGATGATTTCAAAAGAAACATAGTGACGCCAGCTTTATAAAGCTATTTCTTGATCTTCGTGTATCTTACAGGAATTTGTTAAAATATCCAAATGGAATGATGTCAGTTTCTGGTCCATTAAACAATCTGTGGAAAAGACACACAGGTAATTCGTTTTTTAAAAACTGGGGGTGACGGGTACCTTGGTGGCTCAGTTGGTTAAGTGTTCAACTCTTGATCTCAGCTCAGGTCCTGATCTCAGGTTCATGAGTTCCAGCCCTGTGTTGGTTCAAGGTCATGAGTTCAAGCCCTACTTAAAAGAAAAAATTGTGGGTGACCAAAGCTCAGAATTTTTGTATGGTAAATAGCAAGACGACATTGTTAATGTGACCTGACTTAACGTTGCCTTGAACTTACTATGAAGCATTAGATTGTTTTGGTGTGGCTTTTCCACATCACCCCTACCACCCAAAGCAAAGTCTACATGCAAGAGGAATTGGTGTGCTTTGAGACAAAGCAGGCTAAGCACTATAGAAGGGTTGAGTCTTCTGTCACCTACTAGCTGTTGCACCATGAGTGAAGTGATTCCACCATTCCTGGCTTCATTTTTTTCTTCTAGAAAAGGGAGATGACAGTATCTGCTTTATTTTCCCTTAAAAACAAACAGGATGGTTATGAGTATCTAAGGAGTTCATGTATATAGAAGGTATAGGTTATTATGTGTGTATGCGTTGTACCATTTTTACATTTCCTCACTTTCCACCCATTTTTCCCTCCTCATCTGTCATTCTGTGGGGCCAGGACCCTCTTTAAATTCATGAAGAAATTTGAAGCTGTCCTGAGTGAACCTTGCCGGTCATCCTTGGTGGAGAGTGACAAGGAGGAACAGCCTGATTTTTTGTCGCAGCCAACAGCCATTAGTGAGGCATCCCCCATTCAGAGTCTGAACAAGACACTGAGGGAGACCCTGTTAGCCCGGCCGGCAGCTGCACAGGTATACCTTGGGAGATAGTGTTTGCTTACTCCTGGGCCGGTAGGGGAAATCTGTGCTTTCTCTGTAAGGAGTGACCCTAGAACTAAGCAAGGGAATGCCTTGAAATCTTGGTCTTTGGATAAAATGTAGTATTTGTATATCTGCCTGCCACTGCTGCTTAATAAGGCAAAAAAGCTTTGATCCTGGTGCTGAAAGTTTAATGTCACCTATGGGAAATAAGTATTGTGCATGCCTGTAGACATTGGATCTACCTATAACAGAAGACTTGAAGCATCAGTTGAGGAAGGTGCCACTGAAGCTGTCTTTGGGCTACCACATGCTGCACAGGGAGCGAATGTGTGTAGTGATTTGTTGATTGTAGTGGTTGCTGATGACTGGGCTATTATTTCTCTCACCATGGCCAATTTCAAGCACCAATAGTTAAGCGTTGGCTTGCAAAATTCCAGAAAATGTGATAATCGTGGAGACCTTGGGTAAGCAGGTCTGTTACAGGACTTCTGTTCCCGCATCAAATCCTTAGATACAAGGTGCTCTGGGATCACTGGGGAGCTACTCATGCTAACCACAGGGAGGAATCCCTGAAACTTCCAGGTTATCACCAATAGCAAATCAGAATTTTTGATCAGCGTGAGCTGATGATTATAATCAAAAGAAAATAAACTTGGCACCCATATCTTATTTGTGCTCTGTCTCACAGGCTGTGATTCCAGAACAGAGTCAGAGTGCTCCTTTCCCCTCAGAGGGAGAGCTGCTGCGTCGCTTGCCAAAGCTCATGAAACGAATGAGGAAGATGTGCCTGACATTTATGAAGGAAAGCCGCCTGCCCCACCTGGTGGAGGGCCTCGATCACTTCACTGGTGGGTGCCAACAGCCAGGAGCAAAGGGTGGGGTCTGCTCCATCTCTTTTCCCCAGTGCCCCAGGAGGGTGGGAATTTGTTACATAAGCCCTTTTTTGATCTCTTGAATAGTGTTGAGCAGTTAATTGAATAAACAAATGGGCTAAAACTAACAGAGCCAAGATGCAGGAGCCAGCTAAGACCACACAGGCTGTCTTAATTTTCATCTTGTCTTCCTTTCGTGTAAACTAATGCTGTGTTTCGCCATTTTCTGTGTTAGTGCTTGTCTATATCCTCTTTTGATGGCTGGAGAGATGAATTTCCCAGAATCTTTAAACTGTCACTACATCTCAGAATGTCTCCCTTGAGTTAAAGGAGAAGATTTATCCACAGTTTTCTTCTTGCTCTCTTCACCGTGGAGACAGAGCAATTTCATCTCCCTGGCCGTCCTCACACAGGGAAGCTGAGGCTCTGTAGTCTAACAGCAATGGCTGGGGAAGGAGTTCCAGAACTTATTAGATTGAGGTCTTGGTGGCCTTTCACCACTGTCCCCACCCCTATTCACCCCCAGTGAGTGTGGTGTCAGAGTGAGACTGACTGTCTTCATTGAGGCTACAGTCTAATCTCAGGGAGCTCTTTATTTTTTAAAACTTGTTAGAATAAGAGCCTAATATCCATTCTCATGATGACCTTGCCCACCTGAGCCTGATGATCAGGGTAAGCAGAAGTTGCCACATGCATCTTCTGGAAAAGGCACTCACTCACCTTGTGGTGCAAAGAATTCTCTAACCTCCTGCGGTGTCCGTGTAATGGTATGTCGTCCACTTGCTCGCTTCTAAAAGGCTAGACTGCCTGTGTTAGTTTGCTAGGGCTCATTTAGCAAGGATCACATATTGGGTGGCTTAAACAAGAGAAATTAATTTCCACGCAGTTCTGAGGCTAAACATACAAAATCAAAGTATTCACAGGTTTCACAGTTTCACGGTATTCTCTCCTTGCCTGGTAGATGTCTTTTTTCCTTCTTTGTCTTCACATGGTCTCTCGTGTCCTACTCTTTGTTAAGGAATTGGATTAGGGCCCACGCACATGGCCTCATCTTTCTTTAATTACCTCTTTAAAGGCCTTGTCTCCAAATACAGTCACATTCTGAGGCGCTCGGGGTTGGGACTATTATAACATGAATCTGGGGGGACACAGCCCATAATGCTCCCTGTGGCAGGCGGGCAGCAGCCTCATGGTACAGGTACCTGTGAGTCCTCAGCAGGGCCGTGTGGTGCTGGAGAAAGAACCTGAGCTTCAGAGTTGTTTTGGCCAGGGTTCATATCTTGTCTTCTAGTCCACTCGAGCTGAATAGACTTTAGAAAATGACTAGACCTCTTTGAGCCTCTCCAAGGAGCTAGAAATTGGCCCTTCTGGAGTTGTACAGAGTAAAGGAACATCTACTAACTAGTAGAGGATAGGACCTCAGTATGTATCCTATTTATGGGAAATTTATCTCAGATGATTTAAATTCTTAGTATAAATTGCTGTGCATAACAACTGCTTTTTGCCTGATTGATTATAAAGCTCTAAAGAAAAAAGAATAAATACTTTTATTTGGGTTGTTTACTGTTGAAAGAGAGGTAACCCATGAGTTTTTATTTCCATGCATCTCGATTCCTTAAGTTTAAAATTTACAAAATGCTAGGGACTGTGCTAGTTATCAGAGCCTTAAAGATGAATGTCACGTAGTTCTCATTTCCCACGAAGTCTTAGGTCTTGAGTATTAGGTTTGTTTGTTTACTTTTTATTAAAGATTTTATTTATTTATTTGACAGACAGAGATCACAAGTAGGCCGAGAGGCAGGCAGAGAGAGAGGGGAGGGAAGCAGGCTTCCTGCTGAGCAGAGAGCCCGATGCAGCTCCATCCCAGGACCCTAAGATCGTGACCTGAGCCGAAGGCAGAGGCTTAACCCACTGAGCCACCCAGGAGCCCCTTGAGTATTAGTTTCAACACGTGAATAAGCCCTTGAGATTTCAGTACTGCCCCATTTTCTCCTCAGGTGAAGTCATTTCCTGTGTGAGTGAGCTGCAAAGCCTAAAGGTGGATCCCTGGGCAGAGAAGGAAAAGCAACGGTCAGAAGCCAAGCACATTCTCCTGCGGAAGCAGCGAGCTTTAGCAGACCTCTTTCAACACCTTGCAAAAACTGGTAAGGTTCTCCCTTGAAACCTGATGCAGAATGATGACCAACTATTAGGGAGGAAAACAACGTGGGTGATTTTGGGGAAATTTCTAGAGATAGTCGAGATGGTGGGGAACAGAAGGTGGTAGGCCAGGTTTTAAAATGCCATCCTGAGAGTTAAGTCACATATGAAATTCCTCTAATGAACCATTTGTGATTCCCAAATATTGTCACAGTTTTGTAATGAGGTTTCTCAGAAACTGTGATTCATTTTCATCACCATATGTTGTACAGCACCCACCCTTCCAGCATAGCTTGGCGAGCAACATGTCTCAAACCCTAGTGTGTGTACAGATGACACGGGGAATCTCATTGAGCGCAGTAGTTCTGTTTCAGTAGGTGCAGGGCCGGGCCTCATAGCCTGCTTTCTAACAAGCTCCCAGTGGTGTTCCAAGGACTTCATTTTGTGTAGCAGTGGTGGTGGGACTGGCACACGGGGGAGGGGCCCGATGGCACAGTCATTCTCTTCTGAGTTTCTAAAACACATGCTTTTTATTTCCTAGGTTTGTCATATCGCAAAGGTGTTGCCTGGGCCCGTTCAAAAAACCCTCAAGAGATGCTTCATCTTCACCCATTAGATATCCGGAGTGCATTGTCTATAGTCAGCAGCACTCAGGAGGCTGATTCTAGGTTTGTTTTTTGAGTTATAACTAGAACAAGTCATTTATTTAAGCCTCCATGTCCTTATTTGCCAAAATGGGGATAGAATCCCTCTTTCCTAGTGTTGCTATACAGGTTACATTTAAAATAGTGCCTGGCTTGGGCTCTGGCATGTGGTGAGCATTCGGTAAAAGAGAATTTTTTTGCTTTTCGTCTTCCTCCCGCCCTCCTCCCCTCCCTCCCTTCCTCAGGCCCCACACCCAACATGGGGCTTGAACTCATGACTCTGAGATGAAGAGTTGCGTGCTCTACCAACTGAGCCAGCCAGTACCCCCCACTTTCTTTTTGTTTGTTTGTTTAAAAAGATTATTTATTTATTTATTTATTTGAGCAAGAGAGAGGGAGAATGAGAGTGAGAGCAGAGAGGAAGAGAGGGTTAAGCAGACTCTCTGCTGAGCAGGGAGCCCAATGTGGGACCCAGTCCCTGGACTCTGAGATCATGACCAGAGCCGAAGGCAAAAGCTTAAAAGACTGAGCCATCCAGGCACAAACACACCCCCTTTTTTAAAGTGTCTTTTCCTTTCCTCCTGTGTTCACCTCTCCCATTATTTTTTTGTTCCTTTCATTTGATTTTCTTTTCTTTTTTAAGATGTTATTTATTTAAGAGAGGAAGAGAGAGATCGCAAGCAGAGGGGAAGGGTAGAGGGGGAAGCATGTTCCCCACTGAGCAGGGAGCCAAATGCAGGACTCCATCCCAGGACCCTCGGATCACGACCTGAATTTAAACTTGGAGGCAGAGCCGTTTCTGTGTTCTGTGTTTCCGTGTTCATTAACTGTGGCAGAGCTGGTTGTAAGCGATGACCGGCATGAGCTGGCCACGCGGACTTTGTATTTCGTTTGCTCAGTGGTCCTCTCAGTGCTTTACATTTTAATTCAACACAACACTGTAAAAAGGAGAATTTTCTTAAAGTTTTATTTATTTAAGTAATCTCTATACCCAATATGGAGCTTAGACTCGCAACCTTGAGATCAAGTGTTGCATGCTCTTTTGAGCCAGCCAGGCACCCCAAAAGTAGAAATTTTACCTAAATATTTTGGGTTTCAGTTTTTCAGGAAGGTTCAGCCAACCAAGTGGGTTTACTCTCCCATGTAGTCAAAAGTTAAACTGTAGTTCCCTTCTTTTTTTTTTTAAGATTTTATTTATTTACTTGACAGACAGAGATCACAAGTAGGCAGAGAGGTAGAGAGAGAGGGGAGGAAGCAGGCTTCTCGTGGAACAGAGAGCCCGACGCGGGGCTCGATCCCAGGACCCTGAGATCATGACCTGAGCCGAAGGCAGAGGCTTAACCCACTGAGCCACCCAGGCGCCCCAAGCTCCCTTCTTTTGACAGGACACATGCTTGCCAGATCCCTGTGGTCTTCCTTTTCTTCTTCCATGTTGAGGTCCGCTGTCACTGGCATTTACCATTTTGTGCTTGGCTGTCCTTACTCAATCATATTATCTTCCTAGCCCCTGTAAGCATCAGGATTTATGACCCTTAGCTTCCATTCCTAAGACAGTTATGAAGTTTTCATTAAGGAAACTATATTGGCATCACAGTTTTATTTCCCCACTGTGCTTCAGTGCTAAGTGTGTAATACAGCCTTTGCAGAGAGGACTGATGAGTGCCTGACTGCGACTGCACAGAAATAAATCTGTTCACACTCTTAACCTTTGGTTGTGACTAGATAATAATGGTCTCTGAGTCTTTAGGATCTGGGGTAGGAAATAGCGGTTTTAATTAAATAAATCATGCAGAGTTATTTTCCAGGCTGCTTACAGAAATCTCATCGTCATGGGAGGGATGCCAGAAATACTTCTTCCGCTCTCTTGCACGGCACGCCAGGCTTTGTGCAGCCTTAGCAGCTCCTGCCAAGGTAGGTGATGGAACCTCTGAGTTGTAGGGCCTGAGAAAGCTCCTATCTTGTTCCTCCAGAGCAACATTCTTCGGTCTTGGCAGTTGATCAGAGCCCATTACTGAAAGTGACTGAGCTTTCTGCAGAATATCATTAAGCTTATAGTGTAAATCAGTGTAATTTTCTGTTTAATCAGAGCATTTTGTCATAAATTCTGTTACTTATATTTGCCAATAAGACCATATGCAGAAGAAAATTTATGTAGGAAAAGCTTCAACTTGAGAGTGTCCTCTTCAGGTCCTTTTCCCTTTGTGAATTGAGAAAAGGCCACTAATTTTGAGTGTGTTAACCCCAGTTCCTAGGTTTAACAGATCAGTGATCTGTGGAAACATAATTTGAGAAGCACTGCTCAAAAAGATGAATGTGTTGCTTTTAGACTGCAGTATATACCCAAAGCTTGTCTAAACAAGGGGCACTTGCCCCAGGGAGTTTTGGATGAACCGGCTTTCTAGTGACACCTGCACGAGTGGTGGTGTTTGCTAGCAACACCCTTGGCATGCTTCCTTCTTCCCCTGCCAGGAGATGGGCATGAGCAATGTTGAGCGGTGCAAAGGCTTCTCAGCACATCTGATGAAGATGCTTATCCGACAGCGGCGCTCCCTGACCACACTGACGGAGCAGTGGGTCCTCCTCAGGTATCCGCTAACTAGTTAGTTGGGTCTGTGGTAGGAGTTAGGAAGAATCGTGTGAGTGAGCTCTCAACTGTGAAATGAAATTTGAGGCCCAGAGATGCAGGTGGAGTTTCTCTTGTCTCCTCGCCCTGCTTTTGATGATACGCTTCTGCTCCGTGGTTCTGGCAGCACTTGTTGGGAGAAGGGCCCCAGGGAATGAATCTGGAGCCGAATTAGAAGCAGTTGCCATGGCTGAAGTGTACCTGGGTCGGGATAGAAGGGGGTTTGAGGATGACAGTCCCCCAGGCTGTGTGACAGGATTGTGTTTATGGTACCGCAGCATCGGTCTCTGGGCACAGATTGTATCTGAGACTGCTTTCGTTCATTAGGCTTTTTGGGTCACAGAGCTACAGGTTGCCGAGTGTCATATAGGGATGCTCCTCAGTGGAAATAGGTATTTTAAAGATGAGGACAGTAAGGAAAGCTGTCATGGTTTGTTGAATGGACTGTTAACCCAAAGGTAGTATTTCTAGACCTTTTAATCATTTTGGCTACAGCTGTTTTCTGCTCTACTCATAAGAGTTTATCTAACAAAGTATACTACAGTTAAAGACTTTTTTTCTTAATAATGGTTGAAATCATTGCAGTGGTGTGACTTTGTTGGGTGTGAAAAAGCT
Source organism: Mustela nivalis (assembly GCF_964662115.1). Taxonomy (NCBI): domain Eukaryota; kingdom Metazoa; phylum Chordata; class Mammalia; order Carnivora; family Mustelidae; genus Mustela; species Mustela nivalis. The sequence continues at coordinate 40,433,075 of NC_139024.1, forward strand.
GTAAGGGGGTAGGTGATAAGCAGTGAGTTTTGACACTTGTGAAAGACTGAAGACACTTCTTTCAGTCTTCAGAAAGATGTGTTGAAGTATTTTAAAAGGAATTTTAACAGACTTCTTAACCTGGGGGATCCTCTTTTTGATTATGTGAAAAAGCTCCTTCTTTGTTCAGAAATAACTGACGTTAACTGTTTAAAAAAACCTGGTGATGCAGTTTAAGGTGCCATGTGTTCCCCCATGGATTTCTCGGTACAGGAACCTCCTTGGCTGCGTGCAGGAGATTCATGGCAGGCTGACTGGCCCACTGGTCTACCCCGTGCCCTTCCCTCCTCAGGACAGCGTGCAGCAGTGGACAGAAAGGCTGCAGCACCTGGCCATGCAGAGCCAGATCCTGCTTGAGCAGCTCTCCTGGTTCCTCCAGTGCTGCCCCAATGCAGGGCCAACTCCTGGCCAACGTGAGGCCCAAGCACAGGGTCAGCCTTCCGGAGCAGTACAGGACCTCATCCCATCAGAATTGAGTTACCCATCCCCTGTACCTCGAAATCAGCTGCCCTCTGGTTGCCGGATGCGGAAGCAGGACCAGCTTTGGCAACAGTCAACTGCGAGATTAACAGAAATGCTGAAAACCATTAAAACAGTGAAAGCTGATGTTGACAGAATCAGGCAGCAGTCTTGTGAGACTCTCTTTCATTCTTGGTGAGTGTGTTTATGTCTTTACTGTCCCTCTGTTTGCTTGGGTGCTTGCTTGGAGTTTAGTAATGGGATAAAGGGATTTTGCTTCAGTTTTCTGTTTTTCCATGGACCTTCATGGTTCTTTGTGGCAAATGTGTAGCTATAAATCTTGAGATACAGTGAATTTTCCCCTGCTTACATTTTAGTGGTTGGAGGGAGGGTGTAGTCCCTTCCTCTCAACATTGTGACATTTCTGTTGTTGCAGGAAGGATTTTGAAGTTTGCTCTTCTGGGCTGAGTTGCCTGTCCCAGATGTCAGTTCATTTGCAAGGCCTGGAGTCCTTGTTCATTATTCCAGGGATGGAGGTTGAGCAAACAGACCAAAAAATGGCATTAGTTGAGAGCCTGGAATATTTAAGAGGAGAAATCAATAAAGCCACAGATGACTTTACCACCTGGAAGACACATCTACTTGCTTTAGGCAGCCAAAGCGGTAAGGACTGTCATTAGACAAGGGAGCCAGAGCCCAGTGTAGGAGTGATGTCTTGTAGATTACATCTAGAGTATCCTAAAAATACTTTGTGTTTTTTCCAGACACATCTGTGCAGGGTTCTAAGGCAGGCTGGTGTGGCTGGAACCCACAGCTCCCAACTCTTGCTGCCCCATTTCTTTGAGGACCTTGCCTCTCCTTTGATCGTGTCACTTTATAGCACTGATATTTGGACCAAGTTGGTGTTTGTACACACTATCCTAACTAGTTTCATATTTTTTGATTCTTCCAGTAAAACCTTCAGTGAAAGATGATAAACTCTCGTAGGTTTATCTAGACGAGGAATAGGTCTTCTTTATCTTTGTGTTCAGCAGTTTGACCTGGTGGCTCACCCACAGTTGGTGCTTGACAGGTGGCCGTTGGTAAAAGTAACAAATGAGGATTGTTAATGATTTCCAGAAGCACTGAAGCAAATGATTGGAGTTTTTGTTTGTTTCTCACCATGTTACTTACTAGGAAACCAGATGTTGGAGGAAGGGTTTGTGGAAGATTTTTCAGAGCAGGTGGAAACTGCCATCCGGGCCATTCTTTGTGCCATCCAGAACTTAGCAGAAAGAAACAGTAAAAAGACAGAGGAGAACACTGACCAAACAAGACCACCAGAAGAGGATGGTATGTCTGAAATCAGGCAAAAAATGTTTTTATACTTGATTTACTTTTTAAAAAATTTTTTTTATTTTTTTAAGATTTTATTTATTTATTTGACAGACAGAGATCACAGGTAGGCATAGAGGCAGAAGAGAGAGAAAGTAGAGGAAGCAGGCTCCCCACTGAACAGAGAGCCCAATGTGGGGCTCAATCCAGTACCCTGGGATCATGACCTGAGCTGAAGGCAGAGGCTTTAACCCACTGAGCCACCCAGGCGCCCCTTGATTTACTTTTTAAATTTATTTTTGTGGCTAGATAATTAAGGACCAGTGTTAGGAATGAGTGGATGAATGGAGATGAAAGGGTTTATTTTGTGTTACTCATCATGTCTTTCTTTTCTGTGAATGAAAGAGGCACCAGGCTTTGAGAGACTGCAGTCGGGACATCTAACAAAACTCTTAGAGGATGACCTGTGGGCCGACGTGAGTGCTCTGCATGTGCAGAAGATAATTTCTGCTGTCTCTGAGCTGTTGGAGAGGCTGAAATCATATGGTGAGGATGGCACAGCAGCGAAGCACACGGTAACCAATGGTTCTTTATAAGCTTCTTGCTGTCTAGAGCGGTCCGACCAAAGGCAGGGTGGGTTTCGCTTTGCTCCATGTGGGTGGTCCCAGAGCAGGCCTTTGTGGCAAAAATCACTAAGAATTTGACTTCTTTATGCATGTAAACATCACTGACAAGCTGAAAAGCTTAGGACTTGCTAGCTAAGGGTTATAGTAGGAAGATGCATAGATATAAAAAATGCCAGCCGTCCAGAGTATCTGTTGTCTTGGAATTCTTTCATACCCATTCTCACAGTCCTGGGTACTTGATGTTAATGTGGGTGCTGCTACTTCAACTAAGGCCGAATGGCCACACCCTGCAAATACCATTCCCTTCACAACAGGCCAGCAGAGGGCAGTTGCTGTGTCCATAATAGTCCAGAGGAACAACTTACTTTGTAGGACATTGTAAGTTTGTAGCATTGCCTCCTGTGCTAGCTTTGATTCCGAATAGAATTCATTTATAAACATTTTTAAAAACAAAAACAAAAAACCTTGTTAACTAAATTAAGCTTAAGTGACAGAATTTAAAGTGTACTTTTGTGAGGTTTTGTGTGAACAAGGAAGAAATACCAGAGAGCAGAGGTGTGTGTGTGTGTGTGTGTAAGATAAGATATACATAAATCTTACCTTTAGGGGTATTTAGTACATTCATGGTGTTGTGCAACGATTGTTGCTGTCCGGTTGCAGAACATCTGTATTACCCCAGAGAGAACCCAGTACCCGTTACGTGGTGTGAGCAGGCCTTGTGATCTTTCGCCCGCAGTTCTTCAGCCAGTCCTGCTGCTTGTTGGTGCGTCTAGTGCCCATGCTGTCCAGATACTCAGACCTCGTCCTCTTCTTCCTGACCATGTCTTTGGCGACTCACCGTAGCACTGCAAAACTGCTCTCTGTGCTTGCCCAGGTCTTCACAGAGCTCGCCCAGGAGGTAAGGACTGTTCATGTGGAGCATGCTCGGGCAGCCAGTACCAAATACTCCAGCCCATTAGTGCGGGGTTTCCCAGGCTTTTTAAATTTTTTAAATTTTTTTTACTAACATAAGATATATTATTAGCCCCAGGTGTACAGGTTTATGAATCGCCAGGTTTACACACTTCATAGCACTCACCATAGCACATACCTTCTACTAGTTTTTCTGTTCATTTTTGTCCCACATGCTAGTAGTTGATTTTCCTTTGCAAACTATTCTCCAACATAAAACACTGCTTTCTTAACCTTCACATGTTTCTTTGTCTCATCTTGTTCTTGACTCTTGACCCCACGCCATTCCACATGCCTTGGCAGAAAATGCTAGATGTGGCACATATACCAAGAGTGACAGTTTTACCTCAAGAGTTGAGAGGGAGGCATTTTTTTATATTAAAAATAACATTTTACTTGTGCATCACACCAAATTTTCTTCGATTTTTCAAGTAAAAATGAAATCTCCCACTGTGTCATCTGCTTGGAGTTACTGTACCTCCAGGATTATAGGTCTTCTATCCCTCCTCTCTTTCTTCTCAGGCTTACTAATTTGAGAAGTAAATAAAGAAGGATGAAATCCCTTTGGGATTTAGATACTGAAAGGTTCTACCCTTGCTCAGTGACTTGTTCCTAAATATTATTCTAGTATATAATTCATTCAGATTTTTGTCTTGCTAAATGAAATTACTACACACCAGAGGGCCTCTATGAACTCAAAACCTTACATGTTAAATCTGATGTCAAGCTTTGAACCTGCATAATAACTGTTACCAGCAAGAAAGAAAAGAATATCAAAGGTCTACTGGATGTATTTCCATCAGATTGAAAATGCTGAGCTAGAGAAAAGCTAAAACAATTTTTTTTTCTGTCTTTTATTGCTTTTATACCTAGTTGTTCACTCTTATTTTCAAGGGATTTTGCCTGCCCAAAGAATTCATGGAAAATTCAGCAGGAGAGGGAGCAACTGAGTTCCATGACTATGAAGGAGGTGGAATTGGGGAAGGCGAGGGCATGAAAGATGTGAGTGACCAGATAGAAAATGAAGAACAGGTACGTTTTCACATGCCTGAAGCATGGATACAGTTTACAGAAACTCACTCCCTTCTTCCTTTCTTTTCAAAATTTTCAAATTTTTTTTTTCTTGCTAGTTTAATGGTTTTCAAACTGTGATTCATGGAGCCCTAAGAATACAAAAGCTTAATACAAATAAAAAGCCAAAGACTACAGAAGGAACATTGCAGCTCAGTCATTTGTTATGGCTATAATTCAAGAGGGAAATGACTTAAAAGTTTTTATTTTAAATGGGGAGATCATTGCTGATGATTTTTCTAAAGTAATTTTGGTAGTGGCTCATTTAAGGGTAAACAAATTGACTATTTTAGGTAACAGGTGCATTAAATAATAATGCCAGTGTTTACTACTAACATGTTTTATTATATGTCTTTAAGACCTGTTGAAAAATTTTAATCTATATCCTCTTTTGGTTGGAATCAAAAATGTTTTTGAAATAGATGCTTTGGGCTAAGATTGTTGTGTTCCTTTTTTAAATGCCTGTCTCATTTATGAATGTTGTTTTTTGTTTGTTTTTTACATACTATTATTAGTCATTTAGATTTATCAACTGTGACTTGAAGAAATAAGAGATAATGGAGTTTCTTTTTAGCATCTATATTTTAAAAGTCTAAAGCAGACCATAAGTTTTTATTTAAGGTATGGTTATAGTTATTACAAATAAAGGGACAAACCACTTTCAATTTTTCATCCTTTGAAGGGAAAACTGGAAAGAATAACCAAGAGAGTTATGCTAGTGTTGATGTGGTAGAGCTCTGTTTAATACACATGCATATTTTTGGTTAAGTTTCTCAAATTTAACTTCGTCAACAGTACTTTCCTCATGGAAAAAAATTAAAGCAAAAAAATTATAAACTTAATAGAAAAGTGCAATCCAAATCACAAAACATTAAATGGAATAAAAGCTATCAGAACAATTTGCAGTATCTAATCAATTTTAATTGTGTGTATTCTTTAACCTAGGAATTCCATATTTTCTGATAGAAATGCAAATAAGGGTCAAAGATAAATGGGTGTAGGAAAGGGTGTTTTTTTTTGTACAAGGATTTTCCCTGTAGCGTTATTTGTAACTGTGAAAAGATCCAAATATTTATCAGGAAGAAATTGTATAAATTATGATACCATCTATGCAGAACAGTGCTGTAAGTTAATTAGACAGAATGAGATAGGTTTCCATGTTGATACATTTAAATTTATCTGGGACATTTTTTAATTTTAAAAAAGAAAAGCGGGGGTGCCTGGCTGGCTTAGTTAGTAGAGCATACAACCCTTGACCTTGGGGTCATGAGTTTGAGCTCCACATTGGGTGTAGAAATTAATTGGAAAGTCTTAAAAAAAAAAAAAGAAAGAAAGAAAGAAAGAAAAGAAAAGCAGATTGTAAAAACCCTTTTTTAAACAAAAAAGGATCATTGTTTCATAAAATGTTGGGAGACAGCTATTGCTACAGATCGTCTAGGTGTATCCATGGATAAACATATGGACCAGAAAGTCACTGAGGCTAATTTCTTTGGGAGTTTTGGAGCATGGTGGTGCTGGGGAAAATTACTTTTTCTCTTTTGCTTAGATTCTTGTAATAGGATTTTATTATGTTTTTATTTTTAAAATCCAACCGTAATAAGACAGTCATGAATCTTCTGCCCCAAATATCACCTAGAGTATATAGGAATATATAGTTTAAGGAAAGGTGAACAAAATTACATTCAGTTACTATGTATGAGAGACCAAAGTGATAAAAATATTAAAGATGTGGACAATATAATAAGATTGAATTTTTTTGTCCTCCTTCTTAAGAATTCATTCCTTTTTTTAAAGAATGCATATTCTTTTAAATATGTGGGGTTTTTTTTTAAACAATTCACATGGAGAAACCTTTAACAAAATCCTATATTCTCTAATTCCAGTACAGTAAAACTGGAAATTACAGACATATTAAAGCAAACCAGAAATTATTGTGTGTGTGGTTATCCCTGTTGCTTCTCCTTTTTTCTCTCCCCAGAGATAACTTTATGCTGTTAATGTTGGCATTTAAATATTTATATTCTATTTAGAGTCGAATAAACATGAGCGAAGTTACAGTGTTTATTTTTTTCTATAATGCTTTTTGATATAGGCAGAAGATACATTTCAGAAAGGTCAAGAAAAGGATAAAGAGGATCCCGACTCAAAATCAGACATTAAGGGCGAGGATAATGCCATTGAGATGTCAGAAGACTTTGAAGGGAAAATGCATGATGGGGAGCTTGAAGAACAAGGTTTGCGATTATCTGTCCTTTCATTCTCGTTTGTAAGAAATATTTTATATAGGAAATTCCATGTTCCCAATAAGGAGCCTGTTATAATCTTCTGGAACAAGTTTATTACTCTCATAACTGCAGATGAAAACAGCAGCATATGCACGTTTCAATCCTGTGTCCACTGAGGCAGAAGTCTATGGTCAGTTTTGGGAGATTCTTCTGAGTGAACTGAGACGTTGACTGGTATTTTGGCTGCCTCATGTGCTCAATGCAGTTACTTCCCCTTCAGGGAAGCCTGAAAGAGCAAGGAGAGATATCCCTAGTAGAGCTTGGCTCTCAGCTCAAAAGTAAATTGGTCAGGGTAGTATCTTTAAAAAAACTTACCAAAATAGTAGACATTTGTTATAGGTGATTTGGAACAAGAGTACAGGTGTGAAATAGATAGCCCTTAGGCTTACCATCCAAACCACTTAATAAATTTTAGTTTATTTTTTTCCATATCTTGCATACACACACACACACACGCACACACACACCATAATAGTTTCATAGTCTGCTTTTTTAATCCTTTTCTTTAGAGAGGGAAAGAGAGAATCTTAAGCAAGCTCAATGCCCAGCATAGAACTTGATGCAGGGCTTGATCTCACAATCCTGAGATCATGATCTCAGCGAAATCAAGGGTTGGATGCTTAACCAGCTTAGCCACCCAGGCGCCACTGTAGTCTGCTTTTTTCATTTAACCTATGAACGTTCCCCTCTCATTACAAATTGTTTGAGAATGTGATTTCTTACGTGACATCATCACCTGTCATGTTTGTTCCATAATTGTTATTGCCCTAAATTTCTGTCTAGAGCTTAATTTGAGATATTCTGTGTTACTGTAAGCAAAGATCTTACAGAAATGAAAGTTGACTGTAGAGTAGAAAAGTACACATTTCCTAAGCGGAATAAGAATCTAATCTTTGACACAGCAGACACTGAGCAAAAACAATGGCAAGAAAATTCTGATTGAGTTAGCCACATGATGTTAAATGTTGGATAAAAGAGAATTGTATAGTGTGTTGGAGATGGGGAGGAACCTTGGAAATCCTATAGTTTAACTTTTTCATTTAACAGATAAGAAACCAAAACCCAGTGAAGTTACTGAGTCCCATAACGAATATTTCCCACAGCACCAGAAGTAGATACCCTGACAGCTATCCCACCACCCTTCTGTTTGCTAATATCACACATTACAGACTTCTTTTTTCCTTCAAATCATTTGTAAAACACAGTAGGACTATTTCAGCAGATCTAAAGCCATCTGCCTGTACAGTGTAGAAACACAATCTCAGGTGGGGGATTTGCCAGGTAGTGGGTCCATGCCTCTTTGGCATACACAGACCTCTCAGTTTGGGGATTTGCTTCACTAAGCTCAGTGCCTTCCCTTTCAGAAGATGATGGGAAATCAGACAGTGAGGGCGGAGACCTGGATAAACAGATGGGTGATCTGAATGGCGAGGAAGCTGACAAACTAGATGAGCGGCTTTGGGGTGATGAGGAGGAGGAGGAAGACGAGGAGGAAGAAGACAGTAAAACTGAAGAAACAGGACCAGGAATGGATGAGGTAATTAAAAGACTCCCCCCCCCGTCCTCTAGTCCCCAGGTTGAGACGAGGCATCCTTCCCACCAGCTACCACTCCCTATAACTTACTGCTCTTCCTTTTCTGTGTTTGTTTTGCTTCTTTCTTTCATCCCTTTTTTCTCGTTTTTTCCTCTTCCATCTTTCATACTTGATTGTATTCAGAGCTGGAAGAACGGTCTAATGTGGGCCTTCCCATGTGTTACAGAAAGGAAGTTAAGAAGACTCAGTGCAAATGTGCTGATTCTACTGTTGACCACTGAACTTCTCCAACTGTTTGCTTAGGAGACATCCGGGGCTGGGTGGGACTCTACAGCAGCACAGGGTGGCCCACCACACTGTTTACACACTGGCCGTCAGTGCTGCCATCTGGGCCAAGTCAGACTGCTCTCGACTCATGAAGGGTGTTGGCCCATGAAGGACACTCTGTCAGCTAGATACTACCATGGGATTGGCCCAACAGGCAGAAATTTTACATGCCTAAGAGTTACTTTAGGTAGAATCAACCTATGTGAAAGCAGTTTCTTTTTTTTTAAAGATTTTATTTATTTATTTGACAAAGAGAGATCACAAGTAGATGGAGAGGCAGGCAGAGAGAGAGAGAGAGGAGAAAGCAGGCTGAGCAGAGAGCCTATGTGGGACTCAATCCCAGGACCCTGAGATCATGACCTGAGCCGAAGGCAGCGAGCGGCTTAACCCACTGAGCCACCCAGAAGCCCCATGAAAGCAGTTTCTTGATTGAGAATAATGATTCTGTGTTTTTTCTTCCTTTGACATTTAGGAAGATTGTGGACTTGTTGCCAAAGATGACAACTTGGATGCTGGGAAGTCAAACAGAGATAAAAACCAAGATAAGAAGGAAGAAAGGGAAGAATCAGAAGTTGCTGATGATGGACAAGGCCAGGACAAAATTAATGAACAAGTAGATGAGGTAATGAGGATTTGAAACCCATCTTCCCCTGATTCTGGGCCAGGGCTGTTAATACCACACAGCTCCTGGGGAGAGTCAAGACATTTTTTCCTCTTCATCAACTGTTTTCCCATTGCTTCATAAAAGAACATGTAACAAAGTCAGCAGGACATAAACTATCTAACTAGTTTGGTTGTGAGTGAGGTGGTGTTTGGGCTTATGCTGGAGTTTGGGTAAACTCTGATTCTTTTCCATATATCTCCTCATTACCTTTAGTTTCCTTTATGAAATTAAGTAACAGAGTATCTCTTATTGGTGGAGATCCTGCACAGAAAGTGGAGTTTGAAATTCCAGCATGAAAATTCTGGAAGCATTAGTAAAATTCTAAAGTGGGGGGGAAATTTTAGAGAAGAGCCTTTGTATTCTTTTAGCATAACTGCTTAGAGCTAATTATATGCAAATGCTCCTTTTTAAAAATGGGTTTGTTTGTTTGTTTGTTTCGTGTTCTCTTCATTGTCCACAGAGGGAATATGATGAGAATGAGGTAGACCCTTACCATGGCAATCAGGAGAAACTGCCAGAACCTGAAGCCTTGGACCTTCCAGATGACATGAACCTAGACAGTGAAGATAAGAATGGCAGTGAGGACACAGACCATGAAGAAGGAGGTGTGTCTTTCAAAACCTAAGAGACCAGTTGGAATTCACTGAAAATGAGCAGTAATCAATTTCTTCATGCCATATCATGGCCAGGTTATAAATCATGTCTGGTCAACTCAATTCCAGTTTGAGAAAATTGTTTACTTTGTCTCTGTAGTGTTTCTCACCTGAATTAGGCTTAAAGGGTAAGCTGAGTAGAATTAACATAAACCAACAGGTTTTTGCCAGTAATGGCCTCTCCTGTCCTCTATTTTAGCAGTACGGTACCTGGGTGGTGCTTCCTCCCACAAAGCTTCGTTTCCCCACAGCCATCTCGATGCCCCGTCTCGTGGGTTGATGTGAACACTGCAGTCTGGGTATACGTAGGCCTCTTACGGAGTCTAGTTTTAGCTTTCTTAGGGAAATGATTGTTTCAGTATTGATTGCTATGCTTGTGTTGTGTATTTAGTTTGAAATATGAAGCCAGGGCGCCTGGGTGGCTCAGTGGGTTAAGCCGCTGCCTTCGGCTCAGGTCATGATCTCAGGGTCCTGGGATCGAGTCCCGCATCGGGCTCTCTGCTCAGCAGGGAGCCTGCTTCCCTCTCTCTCTCTGCCTGCCTCTCCATCTGCTTGTGATTTCTGTCAAATAAATAAATAAAATCTTTAAATAAAAAAAAAAAAAAAAAAAAAAAAAGAAATATGAAGCCATTGTTAAGATGAATGAAATTGAATAATCAAGAGAAATCACATGGCGCTTGATAGTAATCTGTCACCCACTGTTCCGTTTGGGTGACTTCCCTAGGGAGAGCTCTCTGGTATTGGAAACATTGTAGAGAAAACACCCACTTGGGCGGGGTGCCCAACATGGGGCTCGATCCCAGGATCCTGGGATCATGACCCAAGCCATAGGCAGACACTTAACGAACCGAGCCACTCAGGTGCCCCTAGGAGTGTTCTTTTAATAAATAAAACTTTTCCAGATAGGATTTTTCCATTAAATATATGTCGTATTTTCTGTGTATGATAAAGAAGGATGTCTATCAATGTTTCCCAAGGATAATATCATTTCCTGTCTTTGGTCTAAAATATTCCTATATTGTTGTGCTGGCTTTTAGGATTTTTTAGGGGATTACTTGGAATTTTTTAGTGATATGCACCATCCAGACAGTTGCATATACATTACAGTTTAGAGCAGGGGTGGGCATACTTTTTCTGTAAAGGTCAGATAAATACATCATAATTTATAGGCCATAAGCTACAACAGGGATTGCAAAAACTCGATTCTGCTTTTGTAATAGTGTGAAAGCAGCCTAGGCAATACAGGGTGGGTGGGCTAAACATATATATAGGTAAGCAAATAGATGTGACTGTATTCCAGTAAAACTTTATTTACAGAGGCATGTCAGCCAGATTTGGCCCTGGGGGCCATAGTGTCCCAATTCCTGGTTCAAGACTAATAACAGAACTTGTATAACTCGATCCCATGTTAAATCCCGTTGAATTCTGGTTTCTACTTTTTATTGTATCTATCTAGAAGAAAATCCTTTAGAAATTGAAGAAAAGCCAATGGATGCCGAAGAAATAGGTCATGAAGCTGAGGAAGTAAAGGAAGAGATCGAGGCTGACCACAGTGAAGGTCAGGGTCAACATGAGCCTGAGGAAGACCCCAGTGAAGAGGAGAAGCAAGAGGGGGAGGAAGAGATGGACACAGGAGCTGAAGACCAAGACAAAGATACTGCTGAACATCCTGAAGAAAACTCGGAGGATGGGCGGCAGTCTCTGGAGGACGAGGACAAGGAAGCCAATGAGGGCAGCGCAGAGGATGGCATTCCTGTGGATCAAGGTCTCCAGCCCCAGGTATTGTGGAGTGTCTGGTTTGTCTGACGTTAACATAGGGAGGGGGAGGAGGAGAGGTTAGTTACTTCGTTCCCATCAGACTCTTTTAGGATACTTCTCTAGCACCAGGTGGCGCTGCTGAGCAGCACTAAGTTTCTGTTCATCCCCTTTCCGCCTGACACCCTCCCTGCAGACTCCGGGCGGTGAGCAAGCCGGGCACCTGCTTATTACAGGACCCTCCCCGCCGCCTCCGCCCACCCCGCTGCCTTATATTCTTCCCTCAGAGCATTTTAATGTGGTGTTTGCTTACCCTGCAGGAAGAAGAAGAAGGCGGGGAGAACTCTGACCCAGAGGAGCATTTGCCAGAGGCCACGGAGAGGAAGGAGCATGACTCCTGCGGGCAGACTGGGTTGGAGAGTATGCAGAGCGCACAGGCTGTCGAGCTGGCTGGGGCCGCGCCTGAGAAGGAGCAGGGAAAGGAGGTGATAGTCCCTCGCTGCCTCCGCCAGCTGTCTCTGGGAGGGTCTCTTTTCCCTGGGTGAAATCTCCATCTAGTTAGCAGTCGACATCTAAAAAGATCTTCCATTCCCTGGGAAAATGATCAGATACCTACTTTTATTTACCTCTCAGAACAAACCCTGGAATGTTGGCTCTACGCTGTACTTAAGTATTGTGCTTAAAGAGAAGAAGCTGTTAGACTGGTAGTTCTTCATGGGAGAATCAGGTCCATGTTAATTTTCAGAAAGCTCCCAAGTAAAGATAGGTTGAATTTAGACTTGTAGAGCCATTAATATGCTTCTGTTAGTAGTTCCCTTTTCCTTGCTGCCCACCAGGATCTAAAGGTTTTTTTTGCTGTTGTTTTTAAAGAGAGGGCCAGAGAGTGAGAGAATGAGCATGGGGGAGGGGTAGAGGGGGAGAGAATCTTTTTTTTTTTTTTTTTTGGTATTTTATTTACTTATTTATTTATTTGTCAGAGCACAAGCAGGGGAAGTGGCAAACAGAGGGAGAAGCAGGCTCCCCACTGAGCAGGGGCCTCATGGAGGACTCAATCTCAGGATGCTGGGATCACGGCTTGAGCCAAAGGCAGATGCTCAACTGACTAATCCAGTGCAGTAACCAGGTGCTCATACCGCATCTTCCACCCTCATTCTCTTGTGGCTTGCATTTCCTAGGAACACGGGAGTGGAGCTGCGGACGCAAACCAGGCAGAAGGCCATGAATCCAACTTCATTGCCCGGCTGGCTTCCCAGAAACAGACCAAGAAAAACACACAGGTCTCTATCCCTCTTCAAGCTGTGTGGTTTTAAAAAAGCCAGGCTCCGAAGCTTTGCTGTCTCCCCCAATGTGGTGGTGGCCACAGCAAGCAGATCAGGACCCTGGGCTTCTTCCCTGTGGGGGAGTGTACACACACACACACACGCACACACACGCACACACCCCTCTCCTCCCTATTCCTGCTATGCAGCCTAAGAGCCACATGTTGGCTGCTGTTGCCCAGTACTAGCCAGTCTTTTTTCCATTGTCCTTACTCTCTTGTGTTTTAAAAATAAGGCTTTTAAAATATTTATTTATTTATTTATTTATTGCAAGCACAATTGTGAGTAGGGGGAGCGGCAGAGGGAGAGAAAATCCCTAGTGGACTCTATGCCCAGCACAGAGCATGACCCAGAGGCTCTGTCTCATGACCCATGAGATCATGACCTGAACCAAAAATCAAGAGTCAGATGCTCAACCAACTGAGCCACCCAGGTGCCCCTAAAAATTAGGGTTTTTTTGAGTGAGGTATAATTCATGAACATGAAATGAAGTTCCTATATAAAAAGCAATCCCCTAAAAAGCTTCCATCTTATTCCTGTCCTCAAGCCACTTAAGAGAAGGTTGGTGCTACTAGTTTTGTCTTGTTTTACATGTATTTTTGCATATGTAGTTTATGTATGGATGTGTGTTTCTTCCTTGCCTTTCAGAAATAAAGTATATCATACTTTATTTGTGTATTTGTGTATAGAGATCTGCCCATTCTTTTTTTAATAGCTGCACTGAATTCTGTTTCTCTGTGGTTGTACCTCATTTAGTAAACCTGCCCCCTGTGGATGGACGTTAGTCATTTTGCCATTATAGACAAAGCTCTAATGAATTTCCACCTATTTCCCACAGAGTTTCAAGAGGAAACCTGGACAGGCCGACAACGAGCGCTCTGTGGGTGATCACAGTGAGCATGTCCATAAGCGACTTAGGACTGTGAATATGGAGAGCCACAGTGAGCAGGGGCCAGCTCAGCCCCAGGCCCAGCTGGAGGACGCAGATACATTTGAGCACATTAAAGACGGCAGTGACCCTTACGATGCACAGACATACGGTATGGTTCAGGGAAGGCTTCTGCTTGCTCACTCAGCTCTCTGTGAGAGTTTCAGCTATTATGACTATATGCCCAGCAGATAAAGAAATTCATCTTAGGAATGGATAATGGCTTTTTTGGAACTATTTTCTCTCTAAGAAGAATTATGCAGGAATGCAATTTGGTTTTGGTATAAAAAGGTATCTGTGGCCAAGTAAAAGTGTTCAGGGTTTTGGGGTCTGGTGTAAGTCTTACATATCCTTGCTAACAATTTGCCACATCCAAACCTAGTGCTAATCTCGGGGTTTCTGAGTATTGGGCATTCCTTCATAGTCACTGTGAGGTCACTTCCTGCAATGGCAAGAGCTGTGAACTAGAAATGTTTGTGTTCTCTTAAGTGAAAAGAGAAAAACTTCACGTACAAAGAGGAGTGGTCAGTCATTACCCAGTCTCTCTTTCTGTTCTCTTGGTGACTTTTAAATATTTTATTCCTAACATGTAAACTGGTGTCGATATATCTATGTTATATCTATGAGCATTGTTTCATATATATATATTGATATATTGGTGTTAATATATCTTGTTATATCTATGAGCATTGTTTCAGAGATGATTGTTCTATCATGAATTATTTTCTCCCTGTCTTCACTTTTTAGAAAAACAAAACAGTAATAATAATTGCTACCATGAATTGAGCTCTTGCTTTGTACCAAATACAATTCCAACTATTTGCTAAATGATCATGAAATTTTTCCAATAATCTTATGAGTTACAATATTTCCATCTTATAGATGAGCATACTGAGGCCAAACAAGTTTAAGAACTTGTCCAGGATCACAGAGCTCATCCTCAACATTGGTTTTTCTGTATCCTCTGTTACACTCTTAATCATTATAGGATCTTCACTCATAACTTGGTAATGTAGGATAATTCTGTTAGCTGCTCTGAGTCAGGTGTCCAACCTGTTTCTTCTGCTTCAGTTTCTTGTAAGAGCAGTAAAAACCTAGCTAAGCGTCTTCTTTTTGTGGTAGAGAATAGGCAGTTACATCAGTAGGTCAGGAGGGCATCCAAGGCACAGAGAAGCCAAGCACTGTGTTCATGCCTCATAGCTGGTCAGCGGAGAACCAGCAGGAATAAGGTCTTGGGAGCTTAAAATGACAAACTATACCCACTCTTGATTACTTTGTTCTGCAAAGACCTAGGCTTTCTATGTGTTTGTGTGTGTTACTGGCAGATGTGGCCAGCAAGGAGCAGCAACAGTCTGCAAAAGATTCCAGGGGGGACCAGGAAGAGGAGATAGAGGATACCTTCGTGGACACGGAGGAGGAGGAGCTCCGCGCAGCAGATGTGGAGCAGCTGAAGCCAGAGGAGGTTAAGTCAGGGACCACGGCGAGCCCTGGTGAGTACTACAGTGAAGAAATCCCTCCTAAGCTGACTTAGAAAAGTCACTTCTTATGTAGTGTGGCCTGATCTGGTTTGTTCTTTTGCCATCCAAACCCATGGCATAGGTGTTCATTTGCCTATGATAATTCCACTGTAGTTCACTTGGGAGTCAAAAGGTAGAGGAGTGGCGTTGGAGACTCTGTCCTTCAAGGAGACCTCAGAAGCCTGAGATTCCGGCAAAAGGCCATCAGTCTTCTTTGAATATGCAGAAAACAAAATAGTACACTTACTTCTTTATGACCAGAAGATACACTCTTGATTATTAAAGAAGGGTTTTCAATTATGTGAAAATATGGAATATATTAGCATAAAATGCAATAAAAATATTTAAAGAAGAAGAAGGGGGAAAATGCATGAGAAAAAATAATGAAACGTCTTACATCCAGTTCCGTTTCACCGTTGACCAACTGCTATTACTAGGCAATTTATTTAAAAATAAATAAATAAAGGACATGCTTTTAACACCTTAAAAAAACAACTTTACCAGCAGTGGAATAAAAGCAAATTCAAAAGAACTTGCCCAATTCAAAAGCCCTTTTTCCTGCTTTATTCTTCTTCTCTTAGGTTTTAGAATTGTCGACTGCCCAGCCATTATATGGCGGTGGGAATGGCATAGCTCTGATGAAAATTAAGAATCCAGACTTTGCCTCTTCCTCTCGTTATAGGTTGAGGCAAATTATTCATATTTTCCTTGCCTCAGTGTTCTCATTTATAGAATGGAACTATGACTTTATTTTAGTTTTTGTTTTTATCAAAGTTCTATATGCACGTACTTTAAAGAATCACACAGTCCTACAAGGCTTATCGGGGTAAATGGGAATCTCCCTATTTCCCTTTATTATTTTTTTTTAAAGATTTTATTTATTTATTTGTAAGAGAGAGAGTGAGTACAGGCAGACAGAGTGGAAGGCAGAGTCAGAGGGAGAAGCAGGCTCCCTGCAGAGCAAGGAGCCCGATGTGGGACTCGATCCCAGGACGCTGGGATCATGACCTGAGCCGAAGGCAGCTGCTTAACCAACTGAGCCACTCAGGCGTCCCTCCCTATTTCCCTTTATTGCAGAACAGCTGCCTTCAACATCGCGGTGGGGAGGAGGGGAGGTTAGGGGAGTCAGAATTGGAAGTGACTGACCCAAAGAGAAGCAACATGTGGAACCCATATGTAGAAATTTGGAGGATAGTGAAGGAGTAAGGTTTGAGTAATTGTTAGGATAGGCAGGCAATTGTGAAGGCTCATCTCCGTGTAGTTTTATGGTAAGTACAACTCTGTCCTTGTGTACAAATAGGTTTTGATGAGATGGAGGTGGAGACCCAAGCTGTTAAAACGGAAGACCAAGATCCCAGGACCGACCTATCCCATGAGGAGATGGAGAAGGAGAAAGCAGAGAGAAGCCGAGATTCGACCATTCACACAGCCCATCAGTTCCTCATGGACACAGTTTTTCAGGTATGAAAATTTTCACAAATTACTGCTTTAACAAGTTAATAAAATGTAGTTATAAACTGCTTTTAAATTTTTGTTTTTAGAACTTCATGATATATCTGGTTGTTTAGAGGTATCTTCCCTTATCAAAGTCTTTAGGAAAACTGTCAGTATGACCTGTTTTCTCTAAACAGGTAACACTGTTCCAGCAGTTCATCCCAGGGTCGTAGTGGGTGGTCTGTCCTGACCTGACCTTGATGGTGGTCTTGTCCTCCAGCCTCAGGCTCTCAGATTTACTCTTCTCATGTCCAGCATCCTTGTGTGAGAAGCCTGTAGGGACAGTTCACAGTTTATGCTGATGGAAGGAGCAAGGATCTTTGGCTTAATGCCTATATTTTAAGAAGAACAGACTTAATGGCGCTTTCCCTAATCGTTTGACTTAATAGAGTCTGGATTAATCAAAGAACATTTTGATATTAATACCTTTGTGGGTTTTTTATTTTGATCTTGCTGGATGTATTTCTTCTAAATAGTAAATTTCCTTTATCTTATGTCTACAAAATGGGAAGCAGTTGTCTGGCATCTTCTGATTGTGCCATTAAATTGCTTAAGCTTTGTGTCTCAGGGGTATGTATTCGTAATTCATACTGCTCAGAAGAAGGCAGCCAGTGGTAATGAGTTGGTGATTTCAACCTAGTCTGCCTCTTATCTGTGGCTTTTTCTCCTTAGCCCTTTTTAAAAGACATCAGTGAGCTAAGACAGGAGCTGGAGAGACAGCTGGAAATGTGGCAGCCGCAAGAATCTGAAAACCCAGAAGAAGTAAGTCACTGGTTTTTTCACAAGATAATCTTGTTTATTTCTGTTTGTTTTGTTTATTTGTTTTGTTTAAAGATATAGCAAGCTTAACAGGTTCTTAGCACCAGTTACCTTTGTACAAGGGACTGAGTGTATGGAGCCTACATCCATCCACTGCTTTCTGCCTACTTTCCCACTCAGCATGTAGCTTAATTAAAACAGAAAAGCTGATGTATTTATTTCCTTGAGTTCTGTTGCTCACTCTATAATGGATAGAACAGATAGGACAGTGATTGAAAAATGGCACAAAATAGGTCTTCCTCAGAGTAGGCCACCTGAACTATTGCTGGCTGACCTAATATGCCAGCACAGATTAACCAGAAGCTTCATTTTTAATTAGAACTTCATTAAGGACTTTGCATCCTCAATTTACTGTCTATATACATGCTAGTCCCTGCTGTCATCATTCCTACTGCAGACCTGTATGTGGGCTCTGCCATAGTTGGAGCGTTGTGTCTAGGGTAGAAGCACACTGTTGAGAGATTTGCACTCATCACTCTTGCTTTTGAAACATAACCCTGAGAGCCACAGTTCCGAGGCTGGATCTGCTGCCACCATCATTACCCGTCCACAGTGCCCCACTCACACGAAGTGCCTTTGTAGATGGTGAGAGTAAACTGTTGAGATGGCTATAAATTCCATTATTTTCTGCCTTTTTCATCCTTTCTCATTTGGAACCAAGGGTTGTGGTTTCGGTGGAAGAGGGGACGTTTTTAAGGACGTGAACTAACTGGCAGCTTGCTAAGAGCAGCTCTCAAGTTAGCTTCTAGTTGATGAGGTTCATGCAGGTCATTTTCTGCCACTCTGCCTCAAGCCTCGTCTTGCCCTCATGACTTTGGCTGGCTCCGATGTTCTCTGGATAACTTACTCGTTGTTGTCACAGGAGAAGGCTGCCGCTGAGATGTGGCAGAGTTACTCGGCCTTAACTGCGCCGCTTTCGCAACAGTTGTGTGAGCAGCTTCGTCTCATATTAGAGCCGACCCAGGCAGCCAAGCTCAAGTAAGTCTTCAACCCTGGCCTCACTCACAGTGCCCTGAAAAGATGGCAGTGTCAACCTTTCTATTGAGCTCAACCCCTAGTCACTTAAAGTGCTGGCTTACGATGGCTGTTTGTGCTGGCCAGGCACTGGTATGTCATTGTGTACCCTGTTTCATATTATCGCTAAACACTGAAGTGTCTTTGAAGTTCGGTTTGAATGCAGTTCCTTTGATCCATTAACATCTGATGGGAAAATTGGCTGAGCCTTTGGGTGGCTATATGGGCTCGCTGCATGTGTCACTCACCTGGATCTTTTCAAAGATTTTTCCAAACTCAGTTTCTGAACAGAAAAGAGTCCAAGACTTAATAAGTACAAACATATTTTTCTAATTTTTAAAATGTGTCTTAGCTTTCCTGAAAGAACCTAATTACTATTACCTACATACCCAGTTTTCCTGGCTGCCCTCAGCTCTTAATGGACAAGGAACACTTGCGTGTGCCAGGTTATGGTTATTTGGTATTATTGGTTGTAAAGTATTACAGTGTAATTGTATTTTTTTAAAAAAAGTTATCAGAGGATGAGCAGCTGCTAACCAATCTTGGTCCCATTTGGGTAAATTTAATAGAGGAGACTATCGAACCGGGAAGCGGCTGAACATGCGGAAGGTCATTCCATACATCGCTAGTCAGTTTCGGAAAGACAAGATTTGGCTTCGAAGGACCAAACCCAGTAAACGCCAGTATCAGATTTGTTTGGCCATTGATGACTCTTCTAGCATGGTAGACAACCATACCAAACAGGTAAGGAACCCCAGAGCTGGTTTAATGAGTAATTGACAGCAAGCCATGCTCCCTGGCCACCCAGAAGTTTTAAATATGTCTGGCCGAAAGCACTTTGAAAATACCAATTACCTATCTGAGAATTTGGTACCGTGCTTGAGAAGACCTAAAATTTTTAAAAGAAGTCAAAAGGGCGGTTTCAGAATGTCTCAAATAATTTGGTCCCTTACTGTTGGAGGCCTCTTAAGTTGTGTTGTTTTTTAGCCTTGCTGTGTTCCTGTCTAGCTCCAGAAGAATAATTCTGACCATGTTTATTTTCCACAAAATGCAGTGTACTATTAAACTATTTTTTATGACCTTGCACAACATAATATCTGAATATCATTTTTAAAGAGTTCAACGTACATCTCTTTAAGTCTGAAATTATCTGGAGTTAGTGCTCTGTTAGTATTCATAAGATTTAAGACCCTGAATGGAATTACTTAGGCTACCACCGTATGGCCACTGAAAAGGGGTGTTTTTTGCAGTGATGCTATTACCTAGTGTGAACCAGTGAGCAACCTACATCTCTAGCAACCTACGCTCTGTAGAGAAAGAGTGTGACCTGTGAACCCAGGTCAGGTCCAAGTTCCTCACTTTTTACCTCATGACATTTGATTAGTTTATTTCCTTCTTATGTGTCAGTTTCATCTTATGAAAAAGGAGAATTGTAACAGAACCTCATACAGAGTTGTGAAAATTAAATGAAGTATGTACTTAGCACTTGATATGTTTGACTAAGTGTTAGTTGCTACAAGTATCATTATCTTTTTAATGAAATTTAAATTCTAAAACTCTGCTGTCATTTATGTATGGGTTAAAGTACATTGGTTTTTAAAATCTTTTACCAATAGAGATTACTTCTTATGTAGTGCCCCCATCCTGGGGAAATTGCTAAAAATTTTATGGACCTAACCTCTTAGGACCACATTTATTAGATGATGTCTAGAGCAGACCTTCACTATTAGCGTAATGGATTCTGGGTTTAGGATTTGTGCTATTAGCCCCAGTCTGTGGCCACTTGGCCTTAACTTAACAGTGGCCTCTGGGTTGATCGTGAATAGCCATGTTGATGTTCCCTGTGGGCCAGACAAAAATACTATTTTCTGTGGGACTCTTGGGATAAAAAAGGTTGAGAGGCACTAGAAGATATTCTGATTCTGTCAACCTAAGCTTAACTCTCTCTTTCATAGCTGGCATTTGAATCTTTGGCTGTGATTGGAAACGCTCTAACCCTCCTGGAAGTGGGTCAGATTGCCGTGTGCAGGTAAGTGTGCCTTCTAATCCCAGTGGGAAAATCAACCTCCTTTTGGTATGTTGGTCATTCCAAAAGATAATTCCCATTGTATTTGGCTTTTCTCTCTGTAGTTTTGGAGAGTCTGTAAAGCTGTTACATCCATTCCATGAACAGTTCAGTGATTCTTCAGGGTCCCAGATTCTGCGACTCTGCAAATTCCAACAAAAGAAAACCAAGATTGCTCAGGTATGCTGACGACATCAGTGTCCTCTGCACAGGCATTCTTAAGTGTGGGAAGAGACGTAATTTTTATTTTTTAGTTAAAAAAAATTTTTTTAAGGTTTTATTCATTTCTGTGAGAATGATAGCACAAGTTGGGGGAATGGGGAGAGGGAGAGGGAGAAGCAGATTTCCCGCTGAGCAGAGAGCCTAATTCGGGACTCGATCGGAGGACCTGGAGATCATGACTTAAGCTGAAGACATATGCTTAACTGACTGACTGAGCCACCCAGGTGCCTTAGAGACATAATTTTTAGCACTCTCTCCTCCCCAGTATGATTTTAGAACAGGTAAAATCTCCAGTGGAGAACAGTTCTAAACGTCAGCCTAAGCACCACTGGAATAGAAACTTCCTTGGCAACCTATTAGCAAACAGGTGTGACTTCTTTTTCTCAGTTACTCGAAGATTGACATTGTGTCACTAATTTTTTTGGCTCCCTAGTTTTTGAGAGGTTTAGAACTTTGGCAAAAATAAACCATCTTCCCATGCCCTTAATTGGGCCAGTTTCTCTCTCCTATTTAATTTAGCCTAAAGAAAAAAAGATATAAAAAATAGCCAATGACTTACTCAGTTCAAAACACAGCATAGGATGATAATTCTGTCCTCTCCATGTCTGCCCTGATTTAGCCTACTTTCTTTATGTTGCACTAGACATTAGTTATTTTCTTCTGAAAGGAGACAGCTGTTTCAGTAGTGATGACTTATCTTTACCCCTCAGGGGAAGTATCTTTTCCTCAGGGGTGTGTTATAGAACACTAGTGGTGTGTATGCCAGAGATGCAGGTCTGTGCTGAGAGCTCTGGGACCCAAGGATAGATGCCAGCAGTGCAAGGATCGTCTGTTCCTAGTACAGGTGGCTGGAAGGGGCCTTGTCATTGCCTCTAGATCTGAAAGGTTACTTGATCATAACTTAAGAGTTAGGAGGAATTTCAGTCTCGGTGACAATGGGAAGAGAGTTTCAGTGGTTTAATAACAGCCCATCTCTGGTTCTGCTTTAGTTTCTCGAGGCCGTAGCCAGCATGTTTGCAGCTGCTCAGCAGCCCTCACAGAACGCCAGTCCAGGTGAGCTGCGGTTCTTTGTCTTTACCAACACAGTGCCTTTCTTTTGCGTGTATTCACAAGCTGCTTGCTCCCTCGCCCTGTACCCATGACCATCTCTTAGAGTGTATGCTCTCGAGGAGAAGGTAAGCAGGAGCTGGAGAGGTGTGAGACATTCATGTAATTTTGTACTCAACCATTTATCCATCCAGAAATTTTTATTGAACCCCCTACCCAAGAGGCTTATAACCAATGGAGGAATAGATATGAATTAATTATAGTTGACCCTTGAACAATGTGGGAGGCACCAGTTAGGAGCACCAACCCCCTGCACAGTGGAAAACCCATATATAACTTTTGACCCCTCAAAAACTTAGCTACTAAGAGCCTACTGTTGACCAGAAGCCTTTATTGATAACATACAAAGTTAATTAGCAATTGTGCATATTATATGTATTTTATACTGTAGTTTTTGTAAAGATTTTATTTATCCATTTGAGAGAGAGTGAGCGAAGAGTAGGGAGGAGCAGAGGGAGAGAGAGAAGCAGACTCTCTGCTGAGCAGGAAGCCCAGTGCGGGGCTTGATCCCAGGACTGGGAAATCATGACCTGAGCTAAAGGCAGGTGCTTAGCCGACTGAGCCACCCAGGCGCCCTAATACTGTATTCTTACGATAAAGTAAGCTAGAGAAAAATGTTAAGGAAATAATAGGGAAGAGAAAATATATATGTAGTACCTACCGTAAGATACCTGCATGTAAGTGGGCCTACCCTCACAGTACAGACCTGTGGTGTTCAAGGGTTAACTGTTCTTCGTTGTGAACTGGTATATATATATACTTAGTAGAGTTCAGAGTTGTGAAGGTGGAGCAAGGCGTATGGAATTTAGTATAAAGAACATTCTGTAATATTTTACTGACAGAAGCAGAGGAGGACATAATGCAGAAACCAGCTAATCCAGCAGTGATTGTCTTAGGGCTTGGAATACCCCAATTCTTCTTCAGCTTGTTCTGAAATCTCTCAGTCGTGATTATATCATGGAGAACCTTCTCGTGTAAAGCAAGTCTCTAACACCTCTCGACACCTTCTGAACGTCCTTGACAGAGAAAGACTGCCTGCTCTCAAGCATTATTGTCTTTCATTGGAAACAGCTTTTTCTTTCTTTTTTTTTTAAGCATTATTGTCTTTCATTGGAAACAGCTTTTTCTTTCTTTCTTTTTTTTTTTTAAGAGTGAAAACTTTTTTTTTTTTTTAAGATTTTATTTATTTGAGAGAGAACACAAGCAGGGGAAGGAGCAGAGGGAGGGGCGGGGAAGCAGACTTCATTCTGAGTAGGGAGCCTGATTCGGGGCTTGATCACAGGACTCCAGGGTCATGACTTGAGCCGAAGGCAGATGCTTAATTGACTGAGTCACCCAGGCTCCCCAAAGAGTCAAAATTTTTTTAAGTGCTTTTATTCGTGATTTATTTTAATGGCCCCCTTCATTTAAGTTTTCATTTAAATGGGTCAAGAAGAGAAAAATATACAAATTAGTTACAAGAAATTTGAAAGACCATTTCCAGGTTCCTGATTTGGGCACTTTCATCTACTGGCCTACTCAGTACTTTTGAGGTGTTGCAAGAGGCAGAGGGAGAGAGTGTCTTAAGCAGGCTCCACATCAAGCACAGAGCCAAACATGGGGCTCAGTCTCACGAACCCCAGATGATAATCTTAGCTGAAGAGTTGGATGCCTCATCGACTGAGCCTCTCAGGCACCCCTACTTTATAAACATAAATATGTTTTAATTCTCCTATGTTGCTATACAATGAAATTGACATAATGTGACAGAGACATTGTTTTATTGGCTGAAGCTGCATAGGTCTTTTGCAGCCTTATGTCTGACTGGGGCATCTGAAGTAATGTCCCTTTTGCCTATGTCCAGGATTCATCAGTTTCAGACATCTGTTTGGTTAATAGTACAGAGAAAGCCTACACTAGCATGTCTTCAAGTCTGTTTGAGTTGTTAAAAGTGCGATTTTTGTTTTGTTCCCTTTTTCCTTTCCTGCTATGTTCTACTCTAGAAATTGCACAGCTCCTCCTGGTGGTCTCTGATGGACGTGGCCTTTTCCTTGAAGGCAAGGACAGAGTCCTAGCGGCAGTCCAGGCCGCCCGGAATGCTAACATCTTTGTCATTTTTGTTGTACTGGACAATCCCAGTTCCCGGGTGAGTGACCACTAAAAGTTGCTTTATCTGGGGACAAAGTGGGGATTCCCTTCAACCTGTTCTATCTGAAATCTGTCATAGCTCCTACTGATGTTCTGTCATATGATATTAGTTTTTTGTGAATAACCCAGTGAGGGCGGGGGTCATTATTCCCACTTCCAGTGAAGGCCAGAAACACAGACTATAGGTAACGAGTAGGAAAACCAGAATTCAGACAGATTCCAGAGACCACCCTCCTAACCACTTACTATGCCAACTCCTACTCTTGTGTCATCTTTGCCCTCCGCAGAGTGTCCTTGCAGGCAGCCTTGCAGCCTTGATAACGTTCTTGCCCACTTGAAACTGTAGACCGGCCCATTCCTGATCCTTGGATCCCAGCAGTGCCCTTCTCAGAGCAGGATGCAGCGGAGCTCAGTGAAAGATGATCACAGGGCAGTTCTGTTCCAGGGACAGCACTGTCTCTGCAAGCCACATTAGGGCCAGGATAACAAGTGGGAAGACTTACCGTGAATCACTCCAAATAGTAAATGAGATAATACCCTTATAGGAAAATGGGATTTTCTTTTCTGCCCTTTACCCTCCCTTTCAGTGTTATGTCTCCTGGAAAAGGTGCGCAGAAAGGGATCTGCCTCCTCAATAGTTCTAAAAGTTGTTTCTTAATAATCAAACATAATTTTTTTTAAAAAAGTAAAAAATAAAAATAAAAAGCTAGGCAATAAAAGCTTTAGCAGACTTGATATAGGAGACCTAAAGATCGTTAGTGAAAGAGATCAGGGAAGAACTAGTTAAGGATACCGTTTTATTAATTTCAAAATGTTTTCTGTTGACAGGATTCTATCTTAGACATTAAAGTGCCAATATTTAAAGGACCCGGAGAGATGCCCGAAATCCGATCCTACATGGAAGAGTTCCCATTCCCCTTCTATATCATTCTTCGTGATGTGAATGCGCTCCCTGAGACGCTCAGCGATGCTCTGAGGCAGTGGTTTGAGTTGGTGGCAGCCTCCGACCACCCATAGAGAAGGAACACAGTCTCAAATGAGACTAAACCATGGTCAGACTGCGGCGCCTTTGGCCAGGTGCTCCCTCTTTTGGACAAGTGCTTCTGAACTCGCAGCTCTAAAATACGCTTTTTATCTTAAATCTGTCTGATTTATAAAAATTCACCTAATAATGACAAAGTTTGAGTACAATCTACATTTTGTTTTACACTGTGCTTTCTGAGCTAGAGAGAGCCTGGGCCATCTGCATTGCCTGGGCTCCAGCTGTCACAGTGAAGGAACTTCAGTGGTTGTGTCTGGTCTTGGAAGGCCCAGCCTAAGAGGAGGCCTGGGCCCAGCTACTTTTGCTCCTCACAGGACCCCTGAACACCTACCAGGAGAAGCTGCTAGGAGAATGGGACGATTCCAGTCCTTTGGACAAAGGACTAAAGGCAGCTGCCCTTTTGACCCTGCTGTAAGGTTCCACCTTCAAGCCCACAGTGTGTATTGATGTGCTGCCAAAAAACACTGAGCGGCCCCTTTCTAGAGTCCTGAGGGTGTGTGTTTTCTCACTGCGTTTCATGTGACAGGAACTGCCTTCCCTTTGAGGGTAGGAACGTTGGGGTATATGTGTTCTTACTGGATGGTATAAAAATGAAGTGGCTTTTCTGTTGTCCTTCACGTTTGCTGCTTCGGGAGACTATGCAATGATGGAAAGCTGATTGTCCCTTAGGTATCTCATTCTCTCTGTGCCACAGTCCCTGTTATTGTATTTATTTCTTTATTTTATTTTTTCTGTAGCAATTAAGGGGAAGAATCATTCCTCCACTGCTTTTAAACTGGACTGAGCCAGCCCCATTCTGGAAAAGAAATGCTGTATTTAGAAAAACTAAGCAGCTACATTTCTTTTCCCCCAGTCATAATACATCAATGGTTTTTAGACGGTTTTTACTTGGTCAGAAAGCACTGCTTGAATACTTGAAATTATGTGCTGTGTTCTATTTAAGTTGTTGGAATGTTCTTTTGTAGACAACATGCCCTGATATAATTGTCTTATCTCCACATTTGTTTTCAAGTTACACTGTGAAGTTTACCACACTTTGAGGTGGTCATCAAAGACAAATTGCTTGTTGTTTAACCAAGTGTCCTAAAGCATGTACCTGAGGTTATATCATTTTTTATTCTAAAAAGCTATGCAGCTTATATTCTGAAGATTATTAAATATATACCACTGTTGATATAACTTGTGACCCTTCTGAATGGGAACATACAGGTGTGTAAAAGATACGCTAGGGGACGATCTTGCCTGCTCCATCAGTCGGCTGTCCCTGGCTTACACTGGGCTGCCCTGGCCCGCACAAGGTCCATGGCTTACTGCCACAAGGGTCTCTCATTTGTGTCTCATGTCCACAGTGGCTGAGCTGCCACGTGCTGGCCTCGTGGCAGAGGAAAAGGTAAGTTGGTGAAAAACACACTGGCTTGCGAAGATGTTGCTCCAGATGACATGTTTGTTCGACTCACATTTCATTGGCCGTAGCCCTCTGTGATGGGTCAGGTAGGGAAAGATACCACCATTCTGACCAGGATGTGGTCTACCACATCTACCTTGTGGTAGGTAAGCTGGAGCTTCCCAGCAGGTACCCAAGAGTATTCTTTTCAGCTTGTGCTGTGATGGGAAAGGGGAGGGAAAGGATACAAAAGATTCTCAAGAAACTACTGGGTGTTGGTCCTGCCAAATAATAAAATATTCTAGGGTTACATGACATAACCCCGAACAATTTGTTCAGACCCTAAAAAAACTACCTTAATGGGCAAAGCCCAAGAAGAAAGATTTTAATAAATGGTGTCAAAATTAGTGTAGCAATTGGAAAAAAGTTAGACATCCACATCAAGCCATAAAGCAAACTAGGTGGAGTAAATATTTTAAAAGTTAACAATGAAGACAATAATGTAGGATTGCAAAGCTCTTTAAGGGAGAAACTGAAATTGAAAGCCTCAAAAGAAAAATACATTACTTATATAGAAACTTTGTAAAGCTAATATAAAAACATTTCTTAAAGAACAGGCAAACAAGCCATACAAAATTAGAATACAAACCTTGATTACCGTAACTGGACCAGTCATGAGAATTCACAAAGTGGGTGGCAAGGGCTATTTCATGTATTTTTATAAGAATTGTTATTGCCAACTAGACAAAACTTCAAAAAGTAGGCATAGTTAGCATCACCCATACAGTACCTGGTAATGTTCAAGAAAGGTAGGCATTGGGAGTGTATGTGGCAGGTCCTGTTCTCAGTGCATTATGCCCAATGCAACTGTGAGGTAGATTGCATTTCACTTTGCAGATGAGGAAGGAGGCCAGGAGAGGGTAAGGTTGCTGAAACAACACAACTAGGAAGAAGGAACACCAAAGGATTCCAGCAAGTGGGCAATCAAGTAAATGCTCAGTAAATGGGTAACCAAATGAACATTTTTGGCTGCAATTCAGAAAATTCTACTTGACAAACTATAGCAAAGATTCACCAACCCTACGTACTTACATAAATTAAGGGCATGTGTGTGTTGGGAGGATAAAACAATTATGAGGAAATAAAAGCTTAAGTTGTGGGGACATTCAGTTCCTCATTATTAGTGATACAAAATTGTTATAACTACAATGGAGCAGCTATTTAAAACCTCAGAATTAATGAGAAAATTAATAAAGGGAAACTTCATTGAAGTAGAGTTGGGAGACTAGAAAGGAAAGCTGGACCAACCACTCAGTGTCCCTTCCAGGAAGAGTGATGAATGACACAGACTTGCCAGTTATAGGTCCCAGCAGGTCAACAGTTAAGAAACAATTACAGGCCCCAAGAGGGAAAAAGATGAGAGGTGCAGTGTGCAAGAAATCAGCTACCCTTGCAACTCCATGAAAAATCATCTTGCTTTTTCCCAGTGGACTTTTCAAAACAACCGCTTCTCAACTGCCATTTCTGTAAAATAAGTTCCTCTCCTTTATCAGACTGGCCTGTAGTTTTTCCATAGCTTGCATGTCCCCAACTGCAATTCTCTATTCCCAAGTAAACCCGCTTTTGTTGGTAAAATAACCAACAAATGTTAAGTTATGTTAAGAACATAACTAATGGCAACCACGAAGATGCCACCATGAGGGAAATGGTTGCAAACAAATGACCAGGATGAAAGCAAGGAAAAAAAGACAAAAGAACAGGACACAAACATTAAACATTAAAAATTTTATTTCGAACTATGCACATGTAAAAAGTTCAATGGGAATACACAGTTTCACCCCTCACTAACAACCAGTGCCAGGAACTGGGCCAGTTGCCTTACCCTTCCTATTATCACAACTTTGTGACGCAAGAACTGCTATCCCCCTCGCAACCCCCAGAAAGTGTATTCTAGGACAAAACTGCCCAAAGCTTTATAGCTTCAGTTCAAACAGACTAAGTGTGATTCTGCGGCCAACTGTAACCAGCCGCCGGTCTCCGGGGAAACCAGGCTAGCCCCGCCCCTGGTTACGCGCCCACTTCCGCTCCTGCGCACTGGAGTTCTACGGAGACCGGTGCTACCTGGAGGAAATGGCTACTTCCCGCTTACCCCCGGCGACACTAACGTTAAAGCAGGTAGCGCCCGTTTTTGTCAGCCTTGTAGGGCAGCTTTCCTTGATCTGATCTCCATTATCCACCCCACTTTGCGGAGTGGGTCGCGGGGGCGGGACTTCCTGGTGCGGAAGCCCGCTGTGGGGGTGGGGAGGAGGGGGCTGCCCTCTGGCCCTGGCTGGGTTCGTGAGGAGGGCGGGCTGTGGAGATCTTGGAACTTGGATGCCTCGGCCACGGTGAAGTCTGAGCTATGGTAAAGAGTGAGATCGCCAAAGAATTTTAACTGCGTTGGTTTAAAAAAAAAAAAAAATGCTTTACTGTCGTTACAGCCTCTAGTAACGGGTAGTCTCTTCTCTGCTCAGTGGTCATCTCTTGATGTTAAGGGTTCTGAGGCTTGACAAAAGTAAGCAAAAAGCCCAAATACACTCTCGGCCTTTTTCTTTTTTTTTTTTTTTTTTTAAGATTTTATTTATTTATTTGACAGACAGAGATCACAAGTAGGCAGAGAGGCAGACAGAGAGAGAGAGAGGAGGAAGCAGACTCCCTGCTGAGCAGAGAGCCCGATGCGGGACTCGATCCCAGGACCCTGAGATCATGACCTGAGCCGAAGGCAGCGGCTTAACCCACTGAGCCACCCAGGCGCCCTCGGCCTTTTTCTTAAAAGGGAAGTTTTTCCTTGTCCTTTTCAAAACTGAGGACCAAAGAGAAGTCATCTCTTTTTTTCCCCAAAGTACAGCCCTCTGGGCTGTAGAGTTTGCGGTTGTCATTGGCATGTCTCCTCCTCCCCTCTACAGTTCATGAGAAGGCAACAAGTTCTCCTTCTCTACAGAAGGATTTTGCAAGCAATTCGGGAAGTTCCAAATGACTCTGACCGCAAATACCTGAAGGACTGGGCAAGGGAAGAATTCAAAAGAAATAAAAGTGCCACTGAAGAGGTGAGAACAAGATCATGGTGAGGACAAGCCCTGACCGTTTTGTGTTAGTTGAATTTTTTTTTTTAAGTTTAATAGACATTTTGGAATATAAGGATCATGGAGATGTATCTACATCTTCATCATTCCTTTTAATGTTACCAGTTTTCCACTCAAATGATATTTGAAATTTTATGATCTTTACAGTATCATCACCTGACTTTTCTGTTAAATCAGATATACATACACACACGTGAAAAGATTGTAGATAAGACAGCATGATGGTTTGGGAAGTATGATGACTGGGGTTTATGAAAGCATGCCAAGCACTGTGCAGTTTGGGGTTTTCCTAATACACAGTGGCTCCAGTTCTCTGTGTTGGTCCCTAACAAATGAAATGATAGAGCTGTACCAAGTGTAACCAAGTAAAATAGTGACCAGCTTTCACTTTCTTCTACAGGACACAATACGGATGATGATTACTCAAGGCAATATGCAGCTCAAAGAGTTAGAAAAAACCCTTGCTTTGGCAAAATCTTAACTGTAGCATTATTCTGAAAGACTGAATTTCAGAGTTTACATGTGTATCGTTGAGCTGACTAGACTCAATGATGGGTAACCTAAAAGCAAGTCAAACTGTTCAGTACCTGGGAAAATATCAGAATACAGAGCACGGCATGTCAGAGCAAACAAAAGCACATCAGAACAATCAATCGCCTTAACATTGAAAAACATACCCTTGAACATGTTTTTGCAAATGTTTTTGGATATGTCAGCAATTCAAGTAGCAATTCAAGTGGTCAGCACTTAAAATCCTCAACATCATTAACCCTCTGGGAAATGCAAATTAAAAACCACACTGAAACAGTAACCACCTCCACTGGAATAACTATAACTAAAACAGTTAGTAGCAAATATTGATAAAGATGTAGGGAAATTGGACCCCTCATACGTGCTGTGGGAAGATCAAATGGCACAGCCACTCTGGAAAACAGACTGTCAGTTGCTTCAAAGATTAAGTTACCACACAAGTCAGCAGTTTCTTCCTAGGTTTTTAACCAAGAGAACTGAAAACCTTTCTATAAAAAACTTGTACGGGAATATTCATGGCAGCATTATTCATAATAGCCAAGAAGTAGAAGCAATCCAGAGGCCCATCAACTAAGAAATGATTAAATACGATGTCTGTAGAATATTATTTAGCAATAAAAAGGAATGAAGTACTGATAACATGTCTGCTACACATGGATGAACCTGAGACCAGTCACAAGTGATCACATGTTGTACGATTCCATTTATATGAAGTATCTAAAATAGGAAGAAATAGTTGGTTGCCCTAAGCTGTGTGGATAGCATGGCAAGTAATTGCTAATGGATATGGGGTTTCTTTTCTGAGTGATGAAAACATTCTAAAGTTACAGTGGGGCTCCTGGTTGCATAGCTCTGATTATACTAAAGTCCATTGAATCGTATATTTTGCATGTATGATATATGAGTTATACTTCAGTAAAGGTTTTATGGATTTTTTGGCTGATGTAGAATTGACATAGAATACTGTGTAAGTCAATATTTTAAGAAACATACTGTATGAGATATATGGAAGTATACTGACCTCAGGAGGTGCCCTGGACCTTTCTTGAAAAAATTCTCCTGCATTACTGAGGGTTGTTGAGGTAGGTTCCTCAGATGGGTCATGATCCGGTCATCCAAGGATTCTCTGAAAACATCATCACTGGGAATATATATCTTTGTTGGAAAAGAAGAGAGACAGAAGCTTTAATGAACACATTGAGGCACTTACCAAAAAGAAGAGGCAACAACATCGGGATGAAAC
This sequence comes from Mustela nivalis, assembly GCF_964662115.1. Taxonomy (NCBI): domain Eukaryota; kingdom Metazoa; phylum Chordata; class Mammalia; order Carnivora; family Mustelidae; genus Mustela; species Mustela nivalis. The sequence continues at coordinate 40,464,687 of NC_139024.1, forward strand.
TAATGGCAATTACCTCAGCATCTGCATAGAAGTGAGACTGTAAGGGAAGATCCTTGGTGCATTAGGTTATTCTCCAGTGACAGGAAAAGAAAGTTTGCAGAATACATTGGAGATGAGAAGTTGACCTGAGGATACTCTGACCAAATAATGTGCAACAGTTAATTTAGTGAAAGTGAGAGTTTATGGAAGAGGCGGGATTGGCAGTCCCTACAGACCGATGTCCTCTGTTCTTTTACAGAACAGATCTAAAAAGGTAATCCCAGAATCTGACCAGCACCTGAAAAATATAGGAGAAATTCTGCACAATGATAAATGGTTACCTAGTACTGGACTGCACACCAGAGGGAGAGAGAGGCAGAAGGAGGTGTTCATCCATGACCTGCCTGCATTGCCAGGCTCCACCCACCCAGCCCACAGGCTCAGCCCACAAGATAAAATAATTCTGAATGTTCTTCAGCCAGGTTATCTAATTCAAAATGCATGAGCTAATTATCAGATTTGTACATAGCCTTGCATCAGTCAAGCTATTGCCAAGCCATCTGATGGGCAGAAGCCTTTGTGAACAGTCTGTGAACAGAAAGCACTTTCCTTCTTGCAGCATGATATACCTGATCAAGTATAAGCAATTTCTAGTAAGTCTAAAATCTTGACACTACAAATCACCTTTTCATGAGGTGTAGAAGTCAGTGACTTGGTGACATTCTTCCTAGCAGTGGTATATGTCAAAGATGTAAGAGCATTTGTGGTTTAAGTTTGTAAGATGCAATTAACAGATGCCAAGAAAACAGAACTTGGGATTTGTTTTGTTTTTTTAAATTGGGTGAAACACTACAAAATTGAATTTTCATTTTCCAGAGGCTAAGATTATTATAACCTTTAATAATGGACAGCGTTTGAGCACTAAATAAATCTTAGGCTAAACAACAGTTTCTCCTCCCCTATGAAACCATGCTCATTAAGATGGCCAGGTTCTAACTCCTGGTAGAACACATTCTATTTAGCATCTTTGTCAGTGTTCTGGCTTAGACAACAAATTACCCTTCTGGGTTTTCCCTGTGAACTGTACTTGCACGGGAGCACCTGGGTGGCTGAGTCGGTTAAGCATCTCAGTTTTGGCTCAGGTCATGATCTCAGCATCATGAGATTGAGCCCTGCCTCAGGCCCTGTGTTGGGCCTGGAGCCTGTTTAAGAGTCTCCCTCCCTCATTCCCTACCCACCCTCTAAAACAAAACCCCACAACTATACTCTTATCTGATTGTTGGAAGTTTTGTTCCTGAAATTTAAGGTACTTGTTCAGTTTATGTAAAGATTTTATTTATTTATTTGACAGAGCTCACAAGTAGGCAGAGAGGGAGGCAGAGAGGGGGAAGCAGGCTCCCCGCTGAGCAGAGAGCCCCATGCGGGGCTCAATCCCAGGACCCTGGGATCATGACCTGGGCCGAAGGTAGAGGCTTAACCCACTGAGCTATCCAGGTGCCCCTATATTAAGATTTTTTAAATATCAAAGCTTTCGAGCATAAGGGTAATAAGTAGCTAGGGCTATCATTTAGCATCCTGAGTATCCCTGCGTCATTACCTCCTTTGAAGTGTACCATCAGGTTGGAAGTTTCTAAACTCAGCATAGGCCTTGCTATGGGTGGGCCTACAGAGGCCGTTCTCCTATTTGAGAAAAGCAGCATATTCTCTGGTGTTTATATTATGGGAGTCACACAAGCAGACACTCAGGAGAGGCTGAGACCCACACTTACCTAAATGCTCTTGTACAGAAGAAAAATGCTAGTCAAACAACAGAGGGAAGCAGCTTACATCTACTGTGGAAAAAAACTGGGATTATGTAGAGTAATTCTGTCCAAGCAGAATCAAAAACAAACTGTCACTTTGTGCCAAACTCGAAATCACCACAGCCTATTTCCTTCCTTCAGGCAGGCATTTGAGCAATTCTGTCAGGATTAAATTGCTATTTTTGTTTACAAGGAAGAGGAAATTGCTTTTTATCTATTCTGGGTTGCATTAGGAAAATTTCTGTGTTGTTTCCCGACTGTGTGTCTCATGGATTTAATATATTCATACTTACCATATTTTGGCAACATTAGAGAAGAATATTTCCCTTTAAAATCAACAGAAAACAATTTGAAAATTTTTTTTTATAAGTATTCTAAAAGGTCACTGGTTTTGTCTTCTAAATCTTAATCGATTTGGCTTTTCTATCACAGGAAGAAATGTATTTAGCTTTTACGAATAATTTGTTAGAAAATGTTATTTTGCCTGCATACAGTTTTAAGTGAGGTTTTGTTCTCTTGGTTCAGTATTTTCTAAAGGTCAGCAATTTAAACAAAACCTTAAAGCTTGCACTGAGAAGTATTTATGTTATTTCCAATATTTATTTTTCATGCAGTACACCTGATTTCTACTTTAAACCAGATGTATTTACCAGAAATTACCCTTCTCTCAAAACAAGGCAAAGTGTGTCTGCATGAAGGCACTCTTTCTGGGAATCATAAATTTGGTCCACCACACAATCAAAAATATCCACTATATATTCACACTTTCATTTTTTAAATAAGAATTTTAATATCTATAGTGTTGAGAACCATGTTTAATGCTTAGAGGAGACAAATTCAAGGTAATAAAAATATTAAACAGAAGACAACATATCTCTCAAGTATCAGTGCTTGACTGGAAAAAAAAAAAAAAAGATTTAAGCATGAAGACAATTTATTTTGGGCTCCTAAAGTCAGAAGTAAGATTGGACTTATATTCAACCTAACCACAGATTTTAGTTTACTCAGTGCAGTAGTTTTCTAACAAAAACCCCACTGCAGTATTATACTACTTTTCTGTGTTCTACATCATTTTTCCCCGTAGCTATTGAAAGTTCCAATCTCTGTTTCAAACACAACCCACATGACAGACTCTCAGTTAATGGCTTTGCTTCTTTGGAAGAGTACTAGGGTGGCATTCACTCATTGTAGCAGATAGCAGAAGGGAAAAGTAAGACCCCTATCAGACCCAAAGTTGAAATTTTGACAATACTAAAGAACAAAGACCCAGTTTTTGAAAATAAGCCATTGGTCTAGAGATGCTGCCACCATTTTGGGTTGGGAGGCTGACTGATGGGTGTTCGGTTTCCTTGCCTCTACTGGGTTTCCCTTCTGTTAGACAAAGAGCCGTGTCATCTGCCAGACCAGGTGCCTTTGACTCCTCATTCCTCCCTAGTCAGTTCCCTGTGAACTGGACAAAAATACCCAGTTCACAGTGATAAACCACCTGCTTCTGATGGGTGGAGGTTACACAAGCAAAATACTTCTTCCAAAGCACTCTATGGTTGAGATAAAATTTCATTTGTTTTCAGCATTTCTCAACAAGCATACTTCTTGGGGTAATAGGATGTATTTAATGAGTAAAAAGAACTGCTTAGACTACAATTTATTATCTCAGGATTTCATCTGAGTATCGGGCAGTTCTCAAGAAACTGACGTCAACTGAGGAAGGATTTTAAAGCTGTCCATGACGCCTGACTGGGGGACCCGAGAAAGTGAAGGTACCATCCCACTCTGGTTCTGCCTCAGGAGCGCAGAGGGGAATGAGGAGAAGAAGGCGGCTCTCCACGGAGCGGTGCAACAGGAGTCCCTACAGGAGAACCACACAGCCTTGATGGTAGCTGAGGAACAGGACAAGCTCACAGACATGAACATCAGCTGGAGAGGACATTGACTCCCTGTTCGGGTTGTATAATGGTGACCTACACCTAGATCTAGATTTGTTAGGAAGATCTCTGTCCATAGATTGTCACTATTAAAAAACAAAAACAACTGCAAGCCTGATTAGGCAGAAACAAAGGAACTGTAAACATACTGTGTTTTCCTGGGTGTGCCCATATCAGGAAAACATTTTCTCTTTGGCTCAATGAGCAGCATTTTACTCAAAGTTAGGGACAATAGTACTCAGTTCCTGTGCTGTTAGGATGGGGATTTCTGTGCATACATGGAATCTGAAAGAGAGAAATATAATCCCACATACCAAGGGACAAGAAATATAGAAGAGAAATCCAAAATTCAACCTACCTAAGCCACTTCTACAACTTTGTATATTCCGTAGAGCAGAGCAAAATCCTCGGGGCTCCACAAAGCTGGGAAACAAGTGGGGTCTAGCTCAAGTTACTGAATTATTTTACCTTGAAAGAATCACTGCAAAGCACTGGGAAACTTGAGGGTCTTTAATGACAGGACACAATTAGAAGTGAAATACTTTCAAAAGAAATAGCCTTACTTCTTTATAAAATGTAGACCGATAAGCTCAAATTTAGAAAGGTACTCTTGGATAATCGGGTGTGATTAAGGATAGAAGTTTCAGATAGTTTTTTGATGAATGTTTTTCCATTAATCTTTAAAATCAGTAGGATTAATCAATCATAATGTTACAGTATTTTGGCTGAAAATACAGAAACAATGACCATTGATTTGAATGTTTCTCATTTGAGTTTATTAACAAACGTTCCCAGTGCTATTAGCCAATTCCTCATTATTTTAAGTACACACCAACTCTGCAAAATCTTTTAAGATATACTGGATCAAGTGACATCATGAAAATCTTTTTCTCCTCCCAATCTATTTGATAAGTTTTCATCTAGTTAAAAGGTCAGCATTTTGAGAAGTAGGAATTTGAGAGGGGATGTGTGCATCTCAGCCACAGTTCTTACAGAAAGATTCTCTTTTCTGGGCCCAGCCAGTGTGCACCACATGAACGGCCACTGGCGTTCACAAGGGATTTGCTTTTCTTCTTCCTTTTGACTTATATTATTTCATACATCTTGAATTTTAGGGTTTAGGCTCGACGCATCATATAGTTGCTTAGCGTGGCTCACCTAATCTGAGCTTTTGAACCTCAGATTGATGACCCTGGTCTGAGGTTATGAATTTGTAATGAAACCTACAGCTAAGCAAGTGTCCCCTGGTTTCAGTCTCACTGCTCAAGTCGTCATAACTTCAGAGCACGGGAAGCACGGGTCTGGCACATTTCAGAAATTCAACTGTTTTTGAAAGGCAAGTCCGTCATGTGCACGATAACGGATATGTCGGCCGTAGCTCTTCTAGAGCTGCAAAGCCAGGAATCCCTTCTTGTGCTGCTCTCCAGGTCCTAATTTTCCTTCTGCACCTTTGTCCTTAGTTTAGCAAGTTCTTCTTCTAAACTTTTAATATGTTCCTTCAGGGTGGCCTTGTCTTGCTGGGCCTTCTGACTGGCTTGGCTTCGTGCTTCCTCAATCTTCCTTTCATACCACTTTTCCATCTGGGTAGAAACGGCCTCAAAAAAATACTGGGTGATCTCCAGAGCTTGGGAGGTATCTCGAATGTGAGGGGCGGTCTGCTCGCTGCCTGCTGCTGGTGGCGGCAGCCCACAGGGGTTGCTGGGTGCTGGGTGCTGGGTCCGATGCCTTGTCTGCCCACTTCTCCCAGACTTCTTGGTTTGGGTGCCTCTGTCAACACAGGGCCCAGCCTGCTGATCATATCTGGCTGCCTCTTTCAAGGGTAGCAAGGCTGTCTGGACCTTGACATTCCGCAGTCGAGAGCCTGTACAGTCTGAGGAAGACAGCTCCTGCTGTAGTCGGTGGGTAGCGGTGGAGTTGAAGGCCTTTTCCTTGGGCCTCACCACCTGAGGAGAACTGTCAGAAGCTGCTACTGGACCTGCAGTGACCACTGACTGATCCACACCTAGTTTTGGAAGGAAAACAAAACCACATTCACACAGTCCCATAGCTCTGGGTTGGCATTTCAGAGTCCTGATAATCCTGTAAACTGTCAGCCTTCCCAATGGCCCACCACCATGTGCAGTTTTTTTTTTTAAGATTTTATTTATTTGTCAGAGAGAGAGCGCAAGCGAAAGTGAGCACAGGCAGACAGAGTGGAAGGCAGAGGCAGAGGGAGAAGCAGGCTCCCTGTGGAGCAAGGAGCCCGATGTGGGACTCGATCCCAGGACGCTGGGATCATGACCTGAGCCGAAGGCAGCTGCTTAACCAACTGAGCCACCCAGGCGTCCCCCATGTGCAGTTTTTCCTCTGCCTTCCCGGCTTTCACTTCCCCCTGATGATCATTTTGGCTTGGTAGGGCTTAACTACACCGGTGGCATCTAAGACAAAAAAGTTCTGGCCTTTCCTTTAGCCAGTTAGAAAGCTTAGAAGGTTCTGGGTATCATTTTGTGATTGCTAAGGATGTTCAAGGATCTCCAAAACAGAACTGGGTAGGGGCGCCTGGGTGGCTCAGTGGGTTAAAGCCTCTGCCTTTGGCTCAGGTCATGATCCCAGGGTCCTGGGATCGAGCCCCGCATCGGGCTCTCTGCTCAGCGGGGAGCCTGCTTCTCCCTCTCTCTCTGCCTGCTTCTCTGCCTACTTGTGATCTCTGTCTGTCAAATTAATAAATAAAATCTTAAAAAAAAAACAAAAAACAAAAACAGAACTGGGTATGTACTGATGAGACTGAATCTGTCCATTCCCTAATTTCTGGGCCTTTTCTGCACCCCCAATTATTAGCTCCTTGACTCAAGCCCCAGTCTGGTGAGGTGGTCATATTCTCTATACCCAGAGCTCCAGCCAAGTTCCATAAAGAGACCTGGCATGATAAATTTGCCCAGGTTTCCCCCAATGTTATGGGCACAAAGAAGATAAAAACCACAGTTCCAGAAATGGTCTATTATCTTAATATGCTTGACATATCTGAATTCCTCACAGAGGCCTAATTACAAAGGCTCTAAGTGTCCTCAAAATTATCACTGAGTAAAAGCACTGTGGCTAACGAGAAGATACCTTGCTTGAAAGATGTCTCCGTCTAGCACCTTAGGGCAGCCTCAATATAGGAACTACTGCTCACAGAGGCTTTACATAGTTGAACAAAGGTCAAAGGCTGGTCAGGGAGAAGAAAGAAAGTAGCCCAAGGGCCAGGGCAAGAGCCCTGCCGAGGAGACAGATGTTCATTTCTTACTCTTCATCTTTGGGACCTACTCGGACACCATCAACACTGTACCTGAAACACTGTCATCACCAGTCAACAATTCTTTTACTCCTTCATTCATATATGTCTGAATACTTAAATAGGAGTACTTTCCTACTGTATAGCAACTGGATGTACAGCGATAAGCAATATATGTCCTTAGCTCTATAGAATTTATAATCTGGTGTTTTCCACAGCCCTATCCTAGGGGCTGCCTTTGGATACAGCAAAAAACAATCTCTGGGGGTTTCACCACCTTTGGGTGGAATGGCGCTCTCTGCACACGCGTTACCTGTAGAGGACTCGCAAGTAGATGGTGTGGATTTGGTCCTAGAGGCCCTAGAATCTCCAGAAAGCTTCAGCTCCAGATTCTGAATCTTTAGCATGCACCAGGTTTTTAATTCATCCACCAGTGATGTCTAAGAAAAAAAACACACACACAAACCCACACAAATGATCAGGTGAGTTGCACATGTGGTTTATGAAGGAAAGTATCAAGAGTGGACTCCTCAGTTATGATAGTTCAGTGCATCATCTTGACCTGCCTAAAAGCTGTGGATTACCTCCCTCCCCGCCCACAAGCCACACAGCCTTCTCTGCTGCCCTCTGCAGACCAAGCTTCACCCAGCACCAAACCTGACAGTTTTTATAATCTGAATGGTTTAGGGCAAGAGACACCTTTAACACCCAAAGCTTCCCAAATCCTAATCAAGAGTATCTGGCTGCTTAGGAGCATGAACTCACACACACTCAACAAGGACTCGGTTTATGTCGTCTTAGGGAAACGAACTCCCCAAGGGCAGGAACCAAGCCTCACTCAGCAACAGAGCAATGCCCAGCAGACGCACGGTACACAGAAGTGATTCAAAGCAGAGACCACAGCTTCCCCAGCATATTCTGTGAACCGTTTAGTTTCCACCTATTGCCAGAATATTTGGCAACAAAAGGACTGAACTACATGTTCTTTTCTATTCATTATATAAATGAATAAAAGGACATTGTAAAGAGGACATGTTACACATTACAAATGCTTTTATGGGCTCCAGGCCTCTGGGTTTTCAGTGATGGTCTTAGCTCAGTGGAGAGGAGTGGTAAATGCCCAGCTAAGGACAGATCCTGGTTTTCACCTGTCGTTTCTCTCCCTCGTGCTTCTCGGCGTCGGAGTGCTGCTGCAGGCGGTTCAGGCACTCGGTTCTCTCGGCTGAGAGCCGCTCCACCATCAGCTTGTCCAAAACACGCATCTAGGATTCAACGGGCAGACAGCATAGGACTGAGAAGATCTAAGGATGGGTCCCGGTCTCTTGACTCCTGAGACGGGGCTCTGGGGGACCGAGCAGGAGCCAGAGAGAATAGAAGCAAACCTCAACTTCTCTTTTACCCTAGTTTCATCTAGTCTCCATCAGACTCCAGGTTTTCACCATCCCTGAGCCTGTTTCTGTATAGTCAAGGCTTCTTTTTCTCATTTGTTAAAGTCCTAAGGGACTGAAGAGACTGAACACACAGTAAATTTAAACTTAAGTCAACAGACCTTGAACATAGAATTTTTATAGGTTTCAGAACATTATTTCCAAGACTATTATTGAAAAGAAAAACTATTTCTAAATAGTCTGCAGCTGTATACCCTTCCAATTAGTTCTTAACACCCCACCCGAAGCGTCAGTGGCTGCCTATGAGGTGGCAAAAGAAGCTGAACGCTCAGCGCTTTTACCCAGTGTCCAATGAACAAACGCCATGTTTTCCCTGAGAGGAACCAAAGCAAGTGTGAAGAAGGATGGGGAAGGAGCTTAAAGGGCTTGCGTCAGAGAACAAATGATTGTCCCCTTTCAGTCGTACCGTCCTGGTCCCCCCAACATCATGACATTTCCCTGCAGGGCCCTAACACCCAGGGGAGCCAAACTTCCGCTGCTCAGACAAGGCCCGAACCAGGGAGAGGAAACTTGGCAGGGGCCAGCCCACAGGGGCTCGCTGCTGGGCTCGTCTCCTGTCAGGGACACACAGGAAGCTCAAAAAACTAAAAGAGCAGCAGGTCTGGAGATGTGGTGAGCACCTTCCGTTTGGTTCCTTCAGCCCTCCTGTCTTCCTTTGAGCCACTCTCTGGTCTCCTCAGATTGACCGACTCACCTCCCTCCTTATCCCGGTCACCGAGTTGCTCTAACTTAGCCCCAGGGCACGGCTGACTGATGCCTGCGTGAGCGACGGACTCAGGCCACTGCAGAGTCCTTTACCTGTGATCAGGAATTAGGACAAAGAGTCTACACCCCCGTCTATCACCCTCCTTGAAATAAAGTGAGGTCCTTGAGAAGATCCAGCATTTATCGAATACACTCCTCTCCAGGCTTAGGCTGGCTGAAGGGGGTTTTATTTATAAGACAATCTTAACTAATATATTATGGCACTAGGAGAGGACTTCTTGAAGGGGATTTCCATGAAGTACAAATAGCAGATGAACCTAAAATGCTCTACCTCACCAACAAACAAGGAAACCAGAATTAAACAATATTCTTAATTAGTTCAGCAAAAGCTTCAAATATGGTAATATTATTGATTGCAAAAGTTCAAGACGGAGACTCAATTTATATACTTACCTGGCCTGTTGGATATAAATTCACACAACTTTTCTGTTAAGTAGATTACTAATATTTGTCAAGAGCCTTAAACATATTCTTTTTTTTTTTTTTTAAAGATTTTATTTATTTGACAGAGATACAGCAAGAGAGGGAACACAAGTAGAGGAGTGGGAGAGGGATAAGCAGGCTTCCCACCGAGCAAGGAGCCTGATGTTGGGCTCAATCCTAGGACCCCAGGATCATGACCTGAGCCAAAGGCAGACGCTTAATGACTGAGCCGCCCAGGCACCCCAAACATATTCTTAACTCTGGACCCAATTATCCTAAATCTGAGCAAATAACTTGAAAAGCAAACATTTACCCACATAAATGTTCATCACAGCATTATTTATAACAGTGAAAAACTATAAGCAATTTCAAAATCTAATAAAAAATATGCTGGAATATTATGAAGCAAAGGACATGGTAAAGTGCTCAGGATATCAAATCAGGTGAAAAAAGCTGGTAGTAAGTCCACAACTTGAGCCAATGCAGACCTAGTATTAAGGTAACCTAAGGTGTAACTTAGGGAGGTGTGTGGTGTTTGGGTGAAAGTGGTGATGGGGATTAAGGAATGAACTTCCTGGGACGAGCCCTGGATGATGTATGGAATTACTGAATCACCACACTGCACACCTGAAACAGAGCACTATTAACTATACTGGACGTGGGAAACAAACATGTAATAGACAAAACCAAATTACATGTTCCGCTCCATACACGGAAGTGTACATTGCCATTAATTAGCACACCAAAACCCAACACGACTAGGACATTACCAAATTTAAACATAAGCTTAAAAATGGCCCAAGATGGTGAGGCAGTAAGACCCTGTCGTCTCCTCCACAGACACACCAAATCTACACCTATTTATAGAGCAATTCCTCCCGAAGACCTGGGGGATGACAGAGCAGTTTCTGCACCACAGGAGATAGACCATACAGAGAACAGCAAGGGAGACAGAGACACGGTAACAGAGGGAACCCCCTGCCCCAACACTGAACTGTAGTGGAGACAGTACTGAGGGAAGGTGAGAAGATCTGTCTGCCCTGTTGCACAGAAAAAAAGCCAGGATTTAAAAGGGCAGCGAGAATACAAAAGAACCAGAACCTGCCAAACGTCAGGGCAGCCACTGGAAAACTCGCTGGGTCAGAAGGGCTGGCAAGCACCAGAGTCTGTGTTCCTCCTCCACCTTGATATCGCAGAAGGGAGCAGGGCCTGGGAACCGACGCCATCCTGCCACCTCGATGAGCCCTGCCCTAACCCTCAGCAGCCCGATCTGTCCCACCACGGCAGCCGCCAGCATGGTGCAGTGCTCACGACAGCTCCAGCCAAGGTGACACAGGCTCCAAGTACCTTGAACACTCCACCTCCAAATGACTTGCCAGGGCACACTAAACACAGTGTGTCCTGAGTCCTCCGGCCTGAGTCCCCCTTGGCTCCAGAGGCTTAAAGGCACACACAGATGATGTGGTAGGGTGCATCCCGTGAAGAGCACCCTGGAACACATCACCTCGTACCCGCTTTGGCTTCCGCTCACCTGCCGTAGGGTCTCTGGCACAGAGGGCCCCGGGACTGCCCCAATCTGCACTCACATTAGTTCATGGCATTCCACTAAGACAGCCCCAATGCAAAGATCCTGGGGACCGCCCACCCACCCACACCAGCCACAGTTCTGCCAGCCAGCCGAAGTCCCCAAGCACACACACTCTATCTACATAGGGAATGACCACACATAAGAGCATTCCTTCAAGTTTAAGAGAAGTAGCTGTTCTGCCTCATTCATAGAAACAAAAGCAGAAAGTCAAGCAAATGAGGGGACAGAGGAATAGGCTTCAAACAAAAGAACGAGACAAAAAAGCAAGGAAAAGAACTAAGCAAAACAGAGGTAACTAATCCTAGTGATAAGGTTCAATGTAATGGTCTTAAAGACCATTAAAGACGTTCACCAGTTGCACAGAAGGGGATGAACTCAGAACTTCAATAAAGAGCCAGAAAACATAAAAAGAAGTAATCAGAGATGAAGAATATAGTAACTAGAAGTAAAAATATAATAGAAGGAACCAACAGACCAGGGGATGAAGAAGAACAGATCTGGAATCTGGGAGATGAGGCAATGGAAAGCACCCAGACTGAACAAGAAGAAAAACGAATTTCGAGATAGCTAGAAACTTCCCTGAGCTGGGGAAGGGAAACTCCAGGTTCAAGAAGCACAGAGAGTTCTAAACAAAAGTAAGCCAAAGGAGATACACACCATGACACATAATTAAAATATCAAAGAATAAAAATAAAGAGAATTTCAAAAGCAGCAAAAAAAAGTAGTAACATTCAAGGAAATGCCCATAAGGCTATCGGCGGATTTTTCAGAAACTCTGAGGCCATAGGAAGTGACAGGATATATTCACAGTCCTGAAACAAAAAAACCTACAACTGACAATATTCGGCCCAGCAGAATATTTATTCTTCAGAATCCAAAGAAAGATAAAGATTTTCCCAAACAAAAGTTAAAAGACTTCGTAACCATTAAAACAGCCTTACAAGAAAATGTTTTAAAGATTTCATTTATTTGAGAGAGCGAGTGAGCAAAAAGGCACATGGGAGCAGGAGCCAAGGGAAGGGCGGAGGGAGAGGGTGAAGCAGACTCCCCACTGAGCAGGGAGTCCATCCCAGGACTGGGGGATCATGACTGGAGTTGAAGACAGACGCTTAACCAGGTGCCCCAATCTTACAAGACCTTCTAAAGAGATTTTTTTTAAGTAGTAAAAAGGCAATAATTAGAAAATTATGACAAAAAATTGGTAAGTAAAAGTAGTAAAGTAGTAAAGCAATCACTTACAAAACTAGTATGAAGGTTAAGGGACAAAAGAAGTGCAAGTGTATCTTTAAAGTTAGTTAGGGAAACTCAAAAGAAAAATAAACAAAATAACATATAAAACCCATGGGGGGTGGTCAGTAAAAATGAAATTCTTTTCCAATGTATTCAAACAAGTGACTTTTTTTTTTTTTTGAAAGAGAGCAGGCATGTGCACATGAGCAGAGGGTGGCAGTGGGGAGAGGCGGGGCGGAAGGAGAGGGAGAGAGAGAAGCTCAACTATGCTCCGTGCCTGGCGCAGAGCCTAATGTGGGACTTGATCTCAAGACTCTGAGATCATGACCCGAGCCAAAAATCAAGAGAGTTGGTCGCTTAACCGACTGAGCCACCCAGGCTCCCAAAGTGACCATCAATTTAACATAGACTTCTATATACCTAGGATATTATATAGGAATCTCATGGTAAACACAAACCCCAAACCTAGGATACACACACACACACACACACACACAAGAAAGTGAAGCAGAATATTTTTTTTTTAAGATTTTATTTATTTATTTGACAGAGAGAGATCACAAGTAGGCAGAGAGGCAGGCAGAGAGAGAGAGAGAGGAGGAAACAGGCTCCCTGCTGAGCAGAGAGCCCGATGCGGGTCTCGATCCCAGGACCCTGAGATCATGACCTGAGCCGAAGGCAGCGGCTTAACCCACTGAGCCACCCAGGCGCCCAGAGAAGCAGAATATTAAAGAAATTCACCAATCAAGGAAAAAGAGCAAGAGAGGAACAGAGAAGAACTATGAAACAACAAGAAAACAGTAAAATGGCAATAGGTACATACCTGTCAATAATTAAATGTAAATGGTCTAAATGATCCAGTCAAAAGATAAGGGGTGACTGAATGGATTAAAAAAATAAGACCCATCTATTTGCTGCCAAAAGATACTTACTTCAGACTTAAGGCACACACAGACTAAGAGTGAAGGGATAGAAGATACTCCATGCAAACAGAAGGGGAGTGGGGAGAAGGCAGCCAGGGTAGCAATGCTCATATCATAAGAAACAGACTTTAAAACAAAGACTGGGGCACCTGGGTGGCTCAGTTGGTTAAGCAACTGCCTTTGGCTCAGGTCATGATTCTGGAGTCTCAGGATCAGGTCCCACATCAGACTCCAAGCTCCAAGGGGAGTCTGCTTCTCCCTCTGACCTTCTCCCCTTTCGTGCTCTCTCTCACTGTCTCTCTCTCAAATAAATACATAAAATCTTAGAACAAAAATCAAAAAGCAAAGATTGAACAAGAGAAAAAGAAAGGCTTTACATAATGTTAAAGAGATCAATCCAACAAGAGAATTCTAATGATTATAAATACATATGCACCCAACATCAAAGCACCTAAATACATAAAGCAAATATTAGGAGACAAATATTAGGAGACATAAAGGGAGAAATTGATAGTAATACACAAAAAACCAACAATAAAGGAGACTTTAACTTCCCACTTACATCAGTGGATAAGTCATTCAGATAGAAAATAAAGAAGCTATCTTTTTTCTTTTTTTAAAGATTCTATTTATTTGATAGAGAGTGTGCAAGAGAGAGCACACACATGCGCACAAGCAGGGGGAGCGGCAAGTAGAGAGAGAAGCAGACTCCCAGCTGAGGAGGGAGCCTGATTCAGGACTTGATCCCAGGACCCTGGGATCATGACGTCGGCTGAAGGCAGAGGCTCAACAAACTGAGCCACCCAGGTGCCCAGGAAATTGTCTTTGAACCACACGTTAGACCATTTGGACTGAACAGATATTTATAGAACATTTTATCCAAAAACAACAAAATACACATTCAAGTGCACATGGAACATTCTTCAGGATAGATCATGTGTTAAAATAAATCTCAATAAATGTAAAATGACTAAAATCATATGAAGCACCTTTTCTGACCATAAAGTATGAAACTAGAAATCAACTGCAAGAAAAATATGGAAAAGCCAAAAGCACATGGTTTAAACAACATGCTACTAAATAACCAATGGGTCAACAAAGAAATCAAACTAAAAAAACTAAAAAAAACTAAACAACAACAAAAAATTTATATATATATATGGAGACAAATGAAAATAAAAACGATAGTTCAAAATCTTTGGGACACAGCAAAAGGAGTTCTCAGAGGGAAATTTAGGTAATATGGGCCTATCTCAAACAAACAAAATATCAAACAAAAAAAACGAATCTTACATCTAATGGAACTATAAGATGAAAAAGCCCACAGTTGGGAAAAAAGAATAATCGCCAGAGAGAAATAAATGAATCAGAAACTAAATAAAAACAACAGAAAACATCAGTGAAATCAAGAGCTGCTTCTTTGAAAAGAAAATTAATTTAGCCAGAATCCTCAAGGAAAATCGTGCCATTGCAGTGACATGGATGAACTCGAGGGTATTATGAGGAGTTAAATTAGTCAATCAGAGAAAGACAGTTACAATATGATCTCACTCGTATGTGGAATTTAAGGGACAAAACAGAGGACTGTGGGGGAGAAGAAAGAAGAATAAAAGAAGATGAAACCAGAGAAGGAGACAAACCATAAGAGACTCAACCACAGGAAACAAACTGTGGCTGGAGGGGAGCGGGGGTGGGGGCTGGGGTAACTGGCTGAGGGACATTAAGGCGGGCACGTGAAGCAGTGAGCACTGGGTATTACGTAAGACTGATGAATCACAGACCAGTACTTCTGAAACCAAAAATATATGTTAATTAACTGAACATAAATTTTTAAAAAAGATTTTAAAAAATCTGAATAAATGGGCTTGAAAGAAACCAGAACTGTTCCCGACAGTCCAGCTGAAATGCTCAGGGCCGAGGCTGCGGAACAGAAGGATGCTGGAGGGCTCTTTCTGATTTCCATTTCCTGTCCGGGCAGCGGGACATGAAGAGTTCTGGCAACTCACTGACCTGGTGCTGGGTCTTGCCCTCCATGTGTCCCAGCTTTGTGTTCATTTTATCCTGCACCGACCCCAGCTCGGCTCTGATCTCCTCCACAGCTGCCTCCAGCTGGTTCTCCAGCTTGTTGATTAGGGGTTCACATCGACAACCATTGATCGGTGCCTGACAGGGGAACAGCAAAGAAATCAATCTGCTCATTCGTTCCTTCCACAAATTGGTTTTGAGTCCCCTTCCAGTGCCAGTCAGTATGCCAGGGGGAATACGGATTTTGGAGGAGGCAGATGGAGTCCTGGCATAACTCTGGGATGTCCAGTGGGCCAAGCCTTGAGACCAACAGGCATTAGGAATTTTCATAGAGTACCAATCCTTGCTGCTTTTATCTACTCTGGGGCCTCAAAATGATCAAGTCCCCTAAGGATGGTACAGAAAGCCATGTGACTGCCATTGTGTGCCTGGGGCTCAAGTAGGGGGCGCACCTGCAGTTTGGGTCAGGAGGACCACCTGGTTTATCTTCAGAGCTCATGCCTTAAGTCAACACTGAAAATGGGTATTCGTCCCCAAGAATAGCAATAAACGCACAGCCTTGCTTAAGGCCGAGGGTCCCAGGTCTGGACAGGGCTCGTCGTGTACCTGCATCACTTTCCCATCCTTGCCCCGGTACAGCGTGTAGAGCTGGTAGGCTCTGAACTCATGGGGAGGGGGCGGGGGGGAGCATCGGTGCCGGGGCCTCTTTCTAGGAGGATTATGAGCATGCGCACTCTTCTGGTGTCCAGGCTGCTGGTCTGCTGGTGGGGTGGGGTCAGAAAACGCAGACACCTGTGGGAGAGGAAGAGCCAATACCCCTGAGCACTGGGACATCTGCAGGACTGATGCCCAGTGCACCACGCCCATCTCACCCACCTCTGACAGAGAACCCGGCTTGCTTGGTCTCATGGCATTCCTCTCTAAGCACCCCATGTCAAAAGAAATCGACCAGCCCACTAACCTTGTGTTTGAAGTTGGCCAGATTTCATTTTTGTGCTCTGGCTCCCAACCAGCAAGCCAAGCAAAGCGGCGTTTTTAGCTACTGGGCATGACGCTATCCCAGGGCCCTCTGCCAACCCATCTCCCAGCCCTCCCCTGGCTGTTTTCACGGGCCTCCAGACCTTGGGCCTTGACTTTCTCTGCCGATTGTCCTTTGCTCTGGGCTCTGGGGAGGCAGACAGGAAATCTTCTCTGGCCTCTTCTTTTCTGGGTACAGCATGTTCGCTGCTGGGGGTGTCTCCTGCTGAGACACTTCCCTACAGAGGAAAGAAAAAAAGCCCAGAAACCAGTTCTAATTGCCCCCCTCTGCCTTTTTCTGTAATGGTGTAAAATTCTGGTTGCAAGACGGCATCCACTAAGGGACCCAGGGAACTCTGAGCCGATGACAAATCGGGAACACTGCCTGCTGACCGACCCGGACCGTGTTCCATTTTCCCAGTCACTCGAGTATTTGACTTTGCCTTTATTAGGGGCCAAATCAAACAGTCTTGGGTCTAATTCTATATTCTAGAGCTTCAGGAACCTACCACAAACACCTCAGCATTAGAGATTTTTTATTTATTATTATTTTTTTGCATTTCAACAACCACAGCAACAACAAAAATACCATTCATTCTCTGAGCTTGGACCTCACAATTCATAACGGAGTATGAGAAACCTCTAAAACAACAACAAAAAATCACATTTCCAGTCCTTATGGAACTCTTACCAATTAATATATACAATATACCTACAAGAACTTAATCAGAGTTACACCGCCTTAAACCTGGAAATGGATAAGATTTTAAAATAGAATAATGAGGACTTAGTATAAAATTTTATGGGCCAAAAGTTGTCTTTATATCCTAGCCTTTCTCGTTCTGGGAGATCGGCAAGGCACGGTGCATTCCATGGCTATGGTGTCTCGTCGTGCCGGCTGTCCCCGTACGAGGGCACCTGGCAGAGGGACCTGAAATCCAGCTCGGGCACTCTTTACCATATGTGCCCCGAGTGGGGCTGGGGTGCCCAGGGGGCGTCTTCTTCTCAAGTCTCACAGAGGAATGACATGGGCGACCATAGCCTCAGTCCACTCCCTAAGCAGAAAGGAAGGAAGCAACCTAGGCCAGCGGGTGTCAAACTGGAGTCCGCATCAGAATCACCCGCAGGGCTTGTTCCAACCCAGCTTGCCGGGCCCCTCCCAGAGCATCTGATCCAGGGCTTCTGCATTTTTAACAAGGTCCCAGATGATACAGTGGACACCACGCTTTGCCAGCCACTGCCCTATACGATTAAGGGCACAGTGTCCCAGGCGGAGCTGTCCACATGGTGGTGACAGAACCACAGATAGAGGGGGCTAGAAAAGACCAACAGGCAGGCGCACGATCTGAACCCTTGGAGGAGTGGAGGACAGGGAGTCGAAGAGAAAGCACGGACAGCGTTTGAAGAAGCAGTGGAAAGGAGAGACAGAGGGCGTGGCCGCTGCCCCAGGAGCCCAGAAGCCACGTGAGTCTCCCACCCTCTGGGAGGGAGTGAAGTTGGGGAGGCGCAGGAGGGCTACCCCCCACCTTGCTTTGTGCCACCTCATCTCTTGGCACAGACTGAGCTCTCCTCTCTTCCTTGAGCCTCTCTCTCTTTTTCCTCAGGCTTCGCCCACGACTGAAGCGCAAGACCTGAAGGAGGCAAGAGGCATCGTTACAAACCGCCGGTGCGCAGCATCAGCACGATGGACTCGTCCTTGGACCCGGTGCTCTGATCTAATGCAGCTTCCCGCCTGGCGGGAGACACCCAGCGTTCACGTCCACAAGTGCTTCCAGACTGTCTACTAGGCTCCCGAGGTCCCATGCCAGGCTCTCTAAGGACCCAGAGAGGAGGAGCCCCGATCCCTGATTTCCAGGAGCTTCAGGTCTAGGATAAGAACAATGGCCCCATATAGGCGTATGCAGGCTGTGCACGGCTGAACTCCAGGGACCACCGCTCAGAGAGACTAGGACAGGCATGGCATCCCCCAGAGTGGTAGAACATGGCAGCCCCGGGCCAGGCACAGGCTCACTATCTTGGTACACGGGACTGAACTAGCCCATCAGATTTTCTCTCGATCTAACTGTATTCAAGGCATGGGGAGTTTGAGTCAAACACTGAGGTGCGTCTGTGAACCACAGTACCCACCATGGGACAGGAATCTCCTCCTCAGAAGGAAGCATTTGGTCTGCCCCTTCGAGTACGGGAGTGGAATGGACACAGGCAGGTAGACATGGGGTCTGAGACCCTGATTTTGGAACCCAGCAGCAGCTGGTTGTAAAATCTTTGGGCAAGTTCTTTGCCCTCTCTGCATTCCCCAGTGTAAATATGGGGAGTTAATAGAATTAACCAAGACAAGCAGCCGGCTGGGACACGCTGGACCATCAGTCACTGTTAGGTGCCTTCTTCCTGCCCCCGTCCCTAGAGTACCTTGATTGACAGAGGAAGTTTAACAAGGGTACAGATCTTTGAGCTGGCAGAAACCTTCAGTCTCTGGCTCAGCTCCATACCCTTCCCCCAGCCCCTTGCTCCCAGTTCAAGAAGCACCCACCCCACTTTGACTAAGGGGTCTAGGAAGTCCAAACACTTTTTCAAGGTCCCCAAATTTTTCTGCAAAGAAACAGTTGGTCTTCATATGTAAATAGTTCAGCATAGTTTTCAGCTCAATGTTCAACTTCATGTTCATTAAATTCAAGTGACACTATTACGAGACAAAAAGAACCTCTACAGGCAGCAGGAGACCCCTAAATGAAGAATTCTGGACAACATCTGCTTGTGGCTGAACCAGATTTTTAAATTGTATTTTCATCCCTGAAGTCAACAGCTCTGAAAGTGACCTGGAATCCTGGGTCCACGAGGTTAAAATTACCTTCATGATATTACCACAATGTCGGCCGCCTTCTCTCTCACACTGAGTGTACAGCGGTGTTTACCAGAAGCTGCACACGATACGCCAATGGATCACATGTGGAAGTAAAGGAGGGCCCTCCCATCTTTTTAGGAAAACAGTATGGAGATTTGCAGAAATGAAAAATACTGCTATACTGCTACTTACTCTTCTCACACAACTTGTTTTGATAAAGTTATTTTTCAGAAAATCAACTTCCTTTTGTGGTAACAGAGTTAAAAATGTTTATTATTTAAAAACACTTTGGAAGTTGAATTTCAATTACGGTAACTATTAACAGATATAAACACAGCTCTTTATGGGCTTCTAGAACGTTATGTGTCCCTAGACCAAAAAGGTCTGAGAGCCACTGTCCTAAGCCCTTTCTTAGCTAAATTCAGACTCACTAGGCAGTCTAGTCTGATGCGAAGTGACTAGCGCCCATCGCTCATTCAGCTTATGGTCTGCCAGAACAGAATACAGCCCAGCATTCACCCAAAATTCACTTTCAGAAGCATTTGTGAACCGTATCAATCTAAACTGAGAAGGGATACTCACAGGTCACCCAAATCACCAGAATAATTCCCTCCATACAGCATGTTATTAGCCAGTGAAAATAACTTTGCATGGCTTACAGCCTTTCTCAGCGAGCCATATCGTCTACCAAATGGAATGTCATCAATCTTTTCCAGTTCACAAAAATCAGGGTATACGGATCCTTACAGAGTAACCTCGAAGGACTGCCATTGAAATCCATGGTCAACTAAGGTGCCAAGGCAAGGAGTTTCCTGTTTCACACAGAGGAAGGCTAGTTCTATCACCTCAGAACAGAAGAACAGCCTGTGTATAATTTTGTGCATATGTGAAAGTTCCTTCTTCATATTGAGAATAGAGTTTAGCTTATATAATCACGTAAAAAACTTCCATAAAATGTCATCCTGTTTGCTATTCAAGTGGGTGTGGAAAAACCGAAGATTTTTTTGTTTGCTTTTAAGGGAAACACTAAAGGAGAATTACATAGGAAAAAGGCCCACGGTAAAGTTTTTTCTCTGTGAACTCAGATCCCTGAGATCTGGAAGACAAAAGGCAGGTAGAGTTAGAGGCATGTAAGTCTGTGTGCCTTGGGGATACTCCACGCCACAAAGTTTGATGATCATCATACAGCTAAGAACAGAGGTGTCCGAACTGTCAAATGCTGAAATGCTGTGTAACAGAGATGGATTCTGACCTTTAGGATAGCATCCCTTACTTTCTGATCTGTAAGAGACCAATATTTTTCTATCAGGATTCATTGATGTGATTCCATTGATGATTCATTTGCAATAGTTGGAAAGAGGTGGAAACTTTTTCCGAAGCACCACCTGACTTGTTCCTGTCAGGGGCTCCAGAGACTTCCAGACACCACTGAGGACCCACTCCATGGGCGACAGGCTGACCAGTTTTCAAAAGGCAAAAATCTTCACCTCTTCCAGATACTGCTAATTATATCAGGTAGGTTTAAAAAAAAACATAAACGAGGGGTGCCTGGGTGGCTCAGTCGTTAAACATCTGCTTTGGGCTCGGGTCATGATCCCATGGTCCTGGGATCATGACCGGAATCAGGCTCCCTGCCTGGCGGGAAGCCTGCTTATTCCTTCCCCACTTCCCCTGCTTGGGTTCCCTCTCTGTCAAATAAATAAATTAAAGTCTTAAAATTTAAAAAAAAAAAAAAAAGAAAGAAAGAAAAAGAAAGAAAGAAAGAAAGAAAGAAAGAAAGAAAGAAAGAAAGAAAGAAAGAAAGAAAGAAAGAAAGGCCATACAGACCTCTGGGCTGATGGGAGTCAGGTATGTCAGGGTCCTATCTAGAATCTTCCTCTGGCTCTCTGAGACTTTACCTACTTACAGCATCAGGCATATTAAGATTGAAAACGAATCTATTTTTGCTGTAATGTAACAGAGTACCTCTAATCAAGAAGTAAACCATTTCCTTAATATTGGACATTTAGATCCAAATTATTATAACAAAATATTGGACAGCAACAAAAAAGCAAACTGGCTTCCACATGATGAATAATTATGTGAACTGCAGAACATTTTCCTATTATAATTAAGATAAAGGGCAGGATACAAAAGGGTAGTATATTGCAGGCACAATTATCAAAATTAGGTGTCTGAAAGGTAATATGAAGAAACAAAAAACCGTTATTTCAGGATGCTAAAATGAGGAACAGCTTATACATTAGTAAGTGTTAGATAGTTTCAATCTCAACTCAAATGATATTAATTTTAAGTTAAATGATGCCGCAAATACCATTACATTCAATAAAAGGAAAGAACACCATTATATTTGACTGCCTCTATTGGACATTAACTGCTTTGTTTGCCTACAATGGATCCCTTTCTCCCACCTTTCTCTAGGAAAGGCCCCTTCCAACCACACAGTCAAATGGATACAGCTGTCTTCCTAACGTGCCTGTCCTACTTGTTCAGGGTGTTTGTCCCAAGCTCGTCAATCACGATCCTCTTCTGTATCATTTAAACCAGAATCTTTTCCCCAAGCACTTGGGGAGTTAAAGTCCACAAAGCCAGTAAGGACCAGGAACCAGCCACAGAGAAGAAAGGATGCCCACGTATGAAGACGAACTGCTGAAACTTAAGTCTCTGGTTCTAGTTATCCTGGGGGCCTACACGGATTCCTACATTTTCCACTGCCTGATTGTGAACCCATCAATTTCCTACTTAAAGTAGTTTGAATTGGCTCTAATAGATGGTCACCAGAGAATCCCAACAACTTTGCAGCCCCACATCAGCCATATAATGGAAAATCCAATAAATCCTACCTGGGGAGCTTTAGTGAGGAGAAGAGCAACTTCCGGATTATTGTGGTAGCGTGCAGTCTCCAGTGGAGTCTGGCCTGCCTAAGAAAAGGCACAGGGGAGGACAAGTGAGTAAAAGACACCAGCCCTGCCCACACCTAGCCCCCAGCGGGGACACTCAGCCACACCGCAAGCTCAACAGATACAGTCACACGTAAGACCTGGCCCTGCTCTTGAGGCCCACCGCGGTCAGCAGGGGAGCCAAGTCACACCCAAGGGCACAGTGACTAGCAGCACACAGCAGTGGTGGGTCAGTGCGGACCCTTGCGGAAGCAAAGCCCTAGAATGCTTGCCCACCAAGGAATCCTTCCTAGAAGAGAGAGGAGGGAATGTGAAAGGCAAGGTCACGGTGGAAGCTTTCAGCAGAAGAAACACAAAGGACCATCACATGCAGCCGAGCAAGGAGTCTTCCCTGGAGGACACTTGGAAGGACAGATGAAGCCCCAGCCAGTCTCAGGACCTGGATTGTAAAGAACAATTAGGAAGCTATGGCCATATGGCAGACTCGAGGGAGATCAAGCCGAAAGGTAGGAGTTGATAACTGAGGGATTCAAAGGAAGGGAAAGACCTCAGGGGACAGGTACGGTGACGCACCACCCGATCAGGTGGGAGCTGTGAGGAGGAGGAGAGTGGGGACTTTTGTCAGCTCCAACACTCCCCAACTCTCCACACAACTGTCCGGCCCCCAGCCCGTCTGAGTCTGTGCTACTTCAGGAGGGCAGAGACCCCAGCTCAGCCTCAAGGAAGAAAGGGCACCTGAGCCAGCACCTGCCACAGGGCCCAGGAGAGAGACGGAAGGGGGGAGGTGGGATACTGAGAGAGAGAGAGAAGGGGATTATGGAGAAGAAAATTTTGAGGATGATTAATCTGACGGTCATGTGGCCACTTTTCTGAGAAACCAATCCATGTATAGGGCAGGAACTCCCTTTCCATAACATTCACTTGTCAGTTTACTCCGACACCCATGACCTTCCCTTGCCTGGCAGGATGTGCTCACTTGAGCTAGGAGTCTAAAGATAAATGCTCTGGGCTCAACAGTTCACGAGCAAAGCTTCCCTCAAGTCCACCTCTGGGGTCCTCAGCTTTAGCAGAAACCCAGCTCTTACAGAGTAAGGCTGGGGAGCTTTGTGCTTTTTGCAGAGTAAGACTGGGTAAGGCTAGGTGCCCTGCGGGAGTGAGGTAGTAACAACACCCTTCATTCTGGAAAGGGGTGGAAATGATTTTCAGAAACATCGTTGCAACTTCACTTACATTATTAACAATGGTCCCATCTGCTCCAGCTTCCAGTAAGATTTTAACCACTTTCTTGTGATTTAGGGCAGCAGCAACATGAAGTGCTGTGTCTCCAGCCTGAAATTAATAAGAAAGGCTGCTAAACTCCATCTGATAATGGTTTCCAGCCCTCCAGTTTTTCATCCCATGGCCTGGTGGTAGCTTTTCAAATTAGGATTGGCCTTTGATAGGGAATCCTTAGTTCAAGGGTTATGTGGTTCTCTTTTGAGAGGTCTCTTTAAAATGACCTACATACAAAGATCACATTCCTCTCCGAGGGAGGATAGAAGAAATCACAGAATTGAGTACAGAGGGCAAAGTAAATGCTGGGTTGGGGTTGTTGAGAACGGCGAGACCTGAAGCCTTCACCAAGATAGGATAACGGGCACCCAGCCAGGGGCCAGCAGGCTAGCCATCACAGGGCTCTGAACCACGTCCATCTGCCCAGGCACAGGACCCCTTGGTTTCTGAGTACTAGAATGAGCAGAAGCTGGGACAAAGTGGCTACTTCTACAAGTGCTGGGTGGGTGGGGGGTGGGGGGTGGAACCCCAGCACCTGTGGGAATGTAAAGAGCCCACTGGGAATCCCTTCGCAGGCTCAGGGGGTTCTTCATTTGGGTGGAGTCACTGAAAAAAAATCAGCGTTCACGTAAGACCAGCAGTTTTTAACCTCTTACCAAGTAGCCTATAATAAAGTTCATATTTTCTTCATACAAAAGATGGTCAGTCAACTACGGAAGGAGGCTATGGACAACGGCAGCTTCATGGGCCAGTCCCCAAGCAAAGGATATAAACAAATGAGGCAAATACAGATGTGAAGTAATCTGTTCTCTCCCACTGGGCGAGCAGGTCAAGTTCTGGATGATGGGTTTTCTTGGACAGCATGGAAATCCACCTGCCCCGTGGCCCTCGGCCCCCAGGAGTAGCCAGGGCAGTTGTGGTTCACTGCTGAGTCACTTAGTTGTGGGTGCTGGGGGATGCTCTCCAGCAGGGGTTTCCAACCTTGGCTGCAAACTGGAGTCAGCTGGGAGCTTTGAGAACTGTTGCCACCCCAGCCACAGCCCCCAGACCCTGATTGAATTGTTCTGAAGTGTGCATTGGGCATGGGTATTTCTCAAAGCTCTCAGGGGACTGAAACATCCTGCCAAGGTTGAGAAACACAGGTTCGTGGGAGCTGGCTAAGTGTCACCTGTCTGATGAGCTAGAAGCCGCTGGAAGCCTGGAGAATGACAGGAGTAGGTATCTAGCTGGGCCAGTGGTTCTCAATCCTGTCTGCACACTCCGGTCAAGGGCTCTTTAAAAATCCCACTACTTGGATTCTGGTCTTTTAAAACTGCTGTAGGATTCAGTAGTGGTATTTATAATTTCCCTACTGATTCTTGATATGCAGTAGGAGTCAGAAACCACTGTTAATGGCACACAGTTAATCTGAATAATGATCTGTTTTTAAATTTTCAAATATATGCACCCATACTCAGAAAAGACAATGTTATCACTAAATATCAAGTAAATATCAAGACATTTAACAAATTGAAGCTACTGTAAGTCACACACATTACCATAGAACACTGTAATAATCACAGCTTTATGGCAAACCCCCAGGATATGGCACAGATGCTGATCACATACCCGAATTTTCAGAGATCAGAGACTCTATCAGCTCCAAGTGGCAGTGCAAGGAGCAGAACTCACGGAGTCAGGAGACACCAAATTCCCTTGCTTATTAAGCCACATTCCTCTTTGTGGGTTTCATTTGTAAAAGCATTATAAGCAAAACCTGCCCCAGGATCTTCAGAAAGTCTTTGATATGCAAATATGGAGATATGCAAAGGAATGGGAAGAGCAAGCTCCCTCCAGGAAGCCAGATAAACCAGACCACAGATCTCCGTTCAACAGTCACACCTCATCCCAGACTAGAGGCTCCCAGCAGCCTCTAACCCCGCTTGTGCTAACACACCTGCCAGCCTTGTGGGAAGGGGGCCCGGTAGCTGTGGGGAGGACACATGCACTGACCTGGTTCTTTTCATGGACAGAACAGAAAGCACTGAGGAGGAGCTTAATGATGGACAAGTGATTATAGCGTGCAGCAACGTGCAAACAGGTGTCGCCTGCCTGCGGACAGAAATCAAACTCTGAGCACAATCTGAGCAGTTACTGGGGAAAGGGAAAAAAAAAAAAAAAAAAGAAAAAGAAAAAAAATGATTAAAAAACTGGCAGACTAGCATATGTTCAAGGTTATCAGCCTGAACAGGAAGCCTTCACTTTCCCGTGGACGCTCCACCACGAGACCCACAGCTTTGGCTGCTGTCTGCGGCTCCGTGGGTGTTCTGCTGCGCAGACTCTGGGCTTTCAGGTTTCAGATGCTGGATGCCCGCTCCCCACGAGGCCTTCACCAGAGCCAAGGCAGGCTCTCTCTGCTTACCCAGCGCTTGACAGGAACCCATTCACCACAGCCTCTCCTATAGCCCCATGCTCTGGAGCACACGGAATGAAGACCAACAGCACTGCTTTAGAAACAAGCCCTTTTCCATCATGGATTCCTCATGGCTCAAAGGACAGCATGGCAGGGAGAGCACTCAGATCTTAAGATCACACGTGTTCTTAAAAAAGTTCGAGCTGCGTCTCATTTGAGTAGGACCCCAATATCTCATATGGGGCAGAGCAGTCTGGGGGAGCAGAGGAGGAGGCAATCACTGGCGTAAAACAGGGCATTCAGAGAAAAACCTCACGATTATATCTTCCTGAGTGGTCACCAGCTAAACCGCTCACAGAGAAACAAAACTGGAGACAAAGTCAGGACGTTCTGCGGTGTTTTCTTGATATTTTCATTCAAACTTTGTCTAGAGACAACGGCCACTCAGCATAACCTTCTCCCCTGGATTAAGAAGCGTCCAAGCTCAGAGCCCTGGTCCAGGGCATTCTAAGACCCACTCTAGAGGAGTCTGCCTTCAAAGACCATTTTTTGAGAGGAACCCCAGTCGGAGTCTCTAGTCGAGGAATGAGGCCGGGGACTTTTAAAGGAAAGACGCTGCTTGTGGAGGGAGGGGGCATGCCCACGTGACCTCAACGGTCAGGAATCCTCTAAGAACTAGACCCATCATCTCTTCCCAAGGGCACGTCCCTAACTGATTTGTAGACGCAGGCCCTGGAGCATCAGAAGACCTTCCCTGGATGGTACCATCTGACATTCGCTGACTGTACAGCACTATGCGGGCAGAGATTTTCTGGACTCATTTGCAAGCGCATGCTAGGAGAAACATTGAAACAAACCCAGGCTGAGGAGCAGAGGGGAAAAGGATGGGAGAAAAGCAGTGTTTGAGTCTTGATTCCCCTTCTCCTGCCCCTGGCCGACCACTCAGGACGTAGCCAAAAAAACGAACACTTTTTAGACAGTCCCCAAACACGTTTCACATTTTCATTTTCTAGGTGTTAATACTCAAGTATGCTTTTAGGGTTACTTTCCAAGGGGACACAAGAGAGCGCGAGAGAAGCCGGATTTGTTCACCCACATTATTTTTGAGGTCGGCACGGGACCCGCCCAGCAGGAGGACGCGTGTGCTCTGGGAGTGGCTGTTCTGGCAGGCCAGGTGCAGAGCGGTGTTTCCCGCCTTGGAGAGAGGCAAGAGAAGGGAGGACACGTTAGCAACTCGCTTCTTGGCAGACCTGCACCAGGCAGGCTTCGCAGAAGGTTGACGGATACTTGCAAGAAAAAAAAAAAAAAGGTCAATGCTCACATTCTCTGCTTCCTGATTGGTGACCCCGGCAGAGGGGTTTCAGCCGCAAGAACAGTTAATAGGGAATCCAGAAAGCCACAAGAGTCCCATTGGTCATAAAACCTTGGCTCTGCAACTTACTAGTTGAAAGTCACTGGTCAAGGCTCTTCATATGCTGTCCTGAATTCCTTACCTGTAAAATGGAGTGTGACCCCTACATCCTGAGGCTGTGAGGATTAATCAGGAGTACCCAGGAGAGTGTTTACTTAATGGCAAAATGCTGTGCCCGCATGCTGCCTTGTACTCATTTTGGAGAGGACCACAGCCTTCACACCCAACACGGGTAACAGCTGTGGCTACCATACTCCACCAATGGAGTAAAAGCAACAGAGGCCAGGTCCTGTGGGGGCAACGAATGGAGATTAACTTGTATGCCTTCTGCAAACTGTCCGTTCTTGCATTTTCCTTGAAACGTCAAAATTGGAACCAGGGTCAAGGTACCCACCCAGCAGGCAACACGATTACATCCACCGCTTATCATACAGATGGAGACCCTCGTGCTTTGGGGGGCTCCACCAGCAATATGCCATTTCACAGAGACAACCAAGTGTCAGAATAATGTCTAGAGCAATCTTTCAGAAAGAATCCATGACACAAAGAGAACTTTAAAACCGTGCAAAGAGCGCCTGCAAGGCTGCTGATAAAAGTGACAAGAAATGCGGACAGCGTAAGGAGATTCGGTGTTCGTCTGAGCGAGCCTGGGAGCATGCGGGGGGTGGAGTCTACAGGCTCAGTGACTGCTGGGCTGAGCTACAAAGTGGGCTACCATGACTGTGTGGGCTCGGAGCTGTTCACTGCTTACAGCCCTTCCTCACCCGGAGCTGCGACCCACCGCACTGTCTGCCCAGACTCCAACAACGATCTATTCCTCAACTTCTTGAAAATAATGAGTTTTATTTTTAAAAGCAAAACGAAACACAACACACAGAGAAAAACCCTATGTTGCTGGATCACTTACCTCCCCTCTCATACCCTTTGCTCTAAGTAGCCTGGGTAGAATCTTTCTTGCTCACTGCTCCCTCCAAGGAGCCTGAAGGTTACAAGCCTGAGGGCTTAGTGAGCTCCCTCATTATCAATCTTCTACTGCATCAGAGTCACCTGGTGGAGCTGTTAAGACTAAGGGTGTTCAGCTGCAACCCTTCCAGGGACTCTGATTTACTTGGCCTGGGGGTGGAGTCTAGGCGGGTCAGGTGTCAGCCCCAGAAGTCCTCAACTCCGAAAAGCCCTGGACCCAGGGAAAAGTGGGACAGCCTGTCACTCCAGGCCTGGTTACCAGGTAAGTTTACTCCCTCCCCCCATGGTTTTTATTTAAAATTTTCCAGGAGATTTTAAAGCACAGACAGGTAGGGAGCCACTGCTAGCTTCGCTCTCAAAAACAAAGGATCGGCCCACATTTTAAACACTCCATTCCCGGTGCAAGGGTTTGGCCCCTGGCTTGGTGTAATTCTTAGAGCACTGGCAGTAGGTTGTCTCAAAGGTGTTGGCTTCGTGGCAGTTACTTAACGTGTTGAAATAAAAGGAATCTGATGGTTCTAGAACTATGGTTAACAAGCTTTGCTTTGTTAATAAGAAAATATCAATTACCCTGAAAAATACTTGGATCGAGAAAATTAAAAACCATGGGTTAGAACACACAAATGATGGTATATTCAGACACTGGACTATTACTGGGTGAGAAATAGAATGAACTAGTCTCACATGTAACATGGAGGACGCTCAAAAACGTGAGAAGAAGAGATGTCAGGCATGAAATGCTGCTGCATACTCTACGACTGCTTTACATGATGTTCTGGGAAAGGCCAAGGAGGTCGGCAGTTGCCAGGAGCTGGGGGCCAGGAGGTGGGTGGGTGGGAGATCGCCACCCAGGGACATAAAGGAAGTCTTTGGGGCGATGGAAACATTCTATATCTTGATTGTGGAGGTGATTACACAACTGTGTACATTTGCCAAAACTCACACAATATACCTAAGAGGCTGAACTTTATTGTGTATGGATTGTACTTTGGGAGCTGACATTTAGAAAATGTGACCTAAGTGGGAATATATAGGCAGCGGGCATTTTTCTGTCCCGAGTAACGCGTACTTATTCCCCAGACTGGGGCTGATACACTCCCTGAGTAAGTTCTTACACAACAGAATGTTCTTACACAACAGAGGCTCATTCAACCTTAAAAAAAGAAAGAAATTCTATCATTTGGGACATGTATGAACCCAGAGCACATTATGCAAAATGAAATAAGTCCAGATAGAGAAGCAAATACGGGAAGTATCACTTACATGTAGAGGGTGGGGGAAAACGGAAGCGCTGGGAGAGGGATAGAGTTTCAGTTGTAAGACGGGTGTCCTCTAACATACAGCATGGTGACTGTGGTTGATAAACTGTGTCTGAAGAATAGAACTGAAACGTTTACATCAAAAACTTTTTAGAACTGTAAACATGAGATGATGGGTGTGTTCGTTAGCCTGATGGGGGTAATCCTTGTACAACATACACATATCTCCAGTCATCACTTTGCACGTTCTCAATACCTTACAATTTTATTTGTCCGTCATTTATACCTCAGTAAAGCAGAGGAAAGGGCCTTTTTAGAGGCTTTGCCGGAGGACGTGGCTGGTGCAGAACGTGGAAGTCCTGTTCTGGGACAGCACTTACCTTTGCTTGTGACAGTCTCTCTTGTGGTTTTCTGCAATGCCTTTGGGGCCCCATACAGGACAGGAGGCAGTGTGGTGGCTCAGAGGGACTCAGGCTAGTTTATGGACCTGACTGTGTCATGAACAAGTCATGTGTCTTCGCTGACACTACTGGCTCCCAGCTCAGGCTTCCCTATCCATGAACTGGGAACCACTGGCTTCTCAGAGTTCCAGGATCTACGATACAACATGGGTCTGCCTACAACTCCTGTTCCAGACAATATACCACTCTGAAGAAATGAAGCAGCCACCAGTCTCCCAGGCAGTGGCTCAGGCATGATCGGAGATCTTACGATGCATGGACTGCTTCTTTTCCTCATGCTTTTGTCCCATGAGGGAACCATGAGAAACATTAAACCAGTAGACGACAGCGCAAAGCTGTGTGGAGTGCCACGGGAGCTCTGCAGGAAATAGCCTGATGGGCCTTCAGGGAGGGAGAGGCCACTGTCCTGGGAGCCCAGGTTGCAGGTTTATAGGTGGCCATGAGGAGCAGGCTTTCCCCAAGGAAGCGGGGTGGGGGCGGGGACACGGTGAGCCCATTCTGATAACGCAAGAGGCACATACTGGGAAAGGCTCAGGGAAGAGGCTGCCAACAGGCTGAGGCCCCTCCAGCGAGGCCTGAGGAGACAGCGTCAGGTGGGGGAGCTTTACTGGAAGTCTCCTGAGCGGATGAGGAACAGGATGAAGAAGGGACTAGGCAAAGTGGCCAGTCTGCGGTGAGGCTTCTGCAGAGATGCCTTCATTACTAATGAGCACAGAAGGAGGGGGATGAGACATGGTAAGAGACCGGAGGGAGACAGGACGATGCAGAAGAAGAGGTGCTGCTGGCCCCTCCCTGTCTCCAGGAGGAGGGGCTGCTTGCCCAACCTGGGTAAACCAACGGGAAAGTGGCAAGATCCTGGAGAATTCGGAGGAAGACTTTTTGCTCACCATGGAGATTAGGTTTCATTTCCTTTGCTCCCCCAAGCTCCTGCTTCACTACGAGGAGGCTCACCCAGGGACGACAGCCCCCACTGTCCTCACCTGTGAACGGAGCCTTCTAGCATCTGCGGGGACTCACCTTGTTCTTGGCAAGCACATTGGCTCCTGCTTTAACGAGCAGTTTGGCTGACTGGCTAAAACCGTGCCAGGATGCTTCGTGTAGGGCCGTATTCCCGTCCTGAGGAACACAGATGGAGACAGACAGAAAGCACATTATCCGAGACCTAATTCATCTCATTAGAATCGATACATCATAGTGTATTTCCGGGGCACACCACAGCTCCTTTCTCAAATGGGGCTTCTCATCGGAATCACAGAGCCCAGAAAATGATTTCACCAGCTAGTTTCTCCACTATCCCAGAAATGGTACATAACAAGAAACATTTTATATTTTTAATTTAAAATTAAAAAATGGGGGGGGGGAGAGAATTTTAAGCAAGCTCCACCCCCAGCACGGAGCCCAACTCGGGGCTCGATCCCATGACCCTGAGATCATGACCTGAGCTGAATCATGTCGGATCCTTAAACGGCTGAGCCGCCCAGGCGCCCCAGCAAGTACCATTTTGTATGATGTACAATAGATGCCTTAAGGCATCAGGGCTTCAATCTCTCCGGGAACCCCGGTTGAGAAAGGCTCATCCATAGGACACATTTAGCAGGAACATGACGTTCATTCCTTCCCACCTCCATTACCCCTTGCTCCTGGCCCCAGAGAGGACTCTGCAAAGATCAGGCAAGTGAGGAGTCCAACATCATAAGCTGCCGGGCCCAGGAACTGGATAGGCAGATTCTTCTCTTTTTCTTCCCCCAAATTTAATCTCACCCAGTTTAATCCAAAGTCTCAGGGACCAAAACAAATAAGCAGACCCTGAGACAACGGTGACTTGTAAAGAAGATAAACAAGTGTTCCCCATATGTGGCTTTTTAAATAAAAGTCAACCAATTAACACACACAGTTGGTATTTGCTTCACTTCCTCTAATAGAAATATTAAGTGCAGTGAAGTAGT
Source organism: Mustela nivalis (assembly GCF_964662115.1). Taxonomy (NCBI): domain Eukaryota; kingdom Metazoa; phylum Chordata; class Mammalia; order Carnivora; family Mustelidae; genus Mustela; species Mustela nivalis. The sequence continues at coordinate 40,496,511 of NC_139024.1, forward strand.
GGGGTAGGGCTGAGAGGGCTGGGGTTACAGGGAGGGAGAAGCATGCAGAGGAGAGGTGGAGCTGGGCTGGGGGCAGGCGGGTGCACTGTTGGTCACATCTGGCCGCTGGCTTTGGCTTCTCTTTGTCCACACCACGAGACTGGCTGAATGGCATGGATACCCTCAAGGAGAAGGCTAGGTAGGGTCTCAAAGGCCTGGGAGCGGCGTGGTGCTAGGGATGGTAGTGGCCATGTGTGGGCTGGCCCGGGGGACCAACTGAACACCGCAGGAAGCAGAAGGAAAAGTGACTGGATGGGGACACTGGTGAGGGGGCTTCTGGTGTGCTCATAATGATCTGGTTGCTCACCAAGGGAGGCTCAGTCAGTGAAAACTCATTGAACTGCACACTTATAATTTGCATATTTTTCTGTATATGTAGGACACTTCGTTAAAAAGTTGTCTAAAAAAGTAAACATGGGCTGAACTGCACTTAATGACAAAGTTCCCTGTTTTAAGATTAACAATTTAAAAGCAATGATTAGTATAAAATATATCATTGGGATTTCTTAAAGAAATGATTTTGTTCATTTTTTTCCTTCCAATATATTTCCAATTAATTCTAATATGTATATATATTTTTAAAGGAGGGTGAGCAAGTTAATTTGAGTCCAGGGCAATGCCTTCCCCCAGCCAGGCCTCCACAGGCCTCATTATGTCTAGACTTTTTTCTTTACCATTTACATATGTGGTTGCCCACTGCTGCCACAGAACAGGGGGAGGAATAAAAGAATATGATTTGTTGGGATATGAGATACTCTTTCAAAAGAAAGTTGGGCTGGTTTATCATGTTAAAGCATGAGTGAGAAGACTTAGGAAGGATAACATCTCAAACGGTCACAAGATCCCAAAGCAGGGTCCTCAGGCAGCCATGTCCCCCATCACCTTGTCTTGGCGGTCCAGAGCACAGCCTTCCTGGATGAGCGCCGCGATGACGTCCGTGTTCCCCACCACTGTGGCCCGGTGCAAGGCAGTCTGATCCCCCTGCAGAGGGACGTGGAGGCAGGAACAGCAGTCAGCTCTCCCAGCCCTGCCCTGCAGCACTCCCTGCACTGCTCTGACACAAGGACATCTCCTGTCCTCCACTGGAGCAGACCAGCCATCATGCCAGGCAGAGCTCTTCTGTTCGCAAACTCAGTGGGGAACTTCAAACCAACCACAGAACAGCTTCAGAGCTGACCTCAGAATGAGGGTCAGGCACTCACCTGCCGCCTCAAGGAATGGCAGTGTTCAGAGATACGACTGTCAGGTCTGTGAAAAGTGGGTCTGAGAGCTAGACCGCGTGTACCATGCAATTAAGCCAGCAATCTTTACTCCCTGCTGAGTCCTCTATTTGCCTGCTCTTGTTCAGACGCATCACGACCCGGCTGTGTCAGCTAGCAACACTCATGATTTGATGAAGGGCGCATATCTGCTGATCGACTTATATGGGCTGAGGGCAATGCAGCGGTTTATACCACGTCGTCTGACAATTCCAGGGGCTATAAGCTATCACTGCATACGTCTGTGCGGCCTCTTCTGATATGTCATCACAGCATCCTTGCTGATTCATGCTGCCTTTTCTTTAGGATCAGATGCCGGGGATTGCTGACCTTCTCTTTCTGCATCAGGGTGGCAAAGGGAACTTGACCCTTTCCCCTAAGTGCATTTGAGAGAAAGTAAGATAGTCCAGATAAGAGAAAGTTCCGAAGTCTGTGAGAGCACATCTCATCTCTGACATGTACTCAGGAAATCAAGTCGAGACAAATTAAGTCTGGCCTGGGGTCCAAACTGGAATGGGGAGGTAAGTGAACAGTGTGGAAAACTTCTGGTAAGGAGGAAGGGGTGCAGGCAAGGGGGACAGGAGATGTGAATCTCGCACACTCTTGGGAGATACCTAGCACTTCACTGGGGCTCAGTTTCTTAACCTGCACCTGTAAAAGGAGGGTAGGTGCTCCCCCAGGTCTGTCCCTTCCCTTCTTGGGTTCTAGGATTTGGCTGGTAAGAGTTCTGCACAAAACGTTCTAGTGGAGCACCAGAGGGGCAAAGGACATGCCCCAGGGCATCCCTGATCTTCAGCCCAAAAGAGGAAAGAGACTATTATAAGACAAAAAATATGGAGCTTTTTTAAAGAGGGTTGCAGTGATACCTATGAACTGCCTTAATGAAGTACTGCTTCTACTTACTGAACACCTTGGAATCTAGAACAAACAGCAATGCGCATTAAAGTCACTTGACCCAAATAGAAATTCTGGAGGTGGATGGTCGTAATGGCTGTACAACAGTGCAAACGTGCTTAACGCCACTGAACTGTACAGTTAAAAATAGTTAAAATGGTAAATTTTATATTACATGTGTTTTATCACAATAAAAAGCACTTAATGCTATTTAAAACACACGTTTAGGGCGCCTGGGTGGCTCAGTGGTTAGGCCGCTGCCTTCGGTTCAGGTAATGATCTCAGGGTCCTGGGATCGAGTCCCGCATAGGGCTCTCTGTTCAGCAGGGAGCCTGCTTCCCTCTCTCTCTCTGCCTGCCTCTCCATCTACTTGTGATTTCTCTCTGTCAAATAAATAAATAAAATCTTTAAAATAAATAAATAAATAAATAAAACACACGTTTACTTTCTTAAAATTAAAAAAAAAAACTCCCTTTAAAAATCCATGAGGGGAAGTGATTTTTATTTTTCTCCTTTATAGTTTTGAATAGTTTCCTACTTTTTATACTTAACAAATACAGTTTTAGCCACAGGAAAAACTGCTATTTATTGAAAGTCTACGTTGTAACAATACACCGATAATGGGACTGTCCGTGTCTCGGACTCTTTTCTCACTATTCATGTGTAGAACGTAAGGGATTTCCAAAGTGATGGGAGCACATCCAGCTCCAGTATTATGATTTGTCCACTGCCCGCAGCACGACTTATGAGCCCTCCCCCTCAGCATCCTAAACCATTATTCCCATTACACATTAGGTTTAGACTGGGTTTTCTTCTTGACCACCTTCCCAGAGACCCCTTATTCAAAGAGAACCCTTTCTGCACGCCTGCAGTCACAATAACGTGGCCCTGGTGGGTGGGTGCAGGAGGCACATCAAACCATTACACACTCACTTCGAACATTCTAGGAACTATTTCCAGAGGCCACGCACTATGTCCAAACAAGTCATCCTATGAGAAACTGCCCAAGTTTAATTTTAAAAAATCTATGGGAGAATTTCCAAGACTGCCATTTCCCCATCAGAACGGTGACAGGTCTTCCCCAAACGGGCCTCAAGTGCAACTTACAACCTGAGGAGAAAGATGGTGCTCTGGACTCGGCAAGAAGGGGAGACTGCAGCCCACCCTCCAGGGGTAAACACTGATGGGGCCATTTAAATTTCCCACAGACTGCGGGCACTCGAATCTACACTCTGCACTGATGAGAACAACCCTGTCATAGAACAGAACTTAACCATTTGATCTGTGTTGTGCACAAAGCCCAGAACTCATGGGTTGTGTCAGCCACTCTTCGGTCTGAGCCAGAGCACAAGGGGCCTCGGCCAGTTGGGGCACAGTCTAACCTAAGCCTTGCTGCAGGTCAAGTGCTTTATCCTGTTTCACAAGCTGCCCCTCAATCATGAGTTTATGCAGCTTTGGAGCCAGAACATCACTATTATTTATGACTTGCTCTCAGCAGGAATCTTCCATTTTTGCTTCCCTGGAGAGGTCTTTCCTTTGTGAAACTCTAGCTCAACGAAAGAAGCTAAATCTAACTTTTGGTTTAGCCTTCAAAAGTAAATTTCCAGACGGATTATCAAGACTCAAGGAGATCTAAGGACTTGGGTGAGGCTTCCGTGAGAACACTAACTGTCCTAAGCCACTGGCACAGGTGTCTCTCCCAGAGACCCTTGAGGGCACTGCCTGTCTCCAGACCACCGCTTCCCCTCCGTCTTCACTGCCTCAGAGACCTCACTCTGAGCCCGGGGCCTGGCCTCATCAGTTGGATAGAGACTGCGGAGAGTGCCAACGTCAGCCTTTCCCCACCGAAAGTGGCTGTCCTTCAGTCCTGGGACGGTTCTGGAGGACTGAGGAAGGGACTTTCTCGGCTTATAAACACCAGCTACTCGAAAGTTATGAGGATAAGAGCTGAAGGCCACTCAGAGAGATAGGAAACCTATAAGCAAAGGGCCACCCTGGGCTATCTAGCTCAGGGCTACTCTTCCCCAGAACACACAACCCAGTCGAGCGCCTGAGACTCTCGACTGAAACAGGGCCTCCTGTTTTCCTCCTATAAAATTTACTGTGGAAGTATTTCCTCTTTGAAACAGGAAACAGAAAACCACCAAGCGTGTCCTTAATATACACTTATTAGCAGACTCAGGCAGCAACTTTGACACAATCCTTATGCCTATATTATCTAAATACACCATGAAATTCTGAAACTTTGAAAAAAAATGCTGGAAAAAGTATGACACGCTTAACAGCACTCAATAGTTATTTGTTCAGTAAATATTTATTGACCTTCCACTACACTCCAAGGGTATCTAATTCTCATTTTATTAATAAAAAAAAATTTAAAAAGCGAAAAAACTAAGGCTCAGTGCTGTTCAGTGCCTACCCAAGGATAATCAGCTAATTCGGGATAGCATGGTTGGGCCGGAATTCTAATTGTCAAGGCTCTTTGCACTCAACTCCAAGCTATTTCTGCCCCATGAGTCAATGAACCTCAGTGCAGGCCTTAAAAAAGATCAGCTGCCTCTTGATGGCATCCCCTGGCTGAGTGCTTAGCACAAGGCCATGGCCACTCCAGGCGCCCAAGAAGTATCTATTGAATGATTAACTACAAGGAAGCAGAAGGAAAAACACTGCAGCTGGAAACATCGAGAGCCAGCCACCTTGCAGTTTGGCACTTCAGGCTGGAACATGCTGACCTGTTTGCAAAGTGTGTGAACTGCCAGCCCTCAATGTTTCTGACTTCAGTGTTGCTCACTTATGGAACTGAAAGGATTTGGAACCTCTGAGGTCTACATCTTTCTTGTGAAATACTTTTAGTGTTCTCTCTCCTACGTGGTGTAAGAGAACGGGCTCAACACACACAGATGCCAAAGCTAAGCTCATGGAAGAAACCTGAGTCCCACTAAGACGGAACATGTCCCTCTTCAGGATGGATCCCCCCAGGTGGCACAGATGGACATGTCGCCAGGAAGCCCAGAACGGTGCAGGTGTGCAAAGAGAGTTGCTGACCTCTTTTTCTCTCTCTGATCTTCTAGGGTTCTTCCTAGCCTTTCTTCTCTGGTTTTTCTTATTTTTTTCTTCCTTCGTGGCTTTTATCTTGGCCACAGGGTCCTGGACTATTTCTGAGGCGGGGGCCGTGTGGTTGCTCATTGACCAATCAGAGATGGCATTAGAGCTCCAGTGTGAGTTGACAGGATTGGCCGGAAGCAAGAGGGAATTTTCTCCTGGAGTTGCATATTCTAAAGAACTGGTTTCCACAGGTGGAAATTCATAATAATCCCATTCCAGGCCACTGGAGGTCATTCTTCAACTAATTCTCTGTCCTTACCATGACATTAGGAATGTATCTGTAGAATATGAAGTTAGGAGTAAATTCCTCACAACATTAACATTCTCTATTTCTATCCATCATCAAGGCAGGTAACTTCTGAACTGATTTTTTTCCAAAAATGAATGTCCCACCTTCTTTAAAAAAAAACACCCATAGTTTTTGTCTGCAAATTCTTGCATGAATGTTAAAGCTGATCACCCAACAGGCACAGTAAATATGAAGAGAGCCATGAACAATATCCCAGCAAGTTGCTTCAGAACTAGTGAAGATCAACGCGACCTTCTCCTTTCCCAACCATTTTTACATTGTTTTGTTGCTGTGTTTTTGTTTTGTTTTGTCTTGATTTAAGTTATCAGGGAGAAGCAATGTTTACATTGTCTGATTAGGGCAAGAAGATGCAAGAAAAGGCATTATTCCAATAAAGGAAATGAAGGTGCTCCTGTCTAAAGGTAGCGCTGCATTACCTTTGGCTGCCATGTCTCCCCTCCTTGGCTACCTTGTGAAAACTCCTACTTTACTTCCTACCTTGCCCGATATAAACACCCCAGCCTGAGAGAAACTTCTAGGAAGTTAGCATGGCTTCGCTGCATAAGAACACAGTGATTCTCGGAGCACAAGACCTGAAGCAGGACTTGGTTAGGAATGGGTTAGCACCCTGGTGTGGGAGCCTAGCCAGCATGGCCAGTGACGACTTTAATTACGCAAAGAGAAGATGTGATGCATCAAACAGGTCTACACCAGCAACCACATGTTCTGCCTTTTCTGTGGTCAGAATCTCTTCTCTCTCCTTGTATGTTCATTCCTGTCATCTAAGGAGATGATATATAATCAGGAATGTTATGATGGTTACAGTGTGGGGGAAAAATGTATTATGACTCAAGATAGAAATCAATAGCCAAAAGCTAAATCAGCATCTTTTGAAAGTAACATTTTTGATGACCCAATAGGTTCCAAATATAACCAGAGATTTATGAATAATATCAGACAGCCTTCTGACTGTACATAAAATAATGACATTTAGTTATTTCTTTACAAATGCTGTCTGTCACATTTCTGTGTCTGCCAAGTTTTAGAACATTACACAGACAACTAAAGAAAATTAGAAGCACTTTAGTAACCTATACCCTAGCACACCTGAAGGCCTGAAATTTGATTAACACTCTGTAACCACAGTTATTAAAGGTGAATCAGGAAGAGATTATAATAAGTGATAATTCTGTACAATTTTGTGTTCCTCACAAAACTTATTTCTTAGAGTCTTACCACACAAATTAGAGTTGAAATTAGAAAGAGTTTCTGAAAACAGCTTCCAGTCACATTATCACAGCATTTTTTCCTAATAGCTCATAGGAGGACAATTTATATAATCTTATCTATATCCTCCTCTTAGAGAACTTACTTCCTCAAAAGACAGAAGGCAACCCTGTGCACTACATGACATCACCCCAAGTATCCATTTCTGAGTCCATCAGAAATGGATACTTGACTCTAAGAGAGTCAGTCAGAGTCTTTCTCTAGATAATCTGAAAGAAGAGACTCCGAGACTGAGTCTTAATAAAGGCATAGCACTAGGGGGAACTCTTTCAGGAGGCTTGCTTTTTCTTGGATTCAATGATATCAGTTATTTTTTCTTTTGAACAGGTCCTGTTTACACTAAGAGAAATCAAGGTGAGAAGAGGAAAATATTAAGTTTTTAGGGCCTACTTTTTTTCTAATGGTAAGCTTGGTCAATGACCTATTTCCAGTAGGCCTTGCCCACACTCACTCAGGTGTGTGTGTGTGTGTGTGTGTGTGTGTGTGTGTGTGGTATGTATGCTCCTTCATAAGGCAAAATGCCCTCTGAGGTTCTACACTTGGATGGTACTAGATAGGACATGAACCATGATGGGAAAACCACCCCACCCTTACAAACTCTAGCTTGCTACCTAGAATGGATCCCAGGCTTCAAGGGGAAGTTCTTCCCACCAAGGGGACCAAGAAGTGCATCTTCTATCCTCCTGCCTTATCGCAGGTTATACTCACATCATCCTGGACATCGAGGTCACAGCCAGCCTTCAGCAAGATCTGGACCACAGAAAGATGGCCCTTATTGGCAGCAAGATGAAGGGGGGTCCGGCCATGCTGTTAATGCAAAGCAAACACTGATTTCAGAATAGGCCATCAACACCACTGTCCTGTGGGCATCTGGGTGGCTGTTGGTTGAGCTCCTCTGACTCTTGTGTCAGCTCAGATCATGATCTCGGGGTTGTGGGATTGGGCCCTGCGTCAGGCTCTGTGCTCAGCATGGAGTCCGCTTGAGATTCTCTCTTTCTCTCTGCCCCTCCCCCTGCCGACACAGATGTGCACTCTCTCAAAGCAAATAAATAAATCTTTTTAAAAAAATGACCAGTGCTCCGGAGGGGATGGGGGCCTAGAGCAAGGTTTACATAGTGGTAGTCCCCACCCCCTTCAGTCTGATAGGCAATCCTTATAAATTTACCAAAAACTCAAATTTTTAAAAGTTTTTTAAGAATCTTATTTATTTGTCAGACAGAAAGAGAGAGAGAGTGCATAAGCAGGGGGAGCAGCAGAGGCAGCAGCAGAGGCAGAGGGAGAAGCAGGCTCCCCACTGAGCAAGGAGCCTAATGCAGGACTCAATCCCAGGACCCTGTGATCATGACCAGAGCCCAAGGCAGACGGTTAACCGAAGGAGCCACCGAGGTGTCCCTTCACCCAAAATTCAAGTTTGTCTCAGTTAACCTTTGTTACTGGCATTGTGATAAATGAATAAAATTTGAGGACTGACTACTGACGGGCATCAAGGTTCTTTTCAGTGGTTTGCAGAACACTTTCATGTGCACATGTCTCTTTGCCTCTGAGGAGGCTTCTTAGCCCTGTTGCTGGGTCACAGAGGTGACCATCCTGCAACAGCCCTAACATGCAGGCTCCTGAGGTATGACACAGGGTGACACCTAGAAAAACTCTCTTCAGTGTAAATCAACTATGCAGAGAACTGACCTTGCCAAACTCCAAAGTCCTCAAATTCTTCTTCTTTTTTTTTTTTTTAAAGATTTTATTTATTAATTTGACAGAGAGAAATCACAAGTAGATGGAGAGGCAGCCAGAGAGAGAGAGATAGGGAAGCAGGCTCCCTGCTGAGCAGAGAGCCTGATGCGGGACTCGATCCCAGGACCCTGAGATCATGACCTGAGCCGAAGGCAGCGGCTTAACCCACTGAGCCACCCAGGTGCCCCCAAAGTCCATAAATTCTTAAGGAAACATTATGTTCCCTTTGCTTTCTCCCTCACATTCTCTGTGAAGGAATGTTCTCCCTGCTGCTTCAAAAATCATTTAGCCATGGCCCCCACGCATGTTGAAACACACCCTGTGCATCTCATATGGGTCTCTTAATACTGGGATAGTAGTCTCTTACCACCTTCCAGCACCTCGATAAAACTTTCCAAAGAACTTTATTGATATTCTAGCAGGATAAACCCATTAATGATCTCCATAAAGTGTCAGTTTGCCGTAGGCAACTAGGTGTGGAGGAAAACAGAGATAGCAGACCATAAAGAATCTTAATTTCTACCCATGAAATGCAATCAAAGCACTAGAATGCTTTCTCTTCTGTAAAGAAAGAGGTCAGAGCTCACTTTAAAATTAGAATTCTTAATTAAGAAAAAAGTTGCTCCCAAGAAAGTGGGCTATAAAAAGCCTTCATCAAAAGGCAGTGTCTGAGAGGAGTTGGAGTGACCTTCCCTGGCTAGCAATTGTCTCAGTGCACACTGCTTCACCTTGATTCTTTCAGGGGAAGGTCCACAGCCGATCAGACGGAGCAAAGCAAGCGAGTTCCATTCACTGGGCCTAGTCCCAGGCTCCATCTGTCATCACAAGTCCTTGTTGAGGACATCAGATAATGACCTTCAGCAAGTTCCTAAGGCATTATGAATCACAGGGAAGTTTGTCACGTTTGTGAGGAGACAGATGCTTGTGCTGTGAGGAAGGCCGAAAGGATGGTGGGACACAAGGGCTTCTGGGCAACCAGAAAAATCTAAACTCTGATGGGGAGAAGTCTTTGCAGAGATCCTGGAAAAGAGGACAAAGGACAAGGAGTCTCTGGGTGTCAGGTCAAGGAAGCCCAAGGAATATCCTCGCCAACAACCAGATATGACTGGTTGGAAGTTGAGGGCCAAGGAGGCAAAAGGGTTTGTCCAAGTGAACACAATCAGAAGGCAGAAGGAGATGCTGCTGTGGTTCAAACCAGGTCCCATTGAGGAGGGCACTTTAGAGACTATGAATCGCTGACAAGATGGGCTTGGACTAGAGGCACCTTCCTGATCCAGAGTCAGCAGAGACTCCCCTCTGTGGTGAAAGGACAGGCTGGAGGCAGTGGAGCCTCCTGACAACAAGCCCAGCTCAAATCCCAGCTCTAATAGCACCTGTGTGACTTTGTGCACGACGCTCTCCTAAGCCCATTTTCTCACCTATAAAATAGGAATAGCCTCCACTATCCACCCCATAAAAGCTAGAAATAGGATACATGGGGTAATAGTCACTATCTAAGGTGGATTTTCCTTCCCTCCAGCTGTCCTCAGCCCTAACCCCTGAAGACACCCTAACTGTTCCCTCTCCCCCTTGTCAGCTCTGCCCATCTGCCTTAGCAAAGACCGGTGGGATATTTTCAATGGCAAACAGACCTGCGTGAAGGGTTGGAAATGAGATCACTTACACAGTTAGATGAGCTCCTTTTTATATTTTTTAAGGGGGGAGGGGCTGAGGGAGAAGGAGAAAGAGAATCTTTTTACATTTTTTCAAAAAGACTATTTATTTATTTGACAGACAGATTACAAGCAGGCAGAGAGGCAGGCAGAGAGAGAGAGGAGGAAGCAGGCTCCCTGCTGAGCAGAGAGCCCAATGCGGGGCTCGATCCCATGACCTTGGGATCATGACCTGAGCCGAAGGCAGAGGCTTTAACCTGCTGAGCCACCCAGGCACCCCGAGAAAGAGAATCTTAAGCAGGCTCCACACTCAGCACAGAGCCTGACATAGCGCTCAATCTCAGGACCCTGAAATCATGACCTGAGCTGAAGTCAAGAGTTGGATGCTTAATGGACTGGGTCACCCGGGTGCCCCTCCTGCCAGCCAGTCTTGATCCACTTGTCCACTTCCATTTTGAAACACAGCCCGTGGTTTCCAGTTTTTGCATCTCTGCTGTACAGGCATTCTTCCTGGGAATGCCCCTCTCCAAACTATGCCTTCTCTGATTCCCCAAGAAGCATCTCAGACTGTCTTCTCTGTTCCCACAGCAACTGAGCTTCCTCTTTTTTGTTTTGACATTCTGTTTTGAGTGTCACCCTGGACCCTGGTTTTTCGTTCCAACTAGGCCAGGATCTGCCTGAGGGCAAGATAGTGCCTTCCATGAATGATGAAGCAAGTTGACTCTGAGGTGGGATGTGGCCATGTCAAAGAGGAGTCCATGTTCCTCAACCACAGGGACACAGGAGCGAATTCCAGTTCCCCAGGCTTGACCTCAAAGAAATGGAGAGCATGGGGGTGGCTGTGGACTCCGAGTTTTGGGATGTCCCAGCCCCTCAGGAAGTTCAGATACCTAGGGGCTTCATAAGTGTTGAAGCAGGTGCAACAAGGACATGGGGACTTCTCTGAGGAGGGTCAGTGTCCCCCTTGCATGTCTGGCTCCTTTCATGGCATCAGGTGAAAGTACAGTAGCACAAAGGCAGAAGTAATCGGCTTCCCGCTGAGTCTGATGCTGTCCCACTCCTGTGCCCCCGAGTTTCCTAGTTTCCTATGCAAGACCAACTCCCTTAACACACACACATTCACACTCACACACTCACACATCATCCACTAAAGGTGGAGAGGAAGAAAGAAGCAGAAATATATTTGGTTTTCCAGAACATCATATTATGAAAAGCAATAAAAGTCAAGCCAATCAGAAAAGTCGCTGCTTGACCCAGCACACAAAGACACCCCAAGGTCATGCCTAACAAATGGAGAGGGCTGCCATCTCCCTAAGTGTGAGGGGACAAATAATAACTGACCCTTAGAGGGAGTCTCTAAATGGCTCAGACCCAGGATGCATCTGTTCTCATCTTCATGCCCTCAGGACGGGCCAATGGAAGAAATGGGAAAAGGAGAAAAGACTGTGAACTGTGAATGATACGAGGAAGATGTTCTTTTTTTTTTTTTTTTTTTTTTTTGAGATTTTTTTTATTTATTTGACAGACGGAGATCACAAGCAGACATAGAGGCAGGCAGAGAGAGAGAAGGAAGCAGGCTCCCCGCTGAGCAGAGAGCCCGATGCGGGGCTCGATCCCAGGACCCCGGGACCATGACCTGAGCCGAAGGCAGAGGCTTTAACCCACTGAGCCACCCAGGCGCCCCGAGGAAGATGTTCTTGAAGCATCCATTTTTCCTGGGACCTTCCCTAGTCCAATGACCCGTTCAATTCAACGTAACTCAACCCAGGTTCTGGAGGGCTCCGGGAGACTGCTAATAATATGGACAAGAGGAAAAACCAGTAGCAGCTAACACTTATGGGGTACTTACTATGTGGTATCTTAAGAATTTTACATGTGGGGCACCTGGGTGGCTCAGTGGGTTAAGCCGCTGCCTTCGGCTCAGGTCATGATCTCAGGGTCCTGGGATCGAGTCCCGCATCGGGTTCTCTGCTCAGCAGGGAGCCTGCTTCTCTCTCTCTCTGCCTGCCTCTCCATCTACTTGTGATTTCTCTCTGTCAAATAAATAAATAAATAAATCTTTGGAAAAAAAAAAAAAAGAATTTTACATGTGTTAGCTCATTCAGTCCTCCCCGCAACACTATGAGGTAGGCACTAACACTAAGATGAGGAACTTCCATTTTACAGATGACAAAACTGAGGCATGGAGGGACCCTGTCCATTTTTCTGTGTCATAAAGCAAGTAATTTGAGCCTGGATTCACTCCTAAGCCATCTGACTCTGGCCCCCACCCTGACCTGCTCTACCTGCTGCCCACTTTCTGGCCGTGGGGGGCCTCTCTCCTGGCAGAAGGGTTCATCTCTCACTGTTAGGAAGCTCCCGAGGCTCCCAGATGATGACCTCTGGAAATAACCTGGTTTCCTTAGACTCTCAAGGACAAAGAGAGAGTTTTTCTATTCTCACCCTGCGTCGAATCACTTGAGTAGGTTGGCCTGTATATCTGCCCGCCTATACTGATGCCGGAACCCCAGCACCAGAGTTTCTGACACCACTCTCTGTGGTAGGGCCCCGGCATCCGTTGTCATACACCCTCCCCAGGTGATTCTAATGAGTGACCCAGGCTGAGAACCACAGGACCAGTTGAAGAGGGGCCAGGATAATCCTCTCCAAGGCAGCTATAGGCCCTCGGGTGAAACCTGCCACATCGGGCCTGCCCAAGCAAGAGTCATTCCTCTAGCTACATTCTTCCTGAGGCTCTCAACCCCACCTGTCAAGACAAAACACTAAAATACTGCACAGCACGACCCAGAGTTCCTGTTTCTTGAGAGAATGTGAGCAATATAATGACATTACTAAAAATTTGGAAAATCAAAATTCTGTAATTCTACCACCCAATACAACTATCATTTTTTCCAATTATTAACTTTTATTTATTTATTTAAGAGAGAGACAGAGAGTGCTCAAGAGCACAGAGTTGGGGGGGGTGTAGGGGAGGGAAAGGAAAAGGGAAAGAATCCCAGGCACACTCTGCCCTGAGCGGGGACCCCAAAAAAGGGCTCAATCTCCTAACCCTGAGATCATGACCTGAGCCAAAACCAAGAGTTGGATGCTTGACTGAGCCAACTTTGCTCATTTTTATTCAAACGTTTTCAGTGCATCTTTTCTACTGATGCTTTTGCATTGTTATATCAATAGTCACATATAACTCATATAACATCCATCAATAGTCACATAACTATCTTGCTTTTTATATTAATTCTATACCTTCTATAACCAGTGGTTCTCAAACTTTATTGAGCAGCAGAATCTCCTGGAGGGCTTGTTAAAAGACAGATATCTGGGCCCCCTTCCAGAGTTTCTGACTCCATAGATGTGGGGTGGAGACTAAGAATTTGCATATTTTTTTAAGATTTCATTTATTTATTTGATAGAGACAGAGATCACAACTAGGCAGAGAGGCAGGTGGAGAATGGGTGGAAGCAGGCTCCCCGCTGAGCAGAGAGCCCAATGCAGGGCTTGATGCCAGGACCCTGAGATCATGACCTGAGCCGAAGGCCGAAGCTTAACCCACTGAGCCACCCAGGCAGCACAGAATTTGCATTTCTAACAAGTTCCCAGGAGAGGGAAATGTTGCTAGTAGGGGATGACATTTTGAGAGCCACTGGTGTAAATCACTAGTTTTCAAGCTGTTTGCACATCAAATTCACTTGAAATCTTAAAATAAGAACAAACCCAAAATTTACCCCAAAGGACTGTATTATATCAGCCTGGGCTTGGGTGATATGAATATGAGTGTTTTGTTTTTAAGTTCCAGGTGATTCTAATGTGCAGCCAGAAGTTATAAACTGGACCCTTTAACGGTGCCAGTTGCTCCAGCCTGCCTGGTATCAGGAGAGGCCAGCTGAGACCAGCAGTCGTGAAAGGACCCAGGACCCTGCAGGGGATGCAAATTTCCCTTGATCTAACCAGGGCGAGACAGAGACTCAGCACCTGCCCACCTCCAGGGAACTAAACGGCAAAGGGCCTTGACATGTTGCCAGGCAATAACCACAAAAAAGTGGCCCCAGTGTCAATGAGTCTAGGGCTCTGGTCTAGGGTGCTACTTTGTTCTGGCAGGTCAGCCCAGTGGGTCCCAACTTCCAGGAGAACTACTGCATGGGAACAGCAGAGAGAGTCCTGTTGCAGCAGGCGACCTGTAAATTACACTCACCAGTGACCATACAGGGTGTGCAGAATGAAGGGATCCCTGCTGCTCATTCATAAGAGGCCAACCCCAGCTGGAGGGGCTAGGCTCTGTCAGGGAGCATTCCAGGAGGAGGATTCCTGTTCAGATAAAGATCTCCTACCAGTGGGGATGACAAGGGAGACCAGCCAAAGGTAATGAGCTTAAAATATACCTTGAAAGGAAGCAGAGGTGTTCTGTTCCCAGCAGGTGTTCAGAAACGGTGCTTAACCCTTCTCACCCAACAACCCTAGGCAAGGCATCTACTGGGGAGGCCTCCTAAGGAAGGGCTGAGTCCCAGGGACCATGTGAGAACCACAACAGACAGAAGCCTGACAGACTCCTTTTCTATAGACTCCACAGGGCCATGACCCTGGTCACTTATTAATCTAGCCAAAATCCAGATGTTGAGTCCCGGCTCCTGTCTCGTGCTGAGGTGTCCCAGATCTTAGTAGAGAGCAGGCCCTTCAGACCGATAATACCTGTGCCGTGAATGATAAGCCCTGACCCTCCAGCAGCTGCCGGGTCTAACAGAGCAGGCCTGAAAAGTGAGAAGACGATATATACAAATGTCGAATCATTATGTTGTTTGCCTGTAACTAACATAATGCTATATGTCAATTACATCTCAGTAAAACAGTGAGAAGAAAGGGTGCTATGCTTACCCATTCTTGGAACACCATCTTTAGCTAATGATATGCTTATGACCAAAGTCACATAGAGACCTGGGCAGAACCCAAAGGAATAAAAAGGCCAGAAACTCTGAAGAGAGGAGAGGCAAGGGTGAAGGAACCGGAACACCGTAGAGGCAAGGGTGAAGGAACCGGAACACCGTAGCTCAAAGAAATAAAACAATTAAACCATCTTAATTGGAGGCTGTTACAAGGTTTGCAGTTGCACAGACGTTACCCACGTGAAGGTAAACTGTTCAGGGGGGAAATGCAGGGGAAATGCAGGTTAGATACCGTAATAACTTCAAAATGACGATGCTTCCTTTCTTCAGGAGATCATGAAATCGATCAGGGACATGCAATCTTTACTGAGGCAAGAAAGAGCTGTCTATGTTATCTGTGGCATTAAAGAAAGAAGCAAGGAAAGAGAAAGGTAGGAGGCAGGAAAGATGCAAGGCTGGGAAAATAAGAGTGACGTGTTTTAGAAACAATATAACGATCAGATTGATAACGGGCCTGAGAGTTTAATTTGGAGGAGTATAGTAAGACTAACAGAGGTTCTAGAACTTTGCAAGATCACAAATCCAGTTTCTGGCAGAGCTACATAGAGCTAGAATTCTGGCCCTTGGACCATCATTTAGATTTTAAGTTGTAGAAAACCCCCACCAGGGGCACCTGGGTGGCTCTCTCAGTTAAGCATCTGCCTTCAACTAAGGTCATGATTTCGGGTTCCTGGGATCAAGCCCCTTCAGGCTTCCTGCTCAGCTGGGAGCCTGCTTCTGCCTCTGCCTCTTGTTCTCTTGTTCACTCTTTCGCAAATGAGTAAGTAAAATCTTAAAAAAAGAAAGAAAGAAAACCCCCACCATCTTTCTTAGGTGTTCCGAGACAGTCCTCTTCTCAGACACAGTATTCTCCAAATCTCAACTGCAGGGAATGGTGTAGCTTTGGGATGAAAAATTCAGTCCTTCTCAGGCTTATGATTCAATGAAAATAAAGTTATGAAGGCATTCAGAAGAAAATAGGCAAAGAAAAAGTGCCACGGATCAAAAGAGACTGAGACAATAGAACTTTTTATTTTTTAAAAAAAAGTTGATAGTTTCAAAAGCCTTCAGAGGAGCTCCTGGATGGCTCAGTCGGTTAACCATCTGTCTCCTGAGTTTGGCTCAGATTATCATCTCAGGGTAGTGAGAAGGAGCCCTGCACTGGGCTCCTCACTGGACATGGAGTCTACTTAAGATTCTCTCTCCTGGGCACCTGGGTGGCTCAGTGAGTTAAAGCCTCTGCCTTCGGCTCAGGTCATGCTTCAAGGGTCCTGGGATTAAGCCCTGTATCATATCGGGCTCTCTGCTCAGTGGGGAGCCTGCTTCCCCCCCACCCCTGCCTGCCTCTCTGCCTATTTGTGATCTCTGTCAAATAAATATAAAATCTTAAAAAAAATTCTCTTCCTCAGTCCCTCCCCCCTAAAATAAACAAACAAACATAAATAAATAAATAGTTTCAGAGCTTTGCTCCTTAGAAAAGTATTTTGTCTACCTATCTACTTGGATGAGTAACATCATATCGTAATGAGACTATAGGTGATAAAAAAAAAAATAGTGAGACATTAAATACCTTGAATGAAAAAAATTAGGATCCAAGAAAATCTAATTGAAAGAACAGGCTAATTTTCATAAGACAAAGTGAAATAGGGGTAGATGTAAAATTCCTGTGCTAAGGATCAAGAGCCCAATCACCCAAGGGCAGGGGTACAGGAACTGTCCCATAAAATAATCCTCCTTTTTCCATGATCAGTATCCTACGCCAAAAGCTTCATAACGTTTCTCTAAGTCTTACTTTGGGGATGGCCTGGTAATCATAAATAATTTAGAAAGATGATTTGAAATGTATATAATGACTTAATAATAAATAGTTCCTTTTGAGGCGATCCAGTAACTACTAGGGTTGGGCTTAATAATAAATAGTTCCTTTTGAGGCTTGCTTCTAGAAAAATCCACCAGCAAGAAGAAATATTTCAGGCAACTTAATTGGCTATTAAGGATTCCATCAGCTTCTGTAGTATATCTATACCTAAGTGATACAGCTTCACTTAATGGCCTCCGTTTTCCTCCACAGGTAGCCACTTAGACAACACTTTCAACTGGTTGATGCACTGACAGAGCAAAACATGGTAGTTCAATGCATGATGAGCTATGGTCGAGATAAGAACTGTCCTCTCATATTTTCTGGTTTTTTACTACAAACCACTGTCTTTTCAGTAACTATTAATAAAATCATGTAGTTTCTCCTTTAATTTTAGTATACTGAATTATGGAACAATCCATGAATTCCTAGACCAAATTCCATGTGATCACACTGTATTCTTCTTTTGATAAATGCTGTATCCTTCTAGTAATGTTATTAAGAATTTTTGTATCTATATTTGTAAGTGAGACTGATCTATACTTCTTGTACTGTATCTTTCTTTCTCTCGCATTCATATTTACTTGGTTTCTGTATTCAGGTTGTGCTGGTGTCACAGACTAAATCTAGCTTTCCATTTTGTTCTAGGATTTACAATAGTTTAAATAACAATGGAGCTAATTTTTTGTTGTTGTAAAAAGACAGAACAGGGCTAACCATTTGGCCCTAGTACTTTTTAAAGTTACATCTTTAGGGTGTCTGGGTGGTGTGGTTGATTAAGTGACTGCTTTCGGCTCAGGTCATGATCCTGGTGTCATGGGATCGAGTCCTCACATCAGGCTCCCTGCTCAGCACGGATTCTGCTTCTCCCGAAGACCTCTCTCCTTTCATGCTCTCTCTCTCTCATCTTCTCTCTCTCTCTTTCCCTCAAACAAATAAATAAAAATCTTTAAAAAAAAAATAAAGTTACATTTTTAATTATGTTTCTAATCTTTTCTATGGTAATTAGACTAAGTTTTTTGCTTCTTTTTGGGTCAATTTGTTACTATTTTTTTAATTGTGGTAAAGTATACATAACATAAAATTCACTATTTTAACCATTTAGGTGTACAATTCATTACATATAGTCACAATGTTGTACAACAATCACCACTATCAAATTCCAAGTTTTGGGGGTATCTGGGTGGCCCAGTCAGTTAAGCATCTAACTCTTGATCTCAGCTCAGGTCTTGATCTCAGGATCGTGAGTTCAAGCCCCACACTGGGCTCCACACTGGGCATGGAGCCTACTTAAAAATTTTTTTTTTAGAAATTAACAAATTAAAATACAGAAATACAAAAAAAATACAGAAATACATAAATTCCAAATGTTTTCATTATTCCAACAAACTATATCCATTAAACAATAATTCTCCATCCCCGCAGCTCCTCTCAGCCCCTGCTAACCTCTATTCGATTTTCTGTCTCTATGAATTTGTCTATTCTAAGTACTTCAGGTGGAATCATACAAAAGCTGTCCTTTTGTATCAGTCTTATTTCACTTAGTATGTCTTCAAGGTTCATCCATGCTGTAGCATGTGTCAGAATTTCATTCCTTTTTCAAGCTGAATAATATTCCATTTCATGAGTACAGAACATCTTGTTTGTCCTTTACTCTGTTGATGGACATAGGGGTTGCTTCCACTTTTGCTATTGCGAATAATGCCGTAGGAACATGGGTGTACAAACACCTCTTCTAATCCCTGCCCTCACTTCTTTTGCGTGTATACCTAGAAGTGGAATTGACAAATTATATGCTAATCCTATGTTTAACTTTTTGGGAACCACCATACCATTTTCCAGAGTAGCCATACAATTTTACATTTCTGCCAGCAATGTGCAAGTGTTCTAATTTCTTCATGTTCTTAAAACACTTCTTTCCTGTTTGCTTTGTTTGATAATAGCAATTCTAATGAGTGTGAGGCATCACATTATGATTTTTATGGATATTTCCCTAATGACATTTCCCTATTAAACATCTTATCAAGTTCTTATTGACCATTTATAGATCTTTGGAGAAACAGCCATTCAAGTGCTTTGCTTATTTTAAAAATTGACCTGTATTCACAAATCAATCAATGAGATACACCATATCAACAAGAGAAAGAATAAGAACTATATGGCCATTTCAATAGTGAAGAAAAAGCACTTGACAAAGTACAACATCCATTCATGATAAAAACTCTGAACAAAGTAGGTTTAGAGGAAACAAACCACAACATAATAAAGGCCATACATGACAAACCCACTCCTAACATCATACTCAATGGTGAAAAACCGAGAACTTCTCCCCTAAGCTCAGGAACAAGACAAGGATGTCCACTCTCATCACTTTTATTCAGTATAATACTGGAACTCCTAGCCACAGCAATCAGACAAGGAAGTAGTTAACGTGTTTTCATTTGCTTATTTGTCAGCTGTATATTCTCTTCAGTGAAATGTCTCTTCGGGTCTTTTGTCCATTTTCTAACAGGATTGTTCATTATTTTACTATTAATACTATTAATAGTTTTTTTATACATTCGGATCTTGTCAAATATGTGGTTTGCAAATGTTTTCTCCCAGACTGCTGGTTGCCTTTTCGTCTTCTTAATGGAGTTCTTCACACAGGAGAAGTTTTTAAATTTAATGAGATCCACTTTATCAAGTTTTCCTTTCATGTATCATGTTTTTGTTTTTGTTTTTTTATTAAAGATTTTATTTATTTATTTGACAGAGAGAAATCACAAGTAGATGAAGAGGCAGGCAGAGAGGAAGGGAAGCAGGCTCCCTGCTGAGCAGAGAGCCCGATGCAGGACTCGATCCCAGGACCCTGAGATCATGACCTGAGCCGAAGGCAGCGGCTTAACCCACTGAGCCACCCAGGCGCCCCTCATGTATCATGTTTTAGGGGTAAAGTCTAAGAACTCTTTCCCTGGCCCTAGATCCTGAAGATTTTTTCCTAAAAGCTTTATTATTTTACATTTAAGGTCATGATCCATTTTGGGTTAATTTCTGCATACAGCATTCAGTTCATTTTCTAAAACTACGGATGTCCACTCGCTCCAACATCATTTATGGAGAGTTCCTCTACTGAATTCCTTTTGCTCCTTTGTGAAAAATCAGTTGAACATATTTGTGTGGGTCTATTTCTGGGTTCTTAATTGTGTTCTATTGATCTCTGTGTCCATCCTTCCATCAACACCACATTCTCTCAATAACTATACCTACATTTTCAGCCTTAATATCAAATAGAGTAATTCCTCTCAATATACTTTTTTTAAAGCTATTCTACGGTCTATGCCTCTCCACATACATTTTAGAATCTGCCTGTCTATACGTGCAAAAATCACTTTGCTGGAATTTTAAAAGAAACTACATTTAACCTACAGATAAAATTAGAGAGGACTGTTATCTTCACTATGTTGAGTCTTCTAACTATGAAGCTGGTATGCATCTCTATTTAGGTTTCCTTTGATTCATTTCACCAACCTTTTATAACTTTTCAGATCCTGAATGTGTTTTGTTAAATATATACCTAAGGACTTAATTCCCTTTAATGGGACTATAAAGGGTATTGTGTTTTTAACTTCCATTTCCACATGTTCACGGTTAGTATATAGCCATGCAATTGATTTTTGTGTGTTGATCTTCCATCCTGCAAGTTTACTAAATTCTCTTACCAATTTTAGATTTTTTTTAAAGATTTTATTTATTTATTTGACAGAGAGAAATCACAAGTAGACAGAGAGGCAGGCAGAGAGAGAGAGAGGGAAGCAGGCTCCCTGCTGAGCAGAGAGCCCAATGCGGGACTTGATCCCAGGACCCTGAGATCATGACCTGAGTCAAAGGCAGCGGCTTAACCCACTGAGCCACCCAGGAGCCCAACCAATTTTAGATTTTTGTTGATTCTTTGGTATTTTTCATGTAGACCATCATGCCATCTGCATACAAAGATAGTGTCATTTCTTCTTTTCCAGTCTATATGCCTTTTCGTTCTTCCTGCATTATTGCAGTGGTTAGAATTAGCACACGGTACTGAATACGAGTGGTAACAGCAGCAGACATCCTTCCCTTGTTCCTTAAAGGGGAGTTCAGTGCCCCACTATTAAGTATGATGTTAGCTGTAGTTTTTTTTTTTTTTTAAGATTTTATTTGATAGACACAGATCACAAGTAGGCAGAGAGAAAGGAAGAAGCAGGCCCCCCGCTGAGCAGAGAGCCCAATGTGGGGCTTGATCCCAGGACCCTGGGATCATGACCTGAGCCGAAGGCAGAGGCTTTAACCCACTGAGCCACCCAGGCACACTCTAGCTGTAGGTTTTATAGAGGTGCTCTTTATCGTGTTGAAAAAGTTCTCCTCAATTCCCATTTTGCTGAGTGTTTTGTTTTTGTTTTTACCATGAATGGGAGTCGGATTTTGTCAAATGCCTTTTCTGCATCTGTTAAAATGATTACATAATTTTTTTGTTTAGCTTATTGTTATGGACTAAATGTTTGTGTCCCCCAAAATTTATATGTTGAAATTCTAACTCTTAGTGTGATAGCATTTGGAGACATGGCCTCTGGGAAATAAACAGGCTGAGATAAGAGGATGAGAATGGCGACCTCAAGATAGGAATGGGGCGCCTGGGGGGCTCAGTGGGTTAAGCCTCTGCTTTCGGCTCAGGTCATGGTCTCAGTCAGGGTCTTGAGATCGAGCCCTGCATTAGGGTCTGCTCTGGGTGTGGAGACTGTTTAAGATTCTCTCTTTCCCTTTCTCTCTGCCCCTCCCCCTGACCCCTCGCTCCTCCCAGCCTTGCTTACGTGCACTCTCTTAAAAAAAATAACAAAAAGATGAGGATGAAAGACCAGAGCTCTCTCTCTGTCATGTGGGAACGCAGTGAGAAGGTGACAGTCTACAAGCCAGGAAGAGGATTCTGACCTGGAACTGAATCTGCCAGTATCTTGATCTTGGACTTGCCAGTTTCCAGAATTTGCAAGAAATGTTGTCTGTTGTTTAAGCTGCCCAGTCCATACTGTGACGGTATAGTAGCCTGAGCAGACTAAGACATCTGTCCACAGGAAGATTGTGTTGAACCAGCCTTGCATAATTAAAATTAATTTCATCATCTCATGGCATATAATTCCTTATACCTTGCTTGAATCGATGGAAACACAGGCTAAAAAAGGCCGAGGCACTGTTGCTACTCACTCACCCATCTACCCCAGATCCTGGTTTACAACAACCCAAACAACAGCCAATTCTCAAGGAAAACACACTTGAGAGGACTGACCAAAAAATGTCAGTTTCTGAACAAGTTTCTAGACTACTTGATTTTCTGAAACCTGAGTCATTATAGCTTAAGAGAAAGAAAAAAACTGGTAGGAGGGACTCAAGGGGTTTACCAATGCACCACCTGCACTGCATGTGAGCAGCTTCTAAAGCTCCTTCCCCTGTGGTTTCCTCATGATATTCCTCAACGACGATGAGCTGATGACACTGCAGAAGCCTGGCAACAAGCCTATTACTGGCCTGGAAACCGCTAATCCTCCAGTGCATTTCATTCAGAAAAGATACAGACATTTAGGGAGGGTTTAAAATACTGACAGCCAGGTGTGCCAGGACATTTGAAACGTCTCCTCTAGAGTGGTTAGGAGCTATTAAATATATGACTTCAGGGTTTGTTTGTTAGGTTTTTTTTTAACTAAAAGGTGTTTTAGGGCACATTAATCTGGGTTATAAAATACTCAGCTGTCTAGTTAGAGGCCTCAATTTTAAGTGCCGACTGCTGACGCAACAGTGCAATCCGCACGGGCAGACCACGGGCATGAGGAACCGCAGACAGCTTGCTGCCTGACTGCCTGGGTCAGGGGGGCAGGGGGATAATGGGGCAGGGGGGCAGGGGCCTCCGGGCCAATGCACTGGCCTGGCCTGCCTCCACCCCACTGAACACCACTGTAAACACGGGCATGAGGGAAAGAGAAGAAGCTCTGAGCCATTCCAGAGATTTCTGTGGAGGCAGCGGAGGGGGAGGAGAGCAAGTAAAAGACTCAGGGCCAAACTCTGGCGCTCCTGCTCCAATGGCAGCCTCAGCAGGCCCTCTCGGACACTCAAGTCAGGTTTGAGTGTCCATCCATAAAGTTCTAAGGCTTGTTCTCCTTATTTGCTGCCTATCTCCCCACAGGCTCCTGCAGGGACTCCTGTCTGACGTGCTACACCAGTCTTTACACTGTCTCTGTCAAAGAGGTCCACTTTTCCTTCCTGCAGGAGCATCTCCAGAGGCTGCCTCCCTACCGCTGCTAGAACTCCCTGCCTAACTAACCCCTCGTCATAAGTTAATACCGAGACTTTCTAAGAATTGACCCAATGCATTGCCATGCACTGTCTCCTAGGCAAGCCACATAATTTATTTCCCATGTCAAGACATTTATTTTCTGCTCGTAAATGTGTTTCTAGTTTGAATTATGGCGTTCAGATGATTGATATTTCATAGTGTTCTGCAAAGAGCACCAGGACTTCCAGGTATCTAACCACTCACTGCCTTGGCCCAGTGCTCAACAGAGAGTGTCATTCTACCCCACATGCAAGGCTCCGGGACCTCAGGGAGAAACACCTGGAGCAGTGAGCGGTTCTCCACCTGGCTGTTCATTAGAGCTTTGAAAACCTGCCAAGCCCAACCCACAGCCACACCAGTTAAATCAGAACCTCTGAGCGTGGGACCTGGTCATCAGTATTTTCAAAGGCTCTCCGGGTGATCACATGTGCAGTCAATAACTGAGAGACTGGAAGGAACCGCTGTGCTTGGGAGGACCATGGGCCCAAGTGAGAAAACACCATGATGACAATAGCTACCATTCACTATCTTCTATGCCCTCCTTACACCAAGCACTCTGCAAGGACTACCTCATTTAATCCTCACAACATACCCCTGAGGGAGGTGTGGTTATGCTGATTTTGCAGAAAGGAAACCAAGGCTCAAGGTGGCTGATAACTTGGCCAAAGTCATAGAGATGGTAAATGTGAGTCACTGCCTTCACTCCTGGTAAAGAAAAATGGGGTAAGATTTTTAAATGGGTGACAAATTAATAGAGACAGAAAGTGGACTGGTGGTTGCCAGGGACCAGGGGTGGGGGGATGGGGAGATACGTTTAATGGGCACAGAGGTTCAGTTTGGGAAGATGAAAGAGATTTTGGAGATGGGTGGTGCTTATGGTTGCACAAAACTCAATGTATTTAATGCCACTGAACTGTACACTCAGATGCTAAATGTCAGGTCATGCATCTTTTGTCCTAATTAAGAAAAAAAATAAAAACAAGAGAAACTTAAAAATAAAATAACAGTGGGTGGGGGGAGAGGGGGACTCCATGCCCTGTCTCATGCACAGCACAATTCCAGGTTATCTCCCCATTATCTTGTGTTTTTTTACCGCTCTCAGTTGTAGTATGCAGAGTGCGATGCCAATAAATTGTGTCTAGCAGAGATCCCGTAGATACTAGCCAGTTCTACATCTAATAAGCAAATTTATTTCCACTTTCCTGATTGCCTACACAATGGTGGTTCTTTGAATTCTCCTTTGAACCAGCTGCAACATCGCACTGGTTCCCTAATGACCTGATTACGTAAAATCTTTATATATGTTTGTTTTATAACTGTTGCTCAGAATTACCACTGTATGTCAAGTTTCCCTGACAATTTCTGATGATAAACTATGAAGACCTAAGTTCTCCCGGTTGAGGTTTGCTTCTCGTAAGATGATGCTTCTAGCTACCACAGAACACAAAGCAGACTTTCCATCTGACCCGGCATGTAACTGTACGCCCTTGCTGCCCGCCATGGAGTGTTTTAGATTTAAGCGCCCAGAGCAAGATTAGGGGCTGCCTCAGCCCTGCGCACACTCTAGCCCTCTTTGGGGAGGTGAGAACACACTGGGCTACTAGGTGTGAGGTGACAAGTCCCAGGCAGCCTTCGGAGGGAACCCTGTTTCCCAGCTGAGTGGATGGTAAGGGGTGTGGAGACCCCCACTGCGTCCCTCCCATCAGCCACTTGCATGCTTTTCTCCCTGACTCCCAGTAATGGGCCCTCGACACAGCCTAGAGCAGGTGAAAAAGAAAATTCTATGAAACCCATGCTGAAGCAGAGAGGAACAAAGGCCAAAAGAGAAACTAAATAACCCACAGCAGAGGGAGCTCTTGAGGGCATCTAGAAAGGTAGGATAAATTCAGAAGATGAAGGGCTAGGAAAAGAGGGAAGACAGAGCTATCAAGAAGGAAGAGGTCAGTGAACCACTGGTAGTGGGGCAGGTCAAGGTCAGACCTCCCGGCCTCTCCATGCTGGTGGAGAGTCCATTGGCACAATCTCAATGCACAGCAATCCCACTCAAGCTGTGACAATTCCTTGGGCACACGCCCCCTGACCCAGCAGTGCCAGTTAGAGAAATCCGTTCCACAGATATAACCACACTGTCGAATAAGACCTTTGGACAAGGTTAGTCACTGCAGCATAGTTTATAAGAGAAGATTAATAGAATCTAAATGCCCATCAATAGGAGATAGGTTAAGCCAATCATGGTCCACGGAATAAAGCATAGTGAAGAAGGCTATGTATAGTATCCTACAATTTGTATAAAAGGAGGGAAACACACAGAGATACATCTATTTGCACATATAAGCATTAAATATAATAGGAAAACACAAGGAACAGGTAACACAGGCTGTCTACCTGGGGGGAAACACGGAGTGGTTGGGAGGCAGCACAAGAGGGAGACTTGCCAACTTCTGTATCTTCTACATCAGAACTATGTGAACGGATCACGTACTCAAAAATTGAACAACTTTTATCTTCTTAAGTAAGTAAATGGAATCTTCTGGAAGAAGCATGCTACACACAACACGTTCTCTCTCAAATGAACCGTTTCATGTGAGCAAAAGCGTTGTAAGCATGTATTTCTCCCACCACCCACCTCTGGGGACTGATAGCTACAAATCCGCAGGCTGGCAAACACAAGTTCAGACCCACACCATTCCAATAAGTCTGAATATGAAACACACACCCAGACAAATCACAAGAGACTCTTAATCATAGGCTGAGGGTTGCTGGAGGGGTGGGGGTGGGGGGATGGGGTAACTGGGCAACGGACATTAAGGAGGGCACGGGATGTAATGAGCCCTGGGTGTTTGTTGTAGAAGACTGATGAATCACTGACCTCTACCTCTGAAACGAACAGTACACTGTATATTAATAAACTGAACTTAAATTAAATTAAAGATAAAGTAAAATAAACCATCCAAAAATAGATCCATACTTAAAAAACAACAACAAGGAAGCACACCTGCGGAATCAAACACAAAGCAACAAAATAGATCCCCCATTTCTACAGCTTCCCCCTGCCCAGGAAAGCCAGCCTCACAGACCCTTCCTGGGGGTTTTGCCCAACAGGAAACAGGTTCAAGAGCATGAAGTCAGGCAGTAGCAGCAGGAGCGATAATGCTTGCAGAATCCACAGCTGCCCTCTTTCTAGCTCATGAATGCACATCACTGACCTCCAGCCTTCTCTTTGGAATGGCTGCCAGAAAATATCTACCAACCCCACACGTGTGCTCTTCCTTTCTACAGAAACTACCAAGTGTCCTGCTTGGGAAGGTTACTTTACTACAATCAAACCCTTTGCATTTCTCTTTTACAAGTTTATAGAGTTTATATTAATTGGAGCACAGTCACTGACTAGTATGGGGCACAAGATAGGAAAGCACCCAGGACCCACACTTTTAAGTGATGCAATAAAGTTATTGAACCCCCTTAAGTCTGCTTCCTTATCTGTAGCAATTATGATATTTAGAACAGCTATTTTAAAATATCAAGTTTCTGGGGACTTGCTTGTGGTTTTGCCAGAGCTTGCATGTCCTGAATTATAATTATCTGCTCTTCCTGAATAAACCTATTTTTGCTAGTAGGGAAAAAAAAATCAAGTTTCTGGAGGGATAATTTGCATTCAGTAAAACTCACCTTTTCAAATTATTCAGTCAGATGTATTTAGGTAAATGTACATAATATCATATGACCACCACAACACGCAAGATATAGAAGATTTTCATTGTTCCCACCCCCTCAATTCCTTCCAACTTCTTTTCAGTCAGTCCCTTCCAGCATCCTGGACCCCTGTTTTCCATTCTAATAGTTTTGTGGGTTTTTTTTTTTTTTAAAGATTTTATTTATTTATTTGACAGACAGAAATCACAAGTAGATGGAGAGGCAGGCAGAGAGAGAGAAAGAGAAGGAAGCAGGCTCCCTGCTGAGCAGAGAGCCTGATGCAGGACTCGATCCCAGGACCCTGAGATCATGACCCGAGCTGAAGGCAGCGGCTTAACCCACTGAGCCACCCAGGCGCCCCTCCATTCTAATAGTTTTGACTCTTCTAGAATATCACAGGAATGGAATCATATAGGGTGTGGCCTTTGTGGTTTCAAATTCATAATGCTTTTGACACTTGTTTATATTGTTTCCTCTATCCCTTTTTATTGCTGAATAGCATTCCTCAATGTGTCTGTCAGTTCAAGGGTAGCAGTGAGGTTTACTTGAAGGAGCTTTAACTCCTGCCAATGATGGAAGCTTGGCAAATCCAAACTCTGCAGGGTAAACTAGCAGGCTGCAGACCTCAGCAAGAACTGCTGCCTCACCTCAAGTCCCAAGGCAGTCTGGAGGCAGAACTCTCTCTTCCTCACAGGAACCTTTTTGTCTTCAGACCGCTAACTGATTGGATAAGGCCCACCCACATTTTGGAGGATAATCTTCCCAACTCAAAGTCTACTGATTTAAGTGTTAACCTCAGCTAAGAAGTATCTTTACAGAAACATCTGGAATAATGTCTAACCAAATATCTGGATATATCATGGATTAGCCAAATTACAACATAAAATTAACTATCAAACAAGATCACAAAGATTTTATCCTGTTTTCTTCTATAATTGTCATAGTTTGTAGTTCCTGCATTTAAATCTATGATCCATTTTAAGTTCACATTTCCATGTGCTACAATACATTCCCTTTTTTTGATGTACAGATGCCCAGTTGTTCCAACACCATTTGTTGAAAAGACTGTTCTTTCCCTGCTGAACTGCCTTGGCATGTTTGTCAAAAATCAACTGACCACATGTGCGTAGATCTATTTGAGGACACCCTATTCCGTTCTCTTCATCTTGTCTGCCTTGATTATTGTAGTTGTACAGCAAACCTGGAACTCAAGTAGTAAAAGCCCTCCAACTTTGTTCGTCAAAACTGCTTTGGCTAGTCTAGGGCCTTTGCATTTTCATATAAATTTTGGACTCAGCTTCTCAACTTCTACCGAGAAAGCCTATAATGGTCATTTATTTAATGCCAGAAGTTGTGCTCCACAGTTGTCATATCATTTAGTCTTCACAGCAACCCCACAAGGTTGGGATTGTCCTCATTTTTCAGAGGAGGACAAAAGTGACCTTGTGTCCTCTGCTCAGGACTCGCTGCCTGCTACTCAGACCCCAATCTTCAGAGCAGGAGGTGGCTACTGTGGTACCGTCTGTGTCTCCTCCTGATGGCTACCACATCCAACACTAAGCACGGTTCTAAGTACTTCACATATTTAGTTGCCTAAACAATCTAATGAAGTAGCTACTGTTATTTCTTACTCATTTCAGAGGTAACCTCCCCAGGATCACAGAGGTGGTAAGTGTGCTGGCATCTGAACCCAAGGCTGTCCGGTTCCCACATTCACGCTCACACCTTCCCTCTACACTACACAGCCTTGGTAGGAAATTTCAAAGTGGATACAAAACTCTGGGAATGGTGTACATGTGGCATGGAGAAGGGATTGGGGGAGAGAGTTGGTGGTGGAAAAGCCCCTTTGGCCTAACCCCTTCTACAAGGCAGCCTTGTTCTCTCTGTGCACGGATGGGGAGGAAAAACCTGGAAGGAATGGCTGGGGCTCATGCTGGAAGGAGTAGGGACAGTTTAGGCACTGGAAAAAGGGGCAGGCCTTGCCCTAGGTATGGGCCTCAGGTTCCCTCCCAGGTCTGCTTAACTGGCCTTGACCCTGTTACTTCATGTTCAGCAAGCCCCTTTCCTTAATAGCATGACAGAGACAACAGCAAAGGCTTCTCAGAGCCACTGGGAGATTTTCATTGAGATAGTATATGCAGAGTACCAGTCCGGTGCTTCTACGAGTACTTGAACACAACTTCAATCAACTTGATTTTATGTTTGACGAATTACTAAGGTGGCATACGCTTATTTTAATAAGTGGGGGACGCCTGGGTGGCTCAGTTGCTTAAGCAGCTGCCTTCGGCTCAGGTCATGATCCCAGCATCCTGGGATTGAGTCCCACATCGGGCTCCTTGCTCCGCAGGGAGCCTGCTTCTCCCTCTGACTCTGCCTGCCACTCTGTCTGCCTGTGCTCGCTCTCACTCTCTCTCACAAATGAATAAATAAAATCTTTAAAAAATAATAATAATAATAAGTGGAACAAGGAGCACCTGGGTGGCTCAGTTGGTTAAGCATCTGACTCTTGATCTCAGCTCGGGTCTTGATCTCAAGGTTGTGGGTTCCTGTCCCGTGTTAAAAATATAAAAATAAATAAATAAATAAATAAATAAATAAATAAATAAATAAATAAGAAAATAAATAAATAAATAGATAAATAAGGAATGACACAATGGAAAAATCTGTAAAACAAAACTAATCATCTTCTACACCAAGTAACCAACATTAGCAGCCCCCTGGGTTGCACACATTTCTCCCTGCTCAAGCAAACACAAGCATGTTTGCAACAAGAACTGGATTTGTTTTTTAACCAAATGACATCATACTGTACCCATCACTTGTTACCTGGTTTCTTCATTTATCAGTGGATATAACCGGTCAATATAAGTTCTAACTCTCTCAATTTCTTTGTGCATAGTATATATGCAAATATGCAAATTTACATAGACATTTCCATAAGACCTTAAGTTCTCTCTTTTTCCTTCCTTCCGGCCCCTCCTTCCATACCTCCATAAAGCACTGCCACGTGGCCACCTCCTCCCTCAGTTTTCAGATGTTCCCTCTGCAGTAAACCCTGGGGGCACGCTCTCTGAACAAACTCCTTGAGGCCATGGTCTGTACTCCTAAGTGTCTCAATCCCTGTGTCACCACTCAGGGTAGTGGCGGGTGTCAAGTGGATATGTGGCAAATATTAATTCTATGAATAGAACCATTTTTCTTCCTAACTACATTTGTATCAAGTAACCTCAGTCCTTTGCTTTGGGAGGAAACAAAAGCTACAGTGAAATATCCCAGGACCAGCTTCCTGGAAGCTCTGCAGAAAGACCCTTCACGTGAGGATTGCTAGAGGCTCACCACTCTTGCTACATGATCGGTGCTTGGTGATGAGATACACAGTGTTTATCCACCAGCAAAATAACTACTGGTATTGAAATAATGAAACTAAGTTGTATGGAAAGATTTTTAACCAAAATGTGAGATGACTGTGGAGAGAATATGTTCACGTAAAACCAAGGCTTTCTTGAAAATAAAAAAAAATCCCGCTTTCTGTTTTAGTACCAAATATCTCAGGCATTATCCAACAGTGGAACAACTCGAAAGGACAGAGGAGCGAGAAAATCAGGAGGCAGAAGGGGCTGTGCTGGGCCACCAGGAACTTGTAAAAGGGAAGGGATGTGAAGGAGTCAAAAGAAGGGAGAATGGCTTGGGCTTCTGCTTGAGGACTGAGTCAGGTGCTCTCCATCAACAAAGGTACCATGGGAAAAGGACTGGGTTTGGGGAAGGGCACAGGGTCATTGCTGTGTATTCAAATCTGAAGTAGTTGTGAAGAACCCACGCATCATTCAGATAAAGATGCCCATGAGGGCAGCCCAATGGGTGGATCAGGAGATAGAGAGGAACAGGTGCCGGGCCAGAGCTGGTGAGTTAAGGTGTGTGTGCAGAGTGATAGCAGATGAGGACTGAGAGCCCCAGGGAAAGCCAGCTTTGGAGGTAGAAACAGCAAAAGGAGTTGGAGGAGGCAGTGTCAGAGAAGAAACCAAGAGGCAGAGCATTAGGGAGCCAGGGGAGCTGCATTGAGGTGGCGGGGGGGGGCGACATCTCGCAAATCCTAGCTGGGTTCCCCAAAACAGATCTTTTCCCCGCATCTTGTTCACTGGTATAAAGTAGGCACTCAATACTTGCTGGATGGGTGAGATAACAGATAACCCTAGATAAACCTAGGGTTAGGGTTAGGGTTGGGATTGGGGTTAGGTGAGAGCGGTGCCACAGAAGCGAGGGGTCAAGAGCCAAATTACTGGGAGATCCTGAGCTTCCACGTCTAACAGCCAATTTACTCCAGGGATGTTTGTGACTCAGGATAATCACTGTCCTTGTCAGATTTCCTGTTCTAACTGAAAATGTGCTGGTCAATACAACACAGAAAATAATGGGTCTTAATATGAAAATTGTGCAAACAGCTAATCAGAGTTTTCAATGAGCCTCTTAAAACATGACTTACAAATTTTTACATGTAGTTTCTACCCAATTCCCAACTCCCAATTCCATTAACTCTGAGGACTTGTCCTGTGCACAACTCCACCCCTACTTGGTGGATAAGGTATTACAACCATGTCCTTTCTGTAACAGAAAGGACATTTACCTGGGAGCCAGGGGATCCTGGTTCTGGTCTCAGCTCTGGCACTTTCTAGCTTGTACCAGTCCCTCCCCTTTGGGGTCCTCCCCTTTCCTCACAACTCTAAAAGAAAAATCTGTCTATGTATATGTCACGGGGTACTAGGGCTGAGCAACACAAATGTGAAAATCATTTGCAAGGTGTAACAGGTTGCACCCATGTGCAAACCATTACTGGGATACTGCTTTGTTAAAATACCTGGGCAGCTGAGGTTCCAGGCAGGAAAACATTGGCAGATTATATCCACCATGTGCAAGGTGACAAAGAAGATATACTAACAAGAAGTAGCCCACAGGAAGTCCACAATCCAAAGTTATAAGCCACATGGTTGAAACATGCTGGCTTAGAGCAAGGACCCTGGAACCAGATGGCCAGGGTTTGAGTCCCAGTCCTGACACTAAGTGAAATTTTGGATGGGTTGGTTACCTACCCTCGTCTTATCTCAGTTTCCTCATCTGTGTGATGAGGATAATGAAGGTGTGGTGAGGTTCCCACCAGTTAATCACTGAAGAGTTCCTGTAAGAGGAGTTTTGCAGGAGTAGTTTGCACTATCTAAGTGCGAGCAGTTTACACTCAACAACACTATTCCCTTCCTTCAACGTGGGCCTTACTGTGTGAATCCTGTGCTGGGCGCTGCATATGTTGTGCCCACTTAGATTGCAGAAGGGTGGCGACTCACATTCTCACACTTAGCCCTTGTGTAAAGCCTTGAAGTTTGGGGAGGAGTCTGAGGCGCCTGCCTGGCTCAGCTGGTAGAGCACGTGACTCTTGATCTCAGGATTGTATGTTGGCGCCCCACGTGGGATGTAGAGATTATATAAAAATAAAATGTTAAGGGGTGTCTGGGTAGCTCAGAGTCGATTTAAGTTTCTCTCTCTTACCCATGAGCACGTTCTTTCTCTCTCTCTCTAAAACAAATAAATCTTTAAACAAATAAAATCTATCTATTTATTTGACAGAGAGAGAGAGAAAAAGAGATCACAAGTAGGCAGAGAGGCAGGCAGAGGGGGAGGGGGAAGCAGGCTCCCTGCTGAGCAGAGAGGCCAATGCAGGGCACCATCCCAGGACCCTGAGACCATGACCTGAGCCGAAGGCAGAGGCTTAACCCACTGAGCCGCCTCAGAATAAAATGTTTTAAAAAAAAGTTTGGTTAACAATTTGAAAGTCATGAAGTGAAGAAATCTGCCTGCGTCACTGACTCTCAGCCAGTGGTGATTTTGCCTCCCAGGAGACACTTAGCAATTTCTGGAGACATTCCTGTTTGTCACAACTAGGGAGAAGGGGGTCCTACTGGCATCTAAGAGGTAGATGCCAGAGATGCTGCTCAACATTCTACCACGCATAGGACCAATTCCCACAAGAAGAACTGGGTGACCCAAAATGTCAATGATGTGGAAGTCAAGAAACCCTGGCCACATTAACAAGTAGGTAATAAGCAGTGGAGCAGGTACCCGTACCAAACTCTTTGGATTCCAAATCCATTGCTCTTCTGGGCCAAGCACAAAGAGATGTGGGAGATTAACTCAGACCCAAGTCAGAATGTTAGTCTGGGGGGAGTTCTGAGTACCCAATAGAGGAGTATCCAGTTATTAGAGAAACCAAATGAATCGGCAGCATTTCACCAGCTGAGAGGAGAGAGAGTTCCATGCAGGCTACCTCTTTGAGAAGAACTGACTGATCTAGGTTCCAAATGAGCAGGCCTTATAGGAGCAGAGTGGGCACATAATGCTTTTCGGTCTTGCAGGGAAGAATCTCCCAACAGCAACTACTGTAAGCTCAAGATAATAAAATACTGCCTTCGAATTTCTGAGGCAAAATCATTCTCAAGTTTCATACCAAGTTGTCACTTAAGTGACAGGTTAGAATACCAAGTTGTCACTTGGGTGACACATTAGAATAAAGATAATTTTTTCAGACATGCAGACTCTCAAAACATTTATCTTCATGTTCCCTTTCTTTGGAAGTTACCAGTCACAAGCACCACCAAGGTAAGGGTGACATGGTTCCAGCAAATGGAATCTAGCACAGGGGTGAGGTGAAAGGAATTCTCAGGATGACTCTGTTCAGGCAGAACTAGAGAGCAACACAGATCAAACTGAAATGGAAAGATGGATGGTTCCAGAAGGAATATCTCAAGGAAAATAAAACTGACAAATACATGATAGGATTAATTATGGAAAATTGTACTAAGAACTGCTTTACAGAGTTGTTGGATGGTAGCATATTCAAACTTAATTATAAGTTTGAATACAACTAAACAAATAAAAAAATCAAGGCAATTATGAAGTCCAGGAAAAACAGCAAGTTATATAAAAATGGAATTGTAATTAATTATAGTATAATTCTTGGCTCACCAATTAACAGCAATTACATAATCACAGTAATTATGCATCTGATCAAGACTTTGATATAACTAGATTGAGAAAGTATGGAAGAGAAAGGGGCAATAGATTATGTCTAAAGTTGATCAATCTCTCCCATGCACTCATTCTCAGGAAGACATCACAGCTGTGCTATTCAATACAGTAGCCAACAGCCACATGTAGCATTTTAATTTTAGTTAATTAAAATTAAATTTGAAATTCAGCCACAAGCCACATTCTAGGTACTCAATAACCATGTGTTGCTACTCTAATAGACAGCACATATACAGAACATTTCACCATCACAGAAAGTTCTGTTGGATAGTGCTATACTAGAAGGTATATCACATCAAACCAAGGAAGTAAACCAAGAAAGAAAAAACATGAGGAGATCAACATAGATGAAAGTGGTAAGTGAAATCCCTAGGATAATAGTAAAGAGTGACACTTGTCAGAAGGCCCTAAGGACCACCAGTCTGGACTGAAATAGGGGAGGGGGCTCCAAAGAACATCTCTCCAAAGAGACTCAGTGGAAAGACTACCTAACATATCAGAACATCCAGAGAGCAGATCAGCAACTGAGTTTTAGGACAATTTGGGATATGTACACACAAAATCAAGGAAACAAATACAGGACAATTATTAACATTAGAAAAAAAGGAATTATTACAAAGAAAAAGAAAGGAAACATAAGGATAGTACGTTCTACATGGTTCAACTATAAATAAACTGGTTAAGGGGCGCCTGGGTTGCTTAGTCAGTTGAACATCTGATTCTTTTAAGATTTTATTTATTTATTGACAGAGAGAACACAAGCAGGCGGTGGATCACAAGAGAGAGACAGGCTCTCTGCTGAGCAGGTAGACCGATGCAGGACTCAATCCAGGACCCTGGGTTCATGCCTGAGCCGAAGCAAGATGCTTAACCGACTGAGCCACCCAGATGCCCCATGAATGTCCGATTCTTGATTTAACTCAGGTCATGATCTCAGGGATCCAGCCCCACTTCAGGCTCTGTGCTCAGCAGGGAGTCTGAGATTCTCTCCCTCTCTCTCTCTTCTTCTGACCCTCCCCCTGCTCTCTCTCAAATAAAAAATAAATCATTAGTATAAGCAAATAAATAAACTGGTTAACTTAATGTAAATATCAAATGCTGATGCCACCTAAGTAATGACAAAACTATACTTGAGAAGGCAGACAGGCACATGTGAGAGCAGGGAAGAGAAAGAAAGTTAAATCTTAGATCATTGGTTTTCATATCATTACAGGAACAGATAATGCTTAAAATGGGAAAAATCAAGATTGGGCAATATCAGGATATTATTTAGGAATGTAAACATTAAAAGAAAATACCCAAAAGACTTGAAAGTAGTTGGCTATGGAGACTCAGAAATGGAATAGAAACATAGTAAAAGTATTTGACACTTCAATCTAGATGTAGGTACAACATAAAAATTAAAGTAATACCTACTGTTTTTTAAAGTTCTCATTTTAATTCACTAGTTAGTATGCAGTGTTTCATTAATTTCAGATGTATGATATATAGTGATTCGGCACTTCCATACCTCAACCGGCAAATGCACTCCCTAATTCCCGTCCACCTATTTCTCCCTTTCCCCTTCCCACCTCCCCTCTGGTAATCTATTTATGTATCTACCTACCTATGTATCCATCCATCCATCCATCCACCAATCCATCCACCCATCCATCCACACACAAATATATGTAACCTTCTCTTATAAGGCTGAATAATATTCTGTTTTATATGTGTGTGTGTGTGTGTGTACATCTTCATTACCCATTCATTTATCATTGGATACTTGATCTGCTTCCATATCTTGGCTACTATAAATAATGCTACTATAAATATAGGGGTGCATGTATCCTTTTGAATTAGTGTCTCTTGTATTCTTTGGGTAAATACCCGATAGTGCAATTGCTGGACCATAAGGTAGTTCTATTTTTAACTTTTTGAGGAATCTCCATTCTGTCTCCCACAGGGACTGCACCAGTGTGCCTTCCTCCCAATAGTACAAGAGGGTTCCTTTTTCTCCACAACCTCACCAACACTTACTGTTTCTTGTGTTGTTGATTTTAGCCATTCCAACAGGTGTGAGGTGCTATCACATTGTGGTTTTGATTTGCATTTATCTCATGATAAGTGATGATGAGCATCTTTTCATGTGTTTTGTTGGCCAATTGTATGTCTTCTTTGGAGAAATATCTATTCAAGTTTTCTAACCATTTTTAAATTTGATTATTTGTTTTTTGCCTGTGGAGTTTTGTAAGTTCTTTATATATTTTGGATA
This sequence comes from Mustela nivalis, assembly GCF_964662115.1. Classification (NCBI taxonomy): domain Eukaryota; kingdom Metazoa; phylum Chordata; class Mammalia; order Carnivora; family Mustelidae; genus Mustela; species Mustela nivalis. Next base: position 40,532,890 of record NC_139024.1, read on the forward strand.
CTAACCCTTTATTAAATATGTCACTGGCAAATATCTTCTCCCATTCCATTGGTTGTATTTTAGGTCTGTTGATTGCTTCCTTTGCTGAGCAGAGCTTTTTATTTTGATATAGTCCCAACAGTTTATTTTTGCTTTTGTTTTCCTTGCCTCAGTTGATATATCTAGAAAGAAGTTGCTAAAGCCTAATGTCAAAGAAGTTACTGTCCATACATTTTTAGGATTTTTATGGTTTCAGGTCTCACATTTAGGCCTTTAATCCATTCTGAATTTATCTTTGTATGTGGCGTAAGAAAGTGGTCCAGTTTCACTCTTCTGAATGTAGCTGCCCAGTTTTCCCAACACCATTTGTTGAAGGGATTGTCTTTTTCCCACTGTACATTCTTGCCTCTTTCATTGATGACTAATTGAGCATATAATTATGGATTTATTTCTGGATTTCTTTTCTGGTCCATTGATCTTGATGTCCATTTTTTTTAAGACTTACATATTTATTTACTTCAGAGCGGGGGGTGGGGGCAGTGTAGGGGGATGGGGAGAAGCAGAGGGCAAGGGAGAGAGCAAATCTCAAGCAGACTCCCTGCTGAGCGTGGAGCCTGATGCAGTGCTCGATCTCATGACCCTGAGATCATGACCAGAGCTGAAACCAAGAGTCTGATGCTTAACTAAATACGTCACCTAAGCACCCCATGTGTCTATTTTTGTGCCTGTACCATACTATTTTGATTACTGCAGCTTCGTAATATAACTTGAAGCCCAGAATTCTCATTGCCTCCAGCTTTGCTTTTCCTTTCCAAGATTGCTTTTGCTATTTGGGATCTTTTGTGAATCCATACAAATTTTAAATGGTCTGTTCTGGTTCTATGAAAGATGTTGTTGGTATATTGATAAGGATTATATTGAATGTGTACATTGCTTTGGATAGTATGGACATTTTAGCAGTATTTTTTCTTTCAATCCATGAGCATAGAATATCTTTATAATAAATATATATGTGGTTTTAGTACCTATTCCTGGCTCACAGCTCCCCCAAATCCTTGGAATTTCCTAAGTGATAAAAGCAATGGGAGCATCTTTTGTTACAGTAGTTTGTCATTTGTCCTCAGTTACTGAAATAGCTCCAGAGCCAAAAAAGTGAAAGAAGAGTGTTCTTCATAATAAGCACCTTTCAACCACACCTGAGTTTTTGTTAATGAGTAACTTTTGGAAAGCCCCTAAGGATGGGGGCTGGTTGCCTGGGGAACCAACCTTGATTAGAGGGCTAAACTCTGTCCCATTCCCTGACCTCCAGGGAGAGGGGTGAGGCTGGAGGTTGAATGTCAATCAGCAATCACCAATGAAGCTTCAGTGAAAATCCAAGAGAATTCAGCAATCTTCTGGGTTGGTGAAGACATGGAGGTGCTGGGAGGGCGGTGCACTCAGAGAGCATGGAAGCTCCCTGCTCCTTTCCTAATACCTTGCCCTATGTCTCTCTTCTAGCTGGCTTATCCTCAGTTATATCCTTTCATACTGAACTGCTACTCTAGTAAGCAAAATGCCTTCCTGAGTTCTGCGACCAGCTCTAGCAAATTAATTGAACCCAAGGAGGGGGTGGTAGGAACCTTTGTTTCATAACCAGTTGGTTAGAAGCACAGGTGACAACCCTTACTTGGCGACTGCATCTGAAGGGGCGCTGGGGTGGGGGAGGCACTCTTGTGGACTGAGACCTTAAACTGTGAGACCTGTGGCCATCTCCAGGGAGAGAGTGTCAGGGTTGAGATAACTGCTTGGTGGTGTCAAAATAGCACACGTCAGAATCATGAAATTTAGAGACTGCAGAGGAGTAACTGAAACTGTATGCCAGCCAACCTTTGCCACCAGTGGTCAGCCACTCTCATTTGAAAACAAAACTTTGCTTCTCACCACAGCTCCATCTTAGGGAGCCTGGAAAGTCGGTTTGGAGCCAGACTCTGCAGGTACAAGTAGCAATTCTGCAATTCAATAGCTGAAGGACCCTGAGTAAGTAACTTTTATGATTCTGTGCCTCAGTTTCCTCATCTCTATAGTGGGGATGAAAAAAAGAACCTCGTCTAGAGGACTGTAAAGTCCTTAGAGCAATACCAAGTGCTCAATAGGCATTTTTCAGCAGCATTATCTTCTCTTTGTATTCTAACTTGTCACTTAACTCTGCAGCCTGACCTTCCTCTGTTTTGCTACAAAACCGCCCCTTGGCCAGTATGTCCTCTCATTTCCCACATATTATCTGTTGGTGAGGGGTAAGCAATGTCCTCTAAAGCTTACCGGACATTTTTACTGACCCATATGAAATGAAAGCCCAAAGAGATGGTGGCCATCATCTGGTCCAAGCCCGTTACTGTACAGACGGGGCCAGTGAGGCTTTGAACAGCAGATGGGCTGCCCTGTCCATAAGCTGGTCTAATGTGATTATTGTACAAACATTCTCCCCAATAAGTTTTTGTGCCCCAATTTCTCCAGTGAGATCTCTTGTCCATTTAACCGAAGAAGTAGATGAGAAAAAGCCACCCTGTGATTTTAAAGACTGTTAAATGCTAATTACAACCCACTCCATTTGAACGATAGCATTGAAAGCATCTTAATCCCCCTTCCTTCTCTCCAAACTGCCATCACTAGAGAAAACAAAAAGCCAGTTCTATGAAAGCTTCAAACCAAACTGAACGGTTGTACAGACAATGGTTATTAAGAGGTAAGCTTTTTCCCAGGGAATGGTTAAAGCGTTTCCCCCCCCCTTCTTGTTACCTTGGTAACTGCTACCTTGGCGCCCTTGTTGATGAGCTGAACCACATTCTCTGCTTGGCCTTTGTACGCAGCTATGAGAAGGCGTTCTGAAAGCGCAGCGACCGCATCCTGCTGGCTCATGAATTAGGAGAGAAAGAGGTTTTCAGGAACGCAGTAGACAAGTTCCTTCGGCTCAACACGATGCCACTGGCCCAGGCAGGCACCCACGGGTAAAGATGTCCTGAGCGTCAGAAGGTGCCTTTATTACTAGGCCATTTTGGGGACCTAGGGGTCACAAAACAAAGTTGTCATTAGCACCACTCAGCATACAGCACGGGCCACACCTCGTCTCTCTGATTTCAGGGCATCTGCTGGGGGCTCATGGCAGGGGACGGAAGCTGGGCAAAGACAGGACGAGCACGAAGCGCATTCTGCACACCAAAGCTCCTGAACCTGGAAACAGAAGACAGCAGAATGTGCCAATCTCCCTCCCTTCTTCCTGCTTTAGGAACATTCTCCAGAGGATGCACTTCCATCCTAGGTAACAGAGACCTGATATAATCCCATCAACATTGCGGGGTTTCCAGGCCTGCCTTTGGCAGGTGACTGTACTGTGTATGATCACAAAGGGCCTTAGGACCAAGTTTTGTGGGTCCGCCACTGCTAACATGCTGCTTCTGCTGGCAGGTGAAGGTGTGTGGACCACACCTCACAGAGACCCTGAGGACTGGGTTAAATCCTTGGCATTCTGTCCCAGCATTTACTGCAGTTCTTTTGCTTCATCCTTGTCTCAATGTAAACAGTGCAGTTTCCCGAGTTCTGGGACAGATGGAGAACTGCGCGCAGGCCCGGGCCATCTCCCAGTCCCAATTACTGTAGGAAAAACCCACTCTGGGAACAACAAAGGTGCTACGAACACTGACAGTGTGCACTGCCAGCTGCACCAGGAGGGGCTGGTGGTGGTGGTTCCGAGCTTAACAGGAAATAAAAGGGCCTACCAAAACCACCTAGGGGGCTTGAAGCCACACTCAGAGCAGTGATCGGGAGGTAGTGACTAGTAGTCAACCTCTTCTTTCCACCAAATGGCAAATGAACAGACTTCTAAAGACTGACTCCTCCAGTAGCCCTGGACCACCATTAGAGCAAACTAAAGCCACTGGTAATTGTGTCAAAAGTAAAGGACTCAGGGCTCCTGGGTGGCTCAGTTGGTAAAGCATCTGACTCTTGATTTCGGCTCAGGTCAAGACTTTAGAGTCCTGGGATGGAGCTCCATGTTGGGCTCTACACTCAGCAGGGAGACTGCCTGAGGTTCTCTTTCCCTTCTCTCTCTCTGCCCCAACCCCACTCAAACGAATTAAAAAAAAAAAAAAAAAAAAAAGGCCAAACTCATGCACCCTGGTCTGCTCATTGGAAGTGCAACAAACCTGGAGAAGGAATGTTCCAAAGCAGAAGACTCCTGTTAGTCACGGTCAAAGGTCCCTGGACACACCAGAAATCTTGACTGAATGAACGAGCCAATGAAAGAATAACATTGAGACTCAAAACAGAGAAACAGAGCTAGAAATGCCACTGGAAATTCCCAGGGTCCCCCTGAAAGACAAGTTTGGGCTCTATGTTTTCCAGACTGTTCCACTGTTTAGAGTGGTTTGTTTTTATAAACATTGGATACACTGTTCCTCTGTTCAGATAACATGTGGTACCTTCAAACCAGTAATACTGAGCTTCTGCTCCGTTTGTCCCAATACTGCAATATGAGCCACATATGAGCTGTGGCTTCCTAAATACTCTCCCTCCACAACCACATTCTTCCACTTAAACTCATTTGTTATCTTCGCGCACTCAACGGCCACCTTCCCGTACCCAAACTTTTCTTGCAATGGGTATCTGAATGTCTCAACTACAATAGCCCAGTTCATACAAATACTATGATCATGACTAAAATTTCACACATTTTACTTCATAGCTTAGCTCCTGGGGCTAGAGATGTCCTTTGTGCAAACTCAGTGCAGCCCATCAGCCGAGGTCATGGGCTGCAGACCAGCAGCGCTGTCCAGTCTCCCCAAACACAGACCCATGGGTCAGGAGGCCCACAGTACCCGGACAGCCACTCCCCTCCTAACCCAGACAATAAATACGGCTCTCAGACACTTATTGCCATGGTTGCAGGCTTCTGAGATAGCCTTGTTTACATAATTACCTTTGGTAAAGAGCCCTTTGCAAATCCAGTGCACATTACTATTGCTTTTTTTTTAATAGAAAAATATTACAATTGAAAAATGTTGGCCAAACAGAATTTTTAAAAATTTACTATTTTTATTTATTTATTTAGCTTTTCCGTTCCACCTATTTAAGAATGACATGCTCCCCACTCTCCACTCCACCCTACCCCCTTCACCATGGCCAATGCACAGCCTGCCTGAGGCACGAGGCAACTCCGGGACACGTTGCTTATAGGGGTATGGATACTCCCAACTGGAATTGCACAGAAAACTCCTGCAAAATCAGGAACAGAATCCCAGGGTTCCAGTTACCAGTCTGCAGCTAGCACCATCCCTTTGTGCTTGGTCATCTCAAGTTCATTCTCGATTTAGATCCAGCAAGAGGCTCACTGGTAGGGCCTCCAGCATTCACCTACAGTAGCATTCACACACAGGGTGGTGGGAAAGGATCAAAGTGAGCCTTCTTTTTGGCTTCCTTTCTATACCTCCATCCTTCTGGAGTAAGGGCATATTCAGCTTCTGTCTGACACCTCTAAACTGACAAATCAGACCTGGCAGAGGCGGGCTGAGGGAGAGCTATGAGGAGGATGGAGGACCCCAAAAAAGGAGTGGGGGATGGGAGGAATAGAGAGGTCACAATCAGTCTGCAATCGATGACTTAAACTCCACTGCCCACCTGTTGGGTGCCCGGGCTGCAGCAACCCCATGCCCTCATTAAATCTGAGCCGCCTCTTCCAAGTAGATCAGCTATCATTCAAGACACTTCCCACTGCCGGCGGTGAGGAATTTCTTCTGCCCCACATTTACCAATCACATCCCTCTTTGTCACAATGCTCACTTTCACAGGGCTCCAGAGAAAAATATTAAATGCAAACATGCTTCCAGCTCTTTAAGCAGAAATGAAATAAATCCATGATCATAAATATTCAATGAGCATCCTGAATCCAGAAAGGTATTTAGGTTCCTAAGAAAGATCTCCCTCCCTTCTCCCAGCCCACTGCCCCGTTTTCACTGCATTCCAATTTGCCAATGCTTTTTTTCTCTCATCACAAATGCCAGAAGGCCATACAGCTGCTTGGTCTGTGATGCAATCTGTTTTCTTTTTATAGCAAAAGGTCTGGGAGGTTTGCTTTTGCTGTTTTCTTGAGGATTTACCACAAAGTCTCCTGGAACCAATATCCCCAAACCACTACAGTTTCCTAACAGACAAAATATTCTAGAAGAGACCTGCAAACAGCCAGAACCTTATGCACAGCCCACCCAGAGATAGTCCACAAGCACCCAGAAGCAGTGGTTAGGGAGCACTATCAATTACAATAACTCGCTTTGCACTTACTCCTCAAAACCCTGTAGCGAAGAGAGATTGTACTCACATCCAGGAGTCTGTCCTCCCCATTCTACATGGTGTCCTGCTGCTGGGTAACTGCTGTCAATTCTTCCCTGGAGAGATCATTAGCTTCCTAGGGTTGTCATGCTCAGTGGGTATGCAATGATTTACTTGCCTTTTTCCCTTGAGCTTCCTCTGCCAACTCTGGCCAAATCACATCTAAAAGCTTATTAAGACATCCACTCAGCTCACAATGTCTTGCTGCTTCCTAGTCTGCTCATCACAGCTTCTGAAAGTCTTGGGTCTTCAGGTCTTGTCGGACTGCTCCCTTCTGCCGGCAGAGGACCTGTAACACTGCCCTATTGAAGAGTCAGGGAATAATTCACAAATGGGCGGAATGATTTTCAGTGATGCTCAGATGACACAGAAACGAAGTTTGCATCTGCCAGCAGTCATGCCAGGAGAAGAGATGAATGTGCATGTCGTAAGGGAGGGAGAAGGCAGGCAGAGTCAAAACCTGTAATGAACTGCCTTTATGGTAAGAGGGAACAGCAGAGATCCAGATACTCCTCCCTCCTAGGCAGAGAGTTCCAGCACTGTGACTGCAGCAGCACAGGAGTCAAGGCGCTGGGAGAGCAGCTGTTTCAGTGTTTTGTAAGCCCAGAGTTTGTCTCACAAACGCTCCTCTAAACAGAGTCTCTGCGGAGAGGGGGAAGGGAGGAGACAGGGAGCAAAGCTGTTGAGTTTTGATAGAGTGTCGTCAATGGCCCTAAACATCACAGGGGTGTCCTCCAGACCACTTGATAAAGCAGCAGGAAACTAACTCACAACTTGAACAGTCATAGAAAGGAAGAGGGTTTTCACTTTGACTTGAGCCATCTTATCATTTTCCCCTTATTTTGAAAGCCAGAATTGTTGGTCCTAAAGGTGGGAATATTACTCAGCCTGTGTAAACCCTCTAAGCACCTTCCCTGCTCAAGGCCTTGCCCCTACTTCCTTGAGGGTAGCAGTTCTTATGGGCAACAGGCTGGGATTCTGCTTTGGCAATTATTTGGCTTATACCAAGGGAAGAACAGCCAGACTCAGGGCAGTGCATTACAGAGAGACTGAATTCCACTGGGGAGACAAGGTGCCAGTAGAATGATAAGCTTCTTTTTAATACACAGCAATTGTACTGGTTTATCCTAAAGTGATCATTGCTGGGATACTGCCATCACGGCCTCACAAGTGAGGTCAGAACACGGAGCAATGTGACTCACTCCCTGCTCTAAAGAAACTGGCCCTGATAGGTCTTACAGAAGCCCCAAAGACCAGATGCCAAATGAGAAAAGCAAACCGAATGTGACTGAGGTACAAAGAAACGAGTGGTTACTTTTGTGGGACATTTCCTTCTTCTGAGAGTACGTACCCCACAGGTAGGGACCCTCAACATAATATTATCAGTGAGGACAGTACGACTCTGGCTGTTCACAGAGACTGGGGTCCCCAAATGCTATCTGCAAAAGACAGGGACAAACAGGGGCAGAACACCTCTTGAGCGAGCCCATGACTCATTTTACACACCTCACTGTTGCAAAGGAACAGTGTGCTTATTTCTGGTGCCACATGAAGTTCAGGACTTCTGAATGTGACAGTTAATGAGTTGTTGAAATAATCACCTTCAAAGGAGGTTTCCAGAGGCTGTTGCAGTAAAGGCTGAAGAGTGACATCTGGAAACCTATGACATGCTCTACCATCAAGGAAAGCAGCTAACACACATAAAATTAGTATCAGAGCCCTAAGGATATCACTAAATAAAGTTATGATTGACAGAAAGCTTGTGGTATAGAGACCTCTTCTTTTTACATGGGACAATCATTGCACATTGACTGCCCCGTGCTGCTAGATCACTAGAGCCGCCAAGCTGGGGTTACCAAAATCACATATACTGACACCCACGTGCTCAAAAGCCACACCAGGTCATCACTGAGCCTTCTTTCCCTAGACAAGTTGATCATGCCCCCATCTGTGCTCTTACAGTCTTCTGTAAGCTCCTGTTATAGGCTGAGTTGTGTGTCCCCCACCCCCTGCAAATTCCTATGTTGAGGCCCTGACTCTCAATGTAACTGTACTTGAAAATGGTACCCTTCCGAGGTAAATAAGATACAGTGAAGTCATAAGGACAAGGCTCTGATCTGTTAGGATTGGTGTCTTTATGAGAGAGAGAGACGTTAGAGACTCGATCTAATCACAATCCTATCTGCCCTCCCACACCCATTCTCAGAGGAAAGGCCATATGAAGACAGAGCAATAAAGTGACTACCTGCAAGGCAGAATGAAAGTCCTTACCAAAAACCAAACCCTGCTGGACCCTGATCTTGGACTTCAGCCTTGAGAACTGTGAGAAAATAAATTTCTATTATTTAAGCCACTCAGTCTACGGTATCTTGTTCTGGCAGCTTGAACTAAGACAACTCCCCTTACGGTATAGTTGCTCACATGGGTTCAAGGTTGATCTTCTAAACTCCTTGAGGACAGGAACCCTGTTTTGGTTGTCTTGTATTCCAGTGCCTGGTGTACTTCCTGGAATATAGTTAGCCTTTGAAGTCTGTTAAGTCGATGACAGGAAAACTAAGAACTAATTGCTTTTTCTAGTCATTAACTCGTCTGTAGGAGCCTGTGGATCTCATGAGAAAAACAGGAAGTGTCTGCCAATTCAGCAAACCATTTTCTCCTTCCCCCACAGATGAGGCAGGCTATGGCTCCTGAAACTCCAAGAGATAATAAATGGACGTAGTCATTCTCCTCTCTCCCTCCCTCCCCCAAATAGAGGACAACGGCTCTTCCGGCTCTTCTGGGGAAAAGAATTACCGATCTGGAGAATTACCAGTCTGGCCACAGACCCTGCAGGTCCGTCAGCACCACAAGCCTTGGGCCACACCACAGCCACTCAAGAGTTTTCTTTTTGCCATCCTCAATGCCTGTTGGGTAAAACCACAAAGGCTAAAGACAAACCAAAACAAACAATGCCAAATTATAATAAAACCAATCCCCATGCAATAGTCTACCTTCCACGCATATGTTTCTCCCATCTACTTTTTTTTTTTTTTTCTTTTAAGATTTTGTTTATTTATTGGACAGAGAGAGACATGGCTAGAGAGGGAACACAAGCAGGGGGACTGGAAGAGGGAGAAATCAGGCTTCCGGTCAAGCAGGGAGCCTGATGTGGGCTCCAACCCAGGACCCTGGAATCATGACCCCAGCCAAAGGCAGATGCTTAATGACTGAGCCATCCAGGTGCCCCTTCCACCCACTTCTTAAATCTGCTTTGATCAGGCTTCTTTCTGCCCCCAGTTTTCCCACTAAACTGTTTGTTGTTGATGTTGTACTGTACTAAGTATTTATTGAAGAGAGAGGCATAAACAAAGATACTGGGAGGGAGAGCTTTCTTGCTTAGTGTGCTAGGGGCGAAAGGAGTCAGCAAAGTTCTCACAGAGAAGGGCAGGTGTGCGATGAGTGGTGGATGTGTAGGATTTTATTAGCTAGTGAAGAGGAGAGGAAATGGGCAGAAGAAACAGCAAGAGCAAAAAGGCAGAGTAGTCTGGAAGTGCATGTCATGAGTGGGAAAGAGAAGTGAAGAGACTGTTGCAGGTGAAGCTTGTAGTATGTGGGTGATGACCCACAGATCACGTTGCAAAATATGGGCTATGAAAAAATTTTCATATCATGCTAAAGATTGGTTTCTATCTTGCATTTGTGATGAGGAGCTCTAGAAATTGGTAAGCAGAAGAGAAACTAGTCATATTTTTACTCAGAATTCAAGATTTCCAAGAATTGCATTAATTATAATTATGGGTTCATGCTACACTTTGAAGATTATATGCACATGGCTTTCTCGTTCTTCCTTTGTATATTTCTTCTTTTATTCCCTTCCTCTTTCCTCTTTTCTTTTTATTTTAATCAAAAGATCTTATTTTTTAGATCGGGTTCAGGTTTACAGAAAACCGAGTAGAAAGTACGGAGGATTTCCATATACCCCACCAACCCAACTGCCAGTTCCCCCTATCATTAACATTTTGCATTGGTGTGGAAAATTTGTTACAATTGATGAGTCAATGTTGATACATTATTATTAACAAAAGTCCATGGTTTATATTAGGGTTCCTTCTTTGTGTTGCAAGTTCCATGGGTTTGGACAAATGTATAACTGAGGGGTATGTATGATTACAGTAGTATACAGAATAGTTTCATGCTGACATAAGTGCTTCCCCACCTATTTCTCTCTCCCCTCCCCAACTCCTGGCAACCACTGAACTTAATACTATCTCTATAGTTTTGCCTTCCCCAGAATGTCATGTAGTTGGAATTATATAGTATATAACCTTTACAGTTGGCTTCTTTCACTTAGTAATATGCATTTAAGGCTCCTCCATACCTTCTCATGGCTTCATAGCTGATTTTTGTTATCACTAAATAATATTCCATTCTACAGATGTACCATAGTTTGCTTGCCCATTCACCTATTAAAGGGTATCTACATTGCTTCCAAGTTTTAGAAATTACAAATAAAGCTGCTCTAAACATTCACGTGCAGGATTTTGTGTGTCATACTTTTTTTTTTTTTTTTAAATCTCATCTGGGTAAATACTAAGGAATAGCACTGCTAAATCATATGTTAAGAAAATGTTTAGCTTTATAAGAAACTGCTATGCTGTCTTCCAAAATGGCTATAACATTTTGCATTCCCACCGGTTGATTTTACATTGACCTGATTGCCAAATGCAATGGTAACTTTCAGTTCTTACCTTATGTGATTTCTCTGTTGCATTAGGCACTGCTACCATTTCTTCATCACACTTCCTTCTCCTCTGGTTTCTGTGACCCAGTGTCTCCTCATTCTCCTACCATCCCTTGAACTATTTTTTTTTCTCCCATTCAAGGGCTCTTCATTTACTGGTCCTTTAAATGTTGCAGGTCCCTGAGATTCTATCCCTGATTGCCTTCTCCGCTCATCTTCTCTAGAAAATCTCTGTTACCCACCTCCCCACCCCCCGCTGCTGCTGCCCACATGCTCCTCTGCTGCCTAGATACGGACTTCTTTAGCCTCAATCACTTTCTCTGAAGCTCCATATTTTAAGCACCCAACCATTTAAAGACATCTTACTTGGATGTCCCCTATCAACATGTCCACACCCAAATCATCACCTTTCTTTCAAACCCAGTCCTTTTCCTTTACCCCTATTTTGGTGAGTGGCTCCACCTTTCATCTATCTGCTTATTTCCCTAATCTGGAACACTCCTCCCATTCCTCTGATTCTCCTTCCCCCGCCCCCACATTCCATAAATTACCAAATCCTCCTGATTTGAGACAGTAATACGCTGAGATTAAAAATGAGAATCTTGAGGGGTGCCTGGGTGGTACAGTCAGTTAAGTGACTTGGTTTCAGTCCAAGATGTGATCTCAGGGTTGTGAGATCGAGCCCTGCCTCTGGCTCCACGCCCAGTGTGGAGTCTGCTTGGGATTCTGTCTCCCTCTCCTTCTGCCCCTCCTGCTTGTGCTCATGCTCTCTCTCACATACAAATAAAGTAAATAAACTTTTTTAAAAATGAGTCCTAAGGTCACATTCCTGGGGCTCAAATTCTGCTCTGCCATTTTCTTTGGGCAAGTTTCTAATGACTCTAAGCCTGTTTTCTCATGTGTAAAACAGAGTAACAGTTCTTAACTTATTGGGTTGTTGCAAAGACTAAACGAGATAATACATACCCTATACAATGTCTGGCACAGAGAAAGTGCTTAGTAAATATAAGCAAGGCTGTATGGTTGATGTTTAAATGTTCCTTGTTCTGTTCTCTCTCCTCTAGCTGCACTGCCACTGCTTTGATTCAGGATGTCATCGTTTCTTACCTCAACCATCGCAGTGGTCTCCAACTGGATGCTAATGATGTTTCTTGAAATTCTGCTTGTGATTATCTAAACTTGGAAACTGGGATAAGAAAGGTGAAATAAGCTTTCAGCTTGTGTAATGGAATCTGCTGCTGCAGATAAGTTTTTACAGAGGGAAAAGTAGGCCAGACTAATGTTCAAGATTCTGACAGTGAGTGTGCTTTGGCCCATAATGCATCTTCAATAAAAGATAACTGTAGAAGTCAACGTAACCTGCCCAGATAGTTGTTAGGATTTATTAAACTTGACCTTTATATAACAAAGACCTGAGCCATCTTTGGGGAAGATGGAGCCATTGAGCCATCAGTGTTAAATTCTCTCTCCTCTGACGGGTCCTTAGAAGATCACTTGAGCCAATAAGAGAGAAATTCCCCCTCCTGATGTGTCAGTGTTAGAAGAACAAGATAATGAGAAACTTCTCTTCCAGTTTGTTTCAAGATGACAAAGATGGAACTCAGACAGATGAGCCGCAATGCAGGAGTCCCTGCATCTGCCTATAGCCAGGCAATAGTCAGCCAGATTGTGGCACGTCTTTTGTGCCAATCGTTTTGTCGTTGTCTATGGCCTCTCATCCTCTGTGCTTCTAGTCGAAAGTCTTTCATGACGAGATCTTATGGGGGCTGAGAGACTGCTGATCACAGGACAGAAGCCAGCATGCGGAAGCTGCCTCCCATGGCAGTCCCCCTGTTGCAAGTCCTGTCCACTCCCTCCTCACCTCGATATATGTTATCACTCTCAGAATGCTCTTTGCACAACAAATGTGATCGTGCTTCGCCTTTGCTTATAACCCTCAACGACTCACGTTCCCCCAGAACAAAGTCCAGAGAGACACAAATCCACACACGGCCTGGTCTTCCCTCTGTTTCCAACCACCTGCTCTGCTGACACCCCACCCACCCATCCTGCTTCCTGGCTTCACCACACTGGTACTCGGAACCTTAAAACCACCAGCCTGCCACGTTTGCTTACAATGGTCTTTAGATCTTTTCCAAACTCCTCCTTACCTTTCCAACCTGATTCAAGTTGTCCTTCTCTCAGATGATTCCTCCAATGCCACTCCATCCTCCAGGTTCCCAAGGCTCAAATCCCAGGTACCCTAAGCTCAAATCCTGGCTTATCTACTTATGTTGGGCAATGTATTTAATAAATCTAGGTTCATTTCCTCATGTGTAAAATAGAAAGAATAACAGTTTTTACTCATTGAGTGACGGCAAACATCAAATGAGGCTAATACAAAATAATGCAACTTGTAAATCTCCCTGTAGGTATTTACCAAACGGGACTGCAATTGCATGATGTCAGTATTGTTGGCCTCTCCTCCTACCTTCTGATTAAAAAGCCTTCTCCACTCAGCTGCTCTTCTAAGGACACCGTCCCAGCCAGAGAGGCTCCTGGGCTTCAGGATGCAGAATTAGAGGACGGTCAGTAGAGAAGTGAAAGGAGAAGGCTGACTTGTGAAGGGAGGCCAAGCGAATCTGTATAACAAAGACCTGGGCCAGCAAGAACGGCCATGCAGGCTGGAGGATGGAACAAGAGCTTCTTGGGTAAACAACAGGCTGGCTTCTTCTTCTTCTTCTTCTTTTTAAAGATTTTATTTATTTATTTGACACAGAGAGAGAAAGATCACAACTAGGCAGAGAGGCAGGCAGAGGGGGAGGGGGGAAGCAGGCTCCCCGCTGAGCAGAGAGCCGATGTGGGGCTCCATCCCAGGACCCTGAGATCATGACCTGAGCCGAAGGCAGAGGCTTAACCCACAAAGCCACCCAGGCGACCCCAAGAGGCTTCTAAACATTGTGGAATGTGAAAGAGAATGTGAGGGCGAGGAAATGGGATATGAAAATTGTTACTAAGAGTTTATGAATCGAGTTTCCTTTAATTTTTTAAGAGCAACAAGTAAATGATTACCCTGTTTTAAAAAATTAATTTTGAATTATGATTATTTGAAGATGTCCATACAAATACTAGACGATAAGAGAATGAAATTCTTTAGGGTTTCCCTTGTTTCCAATGTCTTTGCTCTCAGACTTAGTTCTCTAGTACAGGGGCTGTGTCTTGTTCCTTTCTGTAAATCCAGTGCAAGCACACAGCCTGGTGTGTGGTTTATGAACAATAAACACTTGCTGAACAAAGAAACATGTCTACGCTTATACAACTGGATCATCAGCTCCTATGAACAAGTCAATCCTCTTATTTTTCCATGTGTCCAAATAAATCATTGAAAGCTGTAGTGAGTTGAATGGTGCCCCCCACCCAAAGGATACGTTCATGTCCTAATCCCTAGAGCCCGACTGTTAAATTATATGACGAAAGATATAGGATGTTAAGGATCCTCAGAACAGCTGGTCACCCTGGATTATCTGGGTGGGTCCCAAATGCAATCATGTGTATCCTAAGAAGAGAAGCAGAGGGAGTTTTAAAACATAAGAGGAGGCCGTGTGACCCCAGAGGCAGAGATTAGAGTGAGGAGGTCACAAGCCACCTGGAACCATCAGAGGACAGAGGAGGAAAGGAAGAACTGTCCCCTAGAGCCTCCACAGGGAGTACAGCCCAGCTGACCCCTTGATTTCAGACTTCTGGCCTCCAGAATGTGAGAGAATAACTTCCTATTATTTTAAGCCATTGAGTTTATGGTGATTTGTTATAGCAGCCAGAGGAAATTAACACAAATGCCCTTATACATAATGGATGTTCAATAATTCTTTGTCATTTACCTGTCGGGGGTCACTTACAATCATAAGCTGTGCTTCTTTTTCAAAGTCACTCACCCACACATGCATGGCCAAGAGCCAGGACTCCACTAAGTCAACACTTGTGATGGTGTTGTACCAAGGGATCCTTCACTGCTGTCTCAGGGACAGTCAGGTTCCAGGGACTGTCTACTGACTACACATTCCAATAGAATGTTCTTCACTCCTTCCTCCAGGAAGGAGATAGTATGGTAGGGAAGCACTTGATAATGAATTAGAGGGTACAGAGCCACCCTCATGGGGTCTCACCAGCTGGCAGCCACTCAGGCTGAGTACTCAGGGGTCGACCTGCAGGAAACACTGCTGAATTGAAAGAGAGCCATGGTAGACTCTCAGCTCCTAATCTGAACCACACTGCGCACACACACACGCACGTGCACACACATCCCCAATCATGAAGTTGCTCTGCCAGCCAAGAATTAAGTGAATGCAACCCTGCAGACATAGTCTCAAATATGAGACTTCTCTCAAAGGCCTTCTCTCAAAGCTTCGCTCAAAGCTAGAGAAGGTCTCCCAGTTGGCAAGCCCATGACCCTTGCAGGAGACCACTCACACATACTCAGAGAGACTGCTTCTACTTATCAAAGTCTGCTGTGTGATCTTCTAGAAATTATTATTTTTAAGTCTGCTGGACCCAGTTTTCATAAGAGTGATCCCATTTTGACCAATTGCTCTGTCAACGAAGTAACATAATATCCATCTGATACTACAATAGAGACTATGATGCATGTCACCCCTCCTTCCCAACTCCCATTTCCTCTAATCCACATGACTTTCTGCAATAGCTCTTTCAAAATCTGCAACTTTCAGCAAGCATGACTGGGTTAGATGTGATTTGATAGAAATACTGTCTATCACCTACAAAAGGAGACATCCAGTGTTTTGGAAATGCTGGTACTCCATCACTTGTTTCCAAGCCACTGTTTGCAAAAAGACAATACACACATGGTTTTCCCGTATCAATTCCCCCCCTTTTTTTTAAAGATTTTATTTATTTATTTGACAGATCACAAGTAGGCAGAGAGGCAGGCAGAGAGAGAAAGGGAAGCAGGCTCCCTGCTGAGCAGAGAGCCCGATCCAGGGCTCGATCCCAGGACCCCAGGATAATGACCTGAGCCGAAGGCAGAGGCTTTAACCCACTGAGCCACCCAGGCACCCCTCAATTCCCTTTTAAGAATGGTTGAGGTAGAAGTAGGTAGAAGCAAGGGGAGAAGAAGGTTATTTAAACACTCTACCCACAGAGTGTGCTTCGTGACTTTGGGAAAGTTATGTAACTTTCTTGGGCCTTAATGTTCTCATCTGTAAAATGGGGATAATAATGGTAGCTACTGGCTTCATCAGGCAGCTGAAAGAATTACCTGTGGGTATAGATGACAAGCACTTCACATAGCACCTGGCACAGAGTAAGGACTCAGGAAATACTAATTGTGAATGTGTGCATGTATAAAGTCAACCAGAGGCTAAATTCTTCAATTAGATTACCAAATCCTTCCTATCACTTAATCCTTCTTCCATCTTTTTTGTGTAGTTCCCAAGAGCTCCCCCGGGGAGAGCTTGGTCCTTTGGCCTTACTCAGTACACAACATGACACAGCGTTTGGCTTCAGCACAGACCTTTGCTGGGATCAAGTGTCCCTGGAGGAGAGGAATTAGGACTTCAAGTACAGCTGGCCGTCAGGGAGGCTCTGCAGCCTCTCCCCATACTTGAGCCATCAAATAACGACAATCAGACATGTGCATGCTTGGAAAGATGGACTCTGGTCTGGTAGACTCTGCATCCCAGGGCAGTGAGGACCTGTTTACTGGTTGGAGGGCCATCTTCAGGGGAATGCTCTGTTTGAAGTCAGCTCTCCTTGTGTTCAACCTCTGTCTCTACCCCTGGTTATTTCCCAGCTCAGACTTTCTCTCAAACTGGTTATTGTTCATATTTTAAGTTTCAGTCATAGATTAACCATGAGCAAATTTGGTTTGAATTCTTTTGCTAAATTACATCACGTGGCAAACACACCTAGTTGTCATCAGCATCAGTTATGGTGCATTATTTGAAATTAAAATTCTGCCACATCTTTACAAGGAAAAGAGGTTTCTATAGTGAAGGCAGCAGGTACAAAAATGACACCGACCTTGAATTGCTTATTATATGCCCAAATTAGCCCCAGAGATATTTATCCCCAAGAGTTTTAAACAATCTTAAAATAGGTAGGTCTCTCAGGAATTTCTCATTATTATCACAGTCACATTATTTTCACAATGAAAATATATTTAATTAGTTGAGCTTCAGCATTCTTCGGGAGACAGGGTCAACCTGAGAAATTACAAACGAGACCCTCTGTGTAAAGTCCCAGGTGAAGCCCATGCCCAAGCCCATACCTCTTCTGATAGTTTTCTCAGGGAATGAGGCTGTGTTTCTCTTCAGCAAGGGGTGTGTCTGGCTTCGCTGTGGTAGGCGAAGCTTTCACTCTCTGGCTTCCATCCATCTTCTTTGAGACTCTGTCCTTGGGAAGGATCCAGACCTCCTCCAGCCCTTCTCTGTGGGAGAGGGGGTTCCTCCCCAAACCCAAGGACAGTTCCAGGTGTTCTCTGCCTTTGGGCAGATTGTCTTTTTGATGGTCATTTATATCTAGCCCAATGTCCAACCAAAGAGCATGGTGGGAAGAGGACAACAGAGAAAAAAGAAGGAGAAAAGGGAGGAGAGAGGGGGGAATGAGGGAGGAAAGACGACATGAAAAGACAATGGGCACACCAGAGGGAGGGCACAGCTAACAAGAAGGTCGGGGTGGCACTCAAGTGCAATCCCGTCCATTCCCCGCCACTCCCCAAACTGGAAATGTTCCACCCAGCTGAATCTCTGATCACTGGGGACTTTTTAAAGGTTTTATTTATTCATTTGACAGAGAGAGAGAGAGAGAGCGAGCACAAGCAGGGGGAGCAGCAGAGGGAGAGGGAGAAGCAGGCTCCCCACTGCGCAGGGAGCCTGATGTGGAGCTTGATCCCAGGACCCTGAGATCATGACCTGAGCGGAAGGTAGACACCTAACCAACTGAGCCACTCAGGTGCCTGGGGATATGTTAAATTAATGCAGGGATTTCTTCTGATAGAATATATGTATTTCAGGGATGCCTGGGTGGCTCAGTAGGTTATGCACCTGCTTTCTGTTCTGGTCATGATCACAGGGTCCTGGGATCAAGTCCCGCATTGGGCTCCTTGCTCAGCAGGGAGCCTGCTTCTCCCTCTGTGTGCTGCTCTCCCTGCTTGTGCACTTTCTCTCTCTGACAAATAAATAAATTAAATCTTTAAAAAAGAATTAAAAGAATATAATACAATTTCACAATCTCTATCACGTTTAGCAACATTTTAGTTTAGAATTAAAACCCAGAGGTGGGGAAAACCTGAAAAAAAATTATGTATATGTATATATTATGTGTATGTGTATACAGCCATGCTTTCTTTTTAAAATTTATAAAATACAGAGAAGTGTACAAATAAGTATACAAGGGGTGCCTCAGTGGCTCACTCGGTTAAGCATCTGCCTTCAGTTCTGTTCATGACACCATGATCCTGGGATTGAGTTCTACATCAGGCTCCCTTCTCGGTAGGGAGTCTGCTTCTCCCTCTACTCTTCCCCCCTGCTCATGATCTCTGTCTCACTCTGTCTCTCTCTAATAAATAAAATCTTTAAAAAAACAAGTAAGTGTACAGTGTGTTGAACTTTCAGAAACATACAGACCCGTGTAACTAGCACTTTAGTCAACAAAATAGATCACCAGTATCCCAGAAGCCTCCCTCATGCATGTCTAATTCTACCTTCACACCCAAGAGTAAACACTCTCCTGATTTTTAACAGTATGGATTAGTTTTGCCTATTTTTGAACTTTATATGAATGGAATCAAATAGGATGTGTCCTTTTCTTCCTGGCTTCTTTCACTGCACATTTTATTTGTGAAATTCATCCATACTGTTGGTTAGAGTTCTACTCCATTCATTCTCACAGCTATGCAGAGTTCCATTGTATAAATATTCCACAATTCATTTATCCATTCTTCTACTGATGGGCTTTTGGGTACCAAAAACAGTGTGGCTATGAACATTCTTATATGCATATCTCTTCCTGAGGATACATATGCCATGTCTACCTAGGAGTGGAATTATTGGGTCATAGGCATGCATATGCATATTCAAATCCAGTTGATTTTTCTATGCAAATTTCTCACAATCACATGTATCCTATGGATCTTTGTGAGTCATAAGGCATATGAGAGTCCCAGAGGCAGGAAAGCTGGGCCCTGAGTTTCTGTCTATTCCTTATGACTCTGAGAGGCAGTCTATGCTTTCAAAAAGTTACATAAGAAGAACAAATCTTTGGGGTGCCCAGGTGGCTCATTCAGTTAAGCATCTGCCTTCAGCTCAGGTCATGATTTCAGGACCCTGGGATCAAGTCCCACATCAAGGTCCCTGATCAGTGGGGAGCCTACTGCTCCCCTTGCATCTCTCTCTGACAAATAAAATCTTAAAAAAACAAAAAAGAACAAATCTTTAACTCTAGTTTGCTTTTGTTATTTTTTTTTAATAAGTATGTTACAGAACAAAAGAACTACCACTGCCTGAATATCATTAACTGAAAAATTGCTGGCAGACAAGGCTGACCCTGGACAGCACAACCCTCTGCTCTCAGTCAACAGCAGGCTTGCCCCCTTCCACCAAAGAAGCACCTCACTCCACCCACTGGGCGCACATCAAAGGCCCCATGGATGGAAAGAAAAGGACACCAAGAACAGTATTTCATTAGTTCACAACTAGTTTTTATCAAATTAGCTTTAAAAAGCAGTTGGACGTATTCCAATGATGAGAGATGAAAATGGAAATGGAAGCATAATTATTACTTTGTAAATCAGAGGCCTGCCAGCCCCCACACTGAGACCCGGGATCATACTGCTTTACAAAGCACTGCACACCACTGGACAATTTCATGGAAACAATAACAAAGCCCCAAAGGATGACAGGGTCTAGCACAGTGACCACACACTGAAACTGCCCCATAAACTATTACTGACGTTAAGGTTCACAGAAATAGTAGAAACTGGCTCCGAGCAAATGCACCTTTTCACATCCCCGGGACACACTCAATTATTTCTATCAGACCCACTAAAGGACATAACTTCTATATAATATATAGAAGTTATATAACTTCTCTATATTGTAGAAGTTATCATTATATATATTATATAATATTCTATAATTTATATTCTATATATTATAGAATATTTTATATATATAGAATATATATACTATATATAATATTCTGGGTTTAAATGATATATTTATATAGAATATTATATATTCTATAATATATAGAAGTTATATAACTCCTTTTATATAATATATAGAAGGAGTTACACAGGCAAGGTTTGCTGTTCAGTCAAAAGGGGGAAATCCTACCATAAAAGAAGACATATCAACAAGCAGAAACACAGGGATGGCAAGAGTTCTCTCCGGAGTTCTTGAGGATAAGCTGTTCGGCACCTGCTGCCAGGGAGTCCTTGCTGGCTGAGAATTAGCTGAGCAGGATGCCCCCTCTGATCCCCCCAGGGCCTGGGAACAAGACACCATGCTTGATGGCTTCCCACTTTACCCCTTCCTCCTCGAGTGTGGGCAAACACATTAACACTGAAGCTACATGCCGGAGAGACAGGTCCCATCACCGTGCTTCTGAAACTGCTCAGCATGTCGCTCCCCAGGGCTGGCAGGACAAAGGTGGGACAATGCTGGTTTCCCATCTCCAAGATCCCCCTCTTGCCAGAACAACCACTGCCCCCTCCACCCGCCTCAGTTTGCTGCTAGAACACATCAATCCCCCAAATAAAAAGTTGTAACAGGATCTTACTAGCTATCGGTTCTGGCAAAGCCAACAGTACTCCATAAATCAGAAATTTTCTTGAGAGTAGTATTTCAGGGGTGACAGTTAAAATTCATCCTATAATTACCAAGGACTGAAGAAAGACTGACTGCCGGGGTTATCCCTTTAATGGTCATTGGGACTGTTCCTCTTGGTGAACGTCAATCACAGTGAGAAGATCCTACATAATAAGGGTTTCCTTCCGTTGTTTCTTTTTTCTTTTTTTCTTTCTTTTTTTTTGCTTTTACTTTTTCCTAATTGTAGTTTGATGCAATGTAAAAAAAATTATCACATTGCTTTCAGCTTTTTAAAAATGGTGTTTTAAGAACAGCATTGGCTTGCTATACTGTTCCTTTCTCAGAAATTATGTATGTATAAATTATTTGCATATGTATAAAATTCTGACTAGTATATACATTACATCCCTTAAATTTTCATGGCTTTGTTGAATATCAACATAGCTGCTAAAAATTAGTTGGTTAACATTAGAGTTAGATAAATTTAGGATCTACTCCTTACTTAACCAGTAAAAGCTACTTAACTTTTCTAAGTTTTTCTGAGTTTTCTGAGTTCCTTCGTAAAATGGACATATTATCTGTGATAGAATGATAATGAACGTTAAATAAGATAGTGTGAAATAAGATAACAGAAACATTATGCTATAGAAAAAAGATAATGAATCTAGATTGTATAGATTCCAGCTTTTAGTAAGGATTATTATCAGTGCTATTACAGGATAGCACTATACACAGGACAACCATGGACAAACATGGACAACCATGGTTGACTCTGGTTCAATACTGCCTTTTTTTTTTTAAAGATTTTATTTATTTATTTGACAGAGAGAGAGACAGCGAGAGAGGGAACACAAGCAGGAGGGATTGGGAGAGGGAGTGCCAAGCAGGGAGCCCAATGCGGGGCTCAATCTCAGGACCCTGAGACCATGACCTGAGCTGAGGGCAGACACTGAACGACTGAGCCACCCAGGCGCCCCTCAATATTGCTTTCCTTAAGAGTTAGTCCATCTTTTGGGGTTTGAGACACTTGCAAGAACCTGGCCTCCATGAACCCTGTGAATGTATCTGTCACACAGGAAGTTCTGGGTTTAAATGATATATTTTTCTAATCTCATTTTGTAAATAAAGTCTCATGGAAACCCCTGTTTCGGACACCTGTATGTACCCCTTCATCATTCTCTGGACTTCACCTTGTCAGCCCCTGCTGCTCCAACCAGAACTACCAACCGTAGTTGGTACCTACACAGCACCTCACCTGGGATGCAGTGTCTTTGACACCACTGAACAGGACTCCCTCAGGACACCACCTGTCACAGCCTAGAGGTGTGGAAAGTTTATACAGATGGAGCCACATTGTCACTTGCCACAGGGACATTTTATGGACAAGTTCCAGAATCCTGAACTCCCAAACTCCCCCTGAACTTTCTGAACGCCCAAAGCAACTTTTACTTGCCAGAAGAGAGCCGCCTCTCCTTGCCTAGAGACCAAAGACCTCAAGTGAGGCAACTGCCTCATAAGGTGATACTCCCCTTCCTCAAAAGCCTTCCACTCCAGCCGAAAATTAGGGCCAGGTCTCAGCACCACGTGAGGAAACTGAGTCCTGTTCTTATAGGAACTAGCTTCATAGTGATGGACTTTCAGTTTCCACTGTTCTCTACTGATGGAACCAAGGGAACACATGGGCGAGGGAGGGTCAACGGGAGGAATGTCAGGCTAGACTGATGAGAATGTGTCAGTACAAAAGCACTCTCTTGGGGCGCCTGGGTGGCTCAGTGGGTTAAGCCGCTGCCTTCGGCTCAGGTCATGATCCTAGGGTCCTGGGATCGAGTCCCACATTGGGCTCTCTGCTCAGCGGGGAGCCTGCTTCTTCCTCTCTCTCCTTCAGCCTGCCTCTCTGCCTACTTGTGATCTCTGTCTGTCAAATAAATAAATAAAATCTTTTTAAAAAAAAGCATCCGGCACAGACACCTGAAGCTGGGATGGCTCCTTGAAGCCTGGGTTCAATAATGGCCTACAGAAACCGATAGAGATGCTGGGACAGCCCTGGCAGAATATTCAGGGAGGAGTCAAAAGGCAAAATGGTGGGTGTGCTAGACTGGATTTATTACAAGAGAACCAAAGAGCTCCCTATCTGAACATGACCCCAGAAAGGCCAAGAGTTTACTCCCTTCACTGAAGAGATAAGGGCACTAGTGAGGAGGCTGGCATCAGGGAGAAGCCCAGGGTTCTGTTCTCTGTTGACTGGAGTGGACCACGGGAGATGCTGCCACAATATAAGGCTCTTTCAAGTTAATGGGAGATGACAGGATTCCAAAATAGCAGAGGCCAGGCTGTGACAACTAACCATCAGAGGCTAGGAAGATGTAAACACCCTAACTGCCAGCAAGGCCACAGTGACAAACAAGGGCCTCTGGCCATCAGGAAGGAATCTGGCAATGCTGACTGGCCATGGGGCAAGACGGGAGGACAACTGACTACAATATTACTTGACTTGTATTTAAAAAAAAAAAGAAAGAAAAAAAAAAAAGAGTGCTCTGAGATCAGAAGGTTGATACAGGTGCTATAATTCCAAGGTTTAAAGGCCACTGGCTGAGAAGAGGTGAGGTCTTCTTGGGGAAGACCCTGCAAAACCACCACATGGTTCATATGATAAAGATTCCATTGATCATTCTACAAAAGGACCTGGATCCACTTGTTGGGATTTTTGGCACTGGGGAAAGTAGAATGCCAGATTTTTTCATGTTGGCTATAGGTCTAAGCTGACCCTGATCCCACAGAACCAAAATGGTAGTTCTTCAACTGAAGCAGAGGCTTATAGAATCCAGGTGATAAAGTTGACCCCATGTCTGCTTCATAGTGGGTCTAGTAGGTCCACAGAAGCATCTTGTGGTTATTTATGTAGATATATCTAGACACTGGCAGAACCCTCATAATGGTTCCCTGTGGAAGAGTCAGGATAATCTCTCTGTACAGTAGGAAAACCTATAGATGTTATTTTTCTTACATCTGTAAAACAAAACATAATATTTTGTTCCTGGAATAATAGTTGGCAGACTGGAAAAATGAAGTCAAAGGCAATGTATTTTCCTTTATAAAACTGTATGAAGGAGCGTTCATACTACATTTGTTTTTGTCATGTCTGATATTCCTTACATGACCATGATATTTAGTGACCTAAATTTTGTCCAGTATCAGGCAAGCTGAAAGTAAGATACTATAAAAAGTCCACAAAAACTAGATGTTTGGTAATTTAAGATTCAACACTTAAACAACACTCATCTGAGCAAATGAAATTCTCATTTCCTTACAAAGTTACCATTTTTTAATGAGAAGAAATACAAATTTTTTAGACAAATAGGAAGACAAAAATGATACCAGCTTCTGAAATTAAAATTTAAAGCTATAATTAGGAACACCTGCAGTTCATGTTTAACTTTATACAGGAAATTTGTGGAGTGAAGTGATTTAGCACTGAATTACTTACATTGATCACCTTAAATAATTTTAGGTGTCAAAGCTGAACCAAACAATGACACCCAAAAAGTTCTTAAGGTTAAAGAACCATATCCTACTCATATTTATTCCTTTTTGCCTCCACAGTGCTTTGCACAGAGTAGATACTCATTAAATACTTGATAAGACAAAGAATCCTAAATTTTACACAGAATCACAAAAGATCGAGAATAGTCAAAGCCATCTTGAAAAAGAAAAGCAAAGCTGAAGGCTTCAGAATTCCAGATGTCGAGTTATATTTTAAAGCAGCAGTAATCAAACAGTATGGTACTGGCACAAAAAGATACACAGATCAAGAGAACAGAATAGAAAATCTGGAAATAAACCCACAATTATGTAGTCAATTAGTCTTCAACAAAGCAGGCAAGAATATGCAATAGGAAAAAGACAATTGCTACAACAAATGGTGTTGGGGAAACTGGACAGCAACGTGCAAAAGAGTGAAATTGGATCACTTCCTTACATCATACACAAAAATGAACTCAAAATGGATTAAAGACCTAAATGTGAGACTTGGAACTATAAAAATCCTAAAAGAGCACAGGCAGTAACTTCTTTGACATTAGGCATAGCAACTTCTTTCTAGACAGGTCTCCTGAGGCAAGGAAAACAAAAGCAAAAATGAACTATTGGGACTCTATCAAAATAAAAAGCTTTTTTGCAGAAGGAAACAACCAACAAAACTAAGACACAGCCTACTGACTGGGAGAAGATATATGCAAATGACTATCTGAATAAAGGGTAGAATTCAAAATATATAAAGAACTTATAGAACTCAACACTCACAAAAAAATGAACGATCCATTTAAACATGGACAGAAAGGGGCGCCTGGGTGGCTCAATGGGTTAAAGCCTCTGCTTTCGGTTCAGGTCATGATCCCAGGGTCCTAGGATCGAGCCCCGCATCGGGCTCTCTGCTCAGCAGGGAGCCTGCTTCCTCCTCTCTCTCTGCCTGCCTCTCTGCCTACTTGTGATCTCTGTCTGTCAAATAAATAAATTAAATCTTAAAAAAAAAAAAAAAACCATGGACAGAAGACTTGAACAAACATTTTGCAAAGAAGTCATCCAGTAGACCGACAGACATGTGAAAAGATGCTCATCATCACTTATCATCAGGGAAATGCAAATCAAAACTACAGTGAGATATCATTTTGTGTCTGTCAGAACGGCTAAAATCAACAACACAAGAAACAACAGGTGTCAGCAAGGATGTGGAGAAAAAGGAACATTCATGCTCTGTTGATGAGAATGCAAACTGGTGCAGCCACTGTAGAAAAGAGTATGGAGGCTCCTCAAAAAGTTAGAAATAGAACTACCTTATGATCCGGCATTCGCACCACTGGATATTTATCCAAAGAACACAAAAACACTAATTCAAAGGGACACATGCACCCCAATGTTTATAGCAGCATTAGCTACTGTAGCCAAATTATGAAAACAGCCAACTGTCCATGGATTGATGAATGGATAAAGAATGGTAAATATTTTTTAAATAAATGATAAATATATACAACGGAATACTATTCAGCCATAAAAAGAATGAAATCTTGCCATTTGCAACAACACGGGTTGAGCTAGAAAGTATAATGCTAAGCAGAACGAGTCAGAGAAAGACAATTACCATATGATTTCTTTAACTCATGTGGGATTTAAGAAACAAGCAACGGGAAAAAAGTTAAGAAAGAGAGACAAACGGAGAAATGGACTCTTAATGATAGAGAACAAACTGATGGTTATCTTAGGGGAGGTGGGCAGAGGGATGGGTTCAATAGGTGATGGAGATTAAGGAGTGCATTTGCTGGGATGAGCACCAGGTGATGTACGGAAGTGCTGAATCACTTTATCGTATGCCTGGAGCTGTTGTAACACGGCATGTGGAATAACTGGAATTAAAATAAAAACTTAAGAGAAAAAAGATGGTGAGAGAGAAGTATTTTTCTATGACAAGAGACCACTAGAGAAGCAGCACCAGGTACAAGGACTTTTGAGAATGTCAAAAGGGTTTTGTTTCCTGTACTATTAATGCCTACTGTGCCTCAGGATGATCCAACAGTTGAGATAAAGTTTCTCTTTGTAAAAGTATCTCATAATACAGAAGCACAGTGTTGTTAAACGAAGAAGGAATGACAGAACATGACCACTACACATTGCCTAATGAATCAATGGGTCTCTGCAATCAATAGGTAATAACATCACAGAGAGAGACAGCAGCACCTAGACCAGTGTACACCTCCCCACAGAAGTACACAACACCAATTGTTCCTCCCACCCCCAAAAAAGAACCTGACTCTGAACAAGCTTCTAGGAGGTCTAACTACCAATTAACAGGAAATACAAGGTATAGAGGGACATCTTAAAGGATGCCAGGGGGAAGATTTTTTCTAACTTGACTTTTAATTTCTAATCTTAGTTTTTAAAATTATATTTGTAAATATAATAAAAATGCATTACCAGAAAAAATTTAATACACAAAATACAAGCCCCAATTTTTTATTTATAGATTTAAAAAATATAAAATAAGAAGAAAACAATTGGGAAACTATGCACTTTATTCTGTAAAAATGTGCATATAGGCAATTAATAGAAAATTGTTATTACACTCCCAAATTCCTGTCATTCTGCAGTTACACCTAAATAAGGCTATGAGCAAAGTAGCAATTCTTCATATTAAATGCTCACCAACAGACTTTGAGCACTATATATCACTATCTAAAGTTTTTGATGTTTAAAATCAACTTGCTTCAAAGTCTCACAAAGGTGCTTACAGGAATGGAAGAACAGATTTTAAAGTAACTTTAGCAAACTCAAGATATTTACTTTTTAATTTTTATCAAAATAAAACAACAGAAGTTGCATTTTAAAAATTTATCTTCAATCTCTAGTAGCCAATTCTAGTAATATATTGTACAAGGTTAAATTTAAATTATCTTTCAATGAAAAAAATGGACTTCCAAATTCATGAATCTCCTCTATATGGATTTTCTTTCAATGGACAATTAAATTCAAAATGGTTGATCAAATTCAAAAGATGTCTGGTGATCACTTGTTATATATGTAGAATGTCACACATGGATATTCTTCATTGAAAGTAGTTATAGTTATGGAATATGTCATAACAATCAATTGAAACTGTTCTTCCAATCTTTAATTTCCCTTTTGGTCTTAACGTGCCACGGAAAAACATATTGCTTTTCTTCTCTGCACACAAATATTAAGATGATAAAATACCAAAGATATCAGAGAAATTCATGTTTTAAAGAGTTATAACCAGAATGGCTGAGTTAAGGAACACAAAAAGCTCTTATATTTCACAGAACTTTTACCTTCAAAAACTGTCACTGTTCTGTATGCCATAACTATCGTTTATGATCAGCTTCCACTTATCACATAATAAAGACAATAATCCCAAATCTAATAGATTCGCCTTTATATAAATTCATCAACTTTCACATATTGCTAAGCCTACTGTTTAATTCTGCTGATATGACTTTTTGAAGATTTTTATTTATTTATTTGAGAGAGAGCATGAGGTAGGGAAGGAGCAGAGGGAGAGGGAGAAGCTGACTCCTCACTGAGCAGGAAGCCCGATGTGGGACTCGATCCCGGGACTCTGAGATCATGACCTGAGCCAAAGG
This sequence comes from Mustela nivalis, assembly GCF_964662115.1. NCBI lineage: Eukaryota > Metazoa > Chordata > Mammalia > Carnivora > Mustelidae > Mustela > Mustela nivalis. The sequence continues at coordinate 40,560,897 of NC_139024.1, forward strand.
CAGATGCTTAACTGACTGAGCCATGCAGGCACCCCTTGGCTGACATTTTTTCACAGCCAAGACATTTCTGATAAAGGAAGCAGCAGGCTTATTTACTTTCTGACACAAGCTTTTCTTCATCTTTTAATTATTCTAGAATGTTCTCTCATCACTCTAGCTTCAGCATTAGAATGGCCTCATACACAAAGTCTAAGTCCAAACCACATTTGCTGATAATACTCCTGTACCTGGATGTTACAGCAATGTCTAACTGCCATAATAATTTCTAAACATTTACTCTCTACTTGTCACAAACCAGCACCAGACCGCACTGAAAAACACTGCTCTGTAAGACCAATGCCCTGATTTCTTCACAATCAACAAAAAACTGCAGAAAATAAAAAGAAAGATGGAGGAGAAACCTAGATATTAAGGAAGACTTAAAAGACAGCCAGTAGTTATATACAGCCTCTTTGGGATTCCAGTGAAAAAAAAACTTAAAATTTTATGGGACAGAAAAACGTGAATAATTACTGACTAGTTTATGCTATCAAGAAGTGACTCATTTTTGAATGTGTGATAAAGAAGCTGCAGTTATTTATTTACTTCAGAAAAGGTCTTTTAGGGGCACCTGGGTGGCTCAGTGGGTTAAAGCCTCTGCTTTCAGCTCAGGTCATAATCCCAGGGTCTCTCCGCTCAGCGGGGACCCTGCTTCCTCCTCTCTGTCTACCTCTCCGCCTGCTTGCGATCTCTATCAAGTAAATGAATAAAATCTTTAAAAAAAATAATAAAGGTCTTTTAGATACACAAAATGAAATACTCACAGATGAAGTAACATGCTGGATTTGCCCAAAGTAACCCAGTTTTGGAGGAGAGTAGTGGAGATGAAGTATGATTGGCTATACTCTGAAAATTGGGAAACTGAGGGGATTTGTAGAGGTCTATTGTGCGTTTCATTCTACTTTCATATGCATTAAAATGTTTTATAATAAAACTTTTTTAAGTGGTCAAGAAAATGCCCAATGACCAAAGCTACTATGAAAAACTTGTATTTTATTCTTAATCTATAGGCATTAAGAAAAATAGTAGGACGGGGCGCCTGGGTGGCTCAGTGGTTTGGGCTGCTGCCTTCGGCTCGGGTCATGATCTCAGGGTCCTGGGATCGAGCCCTGCATCGGGCTCCCTGCTCCGCAGGAAGCCTGCTTCCCTCTCTCTCTCTCTCTCTCTCTCTGCCTGCCTCTCTGCCTACTTGTGATCTCTGTCTGTCAAATAAATAAATAAAATCTTAAAAAAAAAAATAGTAGGACATTTGTACATGTTATCGAGGCCATGGATAATGGTTAGGGCAGTGGTGGATTCACAGGAGACCCATAGCTCTGAGAGACCCAGCATCCTTAGCTTTAAGCTTGTTTGTAGGTAACTCTTAATCTTTTAAAACTCAGGTCTTTTATGGTGTTTTCTGTGTATTACAACCAGTCTAGAAGATTTTGTTGAAGTTCTTCTTTTATTCCTTTGTATTACAAACATAGATATCTAGAATATGCTTTCTAAAACCCTTCAGCGGGTGTGTACATGGCTTGATCAGTTCGTCTGACTCTTGATTTCGGCTCATGAAAGGCCATGATCTCAGGATTGTTAAGATTGAGCCCCATGTGGGGCTCTGCACTCAGTGGGGAGTCTGCTGGAGAGTCTCTCCCTCTCTCTCTGCCTCTCCACCTCCCACTCTCTCTCTAAAACAAAGTCTTTAAAAAAAAATAAAAGTCTTCAGTCTGCCCTCACCCTGTCTCTCTCTTCAAATACATCCTCTTCTTTATTGAAAATCACTATTCCAGGGGCACCCAGTGTCGGAGGGGGGCGGTGAATTGAGCCCCGCATCAGACTCTCTGCTCAGCAGGGAGCCGGCTTCCTCCTCTCCCTCTGCCTGCCTCTCTGCCTATGTGTGATCTCTGTTTGTCAAATAAATAAGTAAAATTAAAAGAAAGAAAGAAAATCACTATTCCAGGAGACTCAGTTTCAAACTGCCCACACTTCAAACCACCTTCAGAAACATCCTCTAAGCTTGAACTGAGGGAGTGTAGTTTACTTCCACTTAGTTCTACCTAACAACTAGCAACACCAGCTGCTTCCTTTCCCTCCCTCCTCACTGCCTCTCCCTCTTCCCTCCCCCCTCACTGCTTTTCCCCCTTCCCACCTTCCTCACTGCTTCTCCTATACCCCTCCCTCCTAGTTGCCCAAGTTGTTTTCCCCCTTCCATGCCCAAACCTAACAGTCATTCCTTTAAAAGCACAACCTTTTTTTTTTTTTTAAAGATTTTATTTATTTATTAGAGAGAGGAGAATGCACATGAGCAGAGGAGAGAGGCAGAGGCAGAGGGAGAAGCAGGCTCCCTGCTGAGCAGGAAGCCCATTGCAGAACTTGATCCCAAGACCCTGGGATCATGACCTGAGCCGAAGGCCTATGCTTAGTGGACTAAACCACCCAGGTGGCCAAAACACAACTTTGGATTTGAAGCCAAATAAATTCAGCTTTCACAGATCATGTGCCTTCATGTCTGAATCTCCTGGGTGTTTCTATTACCTTCTCAGTCACACACCTGTTCACTAATCCAGATTTAAGTTATTTGACAAAGATATCCAGTTTATTTGGCCTAGTCAGGCCCTCAAAGCAGATTAAACTCCTTTGCAGACCACAGTCTAACCGCTAGTACACTGTTCATTTTATTTAGTCATCTAAACATTTAGAATCTGAATTGAAAATGGATTTTAGCTGAAGAAGAATCATTGGCTACTGTACCTGAAAAATACCAGTGTCCAAACTCTCAAACCTTGGGTGGAGGGGGAGGTGTTGGTATGGAGACAGGTTTCTAGAGTGAGAATGTAATGTGTTATCGTCACAAATATGCAGCCTTATGCTCTGCATTGGGGATTTCCAAAAACCCTATAGGTTAATGATACAGAATAAATGTGTGTTTCTCCAAATTCTTATACTGAAATCCTAATCCCCAAGGTAATGGTATTAGGAAGCAGGGCCTTTGGAAGGTACTTAGCTTTGGGCAAGGTTGTGAGGGTGGAGCCCCCATGATAGGATTAGTACCTTTATAAGAAGAGGAAGCGACCAGAGCCCTGCCAGCCCAGTGAGGACACAGCAAGAAGGCGGCTGTCCATGTCCACAAGCCAGGAAGAGAGTTCTCATCTCATCAAAAACCAAATCACAGCCACCTTGTCTTGGACTTCAGAATTGTAAGAAGTAAATATTTCTTATTTCTTGGTTGTCACAGAAGCCCAAACTAAGATAGTTCAGCCTCATGACTATTTCAGAAATTATTTTATTTATTATTTTTTATAAACATATAATATCTTTTTATTACCCCGGGGTACAGGTATGTGAATCACCAGGTTTACACACTTCACAGCACTCACCATAGCACATCCCCTCCCCAATGTCCATAACCCTACCCCCCTCAGAAATTATTTTAAATTTAATCACACAAGTAATACATTCATTAATTCTCATGGTAAAATAAAATTCAAATATAATAAAGCAAAATTCCCTTTGACCACCACCTCCTCTCCATCCAACTCCCTTCCTGTAGGAAACCACATTCCCAGTTATGTGTCTTCCCTTCCAGATTATTTCTAGGTGCACACACACGTAGAAGCATAAATATACCTACTCTCTCAATGGTATATATTTGTGTGTGTGCATTTTAGTATAATTACCATATATATTATCTGCAATGTGCTTTTTTCAAAAACTGCTTTATAGTATTCTATGGAATACTATAGTTTATTTAGGCAATTCCCTTATTGATAATTACTTAGGTTTATTCCAACTTTTACTTTTGGGGGGGTCACAAATAACATTCCAATGAATAAGTGTCTCTTTGTATCCATCATATTCATTGTCAGATGGGTAAATGAAAGGAAAAGAAGGTAAGTGTCTTGCCCAGGGTTGTAGCATTGTGTACAGGAGAAGAGAGAAGACCCACCGGGCTATTGGAAGCTTCCCGAGGATCTCCCTACATAATATAAGAATAGTCATTTTGCTAAATCAGACTCAGGTGCTGGAATATATTTTTAAATGTATTTTTTAAATGTACAAATATAATACCATATACAATATATGTATTATATATCTACATATTATATATAACATATATACACACATATTCAAGTTAGCCTGACAGAGAAGCCTTTGGATACAACTCCTACTGGATCAGCCACATTCCTGAAAAAATTCCCAGACATGCCTTTTTCTGCACACCAGGGCCACAGAGAGGACAGTCACAGCAGCATTCCACCAAGAGCACATTCCACCATTCTGAGATGGAGAGCAGTGCCGTGTCAGGAATTAAGTTCACAGCAGCACGTGCTTTGCTCCCAGCAGCACTACCATTTCTGGGGATGTAAATTTTGTGTATCTTTATGGAGAAAAGTCAGCTGGGAAAACACAAAGGGGCCAAAGGAATCCCATGTGGGCACCAGGTGGGCCCCACCAGGATGATGGCAGGAGGGACAAGAGAGCTACTATTTTCTGAACTTCTAACCCTCACCATATCGAGGTGAGGTCTCCACTTAAACCTTCTGCCAGCACAAAGGGTTGGGCATATGATGATGCACATTTCATGGATGAGGAAATAAACCAGACGGAGGTCAGGCCATCTCATCAGGACTGACTGCACCACGGGTAAGTGGTCAGGTCGGAATGTGCACCCATGCAATTGGGGCCAATACTCTGAACACTTGTGTGATGCTAGTTTTAAGAAGGCATCAACTTTCCATGTTTGGCCAAGTATAGGCCATGGTCTGAGGTATTCTTTCAGAATAAATGCATTTGACTTAAATTAGCTCTCCACTCTGTCTGTGGAGCAAAGCCCTGAATTACCAGTCACTGCTGTCAAGAGATCTCTGCAGAGCATCCCGCTGAACAGAGAAGGGTTGCATGCTCTTTATGGCCGGGCACAGGGCAGGAGTTCAACCATACAACAAAAGCACAAACTCCTGTCTTTGCACTAGACGGTCTTTCCCCACATGGTGTGTATATGTGTGCGTATGAGTGTGTGTGTGTGTTAAACTCCTGTTTGGTTTAGTCTATTCTCTGTTGTCAAAATACAGTGGGCAAGGCAACATGCAAACAGTCTATAGGAGTCGTTTTTCAAACCTGGTGTTCTTCTCTCCCCAGAGTGGCTAATTCTTAGAAATTATACTGCAGGGGTGCCTGGGTAGCTCAGTCGGTTAAGTGTCCAGCTCTTGGTTTCAGCTCAGGTCCTGATCTCAGGATTGTGGGATCGAGCCCCCCATCAAGCTCTACGCTCAGGAGGGAGTCTGCTTGAGATTCTCTCCCTCATCCTCCCTCTCTCTACCTCTAAAATAAAATAATCTTAAAAAAAAATTATACTGCAGGCATTTTGGGTTTACTACTTACAAACACTTAAAAGTGAAAGATTTACATTAGGGGTACACTTCTCTGCATCTCCTAAATTGAGATACCTTTAGACATCATGGAGGAATTCAAATACTTTTACTTACATTAAAATAAAGTTAATCATAAGGAAGCTTTAAATATACATTTGGTTTTAATGAATCTGATTAAGGTGGCGATTGGGGAACCTTACTCTTGTTTAAGACTTTTAATGCCTTCTCCACTTTTCCCTAAAGAAGCCATGTGCTCTACTTAGCTAAACTGGGAGTCCAAAGAGAGTCTGTTAATGGCTTGCCAGGTTTTTGTAAAATCTTCCATTTCCACCTGCCATGTGGGCAGCATCACCTTGCAAAGCCAGGTGGGAGAGGGGCAGGAATAGCGAACTTTCCCTGGCACTAGCTCCCCAAGTCTGTAATGTTTTAGGTGGGTCTGCATGGACGAGCTGCTTTTCTTCCCTAAATCTACACACTTTATCACATTACCAAATGCCCAAAGTCAACACCATTTCAAATTATCTTGTTCATTAATTTATTTACTTGTAAATTGTTTGCCTCCAGTCCCCTACAGGCCATGGGGGATTCCAAGAGAGCAGGAGGAGCCTTTCTTATCTTCACCACTTCATCTCAAAGCCTGTAGCATTCCCTGGGCACAGCAGCACTTATAAATATTTGTTGAATGAATGAATGAATGAATGAATGAATGAATCAGCTGGATGTGAAATGGCTAGTCAAGAATGTAAACATAGGATTTAAAGACTGTTCTAAGTAATTGTCCTACTCACCAAATAGTACTTTATAAGCTCACTGGTTGGGAGAAAGAATAGGCCAGAAATCTTTGCTCTTCCCCACTCCCCACTCTGGAGTTTCTGGTGTGTTTTTTTTTAACCTAGCTCTCTTTCAAGTTCATGAAAGAACTTTCCCATAAAACGGGTTTTCAACTTATTTTTGGCAAAGGCAACAACCCCAGAGTCATTACAGGCTTTACACCTAACAGAATCATAAATTAATTGAAAAGCTTTGTACTTCCCACATCTTATCTCTCCTTTGACTGTCAGCAAGACTCTGTTAGGGAAGCAACATGATATCAACTCAGTGGTTAGAGACAAATGCTCCAAGTCAGTCATAAAATTGTCTAATTGCCTTTGGAAATTAAACTCTTTTATAGCAGAGCCACATTGGACTGCATTATTAACACTGCAACTTGGTATTGAAGGAAAAAAAGACCTGCTCCCTCATCTGGGGAATTCGTGCTTCTAGGGTACCTGTTTGTAATTTAACACCATGAAACAGACATTTAGCTACCATATCCCCAAATTCTGGGTGGGCAGATGTATGTTTAAGTCTTCCAGGAAAGAAACTTAGCCTCAAAACATGCAAGTATATACTGGATTTCATAAAACCAAATCTTAGTATTTATTGGCACTAGGTACTATTTGACACCATGCCCCCTCCATCTTCCCCAAGTCACTGAGACGTCACTTCAGAGAATACGGCTTATTCCACACACACCCCTGGCTAGGCTGATCTAAGGGGAAGACAGAGGCGGCTACTTTGTGAAGAGTACAAGGACTGTGAAGAGAAGCATTTCTCCAGAAACGGTTACTTGTGGTGGCTGGAGGCCAGGGCGTTCGGATACAGACCAGGGGAACTCCAACAAGGGGAAAACAGCATTCTCTTCCTCAACTGGGTATCTGCTTGCTAACTTGTCCTTGTCCCTATTTCCTAGGACAGAGCAAAAGAGAACTAGAGATGGTCCAGAAAGACCACAGGGTAAAGAGGGGACCAAGCTCCCCATGAATTCCAGATTCCGGTTCCTGAGACATCCAGAAGTGGACCCTCCAGAGTGAATAGCAGGAGTGGACCCTCCAGAGTGAATAGCAGGAGGCAGAGAATGAATGCTACAGGGCTACCTACCTCATTAGGTTGGTGCGAGTTCTCAAATGTACAGAATAGTGCCTACCACTTATTAAGAGCTGTGTTAGTGCTTGCGTTTATTAGTCTTTTATTTGAAGCCCAGACCCTACCTAAATATTCCCTATCCTCTGTGGGCTTCAATCTGTAAAAGTGAAGATAATAAAGTTTACCTCACAGGGTTGTATCTATGTAAGAGCCTTGTAAGCTTTTAATGTAGTGTAAACTTTCAATTCATTCATTCATTCATTGGATGATTTGTGAATAGCTAGGAAACACCAGGCATATACTAGCAAATCAGATATGCTTCCTGCCCTCATGGAGCTTAAAGTCTAGTGAGGAAGACTGGCATTAAACAAGTGACTCTCAATGTGATAATAAAGCGAAGTTCTGGTAATATGTATCTGAGGGGCTGAACCTCGCCTGGGAGAATCTGCGAAGTTCCTTTTCAGGAGATGGAATTTCAGCTGACCCATGACAGGTTAAGTAAGAATGGGCCAGATGGAAGAACACTCTGGGAGGGATAGGCAACATGTGCAAAGGCCCCGAGTCAGAGTTCGTGTAGCGCATTAGAAAAGCTGGAAGCAATCCAGTGTGGACAGATGACAAAATGCAAACAGGGAATAAGATAGTTAATGTCGCGTGTCAACTTGGTTAGGCCACAGGTGCCCAGATATTTATCAACATAGTCAAACATTATTCTGGATGTTTCTGTGAGATTGTTTTTGGATTAGATTAGGGACTCACCTAATCAGCTAAAGGCCTGAATGGAACAATAACAAAAACCCAGCCTCCCCCAAGCAAGAGAGAATTCTCTAGCAGACTGCCTTCAGACTTCATCTGCAACATTGGCTCTTTCTGGTTCTCCAGCAGGTTGCCTGCAGACTGGAATTAAAACATCAGCTCTCTTGGGTCTCCAGCCTGATGGCCCACCCTGCAGATTTTGGACTTGCCAGCCTCCATAATCACGTGAGTCTACTCCTTATAAGAAATTTGTGTCTGTATATGTACATGCAGCACTGGTCTGCATCTCTGAAGAATCCTGATTAGTACAGGGAGTAAGGAGAGACGAGGTGGTGGTATGGATTGGAGCTACTCAAGCCCCAGTGGTCCCAGTGGGTAAGTGGTGGGGTGTGAGGGCCAGGAGGAGTATGGGGCAATGCTAAGCCCTGGGTATCATGACTCAATCTGTGATTTTTCAATGCTGAGATGAGGGGTGGGGCAGGCTGTCGATATGGGCTATTGCTGCAGCAGCACAAGCAGATGTCAGGGGTTTGGATTGAGGCAAAGATGGGAAAAAGCTGACTAGAAGGATCTATGAAATACTGAGAAGTTTTGATCCATAAGGTTGGATATTAATGTCTTTTCTCTTAGAAAAGGGAGATAAAACCTTCTATAATTCTCCTTCAAGGTGAGTGCTTGCTAGTACAATGGATTCATTCATTCTCCCAATTTAAACATATTTATTTGCCCATACCTTCGATTCTATTGATTTTTCTATCCCCTTTCCTTAGCCTAACAGTGATATAACTGTAAAATCAGGAGCCAAGAGAAAAAAACGGAGCAGAACCTTGGCTGAATTCCCAGACAGGAACACACCTTCTCACCCACTGGAGAGGTGGATACGCGGTCACAGGCACACACAGTCAGCTCTCATTCCCACAGACACAGCTCTCTGGGACTCCCGGCAGCAATGATTGATCAGGGATCCTTCACTTACAGCTCCTAAAGCAAATTGAGGATAATATGACCTCCCATGGGTTCCCATGATTGCATTCTGTATGTGTGTGGTACAAACAAAGCCAACCATCTTTTTAACTCTTGACATTCAAATGCAGAAGTTTAATAAACAGATTTGCTTCGCTAAGCAACCTCTGTGATTTTTAACCAGCCTGTCGCTATGCAGCATGAAGACTGGAGGGGCAGGGTAAGGGGGAGTCAGGAGATCTCTCCAGGCCCCCACAAGGTAAGACTTTCAGAACCAAGTTATACACTTAAGTTTGGAAACATTTTCAAAACAAGCCCTTCTGGATGGGTGTTCCATATTCTTGATTTATTCCCACAGGAGTCCTTCCCTGTCGGGCCCTATGTGGCAGCCACTACCTATCACTGCCTGAAGCGAAGACCATGGATCACCTGAGTCCCTGAAAACAACCTCGGGTACTGAACTCCCCGCTGCCACTGAGAGAGTGTTATTACTCACTTAAGGTCACCAGAGAACCAGGCCAAACAAAAAGGGACTCTAAGCAGGCCTTTTTGGATTCCTCTTCCCACATGATATTAAGTTGGTTTAGGAGGCCTCATCCCATGCCCACTTTGGAGATGGTAATCGGGGCATGAATTTCCCTGCAGATTTGAACCACTGAGAAATGGACAGGCTCCCCTAGACCCTCTCTCTCCAGCTGAGGCCAGAGCTGCATTTCAGAGCCTGTGAACAGAACTGACTACTGGGACTGGCAGCAGCTGTCACTCTCTCGGGGGTTCACAGATGAAAAGGCAAGGCTGAAAGGAGGCATGGGAGGTGTGAATTCCTACCTCTTGGGGTCAATGAAGGTTCAACTATCTTTGACTCTCTGGATGTTAGCACTGGGGCGGGCAGACCACTCAAGACCATCTGCAATCATTGGTAACCAGAACGCATGCTTGCACTCACACACACACACACACACACACACACACACACACACGTACCTCAGGACCAAACCAACAGCTCATGGCAGCAAAAGGTTGCTGCAAGAAATATTACAAGCATGCAAGTGACAGGATGGAAACGCTGATTTCCCAGGGAGGGGACAGGAGGAAGCACACCAAGGCAGTTGAGAGTCCTCAAGGCTAGGGTGCAAGTCTCCAGGAATGGAGACCTGGGCACAGACATTCATTTTAAAACTTTCTTTTCTTTAAGTAGGCTCCACACCCAGTGTGGAACCCAATGCAGGGCTTGAACTTGCGACCCTGAAATCAAGACCTGAGCCGAGATCAAGAGTCGAACACTTAACCAACTGAGCCACTCAGGTGCCCCAATTTTTAATTTTCTTAAAACAGACCAAAAAGGTTCCTGGGGTGCAAAAATTGAGCTGAGGGCATTTTCCTTTTTGATGAAGGTTATGATTCTATTCTTGCTATTTGGGCTCCTCTAAAATAGGGTGAAAAGCACACAAACTGACATTATGGACCTTTGTCCAATTATATGTGAACTAATCTCATTATAGAAACATGCTTCAGAGCTGAGCAGATGGCACCATTATTAGACACCAGAAGTGACCGAATTTAGCATTAGGATTATTCTTGGATAGTAGATTACCAGCTCAGCCAAGATTCCTTCATGCTCTAAACTCCTTGAGGGTAGTGACTTCAACATACTTAACTTTGGCATGCTCAGCACCCAACACAGTCATATCCTAAGTGGTTGTTGAGTGAATAAATGAAACCACACTCTCCAGCTGCTAAGAAAACAGTACCGAAGAGTCTGAGGCTGATGGCCTTGGCACACCACAAATCCTGCGACAGCAAACCTTTCACATAACCACTTATGGCAAAGATGGAGAACTCCAGAACCAGAAGGGACCTAAAATTCCTCTCTGGGCAGGATGAGAATGAGTCACCAAGATGATAAACATAAAAAGAACTGTCCCCTTGTGGCATAAAGCAGTACTTCTGAGCTCTTGCTTTACAAAGCAGTGCTTGGTTTGGTCACTTTTTGTGATGTGCCTGAGTATCCATACCCCGCTGGAGGAGCCCAGGGGTCTTCCAGCCACAACTGGTCCAGTAACAGGAAAAGGGTTAGTGTCTTTAGATCTTCTGTGTAACAGTCTTCAAAGGCAAATCCCCTCTTTATACTTACCCAAAGCCAGCCTCTCTCTTGCCTCTCCCACAAAGACAGCTGCTCCCCAATGCAAAGAAGCAAACAGCTTCTCAGAGAGAAAAGAGAAGATGCAAATCTTGTTCAATGCAAAACAGATAGCCTGATGGGGCCACCGTCCTTTAAAGATGCCCTTCCGGCAGAGGAGCCCTTACACAGCCTAACATCCTTACTGAAAAGACTAAAACAATGGACTGAAGTGCCTGCCTCAGCTATCATTGGGAAACCTCCTGCCTCTCTCTGACCTCGGCAGGCTGAGGGCACAAGGGGTCATCTCTGCATCACTGTTCAGGGATGTTTGTGACCTGCAGCAGTCCCAAGTCCCTGCACTTTTGACTCCCTGACAAGCTGAAGGCTGAATCTCAGGAGGTTTGGGACAGGGCTTTGGGCCACTAGAAGTATCCCTCCTTCCCCTTATGCAGTGCCAGTTGTGGCCAGATACTAAAGACCAGCAAGGGGGCACGTCTGAACAGTGGAGCTCACCTCCTAATCTCCTCTGGACTCTCCCTCCTAATCTCTTCTAGAAGCAAAGGGGGAAAAAATTCTATGAGAAATCTCTCTAGAATCAAGAGATACTATTCCTTAAACCTTCTGTGGCTGCCTTAGAAAAACTTCCCAAACTACTGGTGTGTGCTGCTGACTCAGGAAGCTAGAATCCCCTCCACGGATTTTGCAAAGCATAAGTAAGCATTGTTGAAATGAGAGAGACAAACCAAACAGGGTTGACAATTTCCAACTTAGATGGGTTATTGGTTTATTTTATGGCCTGTCAAGAAGGGTCATCACACTGATTCAAGATCAACGTCCCCAGTATTATTTCATTTTTTAATTGAAATAATACTGTCATATAGCATTATCTCATTTTCAGTATTTCACTTCTTAGTTTCCCCTTCAGTAGGTTTTGAGGGAGCATGCCTGCTTCAGTCCACTCTGCAGGAAGCTACTTGGCAATTCATTCTCTATTCAGAGATGCGACAGAGCTCCTTATGCATCTCACCAGCCCCGACAATTGTCTCAAGAAGCCCATCCTGGCAGTTGCCTGCCCTTTGGCAGAGCTCTGGAAACGAGCTTCTATGAGCATCTCCCAGGGACCCTTCTCCCATGGCTTAGATGCCAACATACTGTACAGACACTGCTGCAGGCCGGAAGTTAACTAGATCAGGCTCTGAAAACAACCCCCAGATTTATCTCTATATACTGATAGGGGATTCTTCCGGGGAACACAAACAAATGGAAACCAAGGCATTTAATTTCCCAACACAAGCTAAAGAACTTACATTGGGGGCTAGGAAGGATATTATTAAAAATATAGGTGGGGTACCCGGGGGCTCAGTTAGTTAAGCATCTGCCTTTGGTCCTGGGATCAAGCCCTGCATCAGCTCTCTGCTGGCAGGGAGCCTCCTTCTCCCTCTCCCTGTGCCTGCTGCTCCCCCTGCTTGTGCTCTCTATATTCCCCATCAAATAAATAAATAAAAGGTAATATATATATGTTATTAAACAATATATACATAATATATAAATTTTGTCTTTAAAAGTAAATATGTAAAAAAAAAAAAAAGTAAATATGTATTATAAATGCACCAAGAAAGACAGGAAGTGTTTACTTCAAATAAATAATGCTACTCACTCAGAGCTGGGATTGAACAACTTATTTTCTTTTTTGCGCTAACATACTTTCTGGGGATTTTTTATAAGAAAAATATTATGAGGAGCACCTGGTAGCTCAATGAGTTAAGCCTTTGGTTTAGGTCATGATCTCAGGATCCTGGGATCAAGCCCCACAGTGGGCTCTCTGCTCAGCAGGGAGCCTGCTCCCCCCCCACACACTCTGCCTGCCTCTCTGCCTACTTGTGATCTCTCTCTCTCCCTGTTAAAAATAGATAGATAGATAGATAGATAGATAGAAAAATATTAAGAGAAAAAAGAATGCTATTTTTCACAAAGGAAATAGATCTGGTCTGTCCAATTCTCTGCAGCCCCACCGCAGCCACCCTCATGCAAGCTCCCATCATCTGCACTCTGAACTAAAACTCCACCTCTAGCCTGTCATAACCAGACTCGTTTCACTTTCTCTGGTTCCTCCCCATTGAGGCAAAAATTCTCTTTTAAAAACATAAATCTGATTCCCTCATTTCCAATCTTAAAGCCTTCCACAGCATACTGGGTGCCCTTAGGATAAAATTCACCGTTCTTAACATGGCTCGAGCCTACTGGCCCCTTCACTCCAGCCACACCTCCCGGGGCTTCCTGTGCTAGTTCTGGCTTGTTGACATGCTGCTTCCCCCATCTGGGCCTCTCCCTCTTTCACTTTGTTTAATTCTTACTCATTTCTGAAAACTGAGTCTAGATACTGCTTCCACAAAGCCCTTCCCTGACGTACCATTCCAGGGAAATCCATTTAGTACCTTGAAGATTTCTTTCATGACTCTGATTAGACTAATACTTACTTGTTTAACATCTGTTTCCTGGGATGGACTGTGAGCCCTCGGAGGACATGGACCACAAGGGCCCCACCTTGGCACAAAGTACGAGTTCAATGACTATGGAATGTGAATGCTTTACTTCTTTAAAAATGAAGTTCTGAAAACCAGGACAACATTAAAGAAAATCTTGGTATTTCTCAGCATATTATCTCCTGTGATATTTTAAGAAATTCATTTTAAAAGAAAAGCATGTGGGAGGATCAACACTTATTGTGCCAAGTTTTCCTGTATCTACTGTTCTCTAAGACAAAACAAACAGCAAGCACTATCATAACGAAAGCTCCTATCACTGCTGCCTTTTTAAAGCATGGACCATTCCTGCTCACATAAACAGAAAGGGCTGGACCCACTGACCCCTTCCACTCAGCAGCCCAGATTTCAAAGTTTCAGGGGATACTACTTAGCTCATCTGGCCATCTGGCATGCCAGGTCCATGCTGGCTCAAAAAAAGCTATTAATAATCCAGGCATATGGAATAATCCAGGAAAGACGTGACCTGTTGACAGAAGACCATTGTGCTAGGACCTTGGGCCCCTCTTTCTCATCCTTTGTGGCGTAGCTGTGGTAACTGCTGTGATATTTTTTGACTCTTTGCCATTTGTTTTGCTGCTGACAGATCTGCAGCCGAGCATATGCAGCACACTTCTGTTCATGCACCTGTTAACTGCTGATGGGCCCGCGGCTCATGCAACAGATGAGACACGTGTAAGCTGCAGGACTCTCGGGAAAATGGCAAGTACCAAATGTCCCCTCACTCTCATAGCTTGAGTTCATTTTCCAACCTCTTTCCGAAATTCTTATTGGAAAAGGCAAATGCCCAGACAAAATGCCATGTGATCCATGGTATCATCTGTTTGGCTGGAGATGCGTTCTACTGTTTTTTTTTCTTCAATTCATTGCCTTCCTAAGGAGATGCTTATGCACTATCCTTATAATCTGCTCCATAATGTATGAAGCATTTTAGACCATAATTTATGTTTTACTCAAAAACATTTATCAAAAATTTAAAACATGTCAGATAGTGCACTAAGTACTATTACCATCTATTGGCCCAAGACTCTCACATTCGTATCTCAGTTACAAATCTCTCCTCCAGACTCCAGATCCACATGTCCAGCTACTCATCATGTCCACTGGGATGTCTCAAGAGACAAATCTACAAATCTAAGACAGGACTTGCCTTTCTCCAACCTAGTCTCTTCCAGTGTTCCTATTACAACTCTGCATATAAAAAATTTGGTTTCAGTCTTGAAATCTCCCTTTCCCTATTCCCCTTATCGAATACTTCCACCCACCATCACAGCATCCTGTCAATTTCGCTTCCAAAATCTCTCTCACATACATCTCTACTACCAAAAATTTAATTTTCTTACAGTTCTGGAGGCTAGAAGTTCAAGATAAGGTTCGGGGTAATTCAGATGACCCAATAATTTCTCTTTTTTAAAAAGTGTTGCTTTGTTTAGAATAAGAATAAACATAGCTACCGTTTTTCCTTATAGCAAATTATAAGGATGATTATGTTGCTTAAACAACCTATCTGGACTATAAATTCAAATTGCTTCATCTATAATGATTCCACTAGAAGTTGTTTTTACCCACATGATGTTTTTAATCAGTGTCAACAAATTTTTTAACACTATACTATATTAGGGAAAACTAATAATGCACATCAGATTTTCATCCTATCTGAATTTCATCAAATGAGTGGCTTGAGTCTACTGATAAAAGAGACCAGCTCTGTATTAACAATAGAAATCACAGTACTTCTTTTTACAATGTATTAAAAATTACATATTTGTCATCACTATAATCAAAGAAAGAACTGCATTCCACTAATTTAATCTGAAATAGTAATTATAATCTAGAAACTAACTATAATAAAGTTGTTAAGCTACTACTCATGAAAAGAAGTTATGGACAAACTACTTCTGTCAGACCAACTGTATCTGTTCCCCATGGCTGCTGTAAAAAATTTCCACCTAAGGCTCACCATTGAGGGCCCACCCATTGAGGATTATTCTCCTGAGATAATCCAGGAGAAGCTCCTCCTCTCAAGGTCCTTAATCACATTTTTAAAATTTTTGCCATATAAGGTAGTATCCACTCTTTCATCATATAAGGTAATAGTCATAGCATCTGGTGATTAAGAAGTGAATATATCTTTGGAGGGCCATTTTGTCTACCAACCATACCAGCCCTACAGATAACAACACCGAAAACAACTAGAAAAGCCCAACAAAACAATAAAAAATCTGTCTGAAGGCATCAGAGAGCTGCCACGGCAGCAGGGACTTGGTAGCCAAGATTATGAAGGAAAGGTTAGTATAGAGGGTCACATTTTCCTTTCTGGCATTCGCTGATTTGCAAGCAGTTGTCAAGGGAGTTCAGGAAACACTAAGGTGGAAGAACTGAATAAATACTTCACACTTCAGCTGGGAGATGTTGAAAAGGGTCAACTGCCCTAGGAATAAGGATAAACTGGAAAGAAAATAGCCCTCACAGAGACTGAAACCTAGCCTAGGAATCCATTTCAGTGAAAGCAAAACCAAGGAGCGGAAAAGAAATGCCCAGGTTATATTATCCAGCTAAGGTCTGATATCCAGAATACATAAAGAATGCTTCCAAAATCAGTAAGAAAATGAGACAATAAAGCAGGAGAATGGTCCAGAGTCTTTTTACATATAACTTCACAAAGAGGCTATCAGATAGTCAATGAACAAATGGAAAGGTGCTCAACTTTGAAAGTCATCAAGGAAAAAGAAAATAAAACCCCTACACTCTCATAAGAATAGCTAAAGTTTTAAAAGACTGAAAATACCAAGTGTGGACATAGATCTGGAGCCATGGGAACGCCCCTACACCTCTGGTTGGGGATGAGGGTGTAAGTTGGTATAACCACCTTAGAAAACTCTTTGGTAGTACCAAACACACACATATCCTATGCCCAAACAATTCCCATTCTACAAATATAATCGACAGAAATGCAAACAGCTGTGCATCAAAGGATATATGGGGAATGTTCATTAAAGCACCACTCTTAATAGCAAAACACTGGAAAAACATTATTGGTAGCCTGTCTAAAGAGAGGGATGATGTGAATTGTCTGTTTCCACAAAACATATTATGACAGGTTACTGAGGATGTATTACGTACATTGTAATTCCATTTATGATTTGAATACTTAAGCAACTAAAATGTGACAGAGTTTGGTAATTCTTGTCACAAATTAGAACATTAAATTTTCCTTTGTTATGATTTTAACAATTTATCTCTAGAACAACAAATGCATCCTGAATCCCTTAACTATGGCATAAATAGGGAAACATTTAATTATTTTATAATGAAGTAAAATTTCTCTATCTCTTCCATAAAGCTGGTTGCCACCTAAAATGAACATTAATGCTTTTCTCTAGAATGAAATTAACCAAGATATTTGGGTTATGTTCTGAAGTAGTTGCTTAGTAATTGCTTAGTGTTTCAGTAGCACAAAAAGTTGGAAATAAAATTTAAAATACAGTATAGACTATTTTAAAAAGCCATAAAGCAACTTAAATGTCTATTAATAGCAGAAGAGACAAGTAAATTACAATATATTCAGACTGTATAACAATGCAAATCAATAAGCGATTACTGCCCATAACCATGTGAATAAATCTCACAAACATTCTGCTTCACAGAAGAAACCAGACACAAAAAAGACACACTGTATGATTCTTATATAAAATTCAGAAACAAGCAAAACTTATCTATTGTATTGGAAGTCAGGACAATGATTTGGAAAGGAGGGCAGGTAGTGACCAGGAGGGATGAGAGGGAGACTCTGGACCATTGCCAGCATTCAGTTTCCTAATCCAGATGGTAGTTTCATTGACTTTTTAAAAATTCATCGATCTGTAGGTCCATGATTTATATCCTTTTCAGTTGGCATATTTTAATTGAAAAAAAAAATTTGTAAAGCTCTAAAACTCTCGTTGTCAATTTTCTGAAAGGAAACCACTCACTTTCCTAAGAAAAGAAAGGCAACAAGAATTATTACTCTGCTTTACAGGTTTGCTGAGAAATCTCCCCCAGTCAGTCCAGGTTTTTGATGAAAATTGGTATTGATGTTCAAAGTCCTGCAGTCGCCAGTTGCTAAGCTTAGTGGCATTTCTGACACTGCCAACAAATTAGTTTCCAAGCCTCATGATTACTGGTAAAGTGCTGCAAATATCTTCTCGTAGTCAAAAGCCAAGTGCACACACCAGCAGAAAACTATAGAAGCTGCTGCTGTGCAGACTCTGGCCTATAGCCCCACACTCCGGATGGAACAGCCAGCTCAAGACAACCACTCAGGAATTCTGCATCCCATGACTGCATCTCACACCCCAAAGTTAGATGGAGACACTTGCTGTTGTGTTAGAGATTTTATTTATTTATTTATGTATTTATTTATATCGGGAGAGAGAGAGCAAGGGGAGGGGCAAAGGGAGAGAGAGAATCCCAAGCAGACTCCGAGTTGAGTGTGGAACCTGGCATGGGGCTACATCCCAGGACCCTGAGATCATGACCTGAGCGGATATCAAGAGTCAGATGCTTGGGGCACCTGGGTGGCTCAGTGGGTTAAGCCTCTGCTTCGGGTCAGGTCATGGTCTCAGGGTCCTAGGATCGAGCCCCGCATCAGGCTCTCTGCTCAGTGGGGAGCCTGCTTCCCCCTCTCTCACTGCCTGCCTCTCTACCTACTTGTGATCTCAAAAAAAAAAAAAAGTCAGATGCTTAACCAGCTGAGCCACCCAGGTGCCCCAGCACTCACAGTTGTTTTAAAAGCCACAGATGGCTTAGCTTTGCCTCATGGCAGCTCATGAGGGAGGGGAGAGAGGGTATGACAACTGACTTATCCAAAAGAGAAATTTTTTTAACATCGCCCCTTTGTTTGTTGATCCTAAGACCCAGCCTCTCTACCAGATATGTTTGGAGTTTTGGAAGTATAGGATTTATTGATATTTTTTAAAAAATAACTGCTGTAGGGGTGCCTGGGTGGCTCAGCTGGATAAGTGTCTGCCTCGGTCCTGGGATGGAGACTGAAATCGGGCCCCCTGCTCAGCAGAGAGCCTGCTTCTCACTCTGCCTCTCCCTGCTGCTCTCCCTGCCTGTGCTGTCTCTTTCTCTCTCTCTCAAATAAATAAAATATTTTAAAAAAAAAAAGTGATGCCTTGTGAAGGCCAACTCTATAAAAAAAAAAATAATAATTGCTGTAAGTTTCATTTGGTAGTAATGATCATCAAAGTGGAAGGTAACTGTTACCCTCTACAACACCTTGAGGTTTAAATGGCTCACACAAGCTAATAATGTGGCCCTGCAGCTACTTTCCACGTGGCTTCTTTGGGACGAACAGACAGGGTAAGCCTAGGAGAGCACTACCCTAAAGCTCAAACAGGGAGGCACTGTGGTCTTTGCTGCCATGGCCATCCATTGCCTTTCTATTCTTTCCTTCAACTCCTTTTCAGGAGATGACAGGCACATGGAAATTCAGTTACTTGCCACAAATCATCCAGGAATTTTTAGGGCAATTTAGAAAAGATCAATTTAAATTTGGTTCTTTTACTCCCCAGGGAATTGTGACATCAGCAATGGTATAACCACATTATTGATAATATGAAAAGCAGCAGCAAACAATTTACTGGGCCAGGCACTGCACTAAGAACTTTATGTGCATCCTTCCAGATAACCACCATGAGTCTATTCATATTATTATACTACTTACCACATTTTACAGATAGGACTTAAAGGCTTAAAAAGGATATGTTTCCACAGTACTAGGGTGCCTTCTATATGCAAGGAAGAAAATGAATATTATCCAGTGAGGCTAAAAAATAAAATTATCTGGAAAGATCTTTAAGTGTTCCACTTATTTACTAATATACCCCTTAAAATATTAGCACACCAGAGATGACATCAGTCAGGGTAAGCCAGGTAACAAACAAGCCCAAAGTCTCAGTGGCTAAACAACACAAGTTCATTTCACCTTCAAGCAATGTCCACCTAGGACTGGTGGGGACTTGCCCAGGCTGACAGAGAAACCATCATTTGGAATGTCACCAGTCTCCATGGCACAGGGAAAGAGAGATCTTGTGATCACATGATCTAGCCCAGAAGTGACACAATATGCTTTTCATAACTCACTGGCCGGAAGTTGTCACATGGTCCCACAAACACAAAGAGGCCAGGAAGTGCAAGCCCATCACATGCCTAGAAAATAAAAAGCTCTGAATATTCAGTAAGTAGCAGTAATGTTTGCTCAAGGAATTAGGGCTCATTGTGGTTAAGAGCACAGACTGTGAAATAGCGGGCTTGGCTTTGAACCCCAATGCAACCACATACTAGCTGGACACCACACCACAACTTAGAGAAGATAACTTGATCTATTCATGCTTCAGTTTTCTCATCCATAAAATGGGGATAGTACTAGCATTGACCTTGTAGGCTTGTTAGAAGATGAGTGTTTCTACCAGTAAGAAATTTAGAACAGTACCTGACAGATTCTAATACCATAAATACTATATGTCTTATATTATCTTGAAAACAATTTTGAAAGGAAATGCTTTTTATTTTTGTAAGATAGTTAATGGAAGGGCACTGTGTAAGGTATCAGTACAGAAGCCAACACACACAAAGTAGGTCCACCATAAACGCCAGAGAACCAGGATGCCCAGGCCTTACTTGGCCTAGTCACCAGCTACCCGGACCTTGGCTTCTAGGTTTCTTTCTTATTTTTAAAAAAGAGGGGCCCTATAAAGGTGGTTTCCAAGGTTCTCCAGCACTAAAAGCTTGGAATTCTTTGGTTCATGGATCACTGACTTGACCTAACAAGGTATTTTTCATTGTTTACCCTTTATTCTTATACCTTAAAGGATAATCCTCCCATTCCTTGGCTGGATCAGAAAGGTGAGCCTCACCTGGATTCTCCCCTCTCGACAGACCTAGCCTAACACTACTGATCTGGAGAAGTGCCCACCTGCTACTACCCAATGCCAGGAAGCTGCCAGGAGAGAGGCAGGTCCCCGTACACTTCAAAGGAGGTGCTCCCCTCCCAACCAGAGTGGTTAGAGCTGTAAACAGTCACCCTGAGGGGAGCTGGCCTCCACCCAGAGGGTGGTGAGCTCACCTCCTCCTGCAGCAGAGTGAGGACTTCAAAACACTCAGCACAGGATGCCACCCACCACTCAGAAGCACTAGCCCTACCCTCACCTTCCCTCCAGGGTCCTGGGTGGGCCCTGAACCTGTGTGTTAGAGGGGACAGGAGCTGTTATCCCCGTGGTTTAAGGGGAGCCAAACAGTCCCAGGGACCTCTCTGTTCTCCAGTCTGGCCCTATTCTGCAGTCAGGAACAGAAGTACAAATTTAAAAATCAAGAAAAGATGCTAAGAGGAAAAAAAGGAAAAAAAGCTTATCAGTAAACAAAGCTTTAAAGAGTGGGGAGTCAGCCACGATAGCACAGCCTTAGCTGAACATGCAGAATGTGTGAATAAAAACGTGCATGTGCTAGGAAAAGACACTTCTCAGTGCTGCTGTGTTCTAAACGTTAACAACTACGTCACGATTTTAGTCTCCGTAGCTGAGGCCCCTCCCTTTCATAGGATCTATGAAAGCCCCCTTCACGAACATCATGTATCACCTTGAGCCTGTTCTGCCTCTTCGGAGGGGTCTCAAGCATACATTCTGTATAATACCTCTCTCTGCACCTTGTGTTAACATCTCTCCTGGCTGGAGTGCCATGCCCATGGGTACAGGCACCAGGCAAGGGCCACCTGCAAGGTAAAGCTTCCCCTGATTTCCCCCACTATTTCTGGGTCACTTACTATCAACAGCACCCATTTCACACCACCTTGTGCCATTGTTTAAAGTTCAAGCCGCCATGTGAGTGACCCCTCTTGGAAGTAGACTGTCCAGCCCCAGTCAAATTGCAGATGACTGCGGCCTCTCGAGGGACTCCAAGCCAGAACTCCTCAGGGAGGCCACTCCCAGATTCCGGACTCAGAGAAACGATGCGACATAACAGAAGCTTGTTTCTCTAAATAAACTGCTAAGTGTGGGGTAATTTGTGATGCAGCAATAATGAACTGACTTTGTAACTCACAAAGCACCTGTAAGTACTTGATAAAACAATTTTAACAAATGTTGATGGAACATAGGTGATGGTTATACAGTGTTGACTGTGCAATTCTTTCACTGTTGCTGTATGTAGAAAAATGTTCATAATTAAATGCTGGGGGAAAAACAACATAAAACATAACATAAAACTGGCAGCTATTATTAGTCCATGACACAGCTTCAATAACGTTTTCTGAGCAACAGAAGAGAATGGTTTAAAAGGGCGACCAAGGAATACAGTCTATTTTTAAAGCAGGTATCTTTAGAACATTATATACTATACATGTTTTCAGAGTGCATATTTGTGGGCACCTGGGTGGCTCAGTCATTAAGCGACTGCCCAGGTCACAATCCTGGGGTCCTGGGATCCAGCCCCGCATTGGGCTGACTGCTCGGCGGGAAGACTGCTTCTCTGTTTCCCACTCCCCCTGCTTGTGTTCCCTCTCTGGCTGTCTCTCTCACTGTCAAATAAAAAAATAAAATCTTTTAAAAAATAAATGAAGTGCATATCTGTGTATATCAAGTAGTATTAAATGTATGTGTGCTATGTTACTCATTTTTTATCCCAACTTCCAATTTTCAAAAAGATTTCGATCTGCCAATTTCAGTTTTATCAGTCACGGTGTTTGTTTTTCAGGAGCCCCATGACAGACAAGAAATTACTGTTAGATCAACAGTAACCTATTTCTTCAGATAAGGGCACCTACGCTGTGTTGCACACTCATTCTGATTTAGTTCCCAAGCTTATTAGGCTAGCTCAATTCCCTGCTGCCTTACCAGGTAATGGTCAGAGAAATTTGATTAACTTTTACAAAACATACTCAACACAAAGCTGCAAGAAATGGATACTTCTGCGCTCCAGAGAAGGTGGACTGGTCAGACTGGTGTCGATGCCAATTCATGTTTTCCTTTATCATTACCTGGATCTGACACCCACTAGTTCATATTTTTATAGTGAAATCAGTCTGCTATAATTGCAGTTCATACCAAACATCAATAATGAATTTTTAGAGAAATAGTACAACAAACCTAGCTTTTCTTTCTTTTTTTTTTTTTAAGATTTTATTTATTTATTTGACGGACAGAGATCACAAGCAGGCAGAGAGGCAGGCGGGGGCGGGGGGAGCAGGCTCCCCCCTGAGCAGAGAGCCTGATGCAGGGCTCGATCCCAGGACCCTGAGATCATGACCTGAGCCGAAGGCAGAGGCTTTAACCCACTGAGCCACCCAGGCACCCCAAACCTAGCTTTTCTTAAATCAAAGATTTTTTTTTTTTTTTTTTGAGAGGGAGAGACCATGCACACAAGCATGGTGAGAGGGACAGAAGGAGAGAGAGAATCTCAAACAAACTCCACGCTGAGCACCAAGCCCAACGCAGGGCTCAATCTCACAGCTCTGAGATCATGACCTGAGCGGAAATCAATAATGTAATGATATGAGCCATAAAACATTTTGGGATAAACAGCAATTCAGGCTCATTATTTTCTCCAAATAAAAATAAACTGAAATCTGCCTGTCAATGATGGGCGTCCACTTCGTTTATCTTACAGACATCGGAGGGATCACCACAATGTAACTGATTATAAGAGATACTCCATTACAAAGCACACAGTATTGTACTTTTAAAGATAAACTTGGAAAATATTGACATTTAGGTTCAGTGTTTAATATAGAGTTGGGCGTGGTACCTTCTCAACACAATCCAACATAATTGGAAGGAGAGGCCCCCAACAGTATTCACTGCAGACAAGCAACATGTCATGGTGACTAGGGATTAGCTTGTTTAACCTCACCATTTCCACCTCCTAGCTGGGGACAACACTTTGTTGGGATGTGGGATGTGATCCAACTAAAGGCACCTCTGCAAAATGAGGAAGCTGGAAGCGAAGTGGAAACCTTCTCTGTGCAGTTTATGGCTTGTAAGCAAGGTGTGGAAATGGGAGGTTTTCTGTAGCACCTCGTAAGACCATTCTCCAGGGTGCTGAAAGGCATCATGCTGGCAACCCTCTCTCAATTCAGGCTTCCTGATCCCTGGCATCCAGGCAGGGAATAGGTTCTTGAACCCACGGCCCTAATTACTGTCTCTGAGCTGGAAGCCCCCTGGTAGCCCAGTTCCTCACTGTCCTGGGAATCACCAGGGCCCAGCCTAGAGCTGGGCAAACCAGTGAGCACTCGATGCCGGTCTCTCCCTCTTAAATTACCTGGAGCGGTTTCTGTTTCCTGCACCCAGCCCTTACGTATTGACAACAAAAACCCTGCATCTTTTGAAAATATTACGAAATGTACATGCAGCTATCCTGCGTTTCCCTTCTAACCCCCCAAGCTCTGAACACTTCGGATGGGTGCAGGTGCTGGAAGTGCACAAGCCCCCAGAGGAAACAGAAACACAGGGAGCTGGTGGGGAAACAGAGAACTAGCCGAGCGCCAGGTGAGGGCCGGTCCAACTCTGCACCGAAGGGACAAACGGAAGAGGGAAAGAGGCACAGGAAAACCGGAAGGATAAGGCTAAATTTAAATGTATTTTATATTCAATTAACCAATTTATGAAATGGATTTATTTATTAAGTTGACTTAAATAAATGAATGAATTGATTAAGCAGCCAGCCACAAACCTGCCTGAGGACACACATGGCTTGTGGAAACCAGGCTTGCTGTCCTGGAGTCAAAGCTCACCCTGCATAAGGCAAGGCTAAAATAAGGTGAGCCGGCCGCCTCGCTTCTCCGTGTGGCTGTTTAACAGAACAGTTCCAGCCTGTGCTTTCACAGGGGTTTAGATTTCCAGTTAAAGGGAAAGGCAGGAAGCACACTTTTGGTTCACACTTTGGTTCAACGCCAGCAACTCTGAGCTGCACTGCCAACGCTGTTACTGCTGACCAGACAGACAAATCCCCGACCTGTTTCCTGTCTGAATGTCATGACGCCCTATAAGACAGCAAGGTCCTCCGCGGGAGCAGCAGCCAGCACTCTCTATGCAACCAGGTGGATATCATTAAATAAACCCAGAATCCTATCCCTTCTGCTCGTTCCACCACTCTCATCATGGTCAGAAACCACCAGAAACCATCAGAAACCACCAGCTCTGCTGCATCCTGTCTCACCTGGTCATGGCACAGCCTCCTGCTGTTCTTTCTGCTCCTGCATTTCCCCTCCCACTACCAACTATTCCTCATCCCAACTGCCAATGTGGTCTCATTAATGCTTTAGTCAGATCACGACCCTTTTCTACTCAAACCTCCTTTCCCCGAACATGGCTTCTCACACTACCCAGAATAGAAGTCCAGATCTGCAGAATGGTCTATAAAGTCCTCCAGGATCTGCTCCCTCTTTCCTCTCTGATCACACCTCCTACTAGTCCCCTAGCTCATCCTACTCCAGCAACACTGGCCTCCTTGCTACTCTTCCCACACACAAGGTACACTTCTGCCTCAGGGCCTTTGCACTGCTGTCTCTCTACATAAACTGTTCTTCACCTAGATAATTTAAATGCCCTCTCCTTGAGCCCCCACAGATGATTGCACAAATGGTACCTTATCAATGATGCCTTCTCTGACCACCTTATTTAAAATTGTAGTCTTAGCATTTATCACTACCTATATATTTATTTTATTTACTGTTTTTTCACCTTTTTCTAGCCCCATGAGGGTAGGAATTGTTTTGCTCAAGGCTGTATCAGCCACATAGTAGGTACTAATACTTGTTGAATTTAATGAATGGATGAAGAATCTAAGGGATAGGGAGCTTGTCCATGTGTGCAAAGGTGTAAGAAGAAGTGCTAGGGGCCAAATTCAGGTTCTGACGCCTGCATTCTATCCAGGGCTCCTGAAACCCTGCTACCACATCTCAGGGTCTGGCAGAGATGCAGCAGGCATAGTTTTAACTGATGTGAGTCTAATGGTCTGCTGTCCTCTTCTCTACCCAGCAGAGGTGCTCGCCTTAGATGCACTGGGCCCAAACAACACTGCTTCTTAACTGGGCAGAGAAGCAATAGGAGCCCGCTCTCTCAGGATTATTCTTGTCCTTTTTTATTTTTATTTTTTTTAAGATTTTATTTATTTATCAGAGAGAGAGAGAGCACAAGCAGGGGAGCAGCAGCAGAGGAGGAGGCAGGCTCCCCACTGAGGAAGCAGCCCCATGCAGGATTCGATCCTAGGACCCCAGGATCCCAGGATCATGACCTAAGCTGAAGGCAGAGGCTTAAGTGACTGAGCCACTCAAGAATCCTGTTTCTTGTCCTTCTAAACCTCCCTTGGGAGCCCCAGCAGTCAAAAAGCATCAGATCCACCCACTAGTCTAAAGCAAAAAGATGGGCACAGCCCAATGAGCTCTGTACTTTTAACCTAATCTTTAACTGTGGCAAGGTGGCTTCTAAAATTACCTTATATTTAGGCACAAATATTGGGTCCAAGCCAAGTGTTCTACAGCCTGTGGGATGAAAAAGAGGGTGGACAGGCTCTGCAGAACTAGGATGAGGCTGGGGAGGGAGCAACGGATGGGTTACAGCACAGGTGTATACAGAAATAGGAGCAGAAGCAGCAGCAGCAAAGGATGGGTGAAAGCCTGTGAGAATCACCTTACCCACACCCCTCTCTCTGTTGAATGAGCTAGGTCTTTGAGGAGGTGGACCATTAGCTAGAGATTGGCAGTCTTTCTTGTTATACTCTATGTTGAGAACTCTGTGTTTCTTTTAATTAAGTGAATTAATATAAATAACAGACTTAGAATAGTACCTGCCACGCTGTAAGTCCCACATTTCCATAGCTATTATCATAATGGGATTTAATCTCTGTATTTTCTCAGCAACAGCCAAAAGCTCAAAAAGGGTCCTGTCAGGTAAGGAATACAGGGTCGAGTCTCTATATACCTTAAGAGGTGACTTTAAAAAATATTTATTCATCGGCCCAGACTGTTCTAAAAAATAAATAAGACGAGGCTGTAAGTCTGGTTAGAAAGGGATCTAGACCTATTTCTTTTCCTGTCTCTACTGAGATGCTGAAATGGTTATTCTGCATGAGATAATTACAGTCAGGTTAGTTTTATTGTGCTTATGTTAATTATGGTAATGTTACTTAAAATAACATATTGTTATATATGTTGTATATTATAAAATAACATATATATGAAACCAAAAGCCATTTTAAAAACAAACAGGCAGTATAAATCCCAGATCTGACTACTATCATAATGATCACCATTGTTACTGTGAAATGTGGCAGACCTCAAAAGAATCACAAACTTTATTTTTTTTCAAGATTTCATTTACTTATTTGAGAAAGAAAGAGAGAGAGATCAGGAGTGAGGGGAGGGGCAGAGGGGGAGAGAAAGAGGGATAAGCAGATCTCCCGCCTGAGTAGGGATGCCCAGGTGGGACTTGATCCGAGGACCCTGAGATCATGACCTGAGCCAAAGGCAGACGCTTAACCGAATAAGCCACTCAGGCACCCCAAGAATTACAAACTTCTAATAACCAGTGGGAGAAGTGGCAAAATAGAAGTTTTAGGGCAAGGGTAATTTAATGTCAACAAGAATGCAGGGGCTAGAGCACTGTGCTGTGTACCACAGCTGCCAACCGGACACCAGTGGAGGTGAGCACCGAGAAACGAGACCACTTGAAAGAAGAGAAATTTTGTGGGCCAGTGCTGGGATGCAGCACGATGTTATCTGCACTACTCAAGTCACTGCTTCACTTGTTTTTGGCAGATAACTTTCTCATATTAAAAACCTAGCACCATTAAGTGGGTAGGAGAAGAATAAATGAAACAAGATGGGATTGGGAGGGAGACAAACCATAAGTAACTCTTAATCTCACAAAACAAACTGAGGGTTGCTGGGGGGGGGGGTGGTTGGGAGAAGGGGGGGGGTTATGGACACTGGGGAGGGTATGTGCTTTGGTGAGTGCTGTGAAGTGTGTAAACCTGGTGATTCACAGATTTGTACCCCTGGGGATAAAAATATATGTTTATAAAAAATAAAAAATTATTAACAATGAAAAAAAAAACACAGGATGAGAGAAAATACTTGCAAATCAAATTTCTGATAAGGGATTTCTATCCAGAATATATGAAGAACTCTCACAACTCAAGAATAAAAAGACATATAACTCAATTAAAAAAAATAAAACAAACCTAGCACCACAATGTCTTTTCTCTTTTTTTAATTACTATTTTTTTCATTTAAATTCAAGTAGCCAACATACAGTCCATCATCAGCACATCTTTTCAATGAGAAAGGAATGAAAAAGAAGAATCTTACTGCACCAAATATCATACAAACCACAAATGCCCACTCACTGCAGTGTGCGAAAGAGATTATTTTCAAGCATCTCCAAATGGTTATCAGCCAGAAAGCCTCCCCCCACTCAGGGCAAAGCTACTACAGGATACATAGTGGACAGGAATTTTGTTGTGTTTTGTTTCCTTCCAGAGAGGTGCCTAGCTGGTTAGGGACAGAAACTAAATGCCCTGAATAAACTGAGCCCTCTCCAGACCGGGAGTCATGCCCAGCTCTTTGGAGGAATGTGTTACTGAGGAATGTTTAAGTAAGCTTAAGGAGTTCCAAGGAACCCAAGACTGATGGTGGTGTCCTATATTTGCCAAGAACTCATTCCCCTTTTGAGAGCAAATGTAGATCTAACCCCATTCATTTGAGAATAAGCTGGGGAGAGGAGACACAAGAGACTTTTTGCTGAAACTATTTGTCTGTTTTGATAAGCACGTGCTCCTTAAAGGGCAAAACACTGGAAATACTTAGAAACAAGCCTGGTGCTTCCAGAAGAGAAAATAGAGAAGACTAAGTCTTGATTTTGTGGGTAGGATTTCTGTCCCATGTGAAGGGAAGTCAACCTAAATAAGAAGCACTCTGACATGTGTTGTGCAAATGTAATGCAAAAAAAAAAGCTCCTAAGGAAAGGCCTCAACTGTAAGCCCTATCTCAAACATTCTTTCAGACACTGTGAAAGCTGTGCTCTTCTGTGCTAGAAAGAAGTATGACTTGGCTGGGCACAATCCTCTTCTGACTGCCTTTGCTAAATGCATCCTTATTATCTTTATTGCTTCCTTAACCTACTGCCATGCCCTGATATAAATTTGGTTGGTAGTAATAAATCAAAATACAACAAGAACCAACATTAACTTCAGCTGTGACCCACCATCCTACTACACAACCTTTGAGTATTATTAATGCCCAAAGCCACTAAAAGCATCACTGCTCTCATAAGAACTGTAATTAACTCTGATAGAGCCACTTACCAATTCCAAAGTGCTTTCCCATCTCACATCCCCTGTTAATCTCCCTCCACTCAGGAGCTGAGAGATGGTTGTGACGCTATTGCCCCTATTATCTGTGAGGACGCTCAGAAATTCTGTGGCTTACTGAAGAAGACACACCAGTGTCTTTTGATTCCAGTTATTCTCCACTTTCAATGCATTTTTTGATTGGAATTTTTTTTTATCCTCTGATACTGTTAATAGTTAGACTGCCTGGTGAAAATTTCACAGTTCGATGTCCTTTTCTTCTTTTTTTTTTTTTTTTTTAAGATTTTATTTATTTATTTGACAGAGACCACAAGTAGGTGCAGAGAGAGAGAGAGACAGAGAGGAGGAAGCAGGCTCCCTACCTAGCAAAGAGCCTGATGTGGGACTCGATCCCAGAATCCTGAGATCACAACCTGAGCCGAAGGCAGAGGCTTAACCCACTGAGCCACCCAGGTGCCCTGGATGTCTTTTTCTAACCACAGCATATCTCACTTCTACCTTCTGGTATAGGAACTTCAAGGTAGCATTTCTATCCTGGATACTGCAGGGCAAGCAGCCTCTGGCCTCTTTCCCTGGAATCTCAGCTCAGGGTAAGAGGAACAAAGAAAGAGAGTGGCACCTGACTATCTCCTGGGATGCCAGACTAGAAGCTCCAGAGCTCAACCCTGGACTGCTCCTCAAGGGACCAAAAGCTGTCCAAGTGACTAGAGTCTCTGCCTCTTGCCTCTGCCAGCATCAAGGCCATCAGCTGGAGCAAGACAAAGCTACTGGGGGCAGAAAAGGTGACCCACAACCTCTTTCACCATCATAGTCATCAATGTCACCCCAAGCCCAGACCTCATAAGACTGGGGATGGACTATCTAGAGACAGTGAACAAAAAAACACTAAGCCCAGAGGCCTCAGAGACACTTTGGAAGTGTGGTTTTGCAGAGGCTTTTGGGGTTTCGATGGGCACTTCATGCTTTCACTCCTCCCTCCCTAGTCTGCAGGGCATCTGCCTTCCACTCGGAACACAACCCTGAAGCTGCAGGCTTGAGGGATCACAAAGGGAGCCAAAACAGAGGGGAAGGGAAACCAAGCTAAACCAAGGAGAGGCATGGGGAGGGACTTGGAGCGTTCTCTCTAGATTGTCCAAACTAGTGCAGCAGGGTTTCCAGAACCCTGCGGGGTTTACTCCCCGTCTAGGATCAGACATCAGTGTTTCTAAACCATTCACTACCAGCATTTTGAACAGCGACACTTGTGCTGTGGGACTGTCCCCCAGAGTAAGGTCTCTCAGCTCCCTTGGCTTCCAACTGCTGAATAACAGTAGCACCTTGCAGACAGGGACTTCTGCCCCCAGGTTGACAACCACTGCTTAGCACTGCTTAGGGTTAGGGTAGGTCATTGCTAGGATTTCCCATGCTTAAAATTTCCTGAGTCCATGATTAGAATACCAGAATAGCATCAGGTGTGAAAGTGCTCTGAGGTGGGAAAAAGCTACAAACACACAATATCAGCAAAGAAGAAGGCACTCAGCTGCAAACAACAACAGACTAGACTAAGCAGGCTTCACTAGATAGGGCTTACTTCTCTCCCATATGAAGAAGCCCTGAGGAAAGCACGGTACGGTGAGGAACAGTTCAACAACACTGCCCCTCCGGGAACCCAGACTCCTGTAATTTCTGTGCTTGCCATCCTTCGTGTGATGGCTTTTATCCTCATGTCAGCTCATGACTTCAAAATGGCTGCACCCCCTCCAGATGTCACACTCAGGTTCCAGGCAGGAAGAAGCCAAAAGAGCCAAAGACTTTTTCCACCTTCGATATGCTTTCTTATTCATGAAGGGAAGCCCTCCTCTGCAGGCTTGAGCATTGACTGCACTGGCCAAACTGCATCACATGGGCCACCCTGACTAGGATAGTTAGGACAATTGAACATTCACATTTCCAGCCTCTGCAGTAGGAGGAAGGCAAGACGGAAGAAGGCAGCTGAGAACAGGCCTGGAGAGAGCCCACCTCGGGTGCCCGCCACAGGCATCTTTGTTCAACAGTGCTCATGTTCCACAAAGAAGCTGGTTTATGTTTTATATTCAGTAATTCTGAAAACATCAACAAGTGGTCTGCAAAGCTAAGCAGGAGTTTATTTCTCTTTGCCGATTTTAATTCAAATATGAATCCGTCAGTCGGCAGTGAACTGGGTTCCCAAATCAACAGAAACAATGACCACAGTATTCTCATCTAAATCATAATTTCAGATGAGCAAATTTGAAATTATCTGCTTTTATTTCCCCGTAACAGTTTTCAACAGAAGATGTCCTATCATTCTCCATAATTCATCTCTCTTCTTTTTTTTTTCTTTTAAAGATTTTATTTCTTTTTTTTTTAATTTTTTATTTTTTATAAACATATATTTTTATCCCCAGGGGTACAGGTCTGTGAATCACCAGGTTTACACACTTCACAGCACTCACCAAAGCACATACCCTCCCCAATGTCCATAATCCCACCCCCTTCTCCCAAACCCCCTCCCCCCAGCAACCCTCAGTTTGTTTTGTGAGATTAAGAGTCACTTATGGTTTGTCTCCCTCCCAATTCCATCTTGTTTCATTGATTCTTCTTCTACCCACTTAAGCCCCCATGTTGCATCACCACTTCCTCATATCAGGGAGATTATATGATAGTTGTCTTTCTCCGCTTGACTTATTTCGCTAAGCATGAAACGCTCTAGTTCCATCCACGTCGTCGCAAATGGCAAGATTTCATTTCTTTTGATGGCTGCATAGTATTCCATTGTGTATATATACCACATCTTCTTGATCCATTCATCTGTTGATGGACATCTAGGTTCTCTCCATAGTTTGGCTATTGTGGACATTGCTGCTATAAACATTCGGGTGCACGTGCCCCTTTGGATCAGATTTTATTTCTTTATTTGAGAAAGACAAGAGATCACAAGCAGGAAGGAGGAGCAGGCTCCCCGCTGATCAGGGAGACTGACCTGGGGCTCAATCCCAGGACCCCAGGATCATGACCTGAGCTGAAGACAGCTGCTTAACTGACTGAGCCACCCAGGGGACCCTGCATCTCTCTTCTTTTTTTTTTTTTAAAGATTTATTTATATATTTGATAGAGAGTGAGAGAGAGAATGACAGGGGAGAAGGTCAGAGGGAGAAGCAGACTCCTCCCAGAGCTGGGAGCCTGATGCGGGACTCGATCCTGGGATTCTGGGATTATGACCTGAACCGAAGACAGTTGCTTAACCAACTGAGCCACCCAGGCGTCCCTGCATCTTTCTTCTTAAAACAAAACTTGAGGGGCACCTGGGTGGCTCAGCAGGTTAAGCCTCTGCCTTCGGCTCAGGTCATGATCCCAGGGTCCTGGAATCGAGCCCCGCATCAGGCTCTCTGCTCAGCAGGGAGCCTGCTTCCCCCTGCCTCTCTGCCTACTTGTGATCTCTATCATCAAATAAATAAATAAAATCTTTTTTAAAAACAAAACAAAAAACAAAAAAACAAAACTTGATTCTTAGCATAAAAGCAAAAATACATACGGTTTAAAAAAAACACACAGAAGGGAAAATCTATTATCAATACAGAGTGATGTTTGAATCAAGTATTGTTATTTTATACTGCAGACCTAGTAGACATATAAGATGCATGTATCATTGTATCCTAGATTGCCACATGTACTACCTTGAACACAACAGGAGTGTTATGTCTTAGTTATTTTAATATTTAGCCCCTTATTTTCCCCTTTAACCCAAGTACCCACATTTTCTAAAAAATATTTAGCTCCTTAGCTATAGAAAAGTAGAAGATAAATACAAATGCATATACAAAACTATTTACAAATTAAGTGATACTGCATCTGGGATTGGCTTCAAAATAATCCTAAAATAAGGGAGTGGGGAGAGAAAAGCAGAGTGGGCAGTAGATGAAACAAGACTGATCGTGAGTTTATAGTTATTGAATCTCGGAGTGAGGTGCATGTGGGTGATTTATACTAGTCTACTCTTGAAATGCGCCATGATAGAAAGGTTGTTGTTTTTTTTTTTTAACAGCTCTGGAATTAATACTGATATATACTTCAAAGATGAACCTCAAAAACATGCTGAAGGGAACAGAAGAAACTTATATACTGTATGATTCTATTTATATGAAGTGTTTAGAAAAGGCGTATTTACAGAGGCAGAAAGATGACCAACGGTTGCTTAGAGCTAGGAGTGGGAGTGGGAACTGACTGCAAATGGGCACAAGCAAACTTTCCGGAGTGATGAAAATGTCCTAAAACTGGTTGGGATGATGGCTGCAGTTTATACAGTTTATACAAATTTATAAATTTATAAATAAATACAGTTTTTTAAAAAATCAGTGAACTGCATGCTTCTAATGGTTAAATGTTATGGTATATAAATTATAGCTCAATAAAGCTATTTTTAGAAGACCTCAGGGGAGGGGTCCCAGGGTGGCTTGATGGGTTAAGTGGCCAACTCTTGATTTCAGCTCAGATCAGGATCTGAGGGTGTGAGATCTGCCCTGTGAGGGGTTCCACACTGAGGGTGGAGGCCGCCTGCCATGCTCTTTCTCCCTCTGCTTTTGCCCCTCCTTCCATCTGAATACGTGCACCTTGCTCCTTGTTAGTACTATGCTTGGGAAAACAAGACTTTCAAGAGTGTTAAAAATTAAAAAAGACAATTTTGACAAAAGGACACTTTCAAAGGATTTCAAAGGTTCTGAACGAACATCATAGAAAAGCCGTGTTTCATCACAAGAAATAAACCATTTCTTGTAATGTTTCCAGAAATCTGAGAATGGGAAAAAGAAAAACAGCAACTAGGTCTGTGCTTGATGCAGCTGAGGCAGCTCAAGTGCTTGGTGCTGAGCAAGAACCCAGCAGGTGCCAAGAAAAGGTAATAGATCCTTTTGTTTACAAAAGTTACAAAGTAAAAGAGAAAAACATAGTATGCCACATAAATAAATAAAAAATCAATAAATATAGTTTAAAGTTTCTAATTCAAGTTTTTCTTTCTTTTTTTCTTTCTTTCTTTTTTAAGATTTTTAAGTAACAGGGCTCAAACCTACATGGGGCTCAAACTAACAACCCTGAGATCAAGAGTCATATGCTTCACAGACTGAGCCAGCCAGGGGCCCCTAATTCAATTTTAAATATCCTAAATCATCAGGTTGCACTAAGCCACAGAGTAACTTTATTCTAATTTTATTTTTTAAACTTTCAGGAGAATCGAAACCATTCAAAATCACCTCTGATTAAATCTACCTTGTAAGGAAAATTAATTTGAAACTTCAAATATAATCAGTAATATTGTAATAACTTTGTATGGTGACCCATGGTTAACCAGACTTGCCATGGGGATCATTTTGTAATATTGCCCCCAAAATATCAGGGCACCTGGGTGGCTCAGTGGGTTAAAGCTTCTGCCTTCAGCTCAGGTCATGATCTCAGGGTCCTGGGATTGAGCCCCGCATCAGGCTCTCTGCTCAGCAGGGAGCCTGCTTCCCCCCCACCCCTGCCTGCCTCTCTGCCTCCTTGTGATCTCTGTCTGTCAAATAAATAAATAAAATCTAAAAATATATATATACATATATATCAAATCACTATGATGTATACCTGAAACCAACAGGATAGTGCACATCAATTATTCTTCAATTTAAAAAAAAGAAAATGTGCAAAATGAAAACGAGAAACTTCATTTTCTCTTGTAAAAGGAAGCATCTCTCACAAGTTAGAATTTATACCAAAACAGAATAAAGGAGGCTACAAAACTATCCAGAGGAGAAGGCATTATGTTTGGGGAAGAAGTTTTGTCTGCTGCAAAGTAAGAAGTAAAACAACTTTAATTTTTTATCCATATTGTCTGTCAAACAATAACTCGTAGAGTTTCCACTTAGATGTTGTAACAAACCTCTTACTATAAACCTCTTTTCTCAAATTCTGACACTTAATAAAAGTTTGTTCCTTGTCACTTGAAAGACAGACAGGAATATTTTTTCTTTTTTTTAAGATTTTATTTATTCATTTGACAGAGATCACAAGTAGGCAGAGAGGCAGGCAGAGAGAGAGAGAGAGAGAGAGAAAGAGAGAGGAAGAAGCAGGCTCCCTGCCAAGCAGAGAGCCCGATGCGGGACTTGATCCCAGGATCCTGGGGTCATGACCTGAGCTGAAAGCAGAGGCTTGAACCCACTGAGCCACCCAGGCGCCCCAGGAGTATTTTTTTTTTAAGATTTTATTTATTTATTTGACATAGAGAGAGAGAACAAGCAAGAGAGAGAACAGCAGAGGGAGAGGGAGAAGCAGTCTCCCCACCCAGCAGGGAGCCCGATTCAGGACTCGAACCCAGGACCTTGGGATCATGACCGGAGCCAAAGGCAGACTCTTAACCAACTGAGCCGCCCAGGTTCCCCAGACAGTAGGATTTAAATTTTAAACTTCCCAGTGCACATACTTGAAAGGTGAAGTGGGAAGAAGGCCGATTTCCTGGTCCTGGAGGGCACCGTGCTTCATACTTCCCACATTTCTGAGTTTACACATGAACTTCAGTTAATGTCCTGCAGGTTTGTCATAAACAGGATCATGGCTGGTGATTTATCCTGCCCTCTGACAGCCTTAATTACTCCAACAGAATCTCACCTTCTATGTACCCAGATGCCCCACACCTCTTCATACAGAGAATTCTGTTCTGTTATCCATTCAAATACTGTGTTTCCAAATGAAACGCCTAAGTACTTCCAAAAAAAAAAAAAGACAACATGCTCATTCCTGAGACCTGGAGAAGTACAATTCCAAAGTTTCCAAATTTTTCATTTTTCAGCAGGCTTATTAGTAAGATGTCCTAAAGACCTGAAGGTGGCCCTCAGTTAGCTCCAGTGCTCTTTCCCTTCCTTACTGGAGCTGCAACCAAGCACACACTGGTCCACAGCCAACAGCCCCAGAGTCCAATCCTGACCCACAGTCACCAGATGGGAGGACCTGGGCAAGTCAGGTTGGACCTCAGTTTCCTCACTTTAAAAAATGGAGATAATATCGGTAACTCAAGGGGTCAATGAGATAAAGAAAAAGTGTCCTAGACAGCACGCAGCACAGGACTGCTGTTCCATAAATGTGAGTTAAATGTAATAGAATTAGAGTACTGAATTGTGCTAAGCTTGATGAAAGAGTTTCAGTTTGACAAATAAGAAGTACTACTATCTTATCCTGGAGTAGAAAAATGAGCTTATACAAGAGTACCAGAAAACACTTACGAAAGCAGGGCCTCCCATTCCCTAAAGCACCAGTGAGAGCTACCTGCAGAATAGTCAAGTGGATTTCATTTATTTACTACCTGTCAGAGTCCGAGGAATGATACAGGCCAGCATTGACCTGCTCAGAGATGAGTCCAGTAAAACGCCTAAGGGATTAGGTCACCTTGGGATTTGAAGGCAGATCCTTCCTCCCCTGCTGTGGAAGAGGTTCCCCCCATACCTTCCTCCCCCAGAGGCCCAGTCTTGTAATTGGACCAGCTCTGCCCCCACTCCTAAAGCCACAGAGTTCATGCTAATCAGGTCCTTAGAATGGCCATGGGGTTTATCGGTCACCAAATGTTCCCAGTCTAGGCCCAAAACCAACAATCCATTTCCTCTTCCCACATTATGATTTATCTAACACTCTCTCTGATGTTGCAAGGAGTTTCCTAACACCAGCTCTCATGGGTGTTTTATTTTTCCTGTAGTTTGAAAGCAAACAATAATATCCGGAACAGGTATTACCTAGGTAGGGGGACTTCTTACCAAGCTAATGGGATTCTTGCTGAAGGCAGGCCAGGGTGATGAGGTATTACCTAACTTTCCAGCCACCCTCCACCCTTATCCTATCCTATGAATCCCCAGTTGTTCTTGCTATATTCGGGCTTGAGCCTGATCTCTCCCCCACGCTGCAACAGCCTTGACAACCATCACAACAATTGTGACACCTATCACAACAATGCTGAAAAAAGTCTTCTCTATCACATTAACATGTCAGAATGACTTTTTTTTTTTAAAGATTTTATTTATTTATTTGACAGAGAGAGAGAGATCACAAATAGGCAGAGAGACAGACAGAGAGAGAGATGAGGAGAAGCAGGCTCCCTGCTGAGCAGAGAGCCCAATGAGGGACTCGATCCCAGGCCCCTGGGATCATGACCTGAGCCGAAGTCAGAGGCCCAACCCACTGAGCCACCCAGGCGCCCCAGAATGACTTTTTTAAACAATGGTTAGTGGGGGCGCCTGGGTAGCTCAGCGGGTTAAAGCCTCTGCCTTCGGCTCAGGTCATGATCTCAGGGTCCTGGGATCGAGCCCCACATCGGGCTCTCTGTTCCGCAGGGAGCCTGTTTTCTCTTCTCTCTCTGCCTGCCTCTCTGCCTACTTGTGATCTCTGTCAAATAAATAAATAAAATATTTTTTTAAAAAATGGTTAGTGGGTTAAATGGTGGTCCCCCCAAAGTTACATTACAACCTATTGCCCAGAACCTGTGAATATTAACTTAAAACAGCAAATGAGTGAATATTGACTTTTTGGGTCCTATATGCAATAACATGTATCCTTATAAGAGAAAGGCAGAGAGAGTGTGGGGACATAGACACACAGAAGAGGAAACAATGATGTGAGACAGAAGCAAAGATTGGAGTGGTGTGGCCTCAAGACAGGGGATATCTGTGCCAACAGCAGCTGGAAGGGTCAAGGAACAGAATCTCCCCTAGAACCTCTGGAGGGAGCTTGCCATGCCAACAGCTTGATGTTGGACTTCCAGCTTCCAGAACTGTGGGAGAATAAATTTCTGTTGTTTCACGCTACCCAGTTTGTGTTCATTTGTTATAACAGCCACAGGAAACTAATGCAGGATCAGAAGTATGTCTCAGTCCATTCAAGCTGCCCTAAGAAAATACCACGGATCGTGTGGCTTATCAACAGCAGGAATTTATTTCTCACAGTTCTGGAGGCCGGCAAGTCCAGGATCAAGGTGCCAGCTGATTCAGTGCCAGATGAGAGCTTGCTTTCTGTTTCATAGTCAGCGCTTTCCACTGTGTCCTTACATGGCGGAAGGAGGAAGGGAGATCTCTGGGATATTTCACTGGGGCATTTGTCCCCTTCGTGAGGGCTCCACCCTCAGGAGACAATAACTTCCCGAACCCAGACCTCCAAATACCATCACACCAGGGATTAGGTTTCAACATATGAATTTGGGGAGGGACAAACATTCAGACCATAGCAAGGTGAGAGGTGGGTTTTACACCCAGCTCTGTATTAAGGAGCAATATATTCAAACCTACCATTTGAAATTTTTATAATAAGCTTGAATTATCTTTGTAATAAAAACTAATAATTATAAACCATAAAACATGAGTATATGTGAAATTGGGGGCACGGAGGAGAACAAAGATAGAAGAAGATATCATGCAGGTCACAAAGACAGATGAGAAGATACAAGACCTTTACTGCGATTTCTCAACCCAAAGAAATAAAATTTAATTTGATCCCAAAAGGTACTCACTACTAAATTCTATCCCATTAAAGACCAGTTATAAGGTATCAAATGGCCCAGTTCTTCTCCAAGAAAGAGCATAATGTGGGGAGAATCTATTCTAGAATCTGAATTCCCAAATCTCTGAAGGAATAGGCTAGTTTTCTGTGGAGAAACATGATTTTTTTCATCAGGTTTAAAGATGCTCATTATACGTCACAGGAATGATTATACATTAATTGATAACATCAAGGAAATAAAATGTCACAAAAACAGGGGCACCTGGGTAGCTCAGTTGGTTAAATATCTGACTCTTGGTTTTGGCTCAGGTCATGATCTCAGGATTGTGGGATCAGGGCTAGAGTCCCATTCCATACTGAGTGTGGAGCCTGCTTGGGATTCTCTCTCCCTCTTTGTCCCTCTCCCTCAAGCATGAGCATGTATGTGTGTGCAGGCACATGCACATGTACTCTCCCTCTCGCCCTCTCTCTCCTCCTCTCTCAAAAAATAAACTGATCTTAAAAAAGGAAAAGGAAATGGGGCACCTGGCTGCCTCAGTAGGTAGAGCATGCGACGCTTGACCTCAGGGTCATGAGTTCGAGCCCCATGTTGGGTGTACAGCTTACAAAAAAATAAATAGATAAATAAGTATTTTTAAGATGCCATTAAAATATATCTTTTTAGGAAAATTCCATGAGAACTTCAAGTTCAAGAAGACCTGGTGAGTGACTAAAGCGACCCTCCAGGGGGTGTGTAGGGCTCTCTTCAGGGGGCAGTAGTCAGGGAACCTTTATGCTCTCCACATATCCACACAGGAGTGTAGCCACCTCACCTGTATTTTTGGCCTTGTCTCCCAGTGTTAACAGCCATTACCTAAGAGGCAGTACAATGAATTATCACCTTTTAAAAAGAAGCTGTTACTCAAACCACCACAAAGGCAAGGAGTCAGTTACAAACTATCCACCCCTGTCCCCTGTTACTCCCTCTCACAAAAATCTGTGCTCCAGCAAGACAGCTTACTTGCCTCTTTCCAAACAGGGCTTTGCTTCCTCCTCTGTACTCTCTCCAGAAACAAACCCTCCTTCAGTAGGTCCTGTCTATGGAAATCCAGGCTATGCTATTTCTTTCCAGGAAAAGAAAAATGTGTTTACATATAGTATTACATATACTATTATTATAGCATATACTATTATTATACCCATAGCACATCTGTGAATCCTATAAGATCCTTATACTACATGTTAAAATCCTGCCCTACTACCCTTCTATATTAAAAAGGTTCCCAGGGCTGCCATAACAAATTACCATGAACCTGGAGGCTTAACCCAACAGAAGTTTATTTTCTCACAGTTCTGGAAGCCATGACTCCAAAATCAAGGTGGGCTGGCCTGCACTCCATCTAGAAGCTCTTAAGGAGAATCACTCCTCGTCTCTGCCAGCTTCTGGAGGCTGCCGCATTTGGCATTCTTTGGGAGGCCAATGCCTTATCCGTTAGGCGCACTTGGCATTCTTTGACCTGTGGCCGCATCACCCCAATCTCTGCCACCCTGGTCACATGGCCTCCTCTTCTGTCTTGGTCAGATCTCCCCCTGCCTCATACTTAAAAGCACACTCACCATTGGATTTAGGGCTCGCCCAGATAATCCAGGATGATCTCATCTTAGAATCTTTCACTTAATCACATCTGTATAAACCATTTTTCCAAATAGTGGAATATTCCTCGCTTCCAGGGATTAAATTTTCCACCCACAGCACAGGCCACGCTGAGCTATCACCTCTCACCCGGAAGTCCTCCCAGGTCTTGCTTTCTGACTGCAGAGGATGGTTTTCTGTCCTCTCACGGCGTCTCCACAATGGAGCCTCAGCAGGCTGAGGAGGAGGTAACTGCGTGTCTTCCTCACATCATCCCAATAACCTCTGTGCCTGTCTCCCCCACTATCCCCTGAGCATCTCCAGAGCAGGCCCCACGGCTTACTCACCTCCATATCCCTGCCCCTCACTACGGCACCTATAAACCATAGATGCTTAATTGGCAGCTGATATTTGTCAAATAAAAAATGACTACGTCCGTGCCACATGAAATGCGTTGTTGTCCATGTGCTTACTCATCAGAAGGTGCTGCATATCTGGGACACACAGCGCTTGCCAGGGAAAGTAAACATGTATGGGGTTCTCACCCATTCCACCACCAACAGTATCTGTCAGTAACATGCATGAAGCCGATTTAATGACCCAGTCATGGGTAGATAACAACAGCTTGAAAAAACACTGACCTTGATGATCACTCAGGTCTTTTTCAGCTCTGAATTCTGTGATAACCAACAAGTGGAAAAACAAACTGATGTGCAATTGAACTGTGCTGATCTGAGCAATCAGAAAGCTAAGACTCAGGGGAAATGCCTAAGTATGTGCAAGGTACTGAGAAGGCACTGGGCAGAATAAGCCATGAGCCGTGGGTAGCATCCTTCAGTCATATCATCTACAGGGAATAAATGTGCTAGCAAAACACAAACCACTGGACAATACTCGTCACCAAATCCCTAATAGCAAGTGGCTGTAAGAGTTCTGGCCACATTTGGTGGGCATCTGTGCCCTCAACCCTAAGCCCGACTCAAATCCACCCCAAGCCACTAGTGCTCCACAACATTCTCAATAAAAACATTTAAGGAGCTTCACAACCTCAAATACCTTTCAAACGACAATCAGACACAAATACCTCCACAGGCCTGAGCCTCCCCTGTTCCTGTGGACAGGCCTCTGAGCTCTCCATATCACCTCCTGCACCTCTACCCCTGGCTCTCAGAGCTTTTCAAATCCCCATTAAATGTTATCTGATACAATCTCAAGGCACTCTCTTTCCTAAGGACATTTTCATATTGATCTGGAATTCTGAGAGACCAAAAAGCTTATAAAAATTTAAAAGAATGAACACTTAATCATAAAATTTTAGGCACCCAGGGATCAGGAGGCATTTTAAGAAAAATATTTTCTGGCCCCCTTCCGAATACACCGACTGGGGAACCACCTATCTACCTACTTGAATGTGAGCCAGGCCTGGCTACAGAAAGATCAATCCGGGGGCAGCTGGCATCCTTAATAATGAACAACTTCCTTCTGTTCTGTCAAGAGCAGAGACAAAGACATGATTCAGGGACACTCAAATTGAATTATTGTCTTTGTTTAAACCTTCCCTCTCAAGCAGAGCTGTCAGCTGCTGCAGCCAGTCCAGGGAAGGATGGAAGTTCTCAAATGCAAAGCTGTTTAAGTGCCCAGACAGCCGACATGCGGTGCTCGGCCTTCACCTCCTGCCAGGACCCCATGGCACTAAGACCATGCCCGAGGTCAGGCCCCAGGCATGGAAAGCCTGCCCTAGACCCAGCACCAAGAGGAAGGCAACAGGCTTCTACCATGAAAGGGCTGTAAGAACCCACCAAGCTTACAGTCAGCTCATACTCAACAGCAAGCCACCTCTGGAACACAATATCCAAAGTCTAGGTCATGGCCCATTTGTGGGTCATGAGACAAGCAACATGCTAAAGAATGAAATAGAATAGAAACTATCAAAGTTTCTATATATCTTGGGAAACAAATTTTTCACTTGGGGGTGTATTTATATGTTTACATACTAGGTTATTTTTAAAATGCATTTCTTTTTTTTTTTTTTTTAAGATTTTATTTATTTATTTGTCAGAGAGAGAGCGAGCGAGAGAGAGCATACGCAGACAGAGTGGAAGGCAGAATCAGAGGGAGAAGCAGGCTCCCTGCGGAGCAAGGAGCCCGATGTGGGACTCGATCCCAGGACGCTGGGACCATGACCTGAGCCGAAGGCAGCTACTTAACCAACTGAGCCACCCAGGCGTCCCTAAAATGCATTTCTTATACTGGGTCACAAACCAAAGTTTGAAGGCCACCATTCTTGAACAAAAATGAATCAAGTATTCAATCCAAAAAAAATAATAAAATCATAACCCATGTTTCTTTTTAGAATGCCAATAATTATCAAAAGTACTTTGGCCAGTATCTGCAATGGAGTCAGCATTTCCTATGCATAGTTCTGGGGTTCTAAGATGTATTTTCAGAAATCTGAGAATTCTGAGTGAGAATATTTACATTTTGCATTCTTTTTTTTAAAAAAAAAGATTTTATTTATTTATTTGTCAGAGAGAGAGAGGAGCTGGAGCGAGCACAGGCAGGCAGAGTGGCAGGCAGAGGCAGAGGGAGAAGCAGGCTCCCTGCCAAGCAAGGAGCCTGATGTGGGACTCGATCCCAGAACACTGGGATCATGACCTGAGCTGAAGGCAGCTGCTTAACCAACTGATCCACCCAGGTGTCCCTACATTTTGCATTCTTAATGAGAATCTAAACTGAACATATTTGGAATCATCTGGATGTCTCCCTCAGAGTTATGTTAGGTCATGTGGTTTAAATTGTTCATATTTGCATTTGTGTTTATAATCAAAAGCAAGTGGGTGAATTACTGAGAACAAAACAGAAGCAGGTTTCATCTAGCAACACTGTAGAGTAACACACAGGAAGGCCAGACTGGACCATAACATGCTGTACAGGGTGAGGTGGGGGAGGGCTTCATCATGCAAGTACAGAGGATGTGTGGGGGGACTGAGTCATCACCCAGCAATGGGAAGCACAAGAACCTGGACCAGAGTACTCACCACAAAGTCAAGTACACAGGGGACACTATGCATCCCATCTTTGCGTAAACCAACTTCCAACAATGTTTTCATGGTAAAAGCAAAAACTGCACAATGAAGTAAGTAATGTTTACATATCACAGAATGAAGGGATTGATGTGTTTTATAAATTACATCATTAATTTCATGTACATTTTCTATTATGTTCCTGAAAGAAGGGTTTGTTTCTTCTTCCAGTATATCTAGAAATTAAATTGGGTTGGGGGAAGGAGCACCTGGTGGTTCAGTGGATTATTCTGCTCAGGTCATGATCCCAGGGTCCTGGGATGAGTCCCTGGGCTTCCTGCTCAGTGGGGAGCCTGCTTCTCCCTCTCACTCTGCCTGCCACTCCTTCAGCTTGTGCTCACTCGTGCTCTCCGCCAACATAAATAAATAAATCTTAGATAGATAGATAGATAGATAGATAGATAGATAGATAGATAGGGTTGGGGGAAGACAGCATAACGACCATGCTCATGGCTTACACACTCACATCCTCTCACACATAAACAATTCTTGATCAATGAAGAAGTTATAGTGCAGAAAATATCAAGTGGCAGGTGATATACCTTATTTTTTTATTTGACTATGGAATGTTTTATTTACTTTGTCTTGTGGCTAAGTCATTTCCTTAATTATGCTTGCCCCAGAGCAATATTTAATTAATGTAAATTCCCAATTATTGGAAGGGGTGGGGTCTCAAAGCATGAAGAATATTAGAACTTTTTTAATTCAGCTAAGAAAAGATGGTAGGAGTGAATACTGAGACAATTTTCCTGGAAGACAATTCAGCAATATGTATCCAAAGACTCAAATTGTTAGCTCTTTGGCCTAGAAATTCAACTTTTAAGAAGTGATATGAAAGTAATAATGTCAAAGATGCCATTGGATGTCAAAGATGCAAGAATGTCTGCTATCAGGGCATTGGTTAGCAGAGACGGTATACTCCTATAACAATGCTGACGGTATCTCACAGATATTGAGTGCTTACTTTATTCGATGCACTCAACAGCTAGTGTCCCATTTAGGGGCATCTGGGTGGCTCAGTGGGTTAAAGCCTCTGCCTTCAGCTCAGGTTGTGATCCCAGGGTCCTGGGATGGAGCCCCGCATCAGGCTCTCTGCTCAGTGA
The DNA here is from genome assembly GCF_964662115.1 of Mustela nivalis. Classification (NCBI taxonomy): domain Eukaryota; kingdom Metazoa; phylum Chordata; class Mammalia; order Carnivora; family Mustelidae; genus Mustela; species Mustela nivalis. The sequence continues at coordinate 40,605,220 of NC_139024.1, forward strand.
GGAGCCTGCTTCCTCCTCTCTCTCTGTCTGCCTCTCTGCCTACTTGTGATCTCTGCCAGTCAAATAAATAAATAAATAATCTTTTAAAAAATAAAAATAAAAATTAGTGTCCCATTTAATTCTCAAAACATTCCAATGTAGTGGGTATTATTATTCTCCCCATTTTATGGAAGAGTAAACCAAGGCACAAAGAAGTGACCTGCCCAGCTAATAAGAAGCAGAGCTGAGGTATGAAGTCTGAGTCTGACTCTACTGTCTGTGCTCTTTGACCATTCTCTCAATGGATCACTAGAAGTCATGTAAAATTATATAATATCTATGTTACTGAAACATGCTCATGAGATAGTGTGACATGCTCATGAGATAGCAGGTTATAAAATATCACATACTAGAACCTCATTTTTGTAAGATTTTTAAGACTGGCAGGATATATATACTGGATACTATATATATAATTACTATATCATACAGGATACTATTATATTGTATATATAGCATATTATATATATTCAAATATATACATATTTGAACTTTTTAGTTAAATAAATTATCTATGTAACTACAAGCAACATGTTAATAAAAAAATATGTTCCAGGGGCTCCTGGGTGGCTCAGTCATTAAGCATCTGCCTTCGGCTCAGGTCATGATCCCAGGGCCCTGGGTTCAAACCCTGCATCAGGCTCCCTGTTAAGCCAGAAGCCTGCTTCTTCTTCTCCCATTCCCTCTGCTTGTGTTCCCTCTCTGGCTGTGTTTCTCTCTGTCAAATAAACAAAATCTTTAAAAATATATATATATTTTCCAGGTAACCTCACAACTTAGTTAATGAGAGTTGGATATATATTCAACATCATAGCAAATTTCTTTTTTTTTTTTTTAAGATTTTTATTTATTTATTTGACAGACAGAGATCACAAGTAGGCAGAGAGGCATGCAGAGAGAGAGAAGAAGCAGGCTCCCCACTGAGCAGAGAGCCCGATGCGGGGCTCGATCCCAAGACCCTGAGATCATGACCCAAGCCGAAGGTAGCGGCTCCAACCCACTGAGCCACCCAGGCGCCCCTCATAGCAAATTTCTGATGAAGATTTATAACTCATCTCTCTATTACTTTTTTTTTTTTTCAGATTTTATTTATTTATTTGAGAAAGAGAGAGAGAGAACAGGAGAGGGGAGAGGTCAGAGGGAGAAGGAGACTCCCTGCCAAGCAGGGAGCCTGATACGGGATAGGATACGGAACTCGATCCTGGGACTCCAGGATCATGACCCAAGTCAAAGGCAGCTGCTTAACCAACTGAGCCATCCAGGTGCCCTCTCTATTACTTTTTACAAAAAAAAGACAATCCTAAGAGAAGTTTTCATGTGACACTTTGAATTAATAGCTCTTCACTGTCAAATAATCAGTAATTTAAACACTTTCAACAATCTAACAATTCAGACTCCCCAGGAGTCTTTCTTCTAGTTCAAATCCCCTTCTGCCTCATCAAGGCCTCTGGTCTGGCCTCTGACAACTGGCCGGCACCACCTGCCTCCACAATGACCCCCTGCAGAGAGACAGCTGCCTTCCTCTAAGTGGACAGGTCCAAGGCCTAGAAGCCAGGCCTGTGGCCACAATAAACCCCCTCCATCCCTCTGAGGAAGGAAGGACATGAAGGAAAATTCAAAGCCAACCAAAAAACCCAGACCTGGTTCCGCACCTGCTTTTGAACAGTATCAGTGTTTCTCTGTGCTTAGAGTAGGAAACTGACCCAGCAACAGAGCTCAGAATCCCTGCGGCCGAGCCATGAAGGTCCTGCCCCAGCATTGCTGGGTCTGACTTCACTTCCAACAACATGGCGTCTAATGCTAAATGTGAGATACAGACACTAAATGTAAGAGTTCAGTATCACTTCAGATGTCTTCAGTGCTCTGCTTATGAACTTGGGAGAAATAAAGCTGAAAGGATCTTAGAGATATCCAGTCAAGTGTTTCGCAGGTGGGGTGCCACTGGCATTCAGAGCAGGTCCATTCATCACTGGGCTGAGTGGCATTTCAACATTTCTAATTTCTGGGGTTCTCAACCATTAGTGCCCCATACACTGTGATAATTAAAAATGTTCCCCCTCAACATTTCCAAGTACCCCTTGAGGGACATTGCCACCCCTAGTTGAGAACCACTGATTTAGTGTATCATGGGGGTCCAGAGAAGTTAGTCACGCGCCCAAGGCCACTCAGGTAGCAAGACACAGATTCCCATACCTCACAGCACTTAGTTTTATGTTCTTTCCACTGCGCTCACTGGAGCGTGAGATACTTAAAATAGACTTCATATTTAATGACAGAATTTATGGATCTAAGACTGAATGAGGGTTTTTTTTTTTCAATTTCATTATGGGTATTTTAATATAAAAGCATAATTCTATTACTATAATTACTTTAAAAGAGCAAAAAATATCTGAACTAACAACCACCAATCAAAGCTTCAGAATGCATCGTGTATTGAATGAAATCATACTATGAAGAAAAGTATCTATGAGTCACACACAGAGAGACAAAGACAGAGACAAAGAGACAGAGAGAAGGGGTAGAGGGGTAGAGGGGTGAATCTGGAAATATTTGCATTAACAAAATATTTTCTTAAAAGCACCATCTCTGCAAGCAGTCAGGAAAGTGAGTCCTATGGGAGATATTTTACCAAATTACACCCTTTATTTCAAGTTTTAAAAATTTTTATTTATATGAGGGGGGAGGAACAAAGGGAGAAGAAGAGAGAAAATCTTAAGCAGCAGATTGCCTCCTCCCCCTGAACACAGAGCCCACCACCCCAGGGCTTGAACTCCCAATCCCAAGATCATGACTTGAGCTGAAATCGAGAGTCAGAGGTTTAACAGACTGAGCCCCCCAGGTACCCCCTATTTCAAGATTTTTTTAAAAATTCTCCTCTAACTCAATCTAGCACTCATTCTGAATGTAAAATCTAAACTTACATTTTAAACAATTTCTTGCTAGTTCTTAAAGGACTTCTAACAAAATCAATCCAGAGTATGACATATACCTTCCATCACATGATAAGAGCACCATAAATTTTATAATTCACATTGTTACATTTAGGACACAAGCACTACAAAAACTCTTCCACTAAAGTTTCCGAGGTGGGGAATATCAGCATATCCCCATTTTTTACCAGGGGTTTATTCAGGTGCTTCTTCTAATCATGTGTAACTTTTTGTTTGTCTAACTCGTAAAGCACATAGCAATATCTCCTTTATGAATTACACAATTTACCACCCCTACAAGGAAAGGGAGGGAGGAGGAAAAGTAAAGAAGTTTAAAGACAGAGAACGGAGAAAGAGGGAGAGAGATGAACTCCAGAAAACACAGTAAGAAAAATAAAATTATCCTATAGAAATTTCAGGTAAAATTCAAAAAGTTCTTATATATGTACATGCATATAGGCAAATGTGATTGTTTCTTTTTAGTATTCTTTTTCATTTCAAAATTCCCTATAGGGCTTATGTCTGCATCCAGGACAGAGTGAGGTCCAAAGAGAACACTCTCATTGCATGTATGTGGCTGGGGGAATTTTCCAGCTCATAATCACTGCCCCAAATGGACCAGTTTTACAACACAGCTGATAGGGGACTTACCTCTGGCGCCAGGAAGCCCAGGGGCCTCGAGGAGGCGAAGCCTGCAGCCCTTCCAGGCCAGGGCTTTGTGTGGTTGGAGGGCTGGTGGGAGGGTCGGCTGGGGATCCGCCTGGGGCCCCGTGACCATTTACATGTCAATGGTCAAACCAAAATTGCTCCAACTCCGGTGGCCAGGGCCCCTTTGGGCAGCAAGACCCTGGGTTTTGTCCTTGTCCCTTCTCCACAGAGCCTTGAAAATGCTGGCTGCCAGCAGGCATTTGGCAAACTCATTAGGAGGGATTTGTCACCCTCTTCAAGCCTTGAGCCTAGGTAAATACATCAGCAATCTGCAGGCAGGCTTTTCAAATGATCCGAGGACACCACGCTGGGAGAGATGAATGCTTTAGATAAGATGACAGAATCAGAATTCCAAAAGCAGTCTGGGTCGGAAAGAATGAGCCGAAAGGAAAAAAAAAAAAAGAAAGAAAAGAAAAAGATTTCAGAGAAATAGATGTTACATCTTTCATCTAAGTTCAAAAGCAACTGCTCTGGGGTTTTAGTTTATTTACAAGTCAATATGAGATGATGGTGTGATGTGGATGCCAAAAACAAACGAACAAACTTATTTTTAGGATTCATTATCAGAAAGGCACTATTACGACTATGGAAGGGATGAAGGAGAATAGACGGTCGGCGTACTATTTTCTACAGAGAAGACTGGGTAAACAAGAGGGCAAAAATTCTAGGATGAGAAAGAAATGATTTGGACAGGGAGGGGGTGGGGAATGGCCATCCTCCACACACCCTCGGTACAAAGAGGAGATTTATTCTGGGGGCTCCAGACAGCAGAACAAAGGATTGATGGTTGGAGGGAGATAGCATCTGCATAAGCACAGAAGAGTTTTCTAACAGTGAAAATCTCTGGTCCCTCAGCAGTCAGCAGGCAAGGAAGTTTCCTGCAGGGCCCTCCCTGTCCGGGGACTTGCACGAAAAGGTTTGGGCAGAGGTCCTCTGCATTCTAGCCCAGAGCCCAACTGGGCTTCCATGGCTTCTATAGCTTCTGATGTGAGATTCTCGGGATTTTTAGAGCTGGAAACAAAAGGACTATGAAATTTAAAAATAGATTTAAAAGGGGGAACACAGTCTGTGTAATGTAGAAAGACTGATTTACATTGCGATGGGCCACTCAGATAATGATCAAAACAGTCCCCAGCATTAGTCATTTCTGAAACCACACAACGCAGATCCATCACCCACTTATTGTGATTTGAAAACGCCAAGGTTGGCTCCCTGGAACCCATTCCCTTACATTCCTTCTCCTTTCTCTCTCCATTTCTCAAAAAAGCTGATAATATAATTTGGGTCACTTACAGCACTTACATTTAGAAAATATTTTACAGTCAATTGAATTTTAAGAATATTTCATAGGGCAGAATCTCACTGCTGGTTTCGACCGTAGAAGCAGAGAAAAGCAGGGGAGTTCCTAGGAAGTGCCTTCTGAACGTGTCTGCCAGGACCTCTGTGGCCCTGATGGTTTTCCAACTTAGGAAGGGAATGGCCAAAGTCCTTGTCCCCTGGGAAGCTGACCTTTCTGCCTATGTTGAGAAAGAATCATGAGAATTGCTTTGACCCGCATTGCCTCATGGCACTGCTCTGGGTACCAAGTTGACTGGGAGGGACTTCACACAGCCTCCTCATAGAGTAAAAGACACCAGCACCACTATCACCACCAAAATACCAAAGAATATTGTTATAAAATTTACCGACTTTCTTATTTTTCTAAAGTCAGCAGAAGAAATGCGCAAGATCTGTATATATAAAATTTAGGCAATTAAAAAAAAAACATTCTGGCAATTATTGACAAATTACCCTCCAAGCAGATGATTCCCATTTCCTCCCTGTTTTATCTCTGAGAACTTGATGGGGCAGGGGGTCGGGAATCTGATTCTTGGTCACTCTGTATTTCATTTATTGTTAGTGAGGTTAAGTATCATTACATTTTTTAAATGCTTGGAGAAAAAATGTGGAGAAACATATCCTAAATGACAGACCATGGTTGCTTATCTTTGTGGGGCAGAAATACAGAAGACTTACACTTTTCATGTTTAAAATATGCATAAAATGTTTAAAATATGCATAAAAGGGAACTGCTTTTTTTCTCATTTCAGGAATGAAGTTTTAAAAAAAGTAATTAGTGAGTGGGGCATTTAAAAAATTACATTGATTATGACTTCACATCAATTAATTAATCTTTCGAGGCAGGTCACCAAGTTAAAATACAAAACTGATTAGGGTATAGTCCTCGTTCATTGATGCTTGTTATCTGGTATTCACACGCACTTTTTTTTTTAAGACTTAACTTTATTTATTCATTTTTTAAAAGGGCCTATTGTGGATGTTTTAATATTTTTTTTTAAAGATTTTATTTATTCATTTGCCAGAGACTGAGAGAGAGAGAGTACAAGCAGAGGGACCAGCAGGCAGAGAGGGAGAACCAGGTTCCCTGCCCAGGGAGCCCGATGTGGAACTTGATTCCAGGACCTGGGATCATGACCTGAGCCTCAGGCAGACACTTAATGAACTGAGCCATGCAGGTGTCCCAAGATTTTATTTTTAAGTAATCTATCCACCCAGCATGGGGCTTGAACTCACAACCCTAAGATCAAGAGTTGCATGTTCCACTGACAGAGCCAGACAGGCACCTCTGGTACTTGTTAGGTCCCCAATAATGGGTGTGATCAAAGGAGCGAGACTGATACAAAGCGAAGGTCAAGCAAACCTTTATTTCACACCAAGCACTGAGAAACAAACCAACCGGCCAGGGCGGTCTCTTACAAAGAGGCGCCCCTTCCCTGCCTTACAGACTAACTTTTATAGAGCAAAAGCCATGTGGTTGGTTTGGGCCTGGCCACACACAGGTGGCCAATGAGATTGCAACAACACAGAGAAAGCTGCACAGTCATGCTAGGTCACACACGAGTGACCAATTGAATTACAATTTACCCTAGTAGATATTTGAACTAGTCTATCACTTTGGTCAGAATTGGCGCCCAAAAGGTGGGACCCACACTCCTTGGTAGCTAGGGAGACAGTATGCTTGCTCCACTGATTGGATGTCTCCACCTGGCCTGACCCACCCTTGTATTTGGGCTTTGTCACCTGGGACTGGTTTCCCTGACTTGCTTTTAAGTAAGTTCCCGGAGGGGGGTGGGGGGGTGTCAGTTTAAGTTTTACTGCATAAACAACAAAATCACTGTTTAACCAGATGGAGCTGCTCTGGCTAAATAGGCCCTTACAGTACTCACACTCACTTTCATTTATTTTTTTAGGATTTTATTTTTTAAGTAATCTCTATGCCCAGCATAAACTTAGAACCAAGAGATCAAGAGTTGCACACTCTATCAACTAAGAAAGTCAGGCATCCCTCACGCTTACTTTAAAATGAAGGAAACAAGGCAGTATTTACTAACAAACTCTTCTCTCGATGAGACAGAATGCCATCACTCCTGACTCAACTCCTTCAGATGCCCATATCCCCAGCATGTCACGACTGTGGTTCTTTTTATTATTATAGTAGCTATGCTGCCAACATAAGTGGGACTGGGAGTCTAGCAGACTGGAGAGTACAGGAGTCAGGGTAAAAGAAGCTCAGGAGAAAAATGAAACAGCTAACTCTGAAGGCTGATCTGCGATAGTTACATTTGAGATAGATGGGGAGTTAAGAGAATATAAACAGAGGCCAACGCATACATCTGCTGGTTAGAAACCAGCGTGCAAGTTGTGTAGGCAAGTCTGTGATGGGACAATGGCCTCCTTCAAGCAGGTTATTTCAGACAAAGAAAGGAACCCAAGAAACAGGGGTTCTTTCAACCCAAGTGATACAAATGACACTTCATTTCCTAGTTGTAAGGGCCTACTTAGCCAGAGCGAGCCATTTTGTTGTTTATGCAATAAACTTAGATTGAACCTGCCCCTTCCCCCCAAGAGAAAAGCGCTTAGAAACAGAACTGGTGAAATATGACTGACCAGCCCCTGATAACGGAGCCCACATACAAGGATGTGTCCGGCCAGGTGGAAACGTCCAATCAGTGAAAGTGCACGTATTACCTCCCTACCCGCCAAGGATGAGCCAGGCCAGGTGGAAATGTACAATCAAGGGAAAGCGTACGGATTACCCGCCAAGGAGTGTGAGCCCCGCCTTTTGAGCACCAGGCAAAGGCGCCCATTCCAGCCAAGGTCATAGGCTGAATTAAATGACTGTCATGGGGTGAATTGTAATTCAATTGGCCACTTATGTTTAGCCAGACTCAACTACATGGCCTTTACTCTATAAAAATTAGTCTGTGAAACTGGGATGGGTCGCCTCTTTGCAAGAGACGGCCCTGGTTGGTCAGTTTGATTCTCGATGCTTGGTGCGAAATCAAGCTTTGCTTGACCTTCGCTTTGTATCAGTCTCGTCCTTTTATCCATGGACCCTTTCACTAGTAAGGGTTCAGTCTTCAACCAGGGAAACACTGAACTCTATTTTCCCAGACCCCAAATTATATAAGACTATAATAAATCAAATTGATGTAATAGATTTCATACTTGATTCATAATGGGAATGTACATCAGCATTTCTGAAAAACAATCTGACCTTTTTGATAATGTAATTCTATTTCTAGAACTCTATCATCAAGGAAATAATTCTAATTATCAAAAAAGCATCACGCGGGGTGCCTGGGTGGCTCAGTGGGTTAAAGCCTCTGCCTTCGGCTCAGGTCATGATCTCAGGGTCCTGGGATCGAGCCCCGCATCGGGCTCTCTGCTCAGCAGGGAGCCTGCTTCCCCCCCTCCTCTCTCTCTACCTGCCTCTCTGCCTACTTGTGATCTCTCTCTGTCTAATAAATAAATAAAATCTTAAAAAAAAAAAAAGCATCACACACACACACACACAAAAAAAGATGTACACTACATGGTTATTTATAACAGCAAAACACTGGAAATAGAACACTGGGGAAACTTCTACCAGTAAAAGAGTAGGATTCAATAAACCAGGAAACTTCCATCTATCTGGTAAGGTATTACATTGCCCTAAAAATGATGTCTCAAAGTTCACATCCTTTTATTAGTAACACATTATTAGGAATCTACCCTAAAGAAAGAATCCAAACACACAGGAAATTGAGTACGTCCTAATGTTCAATAACAACAGAATAGTTAAATAGGCTCCTATTGGTTCTTCAAAACTCAGCTCACGTGGTACTTCTCGAGGGGAAGTCTGCCCTCACCCTGGCCCAGCTCTGGACTCCTAGGATGCTCTACACATTGCCCATCACAGTATGATCCCAGCGTTCTGTACATTATGTGCCAATCTAGCACCTTAAAAACAGGGAACTTGACTTCACTGGCTTAATACTCCCAACATCTGGCACAGTGCCTGGCACAAAGTATTTGTCTAAATGTCTATACACTGTAAGATGATAATATCAGTGTACTGGTTTCCTAGGGCTGCCCTAACCAACTTCCGCAAACTGGGGGACTTCAACAACAGAAATGTACTGTCTCACAGTGCTGAGGCTAGAAGTCTGAACTCAAGGTGCCAGAGTATCAGTTCCCGCTGAGAGAAGTATGGGAAGAGCCCCTGCAGATTTCTCTCCGTGGCTTGTAGATAGCCTTTATCTCCATCTATGCACAGCATGTTCCCTGTGTGTATGTCTGTCTCCAAATTTCCTCTTTTTATAAAGATGCCTGTGGTATGAATTAGGACCCAGCCTAATGACTTCACTTTAACTTGATTACCTCTCTAGAGACTTTACTTCCAAATAAGGTCACACTATAGGGTAAAGAGAGTTAGGAATTCCACATACAAATTTTTGGGGGGACACAATTCAACCCATAACAATCAGCAAATTTAGAGATTTATGAGTTCACAACGATAAGGAAATACTTATTTTATAACGGTCAGTAGAAAAAAAGAGTTACATATCTTTATGTATACAAGAAGAGTTTTTTTTTTTTAAGATTTTATTTATTTATTTGTCAGAGAGAGAGCGAGAGTGAGCACAGGCAGACAGAGTGAGTGGCAGGCAGAGTCAGAAGGAGAAGCAGGCTCCCGGCGGAGCAAGGAGCCCGATATGGGACTCGATCCCAGGACGCTGGGATCACAACCTGAGCCGAAGGCAGCTGCTTAACCAACTGAGCCACCCAGGCGTCCCACAAGAAGAGTTCTTAATTTGGATTCTCAAAGATTTTTAAAATGGTTCATGATCACCCCAAATTAAGAACCACTGATGCTATAATATCTCATTTTTTAAAAAATTTTTATTTATTTATTTGAGAGAGGGAGGGAGAGCATGAGAGGGGAGGTCAAAGGGAGAAGCAGTCTCCCCATGGAGCTGGGAGCCCGATGCGGGACTTGATCCTAGGACTCCAGGATCGTGACCTGAGCCGTAGGCAGTCGCTTAACTAACTGAGCGACCCAGGCACCCTCAAATATTTTTTTTTAACATGAAGGTAATAAGTGAAAATGTTAAAGGTGTTTGCCACTGGGTATTAGGATTATGGATATTTGGGATTATCTCCCAATTTCCTACAACAGTTTCAAACTACTTTTATAGTCAAGAAAATAAACACCTTTCACTTTTCTTTAAAAAAAAATAAATAAATAAATAAAGGGACGCCTGGGTGGCTCAGTTGTTAAATGTCTGCCTTCAGCACAGGTCATGATCCCAGGATCCTGGTATCAAGTCCTGCAGCAGGCTCCCTGCTAAGCAGGGAGTCCGCTTTTCCCTCTCCCTCTGCTACTCCCGCTGCTTGAGTTCTCTCTCTCTCTCAGACAAATAAATAAATAAAATCTTAGAAAATATATATAAAGGAAAAAATTTATGTGTATTTATTTATTTTAATTAACTAATTAATAATTGAATTTATTAATTCAAATCCCCTTAAAAGGATTTAAAAACATGGGAAATGAATATGTTTTATATAAACACTATAGTTATAAACTGTACATAAATAAAATATTAAGAAAAGGCAGGAAGAAAATCTATTATAATGTTCACAGAGTTGATTAACAGGTTATAGGAAGAGTTCTGTGTGTGTCTTCCTATTTTTTTGTGTGTTCTGAAATTTTTTAAAAGATTTTATTTATTTATTTGAGATAGAATACATGCACAAGAGAGCACGAAGGGGGCCACAGAGGGAGAGGGAGAAGCAGGATTCCTGCAGAGCCCGATGCGGGACTCAATACCAGGACCCAAGATCACGACCTGAGCCGAAGGCAGACACTTAACCAACTGAGCCACCCAGGTGTCCCCTCTAATTTTTTTTGCAATGAGCTATATTACTCTTAAAGCCTGAACAAACCAATCATTCTTACTAGTTAAAAACACACAGTTTAAGAATTTGGTTGTATATTAAACTTTCAACACTGAGGACAAATTACTGATACAGTAACATAATTCAGTACTGTGCGGCTTTTACAGGACCATAATGAAAGATATATAGAAACAGAAAACAACTTATGAGACACTTTTGTGAAAAAACTAAAATATGAAAACACATATACACTGATTATGACATGTAAAATAAATACATGTAGATGGTAATTTGCTAAAATGAAAATCTTTTAAGAGTAGGATTATGCATTATTTTGAAAGATTCTTTAATAAAATTATATTTCCATTTTAAAATTTATGAAAATGTTCTTTTCTAAGAATATTTTTATCTCATTTAACACTGACTGCAACATCTTCTAACCATTCCAAGAATCAACTTCTAGACTAGAAAATCGCTGGCAAAACCTCAGGCTTGTCTATCCCCCCTCCCCACCAACAGCCCCACTATAGTTCAGTTCAAGTGACTAGTCTCACTTTCATTTGTACATGCATACCACCTTTGTAGAGAACAACTTGGCAATATCTGTTAAACCTGTAAATATTTACTCCCGGGAAGCCTGTGTGGCTCAGTCAGTTAGGAAACTGCCTTTAGCTCAGGTCCTGATTGCAGGGTCCTGGGATTGAGCCCCCAAGTCTAGCTCCCTGCTCAGTGGGGTGCCTGCGTCTCCTTCTTCCTCTCCCTCTGCTCTACCCCCCTGCTTGTGTTCTCTTGCACTCTCTTTCTCTCTCAAATAATAAACAGACTCTAAAAATAAAAAGGAGAGAGAGAAAAAATTTTAAAAAAATGTTCACTCCCTTTGAGCATTTCCACATGTGGGAATCTGTCCTACAAAAAACAATTCTACACATGTACAAATGTAAAGGTAACAGGAGTGAACAACTAGTCTATTGGGGGGGGTAGGTCTTTGCAGAGGGGACTGACTTCCTTTAGAGAAGTTGCAAAGAGACCTAGAATAACTACTAAGTGAAAAACCCATTTAGCTTTGATTTGGTGCCCAGTTTATCTATTTCCTTTGATGTCTTTATTTCTGGCAACTGACCAGAAACAAGGGTGCTGACTCAACTCTCCATGTTTCAATCATATGCATGCCAGTACAGATACTAACACACGGCTTCAACTAAAATAAGTGTGTTTTAGATCGCTTTCTTAGCTACAGCTTCACAAACAGAATTTAGAGTATAGTAGCTCTTACTATGAAAATAGTCACGGGGCGCCTGGGTGGCTCAGTGGGATAGGCCGCTGCCTTCGGCTCAGGTCATGGTCTCAGGATCCTGGGATCGAGTCCAGTGTCGGGCTCTCTGCTTGGCGGGGAGCCTGCTTCCCTCTCACTCTCTCTGCCTGCCTCTCTGCCTACTTGTGATCTCTGTCAAGTGAATAAATAAAATCTTAAAAAAAAAAAAAAAAAAAGAAAAGAAAATAGTCACGGAATGAGAGCCATTATGTGCTCTCATCTTTTCCTGTTTTTGTTTAAATAGGAAATGTCTAGATCCTAAGCTTGGGCTCCTAGGATTTGTTTCCTAAATAAGTGGTATTTCCATGTATCCACTCGCATTTTACATAAAGAGTGTTAGGACTGTTGCTTTCTGATAATTTATTAATGAGATAAATTTCTCACTATGGTTGCCTCAAAGTACAAAAATTCTGAACAGGTCAAGAATCAGATCTCCTCAGTGTAGGCTGCCGGGAGGCCAATAAAAATGGCATTAACACTATGTTTCTAGACTATATTTATTATAACAATGTAGTGGACAATTTTTCAGATTAACAAAGAAGAGGAGAAAAATTCTAAAAATTATTGATATTTGAGTTCCTCCAGATGAAAATATCTTCATGAACTCTGATGGTATCTATTTGTGGACCACCATACATTCTGTACTTCAAGCTGAGGACAGCTTTAGCGATGTGAAGAAAAAAGAGAAAAGGAAGTCAGGTGAGCTGTGCAGAGGCACGATGTGGGCCAGCTGGCAAGGTCTGACATGTCAGCAGTGCCTCCTGCAGCCCCCTACCCACCCCTCACCCCCCGCAGCTTTCTAAGTCATTTTAGCCTTGAGTCTCCCATTAAAAGGACTGACAGTCCGTTGGAACACAAAGTTTTTACAAACCATTTGTATTGGTAACATCAGATGTTACTTTCAAAATAACCTTAGTACACTTGATTAATATACACTATACCTTTGGTACAGAGAAATTTTCTGGTGAGACTTAAAGTTAGTCAATCCATAGAAGGATAAGAATAAAGATGAGACTGGGGTGCCTGGCTGGCTCCGTTGGTGGAGCACATGACTCTTGATCTCAGGGTTATGAGTTCGAGACCCACATTGGGTATAGAGATTATGTAAAAAACAAACAAAAACAAAACTTTCGTTTTTGTTAAACTTTCGTTTGTTAAAACAAACGAAAGAGGGGCGCCTGGGTGGCTCAGTGGGTTAAGCCGCTGCCTTCGGCTCAGGTCATGATCTCAGGATCCTGGGATTGAGTCCCACATCGGGCTCTCTGCTTGCCAGGGAGCCTGCTTTCTCCTCTCTCTCTCTCTGCCTGCCTCTCTGCCTACTTGTGATCTCTCTCTGTCAAATAAATAAATAAAATCTTTAAAAAAAAAAAAAAACGAAAGAATAAGGAGATTTTTTTTTTTTTTTAAAGATTTTATTTATTTATTTGACAGACGGAGATCACAAGCAGGCAGAGAAGCAGACAGAGAGAGAGGAGGAAGCAGGCTCCCTGTTGAGCAGAGAGCCTGATGTGGGGCTCGATCCCAGAACCCTGGGATCATGACCTGGGCCGAAGGCAGAGGCTTTAACCCACTGAGCCACCCATGCGCCCCAGAATAAGGAGATTTAAAAAGGAAAGAAAAACCAAGATACAACACCTTTAAAGCAAAATGTTTTAAATGATGTAAGAAACATATGCTTTTTAATAAATTCTCTAGCCTTACAGCAGTACTTTAAGGTAAAAGGCATAATCAAGGGAGGAAAAACTTATAATATGCCTCAACTTGAAATTTAGGATGCCAGGTTAGGAAAAAATCTAATAATGTCTGATTTAAAGAAACTCTATTAAATACAAAAAAGTATAAGCAATGCACGATGACCACACAGAGCAAGCTCAGTGGCTACCAGTTAGATGGAGGAGAGATCAGGGAGAAGCCAGTGGCCTTTATTCCCCTGGGGCTTTTCCTCACCCTCTGTGAGCCCAGGCACCTGGGGGCGCAGAACCTTCTCACAAGGCCAAGACATAACACAGCAAGTTGCCTAAGCAATCTACCGACCTGCCTTTCAGAGGGAGATGATGGGGCAGATAGCCTGAAACAACATGATTCGCTTTGGCCTGCAGAGAAAGCCACAGATAGCCAGAGATGCTAGGTTAGTGACAATAGGACCCCCCTCTTCATAACCTGGAGCCAGATGCACATCAGCACCCACACTCTGAGGTTTTCTGGAAGAATCCACAGGCAGTGCATTCATACTCCTGGCAGAGCAGTCCCATGAGGAGCTAAGAGTGAAGGCGCCAGCAAGTTTTTGACAGGTGCACAATGAAGCAGAATTACTACCAAAGACAAGGGAAGTCCTGGGATGCACAATGACCTCAGTGACTGCCCGCTGCCACTCCTCTGCAGGCTCCTCTACCTTCAGACACTTCTGATGAATCTACTAGCTCTGGGCAGAATCACAGTTACCTATACTTTGATGGTATGGGGCTATTCTGGAACTCTAGGTGATAAGTCTGTGCATACCCATAGATGCATCTATACTTATGTGTGTGGAGATGAAAGGGAAGAAGGAAGAGCTGGGGGAAGGAAGGCTCTTCTTCATTTAGAAGAAACAGGAGGTGGAACTACTTAACCCCCAATGTGGGGCTTGAACTCACAACCCTGAGCCACCCAAACACCCCAGAACTACCTGTCTTAACTAATCCATCATCTATAGGACCTTGTGCAAAAATCTCAACACATTTACTTGAAAGAAAGCTATTCAAAGAAGGTATTCCAGGGGCACCTGGGTGACTCTGTCACTTAAGCATCGGCTTTCAGCTCAGCTTATGATCCCAGGGTCCTGGGATTGAGTCCCGCACTGGGGCTCCCTGCTCAGCAGGAAGTCTGCTTCTCCCCCTCCCTCTGCTCCTTTTCCTGCTTGTGTGCTCTCTCTCTCTCTCTCAATCTCTCTCTCTCGCTCTCTCTCAAATAAATAAATAAATAAATTTTTTTAAAAGAAGGCATTCCAAAAGGCACTATGCTCTGTGCAACAGACTCTCTTGGATCAGCTTCACGCTAAGAAAGTTCCTATAAAAACGAATTGATAAGAGGCGCCAAGGTGACTGTTGGTTAAACCTCCAACTCTTGATTTCAGCTCAGATCATGATCTCAGGGTTGTAAGATCAAGCGCTGCATTAGGCTCTGCTCTAGGCATGGAACTGGCTTAAGATTCTCTCTTTCTCTCCCTCTGCCCCTCCCCCATCTAAAAAATATTTTTAAACCTAACTGATAAAAGAATTAATTAAGTTTATCCTTCCTGTCTTATTACAAACTGCACCACTAGTAACCAAATATTAAATGCGATAAAGTTGTTCTTTACTCTTCAGTTAATAAATAAAGAAGGAATGATGCAGTCAGAATATCCATTTAGCAACACTCAATAGATTAATGGAGACGTAAAGCATCAATGGCTGCTAAAAACGAGAAAAAACAGACAGTACATGCCTTCTCATAAAAAACACACCACCTCATACGAAGTAGTCTTGTCAGAGTAAATTGAACATGCCTGTGACCAACCTTCAAGACCCAACTGCCAATTTACAAGTAACAGGGACAGGAAAAATATGTTAGATGACACCACAAGGACACAACCAGCAAAATCCAAACGGTATAAAGCTCTATAGGACAAAAAGCCTGGTTTCATCAAAACATAGTTCAAAAAGAAAAAGAGACAGAGAGAAAATGAACAGGTAAGTAACACTAAGAAAGAGTTAAGAATCACACTGACCAGGGCGCCTGGGTGGCTCAGTGGGTTAAGCCTCTAATGTCAGCTCAGGTCATGATCCCAGGGTCCTGGGATGGAGCCCTGCATCAGGCTCTCTGCTCAGCGGGGAGCCTGCTTCCTTTCCTCTCTCTCTGCCTACCTCTCTGCCTACTTGTGATTTCTGTCAAATAAATAAATAAAATCTTCTTTTAAAAAATTTGGATCCTTATTTTTAAAAATAATAATAATCAAAAATCTTACATTTTAGACAATTTGTAATCTGAACACTGATAATATTTGATGTATTAAAGAACTATTAATTTTTATTTTTTTAAAAGATTTTATTTATTTATTTGACAGAGAGAGATCACAAGCAGGCAGAGAGGCAGGCAGAGAGGAGGAAGCAGGCTCCCTGCTGAGCAGAGAGCCCGATGTGGGACTCGATCCCAGGACTCCGAGATCATGACCTGAGCCGAAGGCAGCGGCTTAACCCACTGAGCCACCCAGGCGCCCCAAGAACTATTCATTTTTAGATATGACAATGGTAGTGTGGTTATTTTTAAATAAGTCCTAATCTTTTAGACTACATACTGAATTATTTACAGATGAAATAATTCAATGCCCAGGATTTATATCAAAATAATATGGTGGTAGGCTGCCTGGCTGGTTTAGTTGGTAGAGCATGTAACTCTTAATTTTGGGGTTGTAAGTTCAAACCCATGTGGGTATACTTAAAATCTTTTAAAAAAACAACAACAGCAGCAGAAAATATAGTAACGTATGCTGCTATTCACAATAACAACTTTTTAAAAAAGACTTTATTTATATGAGAAAGAAAGAGCTAGAGGGAAAGGGAGTCTTAAGCAGACTCTGCAATGTCTGCAAAGACTCTGAGATCATGTCCTAAGCTGAAACCAAGAGTCTGACACTTAACCGACTGCGCCATCCAGACATTCCTATTCACAATAACAACTTTATAAAAAGTACAATTCAAATAAAGATACATGCACCATTATGTTTATTGCAGCATTATTTACAATAGCCAAGATATGGAAACAACCCAAGTGTCCACTGATAGATGAAGAGATAAAAAAATTCTGGCAGATAGATATATACACACACAATGAAATATTACTCAGCCATAAATAGTGATCGCTTTGGCAGCACATATATTCAGGTATAAATAAAATGAGATCTTGCCATACGCAACAACATGGATAAATGTAGAGCATATTACACTAAGTGAAATATGTCAGACAGTGAAAGACAAGTACTTATATATGGAATCTAAAACACAAAACAAATGAACAAAGAAACAAATACAGAGAACAAACTGATGGTTGCCAGAGGGGAGGGCGGTATGGGGACAGGTGAAAAAGATAAAGGGGATTAAGAGATACAAATTTGCAGTTATAAAATAAGTCACAGAGACAAAAAGTACAGCATAGGGAATATGGTCAATAATACTGTAACAATGTTGCTACTGAGAGATGGTGACTACACTTACCATGGTGAGCACTGTATACGTATAGAATTGCTGAATCATATGTTCTACACTTGAATGTTGCTACTGAGAGATGGTGACTACACTTATCATGGTGAGCACTGTATAACGTATAGAATTGCTGAATCATATGTTCTACACTTGAAAGTATATAACACTGCATGTTAATTAAACTTCAATAATTTTTAAGAAATAAAATACACCTAAGGAATACATTTCATAAGGAAGGGACAGTCCCTATATGAAGACAGCTAAAAACTGCTGAGGAACATATGTGAAAGATGACTTAAACGGGAATACAAATCTTATTCTTAGAGAGGAAAACCACTAAAAGGAATGGTCTATGCCTATGGCTCAGATTTTTCTCCTCCCCCTTGAGTCCACTCCAATCAGGCTTCCACTCCATCACTCCACTACAATTCTTATCAAGGTTACTGGTGATCTGCACATTGCTAGACTCCAACATCACTTCTTAGTTCTCCACCAACTTGACCCCTAGTATCATCTGAGGAAGTGGATCCTTGCTGCTTGACATGGCTTGGCTTCCAGGAAAACATCCACTCACACACAAATTTTCTTTCTCTCTCATCTAGTTCTCTTCCTGTCTTTCTGGCCATTCCTTTCCATGCTCTTTAGCTTGCTCCTCCTCCTCATCTCCCCATCTGTAACATGAGGCAGTCCCCGGACTCTGTCCTTGGACCTGCAGTCTATCAGTACTCATTCTTCAGCTGTCTTATGCAGTCATGGGGTTTCAATTACTTTCAAGTGCTGATAACTCCAGCACTGGACTTTTCAGCCTAGATCTCTCTAAACTCTAGACCTCTCTGACCTTGTCTCCTATTCTTCTCTGTCTATTCTAACCACAATGGCCTCTTTTCTCCTGTTCTTTGAAAATGCCAGTGTGTGCTCACCTCAGGACCTTCATACTTGCTGTTTCCTCTACCTGAAATGCTCTTTCCCCAGGCATTTATATGGCTTGCTTCCTCCAGCCTTCTTCAGAACCTCATCCAAGATTCCTCAATGAGATCATCCTTACCATCTTATACAAAGTACACACGAATACTCATATTCCCCTTTTCCTCTTTAACCTTTTCTCTTTATCACTTTCAGCCACCTAATATCTTATATTACATATTTACCTTATACATATTCAGCTTCTCCTCTAATACACTTCTCCTGAAAGATACTCTAGGTCAGAGCTATCGAATAGAAATATAATTGAGCCACATGTATAACATAAAATTGTCTAGTAGCCATGTTTAACACATAAAAGCAACAAGTAAAATTAATTTTAATTACATATTTCATTTTACCCAATATATCACTTCAACATGCAGCACTCACAACATTTAAATGCTTATCAGTGATGACATGTGGCTAGTGGTTACCATATTGGATGGTTCAGCTCTGGAATATAAGCTTCATCGATGGCAGGGCTTTGTTGGGATTTTGTAACTAGAAAATGCTTGAGGGGCGCCTGGGTGGCTCAGTGGGTTAAAGCCTCTGCTTTCGGCTCAGGTCATGGTCCTGGGGTCCTGGGATCAAGCCCCACGTCTGGCTCTCTGCTCAGCAGGGAGCCTGCTTCCCTTCCTCTCTCTGCCTGCCTCTCTGCCTACTTGTGATCTATCTGTCAAATAAATAAATAAAATCTTTTTAAAAAAAATGCTTGATACACAGCAGGCACTTCATAAATTTCTTTGAAGGAATGAATGATTCAGTATTACATTGACTTTCCACCCAATAATCCATACAATATATAATAATAATATACATAATCAATA
Source organism: Mustela nivalis (assembly GCF_964662115.1). Lineage (NCBI taxonomy): Eukaryota > Metazoa > Chordata > Mammalia > Carnivora > Mustelidae > Mustela > Mustela nivalis. The sequence goes on from NC_139024.1 coordinate 40,624,436, forward strand.
GAATCCCAAATAAAAGATATTTTTAAAATTTATTTTTGTTTTAAGAGGAGGTGGGTAGAGAGAGAGAAAGAATCTCAAGCAGGCTCCACACCTAGCACAAAGCCCAGTGTGAGGCCCGATCTCACAACCCTGAGATCATGACCTCAGCCAAAATCAAGAGTCATTTGAGGGGCGCCTGCACGGCTCAATCATTAAGCGTCTGCCTTCGGCTCAGGTCATGGTCCCGGGGTCCTGGGATTGAGTACTGCATCAGGCTCCCTGCTCAGCAGGAAGCCTGCTTCTCCCTCTCCCACTCCCCCACTTGTGTTCCCTCTCTCGCTGTCTCTCTCTCTGTCAAATAAATAAAATTAAAAAAAAAAAAAAAAAAGAGTCACTTGAGGAGCCCCTCGAATACTCCATTTTATAAACAGGTGTTTTCTCTTCCCTTTCTGTAACTCACTGAGCTGGGTATAAGAAAGTAATGCAGTAATAATTAACAGTTATCCTAAAGGAAACCCAAAACATAAGAGACAGCTTCAGTGCCTCATTTAGAAAGAGCTGAATTTATAAGGGAAGTCTCAGGCAATATTCATTACTCATGAAGTGAAAAATAAACGGCTCCAGAACTGAAGGGTGGAGGAGTTAAGGGATGCAAGCTCAGGGAAGGGGAATCAGGAAGAAACAAGTTTGTAATAAAATTTTTATAAAATGATATGCTTTGAACATTTCTCAAAATACTAAAAATTCTAAATTCAGATTAAGCAGCCAGAAAAATATTATAAAACAACTTAAGTTAACAAGGAAAAGTCATCACCACTCAGAAAAATTAAAACTGAAAATTTAATTCTAATCAAACCTGCAAAGGGTGCCTGGGTGGCTCAGTTGTTGAGCATCTGCCTTGGACTCAGGTCATGATCCCAGGATCCTGAGATGGAGCCCCACATCGGGGCTCTGCCTCTGCCCCTGCTTGAGTTCCCTCTCTATCTGTCTCTCTTCCTCTGTCAAATAAATAAATAAAATCTTTTTTAAAAAAAACAACAAAAACCTGCATGTTCAACCATCAAAAAAGAACATATTTATCATGCCTAAATAAATAACATCTAAATATTTATAAATAATATTGGTAAGGGCTTGAGTTTTGTTCAGCTGATGTATGCAGATTTTATATATTTCCCCATTATCTATTCTCATTTTTGAATAAAAGGGTATAGGTAATCCAGAATATTTCATTAAACTTAGAGCAAAAAAATCCAGACAGGTAAGATAAGTACCCTCATTATCACCTACTAGGAAAAATGTGAATATTTAGACTCCTGACCAGAATTTCAGAATTTAGAGAGAAGATAAACTATTAAGAAAAAGTCATCTATGAGACCCAAAGCCAGAGATGTGGTGTGAGTTACCTTATGGTTTTGTTTTTGTTTTTTGTTTTTTTTTTAAGGATTTTATTTATTCATTTGGGAGAGAGAGAATGAGAGAGAGAGTATGAGAGGAGAGAGGTCAGCGGGAGAAGCAGACTGCCTTCCTTCGGAGCAGGGAGTCTGATGTGGGAGTTGATCCCAGGACTCCAGGATCATGATCTGAGCCAAAGGCAGTCACTTAACCAACTGAGCCACCCAGGTGCCCATCTTATGGTTTTTAGAGGGCCTTTCTTCTCAGTAGCAATGCCTGCTTAGACATTTGGGGGGATTTACAGGAGGGGAGGCGGAGGGGGGAGTTTGAGAAGTAAAGAATTTGGAACAACATACACAATGCCACAGGAATTCAGAACTCTGTCAGTGTAACAGGAATTTTTGCAGTTGTTTTAATTGCAAAATGTGTTTATAAGTATAAATAAAGTTTCAAGGGGCGCCTGGGTGGCTCAGTGGGTTAAGCCTCTACCTTCGGCTCAGGTCATGGTCCCAGGGGCCTGGGATCGAGTCCCGCATGGGGCTCTCTGCTCAGCAGGGAGCAGGGAGCCTGCTTCTCCTCATCTCTCTCTCTGTCTGTCTCTCTGCCTATTTGTGATTTCTCTCTGTCAAATAAATAAATAAAATCTTAAAAATAAATAAATAAATAAATAAATAAATAAAGTTTCAAGCTGCACTAAAGGAAAGAACTTCAGCTCCAGGTTTCACAAAAATATATGCTTCCTGCTCAAGCCTCAAAATGCTACACGGATGAATGAGTCCCCCAACATGAGATGCTTTCAGGAGTTATGTGTGCAGGAGGCCTGAGCAACAATGATCTCCCTTACACAGGGTGAGCTCTTGTGATACTCTTCAAAGAGAATCAGTGAAGCGTAAATCTTTTGCAAGGGTTCCAATCTTTCTAAGAATCCCATCTTTCAAGTCATTTGGAGACCAAACATTATGACCTCAGTTCTAGCGTCACTAAAATCTGTGCGCCTTCCATCTTGACTTTTGACCTCTCTTCACGTGAGTCCTTGACAAATATAGGGCATAAACACCGTGGCTGACCATGAGTTTAAGTACTAAGACAGTGTCCAGTAAATAGATGAAGAATCTACCAAGATATCACAAGTGTAGCACAAAATGGTATTCATAATATCTAATCAAAAGGAATGAAGTATATTTTATATTCCACCCAAAGCAAACTCTAAACCATAAATCAGCTTACCAGGGTATCTCTTGTATTCAGAAGGGGGAAAAAAAAGAAAGACTTCCCTGTTGTATCAATAAATAATATGCCATGTATTATAAATACCAACTCATTTGTAGTTTTTCTCTTAGAGAATTCATGGATGAAGCTTAATTAACCAACCTCAGAGTATTAGATTCATTAGTAAAGTTGCTGAAACCTTACTTTGTGGGGAAAAAATTTTAACAAAACCAATCATATAGAGAGCTCTTATGAACTGATATAGTTTACAAGGAAGTGAATACTTTTTAAAAAGTACACAAGAAATTCACAGGCATTTCTCACACAGAGAAGAGAATGAAATTCAAGAGCTAAGAACATATACAAATGTTTGGCTTTCTTAATGATCAAACGAAAATAAAACAATAAAATACAACTTTTTTACCTTAAAATGGAATGTAAAAAAATTAGAATAATCAATACTGACAAGAGGGCAATGAAAACAAACATGTATTGCGAGTGATACTCTACTCTACTCTACTCTACTGGAAGGCAATTTGGCAATATGTGTCAAAAGCTTTAAAAACAGGGGCATCTGGGGGCACCTCAGTGGCTCAGTGGGTTAAGCCTCTGTCTTCAAATCAGGTCATGATCCCAGGTTCCTGGGATCCAGCCCCACATAGGGTTCTCTGCTCAGCAGGGAGCCTGCTTCCCTCTCTTCCTCTGCCTACTTGTGATCTCTCTCTCTGTGTCAAATAAATAAATAAAATCTTTTTTTTTTTTTTAAAGATTTTATTTATTTATTTGACAGACAGAGATCACAAGTAGGCAGAGAGGCAGACAGAGAGAGAGGAGGAAGCAGGCTCCCTGCTGAGCAGAGAGCCCGATGCGGGACTCGATCCCAGGATCCTGAGATCATGACCTGAGCCGAAGGCAGCGGCTTAACCCACTGAGCCACCCAGGCGCCCCAATAAAATCTTTTTTAAAAGGGAGGGGGGCACTTACGTGGCTCAATTGGTTAAGCGTCTGCCTTTGGCTTAGGTCATGAGCAGGAACCCTGATGGAACGCTCCATTACAGTTCACGTAGAACTTCAGTTCTGATACTGGAATTCTGGTGGAGCCTTCCATGAGGGTTTCTGCTCAGCAAGGAGTCTGCTTCTCCCTCTCCCTCTGCTCCTCCCTGGGCTCCTGCTCTCTCTCTCTTTCTCACTCTCTCTCAAATAAATAAATAAAATCTTTAAAAAAAAAAAAAAAGCTTTAAAAATACAAAAAATTACCTTTTCCTTCAGCAATTCCATTTCTCTTTAAGGAAAGTAACCTCAAGAGTGAGATTGACTACGAAAAATATTTATTGCAGTATCACATGTAAAAGTAAAAAATTGGAACCCACCTAAAGCTTCAATAATATGGGAACAGATTAATAAACTGAAATATATTCAGGATATTTCACTCAATGTAGTTCTATCTTTTAAACAGAATGATGTTGGAAACTGAGGAGTATGGGAAAAGACTCATAATATAATTATGTAGGGGGAAAATTACAAAATATCATGAAGAATATGATCTCAATGTTGTGTACAAAATATATAGATAAGGATATATACCAATATAGTAACCGTGGTTAACTATTGGTGGAAGGACTGGAGATGTTAATCTTTCTGCTAAATTTCTATATTATCTACTTTCCTACAATGAATATGTATTAATTTGGTGACTAAGTACCTTACCCAGAACATACCAAAAAGGTAGATACTATCAGTAACTCCACGTTAAATAAGATGAGGCAAATAACTTGTCCAAGATCACACGGCTAGTATGTCATGGAGCCAGGATTTGTCCTAGTTGACCTAGTTCCAGAGTCTAATCTCTTAACCACTTTGCATGATTCATGTTATTTTTTTAATAATTTAAAGCAAAATGGCAAATAACCTTTAATTACATGCACTGCATGGGGCGCCTGGGTGGCTCAGAGGGTTGAGCCTCTGCCTACGGCTCAGGTCGTGATCTCAGGGTCCTGGGATCGATTCTGCTCAGTGGGAAGCCTGCATCCCCCTCTCTGTCTCTGCCTGCCTCTCTGCCTACATGTGATCTCTGTCTGTCAAATAAATAAATAAAATCTTTTAAAAAATAATAATAATAATAATTACATGCACTGCATATTCTTAAAGAGGATCCTTGTGGACCAGAATTTTCAGGGCATATTGGGAAGCAAGTGGTAAAGCTGGAAGTTCTCTCTCTCTCTCTCTTTTTTTTTTTTTAAGCCAGAAGTTCTCTCCTGTCCCCAAGCTGTCCCTTTTTTTTTTTTTAGGTTTTTCAGTCAGATTATCTCAAAAGTCATGTATTTACTCTTCTATCACCATTCTTGCTCTCCTCAACACACACAAACACAAATCATCAAAATCTCAAGTGATAACTGGCAACACTCTCCTGCTCCCTTTCCAGCCCACAATTCCCTGAGAATTTCTTTCCCATTCTTAAAAGCCGAGGTGGGTCCCCCACAAGTAACTTCTCAGAAGTCTATTCAGACGTATAATCCGGTATAGAACAAAGTAATTTCCATTTTCCTTACAAGTAGAAATGTATACTATTTTCCCCTAAGGATGTTACAGGGCGGTTTAGATGAAAGCAATGTGAGTTCTTGGAAAGGTGCTATTAAAAGACAAAACATTCTTGACAAACTACGGTGTGTCACAGAAGAATAGGTAAGATTACAGGATCTTTTCCTGTGTATCATGTGTCGTTCCCGCTCTGGCCTTGGAACAAAAGCCTGACAGATGTAAGTGCTTGTAGATAACGCTCTGAGCCAGGGTGCACTGCACTGGCTGTAAGGATGCCACTGATCAAGTTGCACAAGACTAAAAAAATGTCTTATGTAACTTAGAGGAAAAATATTACTGATCAGTATAAAGCAAGCTTCAGACATCTGTTGTTCTAAAATTGGACACTTGATCAGGTTAAAAAGAAGAGAAATTCCTGTTGGTGGAAGCAGGAATTAGGCTACTAGATAAAATATCACCACTAGTGATGAAATTATCTTATAACAGAACAATGGCAGCTTTTTAACTTCAGGGACCAATAATAGTTCTCCTCAGTTACAGTTCCTAAAAAAGTATTTTATTCTGTTATCCCAAAGCTCCTTCAAGACAGGCTCCCATTACTGAAGGGCTGTGGTTTTACACCTAACTGATAAATTAGATTGATCCATACCTCCAGGACAAAGATACTCATTATCATATCTTTGTTTTGCAAAAGTGAACATAACAAAAGCCTGCCTTACCAAAGAATGAGACTAGTTCCTATGAGCTCCTTTAATGATAACTGTATTGAAAAACCTTAAAATTCATAGGAAACCCCAAAAGACTTCAAATAGACAAAGTAAACTTGAGCAAAAAGAACAAGGCTGAAAGCATCATACTACGTGATTTCAAAATGTACTACAAAGCGTGGTATTGGCATAAAAACAAATATATAGCACAATGAAACAAAATAGAGAGCCCAGAAGCAAACTGATGGATTTACAGTCAACTGATCTTTGAGAAAGGGGCCAAGAATACACAATGGGGAGGACAGTCTCTTCAATAAATGGTGCTGGGAAAACTGACCATGTACATGCAGAAGAATCAGATGGGACCCTTAATCTCACTCCTTCTGTAAAAGTCAACTCAAAAGGGCTAAAAGACTTAAATGTAAGAACTGAAACTGTGAGACCACTAGAAGAAAACATAGGCAACAATCTTCTCGACATTGGTGTAAGCAATGATAGAAGAAAATTTCCCAGAAGTGAAAAGCAAGTCTCCATATTGAATGAGCCAAGCACAATGAATGAGGGAGAAAAAAAAAAAAATCAACCACACCATGTGGTTGGCATTTCAGAGTTAGGAAATTCTCTAGATGAAGAAGGAAAGATCATTTTTAGTTTTTTTTTTTTTATAATTTTAAAAAAGAGGACAGGAACCATTCCACTTTCTCTTCCTCCTCATTACTCTGGGGTGAATGTTATCATCTGAAGATGTACCCAAAAAAAAGGCATCCAATCAATTACACTAAAAACCCCAGCCCATCCAAATGTGAAGTGGTGGGACGGGTGAGTTTACAAAGCGCTGTAATGAAGTTAGAAGGTACAGCTATAAATAAAAGCTAGCCTTGGAAGGGATCAATGATCTTCACTCTGCTGATCCTGTTCCCCACAAGTTGAAAGACTTTATGGTGAGCATAATATTCTGTGAAGCAGGAAATCAAGTTCCCATCACGAATATGTTAAAAACTAGAACTCATCTTGGTGACCGATTCATAGGGGTACCTGTGTACCTTTCTGCTTTTCAAAATGTCCCTAAAAATAAAAGGCCCCAAATAACAAGGGATCTGTGAAAACAGAAAGTCTGTTATAGGAAGTAATTGCCCAGTGACGATCTTTCATTGTCTTACCCAACACTTATTCTCTCTGAAATGAAATGCTGTATGTGAAATATGAAAGAACATGGAGTCGTGAACCCCAATCCAATCAGGAGTTAAGAATGTTAATATTTCCGAAGCAATTCAGTCACCACACTAAGTGCCTGGGATTCTCTGCCCTGGAGGTGGTCTTTAGCCTTTACCAGTAGGTGTCTTCACTCCAGGTCTCTATCCTGCAACACAGAGACAACTTCATTCCTCAGGAGATAGACAGAAGCCAAGGGCAAGCTTGTAGTACGTGTCTGGAAAGAACTGTTTATTGTTCACCTATCTCTACCACAAATAAATTTCAAAAATTTATTTTGTTTCTGCAAAACTGTCAGATCCCAAACAAACGCAGACACCACTAACTTCCTTCCCTACATTTTTGAGACTAGCAAACCAGTCATGTCTGAATGAGCCTGGGAAGCGGGGCAGAATAAAACTAAATTAATTCTTAGTTATATCTGAAAGTATTTCAGATAGAAATTGTATGAAACTCAGTGTGATGACTACTCAGTTTATTAGACAAACTTCCAGGGGCATAAAGGTTCAAGAACATCTTTTCTATACTTCTACTCACAAGAGTCTGGATTGAATCCTGCATGCATTTCTCTAGCCATGTGAAGTCCAGTCAAACTATAATATGTTAGGGGCTGTTTAAATAACGTTCCTCATTTTCCTTTATGAATAAGCCCCAAATATATTTACTTAACAAATGATACTGAGTTGTTGCATGAATGTGCACTGCTAAAAATATTTAGATCCTAGAGTATTGATGTCAGCTTTGCAATGGACATAGGTTGATTTAACACAAAGCCAGAATCTCACACTTCTTCAAGCTGTGAGCTTACTTAGGTAACTACAGATCTTCCCACACGCAGCAAATAATACTTGAGCACAATCTGTCATCAGAAATCTCACTTCACACCAATTCTATTATCTCCCCTCAACTCATAGACTGTCCCTACTACTACTACTCACCTTCACCTCTGTTCAACTTGCTTCCCCCTCCTTTTTCTATTCTTCCTGTTCCTTAGCACATGATCTTCTGTCATTTCTAGTACAGTCTCCTACTCACACAAAGGCATGATAGTTTCAGGTATCCCAATTTCAAGGAACTCAGTAACTCCCGAGGTGTGTATGAATCCTCTGGAACTAACATTCCACTTTGTGAATTCCCCTACACTGGTATGGCTTTAGTACAATCCAGTGAGAATGGATAATGTGACCCTGAGATAATGATTTTATTCCTTTCTCTACCCCTCCATTGTCTCTCATTCTGAAATGCTCCCAATAGCAAATGTAACGGAAAACTTGAGAGAAAAATAATTCTTAAAAATGTACACTTCCTGGGGTGCCTGGGTGGCTCAGTGGGTTAAAGCCTTTGCCTTCAGCTCAGGTCATGATCCCAGGACCCTCAGATGGAGCCCTGCATTGGGCTCTCTGCTCGCCAGGGAGCCTGCTTCCTCCTCTCTCTGCCTGCCTCCCTGCCTACTTGTGATCTCTGTCAAATAAATAAATAAAATCTTGAAAAAAATGTACACTTTCTAAATCTTGTTAATCTAAGGCATTTTTGAAGCTCCTCTAATTTTAATAGTTGCTGATCTAAGTTGGTTTGGCTCATAAATATGACCCATACTCTCTCTTTAGAAAAAAAAAAAGAAAAAAATTAATTTGTTATTCATTAATGACAACCTCATTATTATCCAAATGGATCAATGTCAGGCAAGTTTTCTGTCTCCCTGATCATGACCCTTGTGATACCATTAATCTCCTATCTGGTATGCTCTTGGAAAAGGCTGTCTGGATCCTCAATTTCAGAAACTGAGGAAGTGCTCCAGGAGGATAATTCTAAAAAAATGTCACAGGGGAAAGTTAATTATTCAAATTAAAAATAAAATGTTTTCTTTCCAAAAATGTATGCTCCCTAGGGCCAAGGATAATATTGAATCAGTATTATAAAGGAGCAGCATAGTTCTGGGAACATAGAAATACTTATATATTATCTGCTTTCCTCAACCATATAATTAAGCAGGCTCCCCACCAAGCAAGGGGCCTGATGTGGAGCTCGATCCTAGGACCCTGGGATCATGACCCAAGCCAAAGGCAGACATTCAACAACTGAGCCAACCAGGTGCCCCTAAGAGGATACATATTTATAGAAAGAAAAAAAGGGACCTGATACATCTGCTCGTAACTCTCATCATGTTTAAGTAAAAGCCCTCTTAGATGGCTGCTTGGATAAATAAACGAACTTCAAACGGCAGTGGAAATAGAGGCTGGAGGACTAGATCAGGAAGAGGTGCAGAGTTCAGTTCTTGGGAACAGAAGTTTTTAATTCACTTGAAATTCATTTGAATTATTGCTGGATTTATGGAAATTGAAGAGATGAACTTAAAGACATGGTAATCTGCAGGAACAAATGAAATCTGGGAACCAACAGGATAGGAGGCACCTACATCTGCAGGAGTGCACACACACCCCCAACCCCAGAGATTGCCCTTGGCTGCTCTGCCCCCACTCTGCAAATCAAAGAGTGGATCCAAGGTAGACAGCAGGAGGAGCTCCCCAGGGTGCTGAACCCCAGGCCCAACATAGGCCAAAGCCTAAGTAGAACCATTGTCCCTCAGTGGAACATCATATACATTCTACTCCTTCATAATGTTAGAGCCCAAAATCATCACCAGTTTCCCCTATAATTTCCATTTATTAGTTGTACCATTCAAATAGAAATTAGAAATCCTCTTTTCATATAACACACTAAAAAAACAAGGAAAAAATAGTTCAATTCATTTATTAGGGTTCAGGCGCCTGGGTGGCTCAGACAGTTAAGCATCTGCCTACAGCTCAGGTCATGATCCCAGGGTCCTGCATCAGGCTCCCTGCTCAGGGAGCCTGCTTCTCTCTCTCTCTCCCTCTGTCTCTACTCCCTGCTCCTGCTCTCTCTCTCTTTCTCTCAAATAAAGAATAGAATCTTTGAAAAAATTTTTATTAGGGTTCACTCAAAAAATTTCAGACTTACAACTCTAGCCTGTGAGTCAAATTGTTCCTTAGTAACACAAGCCAAAATTCCTACTGCCACACTTTAGCGTTCAGAATCCACCAATTGATCTAAGATTAGTATCTCAGATGAATGATAAAGCTAAGGAGAAATCTACTAATATATAAATGTATGTATTTGGATTAGTATAATGCTTTTAGTCAGGCACAGAAACAGAACATACAAAGTTATCTTGAGGGGTGCCTGCCTGGCTCAGTCAGTAGAGCGTGCAACTCTTGATTTCAGGGTCATGAGTTTGAGCCCCACACTGGGTGCAGTTTACTTTTTTAAAAAAAGTTACCGTGAGAACGATTAAAAACAGTAACTCGTTAATTGTGTGATGTAGAAAGCTTAGCACTTAATAAGTTTAAATTTTTTATTATTATTAAATAAGCTCTACATCCAATGTGGGGTTAAACTTAAAACCTTGAGATCAAGAGTCTGCAGATTCTACTAAGCTAGTCAGGCAACCCTGGTAATGCTTAATTTTGATGACATCACTGTTAAAGTAAGCAAGCATTTGAAGGTGAAGACTTGCAAACAGGTTTCCCAGAAGTAAGATACTTTTTAACCACCCCATTTATGGCAGCCAGTCTCCAAGATAGCTCCCAGTAACCCATACTAGTATTCCCACCTTTATGGAGCTCCTTTCTCTAGGGAATCAAGACTGAATCTATGTGACCAATAAAACATGGTGAAAATGACAATGCATTCCAGCCTCTGTCCTGGCCTCTTGGATTACGCAACAGAAATCAGCTGCCATGCCATTAGGACATTCAAGCAGCCATGTAGAATGGAACTGAGGCCTCCTACCAGCAGCCATTACCAACATGCCAACCATGTGAATGAGCCATCTTAAGAGGCAGATCCTCCAGCCCCAATCGAGCTTTCAGACAAGTATAGCCCCAGCTAGCATTTGACAACAATCATATTGAGAGATGAGAATCAGAACCTCTCAACAGGGTCACTCCAATTCCTGACTGAAAGACTGTGGGAGATAATAAATAATTATCGCTGTTTTAAGTTGCCAAGTTTTAGGGTGATTAGCTAGATAGTCTTAAAACTGGAACATAATTTTGCCCAATATAATCTGGGCCTAGTCTTCAACAGTCTCCTTCATGAATGATCCCAACTCCACAATGAAAAGTATATGTAACTATAATTCAGACTTTATATGACTAGTGGTCAAACAGCCTAACTACCTTAGTAGACAATCAGTAAAGAAAAGAATGGGATAGAAGGTGTTATGGGCTGAATTATGTTCTCCCAAAATTCATATGTTGAAACTCTCAACTCCTCGTACTAGGAATGGGATGGTCGTTGGAGACAGGGCCTGTAAAGGAGAAATTAAGTTAAAATGAAGCCATTAAGGTGAGCCCTAATCCAGTAAGACTGGTGTTGTCACAAGAGAAAGAGACACCAGGAGTGCACGCGCGCACACCGCGCACACCACACACACACACACACACTCACAAACACACTCACACAGAAGAGAAACCATGTTTAGGTACAGTGAGAAGGTGGCCATCTGCAAGCCAAGGAGAAAGGCCTCAACAGAAACCAAATCTGCTAACATACTGGTCTGGAACTTCCAGCCTCCAGAACTATTAGAGAATAAATTTCTGCTAAGCCACCCAATCTGTGGTACTTTGTTATGACAGAGCTGGCAAACTAATACAGAGGAGAAACTCACAGATTACAAAAAGAGAGCTGGAGGAGACATAACAAAAACAATTTAAGGAACAACATTAAACCATAGTTTCTAAAGATGTGCACTTGGGTAACCAAAAGATAAATTAATTAGTTAAATAAAATGGTTACTGGGGCACCTGGGTGGCTCAGTGGGTTGAAGCCTCTGCCTTCAGCTCAGGTCATGGTCTCAGGGTCCTGGGATTGGGCCACACATCCGGCTCTCTACTCAGCGGGGAGCTTGGTCCCTCCTCTCTCTGCCTGCCTCTCTGCCTACTTGTGATCTCTGTCAAAATAAATAAATAAAATTTTTAAAAATAAATAAATAAATAAATAAATAAATAAAATGGTTACTCTAACAGGCAGCCTTCACTTCACATGGTGTTAGTATGCACGATTTCAGTTCCTAGAGTTTAGTTAGATTACACCAATTCTCCAACAATTCAAATCTCACCATGAGGTATTAACCGAGAAACCACATAAAGTACACACTTCGGTAATACTCTTTAGTCTGCAAGTCACTATGTGATTAACAGAATGTGTGTCAAGATCAGTGACAAATCACATCCCGTCTTCCAAAGCATCAGTGATGGGTGGCTCCTCACTTGTTACTGAGTTCACACACAGACAGCAAGCCACTTATGGTCTGCTTGTCTCCCACTGATAAAGCCACATAATATTTTACCAAAATGAACAATTGAGAGCATTAACTGGCCAACAAAGAAGAAAGTTCACCAAGGAAATGAGAAGTGGTAGCACTGGTGTGAAATCTGAATGGAAGTACAATGGCGTTAGAGCAGATGCCATGGAGATTCTGATGTTGCTGCCACCGGAAGCCTCCAGATGTGCAGCCAGAGGAACTTAATGAAGGCAACTCATTGACATATATGAGCAAAGTGATTGAGATGGAAAGGATGAAGAAATGATGCTGGCAAAAACTTCACATTATGGGAGTGCCTGGGTGGCTCAGTCGGTTAACGGTCTGCCTTCGCATCAGGTTATGATACCAGAGTCCTGAGATCAATCTCCAGCTGGCTTCTTCCTCTCCCTCTGCCTGCTGCTCTCTCCATCAAATAAATAAATAAATCTTCAAAAAATAAAAATTAAAAAAAAAGGCATTATTGTAAATACTTCATAACATTAAAAGCACAAAGGATAAAATGTCTGAAACTGATCCAAATTTCAAAAGGGCCATGAAAAAAACACATCAAGGCATAGAAAAGGTACTTGTATCCTAAGTTATAAGATGGGAAGAAGGCAAACCATACTACTCTTTTTTTTTTTTTAAAGATTTTATTTATTTATCAGAGAGAGAGATGGGGAGAGAGCGAGCACAGGCAGACAGAATGGCAGGCAGAGGCAGAGGGAGAAGCAGGCTCCCTGCTGAGCAAGGAGCCCGATGTGGGACTCGATCCCAGGACACTGGGATCATGACCTGAGCCGAAGGCAGCTGCTTAACCAACTGAGCCACTCAGGCGTCCCGTCTTTTTTTTTTTTTTTTTTTTAAGATTTTTTATTTATCTATTTGACAGAGTGAGATCACAAGTAGGCAGAGAGGCAGGCAGAGAGAGAGCGGGAAGCAAGCTCTCCACTGAGCAGAGAGCCCGACTCAGGGCTCAATCCCTGGACCCTGAGATCACGACCTGAGTCGAAGGCAGAGGCCTTAACCGACGGAGCCAGCCAGGTGCCCCAAACCAAACTACTCTTGATAAGTTTTTACAAAGCAATAAAACCTTAATTCTCAATGTTACTCATGTTTTAAATTATAGTATACCAAATTTTATTGTTTTTTAATTTCTCTATACAATTATAACAGTTAGAGAATTTTTTTTTTAAAGATTTTATTTATTTATTTGACAGAGAGAGATCACAAGTAGATGGAGAGGCAGGCAGAGAGAGAGAGAGAGGGAAGCAGGCTCCCTGCTGAGCAGAGAGCCCGATGCGGGACTCGATCCCAGGACCCTGAGATCATGACCTGAGCCGAAGGCAGCGGCTTAACCCGCTGAGCCACCCAGGCGCCCCACAGTTAGAGAATTTTTAATGTTGAAGCAAATGTCTAAAGGTCCCAGAACAATTGCAATTTCCCTCACTGATTACTAAGAGAGCCTCTGAGGGCTTCAGCACACACGATTACCCTTGAGGACCCATAGCACCATAACTTGCCATGCAAGGCCTACCTAGAGTCACTTTGAAGGGAGGGAGGGACAGAGTCATGGCTGAGATCTGAAACAAGGAGGGGCTTCTGGGGTGACTGGAAGAGTTCTGTTTCCTGATCAGACCGTCTGACCCTTACCTAAGGGTATTTGCCCTATAACAATTTGTTAAGCTAAAACAGTGTTTCCGTGACTTAAAATCCATGGCATCAGGGGACTAGTCAATGAAGATCCATCTGAAACATCAGGCCTATGGTCACTTTTCTGAAAGAAAAGAAAAGCAAGGCCCCAGAAGCAGGAAAGCGACTTGGCAGAGGGCACAAAGACTGCTGTCAGACCTGAAACCAGAGCCCAGGGCTTCCTGGCAGCCCTGTGTGCGCTCCTCCCTTTCAAGCCTGCCAGTCTCCCATGAAACAGCCGTCCCCTAAAGGACATCTTTATTGTCCACAAAAGAGGTAATTCAGCCAGGTTTGAATGTGGAGGCCTGGGGTTTGAAGCTACATTACTGAATGCTAATCAAAAAGAAAAAGACAAATAAATAAGGAGGCCGAAAGAGAGTCTCTGACCTTCAAATTTATGTCTTATTTTTCAGACAGAGAAATTAAGGTTTGCTGAAAATATTGTTAAAAGAGTTTGTGTTCTGATCTTAGGGCAACAATACACTCAGACTTAATGGATGCCATTTACCCTATCCTGTGGGGCCGAGGCAATGCTGCTGTGGATTGATGATACCTCATTAGGTTACAATAAACACGTGCTCTTTCCTTCTACATGTAGTACTGTAAAGTAACATTTCCCCCCTCACTGAAATACCCTGGTAGCCTCTGACACTGCTTTTTTCATACAGAATCCATCAGGTATTATTACATGGCTTCTACTGCTTACTGATGTGAGGAATATGTTTTCCCTTCACTTTACACAGAGCTTTCATTAATACTAACAGGAAGTTACACCTTAGGACAAACAAAAAAAAGCAGGAAGAGACTTGTATACAGAACAAACTGGTGGGGGGCGGTCTGAGACAAAATGGGTGAAGGGGAGTAAGAGGTACAAGCTTCCAGATATGAAATAAGTATGTCACGGAAAGAAAAGTAAAGCACTGGGAAATATAGCCAATAACACTGAAATAACTGCATGTGGTGATACACGGTAACTCTACCTGCCATGGTGAATCATTTGCAATGTACAGAATTCTCAAATCACTATGTTCTATACCTAAACCTAATATATGTCAACCATACTTCAATTTAAAAATTTAAGGGGAGCGTGGCTGGCTCAGTCAGTTGAGCATGGGGTTGTTGATCTCAGGGTTGTTAAGTTTGACCCCACAGTGGGTGTACAGATCACTTAAAAATAAAATCTTAACCTGCGTGGCTCAGTCGGTTGAGTGTGGGGCCCTTGGTTTGGGCTCAGCTCATGATTTCGGCAAAGGTCATAATTTCAGTGACATGGAATTAAGTCCTGCAGTGGGCTCCACACTCGGTACAGAGTCAGCTTGAGGTTCTCTCCCTCTCTGTCCCGCTCTGCGCCCCCTACTGGTATGCATTGCGTTTGTGCATGCTCTCTCAAATAAATAAATAAATAAATAAATAAATAAATAAATAAAATGTTTTAGAAAATACACTCTTTTTAAAAATTAAAAAAAGTATAAAGTAATGGATGCCTGTGTGACTCAGTTGGTTGGGCATTGGCCTTCAGCTCAGGTCATGATCCTGGAGTCCTAGGATCAAGTCCCACATTGGGCTCCCTGCTCAGTGAGGAATCTGCTTTTCCCTTTCCTTCTGCCTGCTGCTCCCCTGCTCATGCTCTCTCTCTCTCTGTGTCAAATAAATAAGTATAAATAAATAATTAAATAAATTAATATTTTAAGAATACCTAGTAATAATAAAATAATGATGTCATGCTAACATTAAAAAAAGAACACCTGATATAACTGAGGTGTTAACTTCCAACCAACTTAATTGGCTAGTAAATTCAGAGCAAATAATAAAAGTCTTTAAGATTTATTCTTTTACATTCAAAGTTAATGTCCCTGACAGTAAGGGAATTCCAAAGGCTGGGGACAGAGAGACATAGTAAGAGACTGCACATAATTCCTGTGGCAAAACCTCAGACAATATTTTACGTTCTACTTTTAGATGCACAAAAAACATGGTCACTTTTAACATAATCAGTCAATTATAAGCGCAGCATTAATGTTTTTGAGTCTTTAAATACCAAAGCAAGAATATATGTATATTCACTAATTTTAGTGAATTTGGGATTTAAAAAGAAAAAAAGGAAATGCACTGAGCATTAAGACAATTATTACCTGATATATCAAAATAATAACTAGTTTTTAAAGATGTAAGCTTTATTTTCTGAGGCTCCTGGCTAGCTCAGTTGGTAGAGCACTGACTTTTGCAATCAGCCTCATGGTGGAGGTAGAGTTTACTTTTAAAAAATTAAGACAAAAGCTTTATTTTCTTCAAAATGGCCTTTACGTTAAAGCTTTAGTAATCAAAAAGAAAGAAACTCTAGTATCTAGAGATAAATTAGACCTGTACATTTTATGGAGGGGATAATGGGAATAATCTAGAGTCATCAGGTTAGTGACAACAAAAGATGGCTGTTTCGTTTGCAACTTTTCAAGAATGTGTTCCTCAGTAGTGTTCCTACCTCCTGGCAAGGATGGGCTCCTGAAGAGAGGGCATATTTTGAATTTTGGTAATTCTAATCATATGTTAAATATCCTTGGTCTAAGGGAACTCATTATTTAAAGGAATCCTTTAATAATCTTACATAGGATTTTTTTAAATCCCTATTAGCACGTCTTTGAAATCAATTTCCCTAGATGCCTCCCAGCAGGAAGATATCTAATTAGCTGGAAATCCTTCATTGGATGATAAAGTGTTCACTTTACTTACATTTCAAAGTACAAAATACCCTGGCTTATACCCAATCAAACATCCATACTTTATTTCAGCAGGGTAGCAAAAATAAAAAAATGTTTAAAGGCATCTGATTCTTAGCTTTAACGCAGTGATTCTGAAAGCAGCAACATAGGTCCACTCATGTTAAGGCTAAAGGTGTGGGGACTTTGACTCTTCCCTCAAGTTTTTATTTTTTGTTTTTTGATTCTGGGGCCTTTTGGTGGGTTCTTACTTTTCTCTGTATAAAAACCCAACAGGGGCCAGGGGATTTGGGTGCTATTCAAGACTGGTTCTGCAGCTCTTTACTAAATTTTTGAATAACAATGGAGGGAAACAAAGGCTTCAGTGAGCAAGCCATTCATTAGGTATCCCCAACCCAGGATAATACGTTCTGGAGATTAAGGAAATTATAAACAATTAAATAAGCATCCGTTCTTAAAGAGCTTCTAAAGCACCAGGACTTAGGTTCTTCCTCTAATGGGAACTCCTTTTGCTATTAACTCTTACTTGATTTTTTTTTTTTTTTTTTAAAGAACTGTGGGGTTTTGGTGGGGGTTTCTTTGAAGATTTTACTTATTTATTTGACAGAGAAAGACAGAGTGAGAGAGGGAACACAAGCAGGGGGAGTGGGAGAGGGAGAAGCGAGCTCCCGCTGAGCAGGGAGCCCAAGATAGGGGCTGGATCCCAGGAATCTGGGATCATGACCTGAGCCCAAGGCAGATGCTTAACGACTGCCATCCAGGCACCAATTTTAATCTTGATTTTTAAAAGAGAGAGCTAACCCACGGCCATAATGCTAATGTTAGTGTTAATTTCTTCTCTCTTAGCATCAATAGGCATAGTGAGCTCCAGTATAAGCCAGTCACATTCACTAAAGGCCCCATGCCAACTTCCCTATCATTATTTCCATTTGGAAGCAAAGCAGCAGATGGCTCTATAGGTGAGGTCAGGCAGTGAATGATTTGATTTTATAGGACAAGCCCACTGACGGGGGGTCTCTCAGCACGTGTTCAGAATGCCAGTGATTAATACCCGCCGGGCATTCTCCTTTTGGTTGCACGCTCTCCCATTAAGCAGGCGAGGCTTCAATTCTGGGTGAGACAGGAAACATATCTAGCTAGAGCTGCCCGGGAAAGTATTTCTAGTGACCAAAGGACAAGTTGCCACAAGGGCCTGAGTTCCGTCAAGTCCAGGCCACCCACATCAGAATCCAGGGTGCTTGTGAAATAGGCACCTCACGAGTCCTACCGAATAAGCATCTAAAGGAGTCAGGGTGGTAATCTCTGAATTATAGTAGATTTCCCAGATGATTCTCAGTATGATAGGTTCAAAAAGTACTGGTCTAAGGAAGCTATCTGAAAGACAGGTAAGCAGATAGCTAACTAGAAGATAAGCTTAGTGACCTGCCTGAGGTGATTTTATTTAAAAACTACTTTCGTTTTTATCTATTTTTTAAGAGATTTTATTTATTTATGTCAGACAGAGAGAGAGCACAGGTGGGGGGAGCAACAGTCAGAATAGGCAGAGGCAGAAGTAGGCTCCCCACTCCAGCAAGGAGCCCAACACAGGACTAGATCCCAGGACCCTGAGATCACCACCTGAGTGGAAAGCAGACGCCCAACCCTCTGAGCCACCCAGGCATCCCAAAACTACTTTCTTTAATTACTTCATTAGGTAGATCTTATTATCCCCACTCCATCGGTGAGAAAATATAGGCCAGAGGCATTAAGTGAGTTGTAAATAGGAACAGAATTACTCTCAAAGTAAGTCATACTAATTTTAAGTCCAGTGAGGTGTTAGCCAACTTCTGTAAAGGAATAGACAGGAAATATATTAGGTGTTGTGGACCATGTGGTCTCTGTGATAACTACGCAACTCTACCAGTGTGGTATGAGAGCGGCCAAAGATAGTACATAAACGAATGAATTCGACTCAAAGTTCTACTAAAGCTCTCCTAAAACTTTACAAAATGAGGCAGTGGGCTACATTTGGTCCATGGCTATAATTTGTTGACCTTTGGTCTGGGGCACCTTTAATTCTAACATAGGCACTATGAAATGTATGTAACTTTTTAAAAAACTAGGACTGGGGCGCCTTGGTGGCTCAGTGGGTTCTGGGCGTCTGCCTTGGCTCCGATCATGATCTCAGGATCCTGGGATCGAGCCCCATGTCCGTCTCCCTGCTCAGCAAGGGAGTCTGGTTCTCCCTCTCCCTCCGCTTCCCTCCCCCTCTGCCTGCTACTCCCCCAGCTTGTGTTCTCTCTGTGTCAAATAAATAAATAAAATCTTTTAAAACACTAAAATTAAAAAATAGGACTTAAAAGATGGTAAATATTAATTTGGATGGTTTCTTTAAGTACAAAAGTCCAATCTGAACTAGTAATGGGTAAGTGAAGCATTACTATAGTTAGTGTATACTACTAAAGTTGGGGGACATTTTCTCTATGATTCCAAGAGGATACGGTGATCTTTCATATGGTCTTACATTTAATCCCTCAATATGTTCCATTTGTAGCTGTTAGGTGCCGGACATAGTCAAAGGTTGCCCCGCCCCCGGCACAAATTTACTTCAAGCGAAAAAGACAAATAGGTCCAAATACTACTGAAATTGTAGGATTCCCTTAGTAGCAAATAAGTAAAAGTGACACATACGTTTGTGATTGTGTAATACATTCCATGGCAAAGACTACTTTTTTTGAAAAGGAGAAGAGTTTCACACTTTATTGCCAGCAGCTTGAAGTAGTTTTAAACTGTTACGATAACATTCATGAAGCCAATAAAACATGCATATTCTTGTTCTTTGCTAATCTCCCTCTGTTCCGTCTTTCTCAAATGTACAGTTCTCTACATGGTTGGATGACTTGAGTAAATCAAATATGCTTTGTTCCCTAATAAATATATGAATCTAGATGGCTGATTCCCATTTTTATCTATTCACATGGCAATTATGATACAATCACTTCCTGTATGGAGGTCTCATCCACACCTTACACTATAAAGACATACTACATATATAGAGAGGTTTGGAAAGTAAGAGATAAATTATAAGAAGGTAGTTCCACTGAACTGGTAAAAAGACTGGCATATTTGTAGAAAAGATGGCTTCTTATCCACCAAAGAGTTCCATTCCCCTTTCAAAGTAAACAGTTATCACTAATAAACATTTGCCAGCCAAGGAATATATTTCCTAGCTTCCTTAAATCTAGATGGGGCTACGTGACTCATTCTAGCCAATAGGATGTGAGCAGAAGTGATGTGTTTCACTTGCGGGGGGGAGGTAGTTAATCTAGTGTACCTTTCCATACGGTCCTCCTGCTTAAAATGACATTGAAGACTACATGTTGAAGATGGTGGCATCACAAGATGGAAGGAGTTCATCCCTGAGTCACATGAAGGAGAGCTAACCAAGAGAAATGCCCAACCAGGAATAACAGATTTGGACTTTGTATGAGCTAGAAATAAACTTTTATTGGACCGAGCCACTGACATTTGGAGATGGTTATTAGAGCACTTAGCCTACCTTAACAGAATATATTTGAGTCGGATAAAAAAGTCAATAAATATGATTCATTAAAGGGTTTCTGAGATAAATTCAAATACTGAGGAGTCGTATGTATAAGAAAAACTTGCAAATTACAATCTTTGCCATTTATGCAATCCATCCATAGGAGCTACAAACCAGTCTGAATAAATTCTAATATTCAACATCTCTTATAACAATATGCCGATTCAATAGCTCCCTAAATCACCGGATACTACACAGGGTAGAAGGCATTTTACCATATATTTATAATACATTTAAAACATAAAGTGTAAACTAGAAGACAATCTTTAAATTTACATTCCCCAAGGCAAAATTTACTGAATTTCAGTCATTTTGTAGTACTTCATGAGTTTTCCCTTTGTATTTTCAAGAGCCTAAGGAAGGTAGGGAGAGATTTGGCAGTTGTGAGCCTGGGTCCTGCCTAAGACTTTAATTCCACAAGTCCCCTACTGGGCAATCCAAAGTAGTTCACCCTGGGGTTCCTCTAGCCCCTAGACTTATTCCAGGTTTGAGCAGAAAGGAACCTTCTGGGGGACTGATACGCCAGAAAACTAAAAGGGGCCTAGATACCCAAGTGAAAGAGCCTGTTATAGGGTGGCTACATCTCTGTAAACAATATCTTCTTATATTGCTCATTAACCATTTCTGGGTTAGGGAACCATTGGAGAATCTGATGAAAGCTATGGAACTTCTTTCTTCTCAAATATACATGTGAAAATTCATTTAAATATTTATATACAAATTCAGGGAGCTCAAGGCATCCATAGCCCATGGACAAACTCCATGTTAAAAATTACTATTTTAGGGGCACCTGGGTGGCTCAGTCATTAAGTATCTCCCTTCAGCTCCGGTCATGATCCCAGGGTCCTGGGATGGAGGTCTACGTTGGGAATCCTTGCTCGGCAGGAGGCCTGTTTTTCCCTCTCTTACTCCCCCTGCTTGTATTCCCTCTCTCCCTGTGTCTCTCTCTGTCAAATAAATAAATAAAATCTTAAAAAAAAAAAAAAGAATTCCTGTTTTAGTGAGAGATTGGACAGCTGCCCCTCAGGTTGGCATAAGAACTCACTAGTAAATAATGCAGACACTTGCCTATACAAGAGAGAACATTGCTGCTTCTTGCCTCTTGTCCCCTCTGACTAGGAATTGGAGGAGAAGTGAAAGAAAAGGAGTGTCACTCCTCAGCTTTTCTGGCCATCGACACTATCCCTAACCTTTGTGCTTGAGACAGTCCAGTGCTGGGATTCCATCAATGGGACTTTTTTATTTTTAAACTTTATTTTGATATAATATTGGACTCATATAAAGTTGTAAAAAAAAATACATGAACCTCAAAGATATTAAGTGAAATAAACCAATCAAAAAAGAACAAATACTGTATGATTCCACCTATATGCGGTATCTAGAATAGTGAAATTCACAGAGACAGAAAGTAGAACAGAGGTTACCAGGGCCTGGGGCATGGCAGGGAGAGGGAGAATGAAGAATTATTGTTTAATGTATACAGAGTTGCAGTTTCAGATGATGAAAAAGTCCTGGAGATTAATACAGCTGATGATTGTACACAACACTGTGAATGTAATTAATGTCACTAAACAGCACACTTAAAAATTATTAAAATGGATGGGATGCCTGGCTGGTTCAGTCAATAAAGCCTATGACTTGGGGTGCCTGGGTGGCTCAGTGGGTTAGGCCTCTGCCTTCAGCCCAGGTCATTCTCTTAGGGTCCTGGGATTAAGCCCTGCATAGGGCTCTCTGCTCACTGGGGAGCCTCCTTCCCCTCCTCTCTTTGCCTGCTGCTCTGCCTACTTGTGATCTCTCTCCCTCTGTCAGATAAATAAATAAAATCTTTTTTAAAATTAATTAATTAATTAATTAATTAAAGACTCTTGATCTTGGGGCCATGAGCTCGAGCCCCATGTTGGGGGTAGAGGTTACTTTAAAAATTTATTAAAGTGGTAAATATTATATTATGTATATTTTATCAACAATAAAAAAAATTACAGGGCACCTGGGTGGGTTAAGCCGCTGCCTTCGGCTCAGGTCATGATCTCAGAGTCCTGGGATCGAGTCCTGCATCGGGCTCTCTGCTCAGCAGGGAGCCTGCTTCCCTCTCTCTCTCTCTGCCTGCCTCTCTGTCTACTTGTGATCTCTGTCTGTCAAATAAACAAATAAAATCTTAAAAAAAAAAAAAATTACACAGTTCCTGTGTACCCTATCTACCAATGATGACCTTACATAACCACAAGGAAATTCTATTGGTATAATTGTATTAACTAATGTATAAAGCTTATTTGAATTTCACTTTTTCCATGCACTATGTGTGTGTATGTGTGTGTGTGTGTGTGTGTGTGTGTGTGTAGTTCCATGAATTTTATCACACACATAGATTTATGTGAGCACCATCACAATATGGTTTCAAAACTATTTCAAATCCTCATTTCATAGTTAAAGAAACAGAGGCATAAAAAGGTTAAGTAAAGGGGCGCCTGAGTGGCTCAGTGGGTTAAGCCGCTGCCTTCGGTTCAGGTCATGATCTCAGGGTCCTGGGATCGAGTCCCGCATCGGGCTCTCTGCTCAGCAGGGAGCCTGCTTCCCTCTCTCTCTCTCTCTCTCTCTCTCTGGCTGCCTCTCTGTCTACTTGTGATTTCTCTCTGTCAAATTAATAAATAAAATCTTTAAAAAAAAAAAAAAGGTTAAGTAAAGGGGTGCCTGGGTGGCTCAGATGGTTAAGCATCTGCCTTTGGCTCAGGTCACGATCTCCAGGTCCTGGGACTGAGCCCCACATCGGGCTCCCTGCTCCCTCCGCCATTCCCCTTGTTTGTATTCTCGCTGTCTCTCTCTCTCAAATGAATAAATAAAATCTTTGAAGGTTAAGCAAATTGTGAAAATTTTTACAGCCAATAGGTGGCAAGCCAGGCAACAAACCCAGTAAGATCAACTGGAAAGACCATGGCTCTTAACTATGGGCAGCTGTCCACACCAGGTATATCTAGGATACGCAAATGCATCCATACATACCCACTCAAGCTATCTACTCTCCAATATTTATATACAGTGTAATATCAAATATAACTAAAATACAACTAAAACATAAATTATAGTGCATCTCAGCATTCTGCCTAAGTTGGGCTGAACTCAAAATTTCATGCTGGGACTTACAGTTAACTGGGCATTTTCTAGCTTAAAAATAAGTTTTGGAGCGCCTAGGTGGCTCAGTGGGTTAAGCCTCTGCCTTCGGACTAGGTCATGATCTCAGGGTCCTGGGATCAAGCCCTGCATCCGGCTCTCTGCTCAGCGTGGAGCCTACTTCCCCCCCTCTCTCTGCCTGCCTCTCTGCCTACTTGTGATCTCTCTCTCTCTTTCTCTCTCTCTGTTAAATAAACAAACAAACAAATAAAAGTTTTAAAACTGACAAGAGACATGTTATCTCTGCCAGAGAAAAAGAAATAACTTTGTTTTCTGAAAAACCTGAACTGAAAATTTCTAAGTTGATTGTTCATGGTTTGGTTTATTTTTTTATCCTTAATAATAAATTCCAATCACTATTATGGGGGGCCTGGCTGACTCAGTCAGTAGATCATGTGACTCTTGATCTCCGGGTTGTGAGTTCAAGCCCTACCTTGGATGAAGATCTTACATTAAAAAATAAAAAATCACTATCATATGAGCATGATAAAATAGGTCCATCCATGTCATCACATTTTACCTCTTATTAAATACATATATTTTTTTAAAGATTTTATTTATTTATTTGAGAGACGGTGTATGTATAAGGAGGAGGGGGTGGCAGAGGGAGAGGGAGAAGCATGTTCCCCACTAAGTAGGGAGGCCAAAGCAGAGTTCAATCCCATGACCCCAAGATCATGACCTAAGCTGAAGGCAGAGGCTTAACTGACTGAGCCGCCCAGGTGTCCCATAGTTTTTAAAGACTTTTTTTTTAAACATTTTATTTATTAGGGCACCTAGATGGCTCAGTGGGTTAAGCCTCTGCCTTCGGCTCAGGTCATAATCTCAGGGTCCTGGGATCAAGCACCACATCAGGCTCTCTGCTCAGTGGGAAGCCTGCTTCTCCCTCTCACTCTGCGTATTTGTGATCTCTCTCTGTCAAATAAATAAATAAAATCTTTTTTAAAAATGATTTTATTTATTTATTTGACAGAGAGACCACAAATAGGCAGAGAGGCAGGAGGGGGGGTGGGGGAACAGGCTCCCTGCTGAGCAGAGAGCCCGATTCGGGGCTCAATCCCAAGACCCTAAGATCATGACCTGAGCCGAAGGCAGAGGCTTAACCCACAGAGCCACCCAGGTGCCCCAATTTTTAAAGATTTTTTACCTGATTTATTTATTTTAGTTTTTTATGTAAGCTCCACGCTTAACATGGAGCCCAAGAAGGGGCTGGAATTCATGACCCTGAGATCAAGACCTGAGCTAAGATCAAGAGTCTGATGCTTAACTGAGCCACCAGGTGCCCCTATTTTTCTGATTATAAACATAATATATGCTCATTGCAAGGAGTCTTTACAGTTCCCATAAAGATGCAGGAGGGAACATCCCAGTCCTTCTAAAGCTCACCATCTAGAGGAAATTTCCTTGTATATTAGATTCCCATGGGACTTTCCTAGAATTAGAATAAAATGCAGGAGAAAAAAAAGAAAGAAACTGAATATTCTAACTCACTGAAATAAGAATATGATTTTTTTTGAACTTAGAAGCAACTTTTAGAATAAAATGGCACTCTTGGCTTATACTGTAGAATGTGAATACACAGACGTCTTAAAAGACACCACACCCTGGGGCACCTGGATGGCTCAGTCCCTTCAGCATCTGCCTTCCGCCCAGGTCATGGTCCTGGGATGGAGTCCCATATTGGGTTCCCTGCTCAGCAGAGAACCTGCTTGTCCCTCACCCTCTGCCCTGCTCATGCTCTCTCTCTCGCTCTCAGTCTCTCTCTCAAATAAGTAAATAAGATCTTAAAAAAAAAAAAAAAAAAAGACACCACACAGGAAGTTACTGATGTTCATACTGAAAGGAAATCATCAGGTTACATCAAATTAACAATCTCAATAGTTCCCTTTGTTCAACAAACCATCAGGTCAACTTGAAGACTTCTCTCTCTAAAATTATGGGAAAACAGCGTTGCCATTGTGAAATGTATAATTTCACAGACCTGTGCATTTTCCAAGAAGTATGTTGGGGGGCGCCTGGGTGGCTCAGTCTGTTAAGTGTCTGCCTTTGGCTCAGGTCATAA
Source organism: Mustela nivalis (assembly GCF_964662115.1). Taxonomy (NCBI): domain Eukaryota; kingdom Metazoa; phylum Chordata; class Mammalia; order Carnivora; family Mustelidae; genus Mustela; species Mustela nivalis. Next base: position 40,650,015 of record NC_139024.1, read on the forward strand.
TCCTAGGGTACTGGGATCAAGCCCCACATCAGGCTTCCTGGTCAGTGGGGAGCCTGCTTCTCCCTCTCCCTTTGCCTGCTGCTCCCCCTGCATGTGCTCGCTCATTCTCTGTTAAATAAATAGATAAAATCTTAATTTAAAAAAAAGAAGTATTTTGGTCTTGTCCCCTTATTTAGTGAAGAAAAAACTGAAACTAAGAAAATCAGAGTGTCTAGAGCTCCAGAGTGAGCTGGTGGCCAGGACTATCCCCAGTTTCCTGATGTCTATCAATGTTCTCCCACCGTCTCCAAGGTCCCAGGATCTGCTCCTCCATCTTCCGCAGCTCACTTAACCCAGCCAGATGATATGAGAGAAGATTCCTAAAGCTAATGTGGAAAAGGTCACAGCCTCAATAGAACTAAGTTCTATATTCATCTTTCATCTACTTAATATCTGTAAAAAATAAATAAATAAATAAACCTTATTCTATTGTATCTATTCATTTTAGAAAGATTTATTAAAGCAGGTGTCATTTATAAAAACAAAAACAAAAGGTCTTGCTTGTTCCTCTTTAGCGCTTAAGATTAGTTTACTTTGGGCTACTTCTCCATTCTTGGTTACTATTTACTGTTCGATCCACTAAATTCACTTTTTTAAAAAAAAATCTTTTTTTACCATAATGGGTAGAAATATTTCCCATAATCCCCGTTCTTATACCAAGAACAAGTCAGTGATGTAAAAAGTCCATTCAGGGGCGCCTGGGTGGTTCAGTGGGTTAAGCCGCTGCCTTTGGCTCAGGTCATGATCTCGGGGTCCTGGGATCGAGTCCTGCATTGGGTTCTCTGCTCAGCAGGGAGCCTGCTTCCCTCTCTCTCTTTCTCTGCCTGCCTCTCTGCCTCCTTGTGATCTCTGCCTGTCAAATAAATAAATAAATAAAATCTTAAAAAAAAAAAAATCCAGTGTTTAATAAAAAAGTCCATTCAGCTACCAACAAGCACCCAAATTTAAATTAAATGTTTTCATCTTTATATGCCCTTTCCTAGTTTTTCATAAGAATACTAATGTCAAGCATATTCCAAGAACACTGAATTCTTTTTTTTTTTTAAGATTTTATTTATTTATTTGACAGAGATCACAAGTAGGCAGAGAGGCAGGCAGAGAGAGGAGGAAGCAGGTTCCCTGCTGAGCAAAGAGCCGGATGCGGGGCTCCATCCCAGGACCCTGGGATCATGACCTGAGCCGAAGGCAGAGGCTTTAACCCACTGAGCCACCCAGGCACCCAAGAACACTGAATTCTAAGAGTTGAATAGATGCTCAAACTTTCTAATTTTCAATCTTCTTTTAATTTTTTTAAGTAATCTCTACACCTAATGTGGGGCTCAAACTCACAACACTGAGATCCAGAGTTGCATGCTCTATACAATGGGCCAGCCAGGCGCCCCTCCATTTTCTTTTCAGTAAAAGAGTAACAGGCAACAAAAGGAAAAACAATTCATTCTAATTAGTTTTATTATCCATAATGTAGTTTTCTACTTTGGACCCTAAAACCTTAAGATATTGGGTATTAAATATAATCAAACCAACCCAGGGAAAGATTTGAAAATCTTATTTCCTTTTTTATTTAAAAAAATTATTTATTTGAGAGAGAGAGAGCGCACACATAGTGGGAGGGGAAGGGCAGAGGGAGAGAGAGAATCTGAAGCAGACTCCCCACTGAGCATGGAGCCCTATGTGGGGCTCAATCTCAGGACCAGAGCTGAAATCAAGAATCAGATGCTTAACCAACTGAGCCACCAAGGCTTCCCTTCTTTTTTTTTAAAAAAAAAAAAGAGAGAGGGAAATTCTGTTAAATGAAAATGATGCTGACAAGTATATGGGCATTGATGAGGTTTTTAGAGTGTTGTTGGGGTCTGGAGCCAACAGCCAAGAAAAAATCCTTGAGACATCTTTGGTGCAAAAAGGTGATTTTATAAAAGCACGGGAGCTTGGACCCACGGGCAGAAAGAGCTGCACTGGGGTTATGAGGGTGGCAATTATATACCTTCAGGTTGGCAGGGAGTTAGGGAAAGAACAAACCTCCAAGGTATTTTGGGAAGAAGGTTTCTAGGACCTGAGGGGGCCAGCCATTGTTTGGGCAGGTCATTTATTGTTAGTAACCCTCAGTCCTGAGACCCTTCAGATGTGTATCAGTGGCCAGATGATTGAAGGATGATTCTCAAGATGTATCTGGGGGGAAGGGAGAATGTAAGAGATAAAGGGAGCTTCCAAAGGAATTTCTATGTGTTTAAGGTACACTCACAGGATCCTGAGGGGGTGGGGCTAAGATGGCCTTTTGCCCTCAGCAAAATGTTAACATCCAGGTAGCTGAGCTCCCAGTGGGAGGTCACTCTGCTTGTGTCAATGGGATGGAAGTAGGAAGAAAATTTATTTTTTTTCTTTTGCCTTTGTTTCCCACATCAGGCATCAAATGGAAAAAAAAAAAAGAGAGAGAGAGAGAAAACAGTTAAGAAGAATCAAAATAGTTTCTCCCACTCACATACATCCCCCAAATTTTACAAAGAAATTAAAAGCCCTCAACCTTAGGAACTAGGGGTGCCTGGCTGGCTCAGTCAGCAGAGCATGTAACTCTTGACCTCAGGGTCCTGAGCTCAAGCTCCACATTGGGCATGGAGCTGACTTAAAAAAAAAAAAAAAAAAAAAAAAAAACGGAATCAAAACAAATAAAAATTGTATCCAGTGGTATTTATGTCAACTTGGAAGCATCATCACCTACAGTTCTGTACAGGTTGCTCAATGATAAATGACAGAAACAAGCAACCATAAAAATAAAAAAACTACACTACAAATATCACTATTGGTATACTATATATTTATACACTATTAATATCACTATGGACTGTATTCTCACAGATTGTCAAATTATCACCAGCTTCTAACTTAGGCTTAGGGTCTGAAAAATGAACAGGACGCAGGAGTAAAGGTCTCTTTCCTGAAAGACACCATGAGAGCCATGTGGGACATCTTTATTCAAGTCAGCCTTTCCTTGGAGGATTAGTAAGTACCACTTACTAATGGACAGGAATTGGCATGGGATGCTAATAAGTTTAATAAAACTTTTTCATCTGGAAAGATTATCTGCCTCTCTATGTTGTAAGTACATGTAAAAATTAAGCACTACTCGAAATATCTCCAGGTTTGTAACGGGCCAGGAAAGAAGAACTTCCTCTGCCCTGTGTTCCTTCTAGCTGGACTTAGAATCAAACTGACAAGAGACAGGTTAACAGGAGAAAATAAAATGTAATAGGCATAGTTAGGGGGAATCCACACAGACAGAGATTCCAAAGACTTAGTGACTCAAACAAGGCAATCTGAAGCTTATAGGAGCTAAGGAAAAAGGTAGGGGCCAAAGGGAAGAAAATTCATGAGCCAGAAGGTAAAAGAAGATGTTTGGAAAAACAAGATGTTCCATTATGCAGATGAGTTCCTAAAGGGGACCTCTGTTAATACTTCTCCTCCTGTTGCAGTCTGACCTTTCCAGTTGTAAATTTAGGCAATTATGGGGAAGCTGAGCACCTTTGCTGCATCTGCTGGGTTTCTATTACTCTTTTTTTTTTTTTTAAGATTTTATTTATTTATTTGACAGACAGAAATCACAAGTAGGCAGAGAAGCAGACAGAGAGTAGGAAGCAGGTTCCTCACCGAGCAGAGAGCCTGATGCAGGGCTCGATCCCAGAACCCTGAGATCATGACCTGAGCTGAAGGCAGAGGCTTAACCCACTGAATCACCCAGGCGCCCCTCTATTACTCTTAACTGTAAACAATCTTTATGCCATTTGGGGGCAGCCTGCCCTGAGCCCTACAAACCCAGGTCCAAACTTCCCAAGACCTAAGACAAAGTACTTCCCTCCTGAAATCAGAAATATACTGATCCAAGTTCAGGCCTTCTCCCTCCAATCAGTTACGGCTTTCTCCTCAAACCTGGGCACATGTTGGCAAATGAAAATGAACGTTCCGGGGCGCCTGGGTGGCTCAGTGGGTTAAGCCGCTGCCTTCGGCTCGGGTCGTGATCTCAGAGTCCTGGGATCCAGTCCCGCATCGGGCTCTCTGCTCGGCGGAGAGCCTGCTTCCCTCTCTCTCTCTCTGCCTGCCTCTCCATCTACTTGTGATTTCTCTCTGTCAAATAAATAAATAAAATCTTTAAAAAAAAAAAAAAAAAGAAAGAAAGAAAATGAACGTTCCAAACGTGGGTCTGAAAGTCAAAATGTACCACGACGGCACACCAGAATTTGCTGTTTGAAAAACGATAGGGCATTTTATATAGTGAACCAACTACTTCATAATTTATTTGCTAGGATTGAGATTTTTAAGCACTGACTGGCTTTTCCCTCTCCCCACCCCCGCCACTGGCTACTCTTAAATAGGAACTATGATATATTTACCTATTACAGGACTATTTAGTACTATTTAACAATCATAAAAGAGCATCATTTCCTGAGACTGTTATATTCCAGGCCCTTTAGAGATGATTTTGTGTACACTCTAGTTTAATCCTTTTTTTAATTTTTTTAAAAAATTTTATTTATTTATTTGACAGAGAGAAATCACAAGTAGATGGAGAGGCAGGCAGAGAGAGAGAGAGAGGGAAGCAGGCTCCCTGCTGAGCAGAGAGCCGGATGCGGGACTGGATCCCAGGACCCTGAGATCATGACCTGAGCCAAAGGCAGCGGCTTAACCCACTGAGCCACCCAGGCGCCCCTAGTTTAATCCTCTTAATGACCCATCCTGTCTTATGTGGAGGAAAAACCAAGATTTAGCGACTCCACACAGTAGCTTAACCTGGGGCTACTTCAGGCAGACTGACCCCTTCTTTAATAACTGCTCTCTCCCCAGAAGAAGGTTTTACCTTAAACCAACCAACAATGCCCAAACTGAGCACCAAGGCACTCTGGATACTGCAGCAAATTCACAAGGGCAACTTCAGGATATTTCAAAGTTTTGAGGGAAACCGTGTATTCAGCATGTTGGAAAATGCTGAACCTACCAACCAGAATTCAGTTGCAATGTCAGGTCACTTTATGCTCCTATGGATGACATCATCCACATCTTTGCAAAACCTGGGTTTTCAGTGGGTGCCGTGATAGAAAGCAAGTACTACAGAGAAGTCAATGTGGAACAGGAAATGAGAGCAGTGCTAACCAATCTATTCCCAAGATTTAGGAATTAGTACAGGCATACACATACTGCTTGTGATTGGGGTTATTTAAGAATGATATAACAGTATTTTTTCTCCCAGCTTATGTGTATTTTTTTTTAAATATTTTACTTACTTATTTGACAGTGAGAGAGCTAGCAGGAGCAGGAACACAGGCAAGGGGTGTGGGAGAAGGAAAGTATGCTCCCTGGCGATCAACACAGGGCTAGATCCCAGGACCCTGGGATCATGACCTGAGCCAAAGGCAGATGCCCAACGACTGAGTCACTCAGGTGCCCCAATTTTTTTTTTTTTAAATAGCTTCTACGTTGTTAGGACATTAATACTTAATAGGTTGTTTGAACCCAACTAGGACGAACTACTTAAAACTACAGGCACTGTGAAAAAATTATTAAGATACTAAGGGAGCCACGAACCAAGTTTAGGAATCTTTTGCCTTAATCAAGTAGTGACAAAGTTGTGCAAGATTCTCCAAGGAGAGCTGTGTGACCCTGCAAAAGTCACAAAATCCAAAACGCAAACGTAATAACCAGGAAAAGAAGAATTTGGGTTAAAACCATTTTTAAAGGTTGCTCTCTGTCGGCTTAATCCTTCAAATCCTACACAATGTTCCCCTGGATAATTTGTATTTTTAAAAAAACTTCTCAAACATATGCACACAAATTACTGTTTTTCTCATTCTTAGGGACTCAAGCAAAGCTTTTAAAAATTATAGCCTCCAAGCTATGTTGGAAGAGACTGAGCCTCCTCTGTACAGACAGAACACACCCGCAGAGCCTGTGCCAAGGAAACCTGGGGAAAACCTTGAAAGACAGACTACTACCTCCCCAGTACTCCCCAGAGACTGTCAGCTTTTTTTGTGGTTTGCATCCCACTCTCAATATCCTGCTTTTAAGTTCAATAAGAATGCTCCAGGTTATTGTGAAAACACTTGTTTGGAAACTTCCCTTTCACAGAGCTTTTTATGTAGCACATGATGTGTGAAAAGCAAGGAAAAAAAATTAACACAAATCTAACCAGCGCTTCCTTCCAGGTAGAAGGAGGGCTGGAATGTCGTGGGGAGAGATACTGGGGGGCTCCAAGGTGCTGGAGATGCTCTAATTCTTCAGCTAGGTGATGAGTACTTAGGTGTATGTGTTCTATTCTTATTCTTTACACCGGAAGTGTAGTTTGATACTTTGTGTAGGTAGATTTCACTGGAGGGATAGGGACACCATAATTTCTATGTGGTAGGGCCACCAGAGTTAAAAGTATGCATTGTCTCTAAGCTGAGTTGAATCACTAGCCATCAGCCTCTACTTGGGAGTAAATGCTTAGCCAGAGGACTCTGGAGAGGGTGACAGGTTTAAATGGGAAATTAGGTTAATTTTTGGTACAATCACTGAAAAACATGGAGTTAACAAATTAAAAGTTCTCTTAATATTATATTTTTCTCTTCATATAAATACATATATACATATACGTATATGTATATATGTTTTTATTTAATATATGTATATATGTTTTTATTTAAGTAGTCTCTACCCAGCGTAGGGTTCCAGTGCATAACCCTGAGATCAAGAGTTGCATATTCTTCCAACTAAGCCAGCCAAGTATCCCAATATATATATAAATATATATATATTTATATGTGTATTTTTTAAGTAAACTCTACACCCAACATGGGCTCAAACCCACAACCCTGAGATCAAGAGTCACATGCTCCAGTGACTGAGCCAGCCAGAGGCCCCATTAAATGAGCATTTTTTTATCCCCCTTGGTTCCTACCTTTCAACAATGTGCAGCTAGTTGTTTTATGGTGTGTTATTCTTCTTCACCCTCTCCAACTCTACCCTCCCCACTTATGACCAAAAGGGTAGAAAACTCTTCCAATTTTAATTCATGTCCCTAATTTTTTAAAAAAATTCATTTGCCATATGCTAAGCACCTGCTAGGGATGGCAGAAGGAAGTTAAACATGTACGGTTGCACCTCCTACATGCAAGAACAACAGGTTGCTATTGCTCTTCAAGGGGTGGGAAATACCTCCTCAGAGACAATCAGTGCACTTGTGTACTACTGTGGACCCAGGTGTGCTTGTCTTCATTGCCAAGTTCTTTCCACTGACATTGGCCTAATAGACATGACCTAAACACGAATGAATATCCTCATCCAACAGGTTCACAAAAAGAACGCCTAACATTCAAGAGCACCATGCCAAGGGTTTAACTTACAACATTTCATTTAATCTCCACAATACTACCCAATTATGTATAATACACCCAGTTTACAGTTTAAAAAACGAAGTTCAATGAAATGGGTTTTCCAGGCTGGTCCAAGTGCAGTGGTGTTTACAATTAATTGATCGCAGCCAATTACACATTTCTTCCTTCCTTCTCCGCTCCTACTGATTCATTTGACTAGCGGAAGGAAGGAAGGAAGGAAGGGGGAAAAAAAGAAATGGAGTTTCCAAAGTCACACACCTAACAAGTGGTGGAATCGAGACACAATCTCAGAACCCCAAAGCAGATCTCCACCATTGAGCCATCTCCGTGTGCCGCCGGGAAAACATTCCGGACCAGCTTTAGGAAATTCAAGCCCCTCTCCTGTCACAAATACTGCTCCACACTTGCCCCCACTCTCCCCAAATCTAGCGTTAGCACCGCACTTAAATCCCCAAGACAAGAGTCGGTAAACTGGTGTCTGCCCTCAAACCAACGTGCCTCGCTTCCTCTGCCCCGACCCTGGGAGATGCCTCTAGCTAACTCTTCCGAGAGCTTAATTCCAGCCGGGGCGGACCTCTCCGGCACGCGAGTCCAGCCCCCCCCCCCCGCCCCTGCCGGGTCTGCGCCTCCTGGCAGTCCTCAAAGGGGTAAGGAGGTGGGAGGCAGGCTGCTGGCGCGTCCGAGCCGAACCCGGTCCCTCTGAGGCCGACCCGCAGGCCCGGGGGCGGCGGAGAGCGCACGGCGACCAACAGGGACCCTCCTTGACTCCCGCAGACCCCCCAGCCACCGCCTCCGGGAGAAATACCCGGCGACCCCCGCCCCCCTACCACCACTTTCTTCAAACTCTGAGTTCACGGGAGAAAGAGGAGGGGGACGAGCCAAGACGACAAAGTTCTCCACCCCGACCCAAAGTTCTACACTCCAGGGAGGCAAGTGAAGCAAAGCGGTCAGAGAGGTGCCCCAGGAAGACCCCCCGCTCCGGTCCCGGCTTTCCGGAGGCCGCAGGGGAGGGGGCAACGCGCTCCCTCTGGGTGTCCTCCCTCAAGCAGGCTGCGACCTGGGGGCGCCGAGGGAGCAGCGCCCTCACCTCCGACACCGGGAGGTCCCCCGGGAGTCGGGGACGTTGGCCCTCAGATGTCGAGGGGTCTCGAAGGAACCCAGCGAGGTCGCACCGTACCTTTCTCTCGCGCGCCGGATGTCCGCGCCGCAGGGACCGCTGCCGGCGACAGGCTGGGGGACGAGGGGAGACGACGGGGACGGGTTCCCGCAGGCTCCGGCGGCCCCTGGGCCTCGGCGCCGCCCAGCGCCGCGCCTCTCGCCGCCCGCTCGCCGGGCTGCGCCCCCGGCTCCCGCAGGTTACCTGTGGCGGAGCTCGCCGCGCCCGCAGCTCTCCCTGCCCTGGCCCCGCCCCACCCGCGGCTCCTAAAGTGGGGCCGCAGCGCCCCGCAGCGGCCAGCGCCCGACACTGCGGGGACCTGTGGGAGGTGGAAGGCCGGTGGGCTGTCCCTGGGTTGCAGGCCGCTCCCAGCTGGGGCAGCTCTCCCTCCCTGGTCCGCCAGAAGTAGCGCCTCCTTCTGAAGAGTGGGCGGGAAGGGGGCTGCGGTGTGGTGAGCTTTTCCGCGCACGGTTGGCCAGGAGGTTCATTGGAGGGGGAGTGGGGAATTGGGAGAAAACCATCCCTCAGCCTGTGGCCAAATGGATATTTCAGTATATTCTTCGCTCGCTTGACTGGAATGGCTCGGTGGGAGCTCAACAGTGATGAATGAAGCAGACTCATTAGAGCTGGAGAAGGTAAGGAAGCCCCTGTTCCAAAGAGCTGCTTTGTAAGTAGCTCTCAGAACCATCCCAGATGATACAGACAGATGCACTGAGCACTCCTGACTCCTGTATTCAAATCACATCATGCACACACCTTTAACTTGGTCCGGTGTTGTCTGTTTTTCTTAGTTACTTCTTCAGCACCTAGAAGAGTTCCCTGAAGATAGTGAGCCTTAATAAAGTGAATGTGTGAATGAATGGAACCTCATTCGACATTCCGAAGAAGCATGACTGGAAACTGCCACCCCAACACGGAAGGAGAGGGACACGGAACCCTAGAAAGGTGTCTCAGTCTTACCGTGGTTTGGAACAAGCTTACTTTGAACCCGATTTTTCTGATCTGCTTTGAAATGGGCCTGGTTTCCGTGGGTAAAGAAACGTGATGATCTCCTTTTTCTTAATATAATTGTCTCCATCCCCCCACCCCCACTCTTTCAGGGAGCATCAGGTGGAGAGATCACCAGGAGAGGGTGAGTACTGGATTTTCTCTACAATTTCAGAACTTCCCTATCCCATTGCCATGGCAGCAGTTTTTCTTGGCAGGGTGTGAAACCTCTCCTGCGTGTGCTGTGACCCTCTTCAGGGTTGTTCCCATCCCTGTCACTCTTCATCTGGAGCTGTTAGAACACATTTCCTTTCCCTGCCCCTTGGTAGCTCTGGATTTCTCTCCAGGCAAGTCACCAGTGAATTACAGGTGAACCCCCAAAGTCAAGATACATATGCATGACTTTTCAACCTGATCATTTCTTTCTTATATGTGTCCAGATTAAAGAGTTTTCTTAGCCGTTCCTTTGAATAAACTTACAGATATAAAGAGTGCTCCCTTCCTCTGGGAAGCTTTTATAACATCACCATAAAGTCGAAATGAGATGGAGTTTTAAGTTACATTTGTGGGCAGTCGCAGCAATCATGCATTAATTCTGCTGAAAGGAACAGAAAGCTGGCGCATAAAACATGTGAATGCTCCTGGAAGCCAACCACAATTGTTCCCAGGCTTTGACTAGTGGGAATTCCTGGCAGAGGGGCCCCGTGAGAGCCAAAGCAGACAGTTGCTGAGCTGCTTGGAGATCTTATTTGCTCGTCTCCAAGAGGGCACGCAGTCTTTGGAAAACTAATGAAAAGAGATTCTGACCCTCCCTCTCTATGAGGAAGGCTCCCAGCCTACAGTTCCATTCTTGTACCTCTATTCAGCTCAAGCAAAGCCAGCCTCACAGATCCACCTCACCACACCCTCTTTCTGTCTCATGAGAAAGAAGTCTGTTCTGCCAGTGATCATTTTCCCTGCTTTCTGAGAATCTAATTTGCTCTGACGTCCAGCAACATTTCTTTCATGAGTTGACTGCGCTAGCTGTCATTCGTGCCGTTAGCTTCAATTTGTCCTTCAGCCCACCATTCTGTCTTCTAACCCCGCCACTCCTTGAAACTACCCTTGCTAAGGCTTCTACCCAGGGAAACTTACTTCCATGAGCCTCTCCGTGATCATATCCGCCTTTTCCTCTAGAGGAAACCACCATACTAAATTCTGTATTATCTTTTTCCGTTTTCAGCTTGGAGCAGGTGAAGGTGCAACTCACTTCAGTCATCCCGAATACAGGTTCCTCTGACAGTGGCTGTGCCCAGTATGCCACCTACGTTTGACCCCAACAAGACCAAGTTTGTATACCTAAGGTACACTGGTGGAGAAGTCAGTGCCATGTCTGACCTGGCCCCTGAGATTGAACCCTTGGGTCAGTCTCCAAAAGAGTCTGGCACCAGTAATTGAAAGGATCTGAGGATTACAGTGAAACTGACTATTCAGAACACACCGGCCCAGATTGAAGTAGCACCTTCTGCCTCTGCCCCAATTATCAGAGCCTTCAAGGAACTTCCAAGAGACAGAAAGAAGCAGAATAACATTAAGCACAGTGGAAATACCAAATCTGATGAGACTGTCAACATTCCCCAGCATATGCAGCATTGATCCTTAGCCAGAGAACTCTCTGGAATCATTAAAGAGATCCTAGAGACTGCTTGGTCTGTTGGCTGCAATGTTGATGGCTACCACCCTCATGACATTGTAGAGAACATCAATAGTGGTGCAGTGAAATGCCCAGCTGGTTAGAAACTACAGGGGAAATATTTCAAAGGAAATATTTCAATGAAGAATCATTTGACAACCAAAAAAAAAAAAAAAAGTTCCCTGTGTGTATTAATAACTCTCTTATCACAAATAAATGTATCCCTAAACACAACATTGTACAGTTTTGCCTAGTTTTGTACAGTTTGTACAGTTTTTTGCCTAGTTTTGTACTTTTTGTAAATGGAAGCAATCTGGGAGAGCCTAGGTGGCTCAGTCAAGTGGCCAACTCGATTTCAGCTCAGGTCATGATTTTAGGATTGTGAGATTGAGCCCCATGCAGGGCTCTGCACTCAGCAGGGAGTCTGCTGGAGATTTTTCCCTTCTGTCCTCCCCTCCCCCCCAACCCTTACCCCTGTTCGAGTATGCAGCAGGCACTCTCTCTCTCACTAAAATAAATAAATGAATCTCAAAAAAAGAAAAGGAATCATTTTGCACTCTTCCTATGCATTTTGCTTTTCTCACTCAGCATTCTGTTTCTGAGATTCAGCTATTCAATTTCTCTGCTATATAGTGTTTCATTGTAAGAAGATACCACAATTTATTTATCCAGTCTACTTTTGGACATGGGGTTGGCTCCAGTTTTTGCTGTTGCAAACACTGTTGCTATGAACACTCAAATATTTCTCCCAATGCATATGTGTAAGAGTTTTTAGGATGATTATCTAGAAGTGGAATTGTTGGGTCTTAAGGAATGTAAGTGTTCAAATTTACTAGGTAGTCAGTAGTCATTACTAGGTAGTCAGTAGTCTGACTACTACTAGGTAGTCAGTAGTCAGTAGTCAATCCTAGGTAATGCCGGAGTGTTTTCTTTCTTTCTTTCTTTCTTTCAAGATTTATTTATTTGAGAGCAAGAGAGTGTGTGAGCAGGGAAGGAACAGAGAGAGTAGGAGAAAGATGATCCCAAGCAGGCTCCACACTCAGCATTGACCCCCGGTTCCATGTCATGACCCTGAGATCATGACAGAAGCCAAAATCAAGAGCCAGCCAGTTTACTGACTGAGTCACCCAGGTGCCCCACCAAATTGTTTTCTAAACCAGTTGTATCAATTTTCATCCCTATCAACAATGTGTTAAAGTTCCCCTTCCTGGGGCGCCTGGGTGGCTCAGTGGTTTGGACTGCTGCCTTTGGCTCGGGTCATGATCTCAGGGTCCTGGGATCGAGCCCCGCATCGGGCTCCCTGCTCCGCAGGAAGCCTGCTTCCCTCTCTCTCTCTCTCTGCCTGCCTCTCTGCCTACTTGTGATCTCCGTCTTTCAAATAAATAAATAAAATCTTTAAAAAAAAAGTTCCCCTTCCTCTACATCTTTGGATTTTGTGTGTGTGAAACTATTTCTTATTATAGTTGTGATTGGTATTTCTCCAATTAGCAGTACAATTGAATATCTTTAATATTTAATAAATTTTCTTGTTCTCTTTTTTGTTAATTGGTCTTGCGTTTTGCTCTACTTCATGTATTTTTTAAGGTTTTATTTATCTCTTTGAGAGAGAGAGACAGGGAGAGCACAAGCAGAGGAGAGGCAGAGGGAGAGGGAGAAGCAGACTCTTCACTGAGCAGAAAGCCCGCCGTGGGGCTCCATCTCAGGATCTGAAGATCACAATGGAAGCAGACCTTAACCATCTGAGCAACTCCAGCGCCCCTGTTTCATGTATTTTGAGAAATCCTTCCTGACCCTGAGGTATACAAATATTCTTCTGTATTTCCTTCCAAAAGTTTTAAAGTTTTGGGGCACCTGATTGGCTCAGTCAGTAGAGCAAGTCATTCTTCATCTCGGGATTGTGAGTTCAAGCTCCACATTGGGTGTTGAGAGTACTTTAAAAAATAAAATCTTGGGGCACCTGGGTGGCTTGTCGTTGGCGCATCTGCCTTCGGCTGTTGTAATCCCAGGTTCCTTGGATTAAGCCCTGCATCGGCCTCCCTCCTGAGTGAGGAGCCTTCTTCTCCTCCCTTTCCCCCTGCTTATGTTTCCTCTCTTGCTGTCTCTCTCTCTATCAAATAAATAAGTAAAATTTTTTAAAAATATAAATAAATAAATAATAAAATCTTTTTAGAAAGTTTTAAAGTTTTGCCTTTCACATTTAAGTACATATTCCATCTGAAATTCATTTCTCCTCTCATTTACAATGCCAAAGCTATCTTATAATGAATTTTCATGTATGCTTGAATCTGTTTTGGGTTCTCTATTTTGTTCCCTTTGCCTATTCCTTTTTTTTCTCCATTTGCCTACTCCCATGCTACTACCATACCGCCTGAAAACTGGTAGTTTTTCATTAAATCTTGATTTCTTTTTTTTTTTTTTAAGATTTTATTTATGTATTCAACAGAGAGAGAGATCACAATAGGCAGAGAGGCAGGCAGAGAGAGAGAGGGAAGCAGGCTCCCTGTAGAGCAGAGAGCCTGATGTGGGCCCCTATCCCAGGGCCCTGAGATCATGACCTGAGCTGAAGGCAGAGGCTTTAGCCCACTAAGCCACCCAGGAGCCCCTAAATCTTGATTTCTGATCATAGACATCCTACCCTGATCTACTTCTTTTCCATAAGAAATATCAAGTATTCTGGGGAACCTGGATGGCTCAGTCGTTAAGCATCTGCCTTCGGCTCGGGTCATGATCCTAGGGTCCTGGGATCAAGCCCCATGTTGGCCTCCCTGCTCACCAGGAAGCCTACTTCTCCCTCTCCCACTCCCCCAGCTTGTGTTCCTGTTCTCATTCTCTCTCTGTCAAATAAATAAATAAATAAAATATCTAAAAAAAGAAAAAGAAATCTCAAGTGTTCTAAGCTCTTTTGTCTTCCATAGACATTTTAGGACTTGCTTGTCTGGATCTATGAAAATTTTGTAATTAGTTTTTTTAATTTAAAAAGTTTTTTAAAGGTAACTCTGCCAAATGTGGGGCTCAAACTCCCAACCTGATGATCAAGAGTCGCATACTCTCCTGAGCCAGCCAGGCGCCTTCCATGAAATTTTTGTAATCTTGATTTGAAATCCCAGAGAATCTATGTGGTGGGTGGCATTGTTTATTCACAATTGTTTATTCTCATCCTACTTTGCCATGCTTTCCTGTAGTGGTGTAGACTTCTCTGCCGCACTGGTTTGGAGCTTGTGTGACTTGCCTTGACCAACACCAGGTTGGAGCAGAAGCTTTAAAAATGTTGTGTACTTTAGTGCTTCCCGGCCCCTGCTTTTCTCACCTTGAGCTTTTGCCCTGTGCTATAAGAATATGTCACAAAGAGTGGCTGCCTCTTTAGCTGGGATCTCAGTAGGAGAAAACACATGGTCTGCAGCCCTCATATATAATGGGAGCAAGAAACAAATTGTTTGCTGCTGTTGCAATTTGGAGAGAATTAACATCTTTACACTGTTGAGTCTTCCTATCTATGAACACTTTTGACATGTCTGTCCGTTCACTTAGAATTTTAGTGACTTAAAACATTTTTTAAACTTTTCATTTTCTGGGGTGCCTGAGTGGCTCAGTTGGTTAAGCAACTGCCTTCAGCTCAGGTCACAATCTCAGGGTCCTGGAATCAAGTCCCGTGTCCAGCTCTCCACTCAGCGGGGAGTCTGCTTCTCCCTTTCCCTCTCCCTCTGTATTCTCCCTCTCTCTCAAATAAATAAAACCTTTTTTTAAAAAACTTTTCATTATCTGAGATTTATTAATCTTTTTTTTACCATTGCAAGTGATATCTCTACCTCTAAAAGCACATTTTCTACCCTTTTCTTATCAAGAAAAATACAAATATCTTTGTTTATTGAATTTACATCCAAAAACATGGCTAAGTTCTGTTATTAACTTGAGAACTTGTAGGTTCTTCAGTTTTCTATGTACTTACAAGTAAGGATATTTTATTTCGAATCTTTATATCTTTTTTTCTTTTTTGAGATTTTATTTATTTATTTATTTGACAGACAGAGATCACAAGTAAGTAGAGAGTCAGGCAGAGAGAGAGGAGGAAGCAGGCTCCCTGCTGAGCAGAGAGCCAGATGCAGGTCTCGATCCCAGGACCCTGAGATCATGACCTGAGCCAAAGGCAGAAGCTTTAACCCACTGAGCCACCCAGGTACCTGTCTAATCTTTATATCTTTAAAAAAATTTATTTTGAGATAATTATAGATTCATAAAAATTTGCAAAAATAGTATAAAGAGGTACAGTGTATTCTTCACCGTTTCTCCCAATGGTTACATTTTCCATACTATGGCACAACATAAAAACCAGGAAATTGACAGTGGTATAATGTGTGCACAGTTGTTGTTGTTGTTGTTGTTGTTGTTTTAAAATTTATTTATTTATGTATAAATTTGTACAAATTTATGTATTTGCTTGACAGAGGGAGAAAAAGAGAGCACAAGCAGGAGGAGTGGCAGGCAGAAGGAAAAGGAGAAGCAGGCCACCTATGGAGTGGGGAGCCGACGTGGGGCTCAATCCCAGGACCCTGGGATCATGACCTGAGCCAAAGGCAGACACTTAACCAACTGAGCCACCCAGGTGCCCCAGTGTGTGTGCAATTTTATCACATGTGTAGCTTCATTTAACCCCTATCACAATCAAGATAAAGAACTATTCCATCACCACAAAGAGTACTTGTGCTCCACACCTTCCCCTTTCTCAATCCG
The DNA here is from genome assembly GCF_964662115.1 of Mustela nivalis. Lineage (NCBI taxonomy): Eukaryota > Metazoa > Chordata > Mammalia > Carnivora > Mustelidae > Mustela > Mustela nivalis. Next base: position 40,665,952 of record NC_139024.1, read on the forward strand.
AGCCTAACCCCTGGCAGCCACTAGTCTGTTTTCCATCTTTACAATTTTGTCCTTCAAAAATGTTATATGGGGGCACCGGGGTGGCTCAGTGGGCTAAAGCCTCTGCCTTCGGCTCCGATCATGATCCCAAGGTCCTGGGATCGAGCCCCACATCGGGCTGTCTGCTCAGCAGGGAGCCTGCTTCCTCCTCTCTCTCTGCCTGCCTCTCTGTCTACTTGTGATCTCTGTCTGTCAAATAAATAAATAAAATCTTAAAAAAAAAATGTTATATGAATGACATCATACAGAATGTGACCTTTTGAGACCGTTTTTTTCATTCAGTGTAAAGGCCATAGAGATTCATCCAAGTTGTTGGCATGTTTCAATAGTTCATTTTTTTTATTGCTCAGTAGTATTCCATGGTATGGTTATACCCCAGTCTGTTTAACCATTTATCTGTTGAAAAGCATCTGGATTGGGGTGCCTGGGTGGCTCAGTGGGTTAAGCCTCTGCCTTTGGTTCAAGTCTTGGTTTCAGGGTCCTGGGATTGAACCCCACATCTGGCTCTCTGCTCAGCAGGGAGTCTGCTTCTCCCTCTCTCTCTGCCTGCTTCTCTACTTGTGATTTCTCGCTCTATTAAATAAATAAATAAAATCTTTAAAAAAAATAAAGGCCTCTGGGTTGTATAGAGGCTTTGGCTAGTATTAAAGCTGCCATGAGCAATCATGTACAGGTTTTTAATATAAACATGTTTTCATTTCTTGGAGATAAGTGCCCATAACAAGGATTGATGGGTTGTATAGTAACTGCAAGTTTAATTTTTTAAAAAATATTTATTTATTTTAGAGGAAGGGAGAAGAGGGAGAGAATCTCAAGTAGGCTCCACTGAGAATGGAGCCTGACGAGGGCCTCAATCACACAACTCATGAGAGCAAACCAACTGTTCTATGGAGTGGCTATGTCATTTTACATGCCCACCACCAATGTACAAGAGATTCAGTTTTTCCACATCCTTGCCAGCATTTGCTGTTATTATTATTTTTTTAATTTTAGCCATTAAAAAAAAAAAGATTTATTTATTTATTTGAGAGAGTCAGGAAGAGGGGCAGAGAGAATCTCAAGCAGACTCCCTATTGGGTGTGGAGCCCGACACAGGTCTTGACCTCAGGACCCTGAGATCGTGACCTGAGCCAAAAACAGTTTGGATGCTCAAATGGCTGAGCCATCCAGGTGCCCCTGTTTCAGCCATTTTCATAGGTAGTATCTCATCTTTGTCCCAATAATTAACATTTAGTGATATTGCCTATCTTTTCTTTCACATTCTAGAGGGTTTATTTTTTATACTCATTATGTCATGAATTCATAAGAAACAGATTCCAGCAACTCAGACCCCTCTCCATTGGCTCTCACAAAGTATACTTCTCTGGGTGAGCAGGCTGGTGCAAGTAGGCAGTGAGGTAGGCAGAGACAGAGAGAGGAGGAAGCAGGCTCCCTGCTGAGCAGAGAGCCTGATGTGGGGCTCCATCCCAGGTCCTGGGATCATGACCTGAGCTGGAGGCAGAGGCTTTAACCCTGAGCCACCCAGGCACCCCCAGGGTGGGGTTTGAACTCACTACCCAAGATCAAAAGTTGCACCCTCTACCCACCAAGCCGGTACATATCCTCACCCACCTTCAGTGATATAAGCAGAACTTCCTAACTGGTTTGCTGCTACCACTTATGTGCAAATAAATGGATTATAGATGTGGCTAAGTTATTGATTCCTTTAGCCTTTTGGGACAGCTGGGCAGGATCTGAGGGGACCAAAGTCTCTGGTCAGTCACCTCTGGCTGCAAATAGCCTGTCCATTTAGGTCAGTGTGCAGTACGAATAGTATCATTTTCTATTTGCACCATGGCTGGACAGTGTGGGGGAGCAATGGTTTCAAGAATAGACTTCTAGGGGTGCCTGGGTGGCTCAGTTGGTTATGTTTCTGACTGATGACTTCACTCAGGCCTTGATCTCAGGGTTATGAGTTTGAGCCCTGTGTTGGACTCCAACCTGGATATGGAGCCTACTTAAAAAAAAAAAAAAATTGTCTCATGAAATAAGTTTGGGGATAAGCCTTTCCAGGTCTGAGTACAGTACTTCAACAAAGTCATTCAGACTCTTTCTCTCTTTCTATTCTTCTATTTCTATGACAGGGTTTTGTCTTAGGCTTCGTACCTCATTGTTGTAAGATGGCTTTCCTATCTCCAAATACCATGTTCTTACACAGCTGTGTTCAAAGCAGGAAAGTGTATTGTTAAGGGGCTCTTCTGATTTCATTGGCTTCTCTTATCAGAGAGCAAACTCTTTCCTAGAAGGTCTCCAGCAAGATTCACTCCTTATTTTTTACTGACCAAATACTAAGGAGTCTCGGAGTTTGAGTATCTGACTTTTCCCATTGAGCTTGGGAAGTAGGCACAGGAGAACAGGGAAGTGGGTTTGGGAATGGCTGGTAAGTAGCTGACTGACAATGTCTGCCACTTTTGTAAGTAACACTGAGTAAATGTCTAAGTGACAGTTCCTAGATCTCATTCTAGTAGATACTTATTTATTTATTTATTTAGTAAACTCTACCCCAGAAGTGGGACTTGAACTCATGACTGAGATTGAGAATTGTATGCTATACAGGCACCTGGGTGGTGATTCTCTTTGTCTCAAGTCATGACCCTAGGGTCCTGGAATCCAGGCCCCACATTAGGCTCCCTGTTTGGCAGGAAGCCTGCTTCTCCCTCTCCCACTCCCTCTGCTTGTGTTCCCTCTCTTAATGTCTCTCTCTCTTTCAAATAAATAAATAAAATCTTAAAAAAAAAAAAAAAAGAATTGGATGCTGTATAGACTAAACCAGCCAAGTGCTTCTCTAGTAGATTTTTTTTTTTAAAGATTTTATTTATTTATTTGACAGGCAGAGATCACAAGTAGGCAGAGAGGCAGGCAGAGAGAGAAAGCAAAGCAGGCTCATCACTGAGCAGAAAGCCCGATGTAGGGCTCGATCCCAGGACCCTGGAATCATGACCTGAGCCGAAGGCAGAGGCTTTAGCCCACTGAGCCACCCAGGCGCCCCTTGATTTTTTTTTTTTTTTAGTGGAAATCTACATGTAGCAATTCCATTTTACTAGTCTGGGACTTTACTTGGGTAATTACAAATGCCGTTTTCAGTTTGTTCATGGCTTCTAGTTGGAAAAATTCATTATGTATTCCAAAGACAACATGATAGATATCTAAGAAATAGCCAAAATTACAGGATTAAAGGAAGTTGTCCTGGGGCAATATTCAATAACTAAAATATTAGAAATCAAGTAACTTGATCCATATCCTGCTGCCCTCCCATTTCTGTTCCTATCTGGGTCTTATTTTAATAAATGGCATTACCATGCATCTAGTTGCTCAAACCAAATGCATGGGAGGAGTTCCTTCCCTGACCACCCATACTGAAGAAGCTACCTACAAATCTTATCTATGCTATCTCTGAAATTTATAAAATCTATAATCTGAAATTGTAAAATCTATCCAGCCCTCTCACTTTTCACTGTTATTTCTTCTTCCACTCTTAAATCTGCAATCCACTTCCCCCACATCAGACAGAATATAGGCATCAGCTATCTACTGCTGTGTAACAATCCATCCCAAATCCTAAGGTCCTTTTTCTTTTTTTTTGGAAGATTTTATTTATTTATTTGAGAGAGAGAATGAGAGAGAAAGAACATGAGGGGGTTAGGGTCAGAGGGAGAAGCAGACTCCCTGCCGAGCAGGGAACCCAATGTGGGACTTGATCCCGGGACTCCAGGATCTAGACCTGAACCAAAGGGAGTTGTCCAACCAACTGAGCCACCCAGGTACCCCCAAATCCTAATGTCTTTGAAAAACAACTATTTTAGGGTGCCTGGGTGGCTCAGTGGGTTAAGCCGCTGCCTTCGGCTCAGGTCATGATCTCAGGGTCCTGGGATTGAGTCCTGCATCGGGCCCTCTGCTCAGCGGGGAGCCTGCTTTCCTCTCTCTCTCTCTCTCTGCCTGTCTGTCTACTTGTGATGTCTCTCTGTCAAAAAAAAAAAAAAAAATCTAAAAAAAAAATATTTTAGGTGTGCCTCGCTGGCTCAGTCAGTATAGTATGTGAATCGTGATCTAGGGGTTGTGAGTTCAAGTTCCACCTTGGGTGTTGAGCCTACTAAAAACAACAACAACAACGGCAGCCATCTTATTTACTCATAGTAAACCCACATGATTCTGTGGGTTGGTTGAGCAGGGTTCACCTGGAATAGCAAGTCTGTGTTCCATGTGGTGTTAGACTTGCTTATGTGGCTGCAATGTGGGGTGGAGAATCCAAGATGGTCACTCCCACGTCTGGTCCCTCAGGTGGGATGGCTGGAAAGCTGGGGCCTCTCTACTCCTGTGCTATAGCATCCTTCATGGATGGCTTCCCTGTCCATGAGGCTTCTCAAGCACGCTAGCCCAAACTTCTTTTCATGGTGGCTCTGGGCTCCAAAAAGTGAAAGAGGAGGTAGCAAAGCCTTTTATGGTCCAATCTCAGAAGCTGCAGTGTCACTGTTATTTCTATTGGTTAAAAGCAAGTCATAAGGTCTGCCCACATTCAAAAAGAGGGAAAATAGCAAGGAGGAGAGGCAAAGTCTCATTTGCAAAAGGGCGTGTGGGATGGTGTGGATGGTTGTGGCCATCTTTGGAAATAATCTACCAGCAAGGGCTTTTAGAAAAGTAACCACACATCTCACATCCCCTCTTAAGAGTCCTTAATGCTTCCAAAGGCACTTAGAGTAAAATCCCGAAACTCTTTATCCTGAAAAGACCACCTGTCCCTCATGCCTGCCACTGTCCTCCTGTCTTATCACATTGACATTTTGTTCCTCCAATGCCCTTTCCTTTTTCCTTGTTTTTTCCAACTACTGAGAAACCTTCCAGGGGAACACTCTCCATCCCAGCTTTAACTTTGTTATCTCCTCATGGTCAACTGAAATGTCATTTTAGGACACCTGGGAGGCTCAGTCAGTTAAATGTCTGCCTTCAGCTGAGGTCATGATCCCAGGGTCCTGGCATTGAGTCCTGCATTGGGCATCCCTGTGGAGCAGGGAGCCTGCTTCTCCCTCTGCCTGCTGCTCCCCTTGCTTGTGCTCTCTCTGACAAATAAATAAATAAAATCTTTACAATAAAAATGAAATGTCATCTTTTTAATTATTTATTTGAAAAAAAATTTTTTTAAAGATTTTATTTATTTATTTGACAGAGAGAGATCACAAGTAGACAGAGAGGCAGGCAGAGAGAGAGAGAGGGAAGCAGGCTGCCTGCTGAGCAGAGAGCCCGATATGGGACTCGATCCCAGGACCCTGAGATCATGACCTGAACCGAAGGCAGCGGCTTAACCCACTGAGCCACCCAGGCGCCCCTATTTATTTGAAAAATTTTTAAAGTAATTTCTATAGCCAACATGGGGCTCAAACCTACAACCCCAAGATCAGGAGTCACATGCTCTACCAACTGACCAGCCAGGGGCCCCTAAATTTTTTTTTAAGTAAGCTCTATGCCCAGTGTGGGGCTTGAACTCATGACCCTGAGATTAAGAGTCACATGCTTTGCCAACTAAGGCAGGTAGGTACCCCAAATATCATCTTTTTAGGACAGGTCTTCTCTGGCCACCCCATCAAAATCAGACTCCTCCTCTCACCCTCCTGGACTCTTTCTCTCTCTCTCTCTCTCTTTTTTTTTAAGATTTTATTTATTTATTTATTTGACAGACAGAGATCACAAGTAAGTAGAGAGTCAGGCAGAGAGAGAGGAGGAAGCAGGCTCCCTGCTGAGCAGAGAGCCAGATGCAGGTCTCGATCCCAGGACCCTGAGATCATGACCTGAGCCAAAGGCAGAAGCTTTAACCCACTGAGCCACCCAGGTACCTGTCTAATCTTTATATCTTTAAAAAAATTTATTTTGAGATAATTATAGATTCATAAAAATTTGCAAAAATAGTATAAAGAGGTACAGTGTATTCTTCACCGTTTCTCCCAATGGTTACATTTTCCATACTATGGCACAACATAAAAACCAGGAAATTGACAGTGGTATAATGTGTGCACAGTTGTTGTTGTTGTTGTTGTTGTTGTTTTAAAATTTATTTATTTATGTATAAATTTGTACAAATTTATGTATTTGCTTGACAGAGGGAGAAAAAGAGAGCACAAGCAGGAGGAGTGGCAGGCAGAAGGAAAAGGAGAAGCAGGCCACCTATGGAGTGGGGAGCCGACGTGGGGCTCAATCCCAGGACCCTGGGATCATGACCTGAGCCAAAGGCAGACACTTAACCAACTGAGCCACCCAGGTGCCCCAGTGTGTGTGCAATTTTATCACATGTGTAGCTTCATTTAACCCCTATCACAATCAAGATAAAGAACTATTCCATCACCACAAAGAGTACTTGTGCTCCACACCTTCCCCTTTCTCAATCCGAGCCTAACCCCTGGCAGCCACTAGTCTGTTTTCCATCTTTACAATTTTGTCCTTCAAAAATGTTATATGGGGGCACCGGGGTGGCTCAGTGGGCTAAAGCCTCTGCCTTCGGCTCCGATCATGATCCCAAGGTCCTGGGATCGAGCCCCACATCGGGCTGTCTGCTCAGCAGGGAGCCTGCTTCCTCCTCTCTCTCTGCCTGCCTCTCTGTCTACTTGTGATCTCTGTCTGTCAAATAAATAAATAAAATCTTAAAAAAAAAATGTTATATGAATGACATCATACAGAATGTGACCTTTTGAGACCGTTTTTTTCATTCAGTGTAAAGGCCATAGAGATTCATCCAAGTTGTTGGCATGTTTCAATAGTTCATTTTTTTTATTGCTCAGTAGTATTCCATGGTATGGTTATACCCCAGTCTGTTTAACCATTTATCTGTTGAAAAGCATCTGGATTGGGGTGCCTGGGTGGCTCAGTGGGTTAAGCCTCTGCCTTTGGTTCAAGTCTTGGTTTCAGGGTCCTGGGATTGAACCCCACATCTGGCTCTCTGCTCAGCAGGGAGTCTGCTTCTCCCTCTCTCTCTGCCTGCTTCTCTACTTGTGATTTCTCGCTCTATTAAATAAATAAATAAAATCTTTAAAAAAAATAAAGGCCTCTGGGTTGTATAGAGGCTTTGGCTAGTATTAAAGCTGCCATGAGCAATCATGTACAGGTTTTTAATATAAACATGTTTTCATTTCTTGGAGATAAGTGCCCATAACAAGGATTGATGGGTTGTATAGTAACTGCAAGTTTAATTTTTTAAAAAATATTTATTTATTTTAGAGGAAGGGAGAAGAGGGAGAGAATCTCAAGTAGGCTCCACTGAGAATGGAGCCTGACGAGGGCCTCAATCACACAACTCATGAGAGCAAACCAACTGTTCTATGGAGTGGCTATGTCATTTTACATGCCCACCACCAATGTACAAGAGATTCAGTTTTTCCACATCCTTGCCAGCATTTGCTGTTATTATTATTTTTTTAATTTTAGCCATTAAAAAAAAAAGATTTATTTATTTATTTGAGAGAGTCAGGAAGAGGGGCAGAGAGAATCTCAAGCAGACTCCCTATTGGGTGTGGAGCCCGACACAGGTCTTGACCTCAGGACCCTGAGATCGTGACCTGAGCCAAAAACAGTTTGGATGCTCAAATGGCTGAGCCATCCAGGTGCCCCTGTTTCAGCCATTTTCATAGGTAGTATCTCATCTTTGTCCCAATAATTAACATTTAGTGATATTGCCTATCTTTTCTTTCACATTCTAGAGGGTTTATTTTTTATACTCATTATGTCATGAATTCATAAGAAACAGATTCCAGCAACTCAGACCCCTCTCCATTGGCTCTCACAAAGTATACTTCTCTGGGTGAGCAGGCTGGTGCAAGTAGGCAGTGAGGTAGGCAGAGACAGAGAGAGGAGGAAGCAGGCTCCCTGCTGAGCAGAGAGCCTGATGTGGGGCTCCATCCCAGGTCCTGGGATCATGACCTGAGCTGGAGGCAGAGGCTTTAACCCTGAGCCACCCAGGCACCCCCAGGGTGGGGTTTGAACTCACTACCCAAGATCAAAAGTTGCACCCTCTACCCACCAAGCCGGTACATATCCTCACCCACCTTCAGTGATATAAGCAGAACTTCCTAACTGGTTTGCTGCTACCACTTATGTGCAAATAAATGGATTATAGATGTGGCTAAGTTATTGATTCCTTTAGCCTTTTGGGACAGCTGGGCAGGATCTGAGGGGACCAAAGTCTCTGGTCAGTCACCTCTGGCTGCAAATAGCCTGTCCATTTAGGTCAGTGTGCAGTACGAATAGTATCATTTTCTATTTGCACCATGGCTGGACAGTGTGGGGGAGCAATGGTTTCAAGAATAGACTTCTAGGGGTGCCTGGGTGGCTCAGTTGGTTATGTTTCTGACTGATGACTTCACTCAGGCCTTGATCTCAGGGTTATGAGTTTGAGCCCTGTGTTGGACTCCAACCTGGATATGGAGCCTACTTAAAAAAAAAAAAAAATTGTCTCATGAAATAAGTTTGGGGATAAGCCTTTCCAGGTCTGAGTACAGTACTTCAACAAAGTCATTCAGACTCTTTCTCTCTTTCTATTCTTCTATTTCTATGACAGGGTTTTGTCTTAGGCTTCGTACCTCATTGTTGTAAGATGGCTTTCCTATCTCCAAATACCATGTTCTTACACAGCTGTGTTCAAAGCAGGAAAGTGTATTGTTAAGGGGCTCTTCTGATTTCATTGGCTTCTCTTATCAGAGAGCAAACTCTTTCCTAGAAGGTCTCCAGCAAGATTCACTCCTTATTTTTTACTGACCAAATACTAAGGAGTCTCGGAGTTTGAGTATCTGACTTTTCCCATTGAGCTTGGGAAGTAGGCACAGGAGAACAGGGAAGTGGGTTTGGGAATGGCTGGTAAGTAGCTGACTGACAATGTCTGCCACTTTTGTAAGTAACACTGAGTAAATGTCTAAGTGACAGTTCCTAGATCTCATTCTAGTAGATACTTATTTATTTATTTATTTAGTAAACTCTACCCCAGAAGTGGGACTTGAACTCATGACTGAGATTGAGAATTGTATGCTATACAGGCACCTGGGTGGTGATTCTCTTTGTCTCAAGTCATGACCCTAGGGTCCTGGAATCCAGGCCCCACATTAGGCTCCCTGTTTGGCAGGAAGCCTGCTTCTCCCTCTCCCACTCCCTCTGCTTGTGTTCCCTCTCTTAATGTCTCTCTCTCTTTCAAATAAATAAATAAAATCTTAAAAAAAAAAAAAAAAGAATTGGATGCTGTATAGACTAAACCAGCCAAGTGCTTCTCTAGTAGATTTTTTTTTTTAAAGATTTTATTTATTTATTTGACAGGCAGAGATCACAAGTAGGCAGAGAGGCAGGCAGAGAGAGAAAGCAAAGCAGGCTCATCACTGAGCAGAAAGCCCGATGTAGGGCTCGATCCCAGGACCCTGGAATCATGACCTGAGCCGAAGGCAGAGGCTTTAGCCCACTGAGCCACCCAGGCGCCCCTTGATTTTTTTTTTTTTTTAGTGGAAATCTACATGTAGCAATTCCATTTTACTAGTCTGGGACTTTACTTGGGTAATTACAAATGCCGTTTTCAGTTTGTTCATGGCTTCTAGTTGGAAAAATTCATTATGTATTCCAAAGACAACATGATAGATATCTAAGAAATAGCCAAAATTACAGGATTAAAGGAAGTTGTCCTGGGGCAATATTCAATAACTAAAATATTAGAAATCAAGTAACTTGATCCATATCCTGCTGCCCTCCCATTTCTGTTCCTATCTGGGTCTTATTTTAATAAATGGCATTACCATGCATCTAGTTGCTCAAACCAAATGCATGGGAGGAGTTCCTTCCCTGACCACCCATACTGAAGAAGCTACCTACAAATCTTATCTATGCTATCTCTGAAATTTATAAAATCTATAATCTGAAATTGTAAAATCTATCCAGCCCTCTCACTTTTCACTGTTATTTCTTCTTCCACTCTTAAATCTGCAATCCACTTCCCCCACATCAGACAGAATATAGGCATCAGCTATCTACTGCTGTGTAACAATCCATCCCAAATCCTAAGGTCCTTTTTCTTTTTTTTTGGAAGATTTTATTTATTTATTTGAGAGAGAGAATGAGAGAGAAAGAACATGAGGGGGTTAGGGTCAGAGGGAGAAGCAGACTCCCTGCCGAGCAGGGAACCCAATGTGGGACTTGATCCCGGGACTCCAGGATCTAGACCTGAACCAAAGGGAGTTGTCCAACCAACTGAGCCACCCAGGTACCCCCAAATCCTAATGTCTTTGAAAAACAACTATTTTAGGGTGCCTGGGTGGCTCAGTGGGTTAAGCCGCTGCCTTCGGCTCAGGTCATGATCTCAGGGTCCTGGGATTGAGTCCTGCATCGGGCCCTCTGCTCAGCGGGGAGCCTGCTTTCCTCTCTCTCTCTCTCTCTGCCTGTCTGTCTACTTGTGATGTCTCTCTGTCAAAAAAAAAAAAAAAAATCTAAAAAAAAAATATTTTAGGTGTGCCTCGCTGGCTCAGTCAGTATAGTATGTGAATCGTGATCTAGGGGTTGTGAGTTCAAGTTCCACCTTGGGTGTTGAGCCTACTAAAAACAACAACAACAACGGCAGCCATCTTATTTACTCATAGTAAACCCACATGATTCTGTGGGTTGGTTGAGCAGGGTTCACCTGGAATAGCAAGTCTGTGTTCCATGTGGTGTTAGACTTGCTTATGTGGCTGCAATGTGGGGTGGAGAATCCAAGATGGTCACTCCCACGTCTGGTCCCTCAGGTGGGATGGCTGGAAAGCTGGGGCCTCTCTACTCCTGTGCTATAGCATCCTTCATGGATGGCTTCCCTGTCCATGAGGCTTCTCAAGCACGCTAGCCCAAACTTCTTTTCATGGTGGCTCTGGGCTCCAAAAAGTGAAAGAGGAGGTAGCAAAGCCTTTTATGGTCCAATCTCAGAAGCTGCAGTGTCACTGTTATTTCTATTGGTTAAAAGCAAGTCATAAGGTCTGCCCACATTCAAAAAGAGGGAAAATAGCAAGGAGGAGAGGCAAAGTCTCATTTGCAAAAGGGCGTGTGGGATGGTGTGGATGGTTGTGGCCATCTTTGGAAATAATCTACCAGCAAGGGCTTTTAGAAAAGTAACCACACATCTCACATCCCCTCTTAAGAGTCCTTAATGCTTCCAAAGGCACTTAGAGTAAAATCCCGAAACTCTTTATCCTGAAAAGACCACCTGTCCCTCATGCCTGCCACTGTCCTCCTGTCTTATCACATTGACATTTTGTTCCTCCAATGCCCTTTCCTTTTTCCTTGTTTTTTCCAACTACTGAGAAACCTTCCAGGGGAACACTCTCCATCCCAGCTTTAACTTTGTTATCTCCTCATGGTCAACTGAAATGTCATTTTAGGACACCTGGGAGGCTCAGTCAGTTAAATGTCTGCCTTCAGCTGAGGTCATGATCCCAGGGTCCTGGCATTGAGTCCTGCATTGGGCATCCCTGTGGAGCAGGGAGCCTGCTTCTCCCTCTGCCTGCTGCTCCCCTTGCTTGTGCTCTCTCTGACAAATAAATAAATAAAATCTTTACAATAAAAATGAAATGTCATCTTTTTAATTATTTATTTGAAAAAAAATTTTTTTAAAGATTTTATTTATTTATTTGACAGAGAGAGATCACAAGTAGACAGAGAGGCAGGCAGAGAGAGAGAGAGGGAAGCAGGCTGCCTGCTGAGCAGAGAGCCCGATATGGGACTCGATCCCAGGACCCTGAGATCATGACCTGAACCGAAGGCAGCGGCTTAACCCACTGAGCCACCCAGGCGCCCCTATTTATTTGAAAAATTTTTAAAGTAATTTCTATAGCCAACATGGGGCTCAAACCTACAACCCCAAGATCAGGAGTCACATGCTCTACCAACTGACCAGCCAGGGGCCCCTAAATTTTTTTTTTAAGTAAGCTCTATGCCCAGTGTGGGGCTTGAACTCATGACCCTGAGATTAAGAGTCACATGCTTTGCCAACTAAGGCAGGTAGGTACCCCAAATATCATCTTTTTAGGACAGGTCTTCTCTGGCCACCCCATCAAAATCAGACTCCTCCTCTCACCCTCCTGGACTCTTTCTCTCTCTCTCTCTCTCTTTTTTTTTAAGATTTTATTTATTTATTTATTTATTTATTTATTTATTTATTTATTTGACAGGGAGACACACAGCGAGAGAAGGAACACAAGCAGGGGGTGTAGGAGAGGAAGAAGCAGGCTCCCCGCTGAGCAGGGAGCCTGATGCAGGGCTCCATCCCAGGATCCTGGGATTATGACTTGAGCCAAAGGCAGACGCTGAAGGACTGAGCCCCCCAGGTGCCCCCTCATATACTCTTCCACCTCCCTCTGTTTATCTCCTCCAAAGCACAGCCCCGAAAATTTAATTGCCTTCATGGTCATTAAAAAAAATTTAAAAAACATATTTGTTGATTGTTGAAGAGATGATGTTATCAAATATAAGTCTCTATAATGGCTACAAATATGTAAAAGGAGAGTGTTTCCTTCGAAGGAGGGAAGCCAGAAAGAAACTAACATTTCACTGGATATTCTCTTATGCCTTTGCCTCTTTTACCTTATACATGTTTTTTAAAAGATCGAAACATTGTTATTTGTAAAGCTATCTCTACATCCAATGTGGGGCTTGAACTCACAACCCCAAGATCAAGAGTCTCACACTCTACTAACTGACCCAGCCAGAGGCCCCTCAAAACATTATTTTGCTAAAGTCTCTTTAATGGTGGGCTGCCTCAGTGAAAATGATCTAATGATTTTTTAATGATTGGATCAGGTCAATGACCGTCTTAGGAGACCCGGAGACTGTAAACTGTCTTCTTGAAAAATTCGGTTGGCTTCCCTGGATTAGCAGGAGTTGAGGGAGATTTTTTTTTTTTTTTTAAGATTTTATTTATTTATTTGACAGACAAAGATCACAAGTAGGCAAAGAGGCAGGCAGAGAGAAAGGAGGAAGCAGGCTCCCCGCTGAGCAGAGAGCCTGATGTGGGGCTCCATCCAAGGACCTTGGGATCATGACCCGAGCCAAAGGCAGAGGTTTTAACCCACTGAGCCACCCAGGTGCCCCTTGAGGGAGAGTCTATAGAAGGTTCTTTTTTCTGTTTGCTACAAGAGAGAATTAATGGCTTTAAATACATATTTTAAAAGAAAGCCTTAAAGGCTCTCAACATGTGAATCCTAGGAACCAGGCATAAAGCCATCAGATGCCTTAAAATATCCTAAAATGCAGGATGCAGGCTGTATTTAATTACTTGCCCTCTTCAGGACTGCAATTATTCTGCCTAAATTGTACAGGTCTCTTTTAAATAGCTCTCATGTTCCTTGTCACAAGACTTCTAATTGTAGACGGCAAAATAATTCATTAGAATAAGGGCACAAACTTTTGGACTTTAAAATTCAAATTTTATTTTATTTATTTAAAGATTTTATTTATTTATTTGACAGAGAGAGAGAGAGACAACAAGAGAGGGAACAGAAGCAGGGGGAGAAGCGGAGGGAGAGGGAGAAGCCGGGGTCCTGCTGAGCAGGGAGCCCAGTTCGGGGCTTGATCTCAAGACCCTGGGACCATGATCTGAGCCAAAGGCAACCACTGAATGACTGAGCCACCCAGGCGGTCCGAATCTTGTAAATTAAATGGCTTGGGGCAATAGACCCATTTTTGAGTGTATATGTGTGTTTTAATTCTTTATCTAGGAGACTGGGAGCCAGTTCTTCACTTTCTGCCCCCCTTTTCAGTCTAAGGCTATAATATAATTTCCTGTAGCCACTAAATAGGAACAAGATCTAATGTCTAGGGACGCCTGGGTGGCTCAGCTGGGAAGCCTGCTTCTCCCTCTCCCACTCCTGCTGCTTGTATTCACTCTCTCACTGTGTCTCCCTCTGTCAAATACATAAAAAAAAAAGGTTCTGTGCTAAACAGGGGGTTGAACTTACTCAGGACCCTGAGATCAAGAGTCACAAGCTTCACCAACTGAGCCAGAGGCACCCCAAAGTCTTTCCATGTTTATTTAAATACTGAAAGAATCTATATACATGACTTTTTAAATTAAAAAAAAAAAACTTCTTTCAATTTTTTCAATATATCCTTTATTTGAAAGCTGACAGAATTGGATTAACAGCAAAAGAAAAGCAATACAATTTTTTCTTGTTCTCTTTGTTCAAACTTTATCAATACCGTACATTTTGGGGGGCACCTGGGTGGCTCAAGTGGGTTAAGCCTCTGCCTTCAGCCCAGGTCAGGGTCTCAGGGTTCTGGGATCAAGCCCAGCATCTGGCTGTCTGCTCAGTGGGGAACCTGTTTCCACCACCCCCCTGCCCCCCATCTGCCTCACTGCCTACTTGTGATCTCTCTCTCAAGTAAATAACTAAAATCTTAAAAAAAAAATACTGTACATTTGTAAATGACAATGAATTAGAATCTTTTAAACCTGTCTATGACTCTCATCTACCTTGGGATAGAGCATAATCAAGGATTTGGCTTTTATTGATTATTTTTTTTTAAAGATTTTATTTGTTTATTTGACAGAGAGCGATCACAAGTAGGCAGAGAGGCAGGCAGAGAGAGAGGAGGAAACAGGCTCCCGCTGAGCAGAGAGCCCGATGCGGGACTCGATCCCAGGACCCTGAGATCATGACCTGAGCCGAAGGCAGCGGCTCAACCCACTGAGCCACCCAGGCGCCCCTTTTATTGATTTTTTTTTTTAAAGATTTTATTTATTTATTTGACAGAGAGAGATCACAAGTAGGCAGAGAGGCAGGCAGAGAGAGAGGAGGAAGCAGGCTCCCTGCTGAGCAGAAAGCCCGATGCGGGACTCGATCCCAGGACCCTGAGATCATGACCTGAGCCGAAGGCAGTGGCTTAACCCACTGAGCCACCCAGGCGCCCCCCTTTTATTGATTTTTTAATGGATTTGTTCCTTTTTTTCTCAAGAATGGACCAATTCTCAAATATTTTAGGGCGTGCTCCAATTTACTGCTGATGTCCCCTTTAAAAGTTGTCTTTTGGGGGGATAGCAGAGAT
Source organism: Mustela nivalis (assembly GCF_964662115.1). Taxonomy (NCBI): domain Eukaryota; kingdom Metazoa; phylum Chordata; class Mammalia; order Carnivora; family Mustelidae; genus Mustela; species Mustela nivalis. Next base: position 40,681,048 of record NC_139024.1, read on the forward strand.
TATCAAATATCTCCATCCTTTCGGGGTCTCAGGCACAGTGGGGTTTTTGGCTTAGGAATTGTCCTATCTTGAACCCATGGGTCCCTGGGACAGACATGCCTGGCAACCAGCCCAGGAATGCCCTGACTGGCTAGCCTGACTTTAGACGGGCTTCTAGGACCTCGTGAGCAGTCCTCTGGAGTTTGAATCAAGCCAGTTCAGTGTCCTTTCCAAGATGGTGGGTTTGTTCTGGGATAGTTGGAAGTCTAAATCCAATCTGGGAGAGGACTTCTTCCTTCCCCCTGGGAACTTCCTTTTATAAAATGAATGAAAGACACTAGGAAAATTATCCCTAGTGTAACTTCCCCTGATAAGGTCAAGTAGAGCCTTCTTGTGTTTGCTATGCCGTGTGCCCCCCCCTTCCTCCCCAGCCCCAGCCTGGGACGTGCTATCTGCCCCACCGGATCTCAGTGTTCTGGACTAGGTTCTAGACTCGCTTGCCCTCTGGTTTCCAGTTGGGTTTGGCCATTGGGAGGCACTTCCAGGAGAATGGAGGGTGGTTGGTGAGAGAGAGGTCAGGGTATCTCTACTGCTGTCTCCTTGACAGTGAGGTGCTTCTGAAAGTGTTTCCTCATCAGCTACAGCTCCTGTTTTGTGCCCCTGCCCAGTACTCAAGCTCCCTTTCTTTAGTCCTTCAACTTTAGAGGTGATAGTATCTTCCCATTGCTAATCCCTACTTTGATTCCCTGAACCCTGCCCATGCCCCTGTAAATTGTTCTTTTTTTTTTTTTTTTTTTTTAAGATTTTATTTACCTATTTGACAGAGGGAGATCACAAGTAGGCAGAGAGGCAGGCAGAGAGAGAGAAAGGAGGAAGCAGGCTCCCTGCAGAGCAGACAGCCTGATGCGGGGCTCCATCCCAACACCCTGGGATCATGACCTGAGCCGAAGGCAGAGGCTTTAACCCACTGAGCCACCCAGGCGCCCCTGTAAATTGCTCTTTAACTTAAAGCTTTCTGTAAGTTAAAATCTTTGCCCATGCCATCTGTTTTCCTCCTGGAAAGGACCTTGACTGATGCAGTCATATCAAGTTAAGCTTCCTCCCCTGGGAAAATCTGAAGACCTTTCCAGTTAGAAGCAGCCACCTCCTAGGTGTCTACATCCACCTTCAACACCACAACTACTACAAATTCCAGGACATGAGTCATGGTTTGCTAGGTTGAAAGGTCCTCCGGGGCAGGAATACTATTCTGAGTATAGGTGGACACTCTCCGCTCCGACCCCCCCCCCCCCAGGCAATCCCATACTTAGTGTAGCCCCTGTCATATTGTAGGTGCTCAATAAATGTTTCAGACAGAGTCAGCACCCTTGGGCCCCAAGAGCCTCCAGTCTCAGCTCTCTGCCTCCTCCCCCATACCACCTGCTGCCCTGTTGGCACCTGTAGAATCTGGATCACCATGCTGGCCAGCTGGTTTATTTCTTATTGTGCTTGACATAAGGAAGTTCATTCACGTGGTTTTTGCAGGATCAGAAAGGGTGCGTATAGTATGTCCGGCGGTAAAGAGCTTGTGGAGAAATGCAGGTTTTAGTTTCACCCACACATTGTTGCTGTTCCTATGTGAGAGTTGCTCCCCCCACCCCCCAAGCCTTGAAACATTTTATTTTGAGATGGGGGGATTACAGCCTCTGAAACAATGAGACAGGAGTAGGTGGTCATGAATAGCCTGTGAGTATGTTGTACACCTGCGACCTTTTCCAAAAGGCTGCAGAGCAGCCTAGGCAGCCATGAAGCACGTTAGGTTTTTTAAGAAACATTTTACATCGGGATAGGCCTGATTCTTTAATATTCTTGGTGGGAAGCACTTTGAACCATAAACGCACACTGAAAGGCAATTGCTATGGAGATTGAGCCTCTGCAGTAAATTTCTCTGAGTTTTCTTCTCGGGGAGCTTCAGTACCCATGCGGTGTCCTCCACACAAGGCTCTGGGTGGGGGCCCGGGCGCAGCAGTGGTGGGGAGGGGGGAAGGCAGCCCACTTGGGACTGGAACCCTCTCCAAGACTGAAAGCCAGAGAAGGCCTCCAAGGTAGGGTGTGTGTGTTGGACATAGGTGGGGGATACGTTCTCAGGTTGTGCAGGCCCCCAGCTCGCCGGCCTGTGCGGGTACCACGTGCAGGAGGCGCGCGTGGGGGCCCCTGGCGCGCAGCCGCGGTGGGTGACTGCGCAGCGTCCCATAGCCCGCGGTACCGGGCGTGTGCCACTGTGAGCTTCTGGTTAGGTGGAGGGCTCCGCGCAGCCCAGCCCCCGACTCCTTGCTCCCCCTCCCCCAGTGTGTGTGCGCGGCCTCGGGCCAGCGCCCCGCCGAGCGGTGCTGGAGCCCGGGAAAGCGCGCGCGCGCGCCCGTGTGTGTGTGTGTGTGTGTGTGTGTGTGTGTGACAGTGTGTGTCAGGTGACTTGGGTCACGCAGTCTCTCTCTCCCTCCTCGGGGAGGAACTGCCGCGCTCCGGCTGACTCCTCCGCCGGCAGGCGGGCGGGGCGGGGAAGGGGGCTCTGGGAGCGGTGGGAACCGCGAGACCCAGACCTGGACGCCGACCGCCGCGGGGGGCGCGCGGCCCTGCCTCCGCGGGCTCCCGCGAACCTCCAGACAAAACCCCAATTCAGAAATAGGCTGCGAGCGGCAGGGGAGGAGGTTTGGCCCCCACCAGGGACCCCCGCCGCTCCCGGGACGGCCGGCCGTGGGAGCGATGAGCCAGGTGCTGGGGAAGCCGCAGCCGGAGGACGAGGACGACGATGAGGAGGATGAACTGGTGGGGCTAGCGGACTACGGGGACGGGCCCGACTCCTCGGACGCCGACCCGGACAGCGGGGCGGAGGAGGGAGGTGAGCGCGGGGTCCCCCGCCCGGCCCCACGCCCCGCGCGTCGTCAGGCTGCACCCCATCCCTTCCCTGTGTGTCTTCCTGCCCCCCGCCCGACCAGGCGCGCGGGCCACCGACTTGGAGGGGATCCAGGAGAGCGGAGTTGAGAGGTGGGGGTGGGGAGGGGCGTCCGAGGAGCTACCACGGGCTGCAAAATGGGGGATCCCGGGAGCAGGCGGCGGAGGGGGAACCCGGATCCGTGGAGAGAGCTGAGAGGAAGCTTAAGGGCAGGAGGAACGTACGCTCTCTGGCCCTTTCCAGGGCTAGTACCTTCCCCACCCCTCACCCGGAGCTCTCCAAGGGTCTGGGGGTTAGGAATGGGAGGGGACCGCCCGACGCGCCCTGGGACCTCTCCCTGAGTGCTGCTGTTGAAGCCTGGTCAGATGTCGTGGCTAAAAAAGGCAGCCGGCGGCAGCGTGATTGGCAGGGTCTTCGGCAGCTGCGGGTGTCAGTCTTACCCCGTGTCGCCGCGGGAGGGGTCTTTGGGCTGCTCAGGTCTGCGGCGGCGGGGGCCCCCGTACAGCCGCTGGGGGGATGCGCGCCAGTGATGGGGGAGTCACCGAGTGGCCGCGGGTTTCCCGGAGTCCAGACAAATACAGTTGTTAGGACACCTTATCTCTGCTCAGTGTCACCGCCTGGGCATGGCCGTGCCTGCCCTGGAGTGAGCGCGGGGCGGGGGAATACATTGCCACTCAGAAGCAAACTCTGTTTCCTGTTTAAGAAGAGGGGTTTAGTAATTGCTCAGCCTGTGGGGAGGTCCTGCATTTAATTCTTAAGGCCTAAGGAAGTTGAGAGTCTTTTAGGATTCCGGAAAGATTCATCTCTTTTTGTCTGTCTCCAAAGCAAGGGGAAAAAAGTCCTCTATTATAAGGTCACTTGAAAAGGTCAATAGAATAAGGCTGTTAAACAGAACATCTAGATGAAGCTGTAGGCTTCCTAGAGAAGGCACTAACTTCTAAAAATTTCACTTAGAAGAAATTGCGGGGGAGGGGGTAAAACTACCTTTGTGACTGTTGATTTGGAAGAACTTTCATTGAAAATTCAATTGAACTTTAAATTCCCATTCAAAGACTTTTTCCAGAGGAAATTGCCATTATTTTGTGTGGGGTAGGTGCTACTTTCAGTTAATCAGAAAGGGAAGAAAGGGGTGTGTGTGTGTGTGTGTGTGTGTGTGTGTGTGTGTGTTTTAAAGGAAAGAAAGTTAACTAAACCTCGAGCCTGATAGATGAGAAAGAAGCTTTCTAAGTCACATTTTTTCATAGCATCCTTTCTCCGAAGAGGACTTAGGCTGATTCCCCATTTGCTTAAATTGGCGTGTGCACCTGTGTGCTACTTTCTTCTGCACTTCCCATAATTGGTCCCACAGTTGAGCACGTGGCCACGGTTTTGTAGATAAAGGCTTTCAACCCTTTTGTTGGAGTCTCTAGAGCTACCTTTGGTAATTAAATTGTTCAGTCGCTTTGTTATTATTCAAATTGCTTTCGTTAGTTCCTTCTAGATTCTTAGAAGACTCTAGAGATTCAGAATGGGGATGTATTTGGAAGATATTTGAAATGGTAGACACACAATAGGGCGCATGTATGATACTCTTTTAAAAAAAGAAAAGTGACTGTATCTGGGAAGAAAAGCCCTGTAATTGGATAGTTCTGAGGGCCTGAGACATTCCTTGGAATGCAAAGGACCTACTTACTTTTTCTGCAGTTCCTTAAGGGGGGACGCTTTCAAAATTTGATTTGAGTTGAGGACTTGAAATTGAAATGGAAGTAAAGCTTTGCCTGAGGGGTGGGATTTCCTGAACAAAGGGCTTCCCCAGAGCCCAGTCTTGAATGCTCCTAACCTAAAGGCAAACTCCTCTGTAAAGGATGCTTTTCATTACTTCAGTAATAAAATCATCCATCTTGAGTTCTTGGGATCAACCTGGAATCTTGCTATAAAAGCGTTGAGTATATTTATGTGGTAAGAGGAGCGACAGATGATTATTTGTTCCTGCAGACTTTACTGAAGCTCTCCGCCTGCTGTATATAGGTGGTCTGTTCTCAAGACTTCCTCTGTTATCTCAAGTTCCTGTTCTTTCCATGTATCCTTGACTTTGATTTTGGGGTTTAGGCATGAATGCAGAATCTCTTACCAGAGCATTCACTTTCTAGAGTGGCAGATACTTTCCTCAGTCAGCAGCTCTAGCAACAACTGTCCCTGACAATGTCCTGACAACTGATAGGATCCTGGGGAGTTGGGTTGAGGGTGGAGGGCAGGACTTGTGACTTTAATTCCTGGGACCTCAGGTGTCACCAGAGGGTCATCTCAATTTCTGATAGGCCCTGGGCACATGTTGCATTGGAATCCTGTGTTTATTTTGGTAAAATTTACATTTACCTACTCTCAAATGAAAGAAAAGGAATGTGGAGGGAAAGGGACTCTTACTCTGAGGAAAGGTGGATACGCTACATTTTGAATTGTGAACAAAGCATTTCTTTTTTTTTTTTTTAAAGAAAGATATCATTTTTTTATTTTTGAAGATTTTATTGATTTATTTGAGAGAAAACACAAAGGTGGAGGGAGGGTCAGTGGGAGAAGGAGACTCCCCACTGAGCAGGAAATCTAGGATCATGACCTGAGCTGAAGGCAGACAGACACTTAACAAACTGAGCCACCCAGGTGCCCTGAACAAAGCATTTCTTTGATAAACACTCTTCCCCCTCTTCCTTCCTTATGGACTTGATTTAATGCCTTTGCTTAGTGGAGACCTGGGGCTTGTTCTGTTGTTCAGAGATCTACCCCAGCAGGTGGGATGCAGGACTGACTAGTATCACCTGGTAAGTTGCAAAGGGATTTATCAGGAACTGTGCAAAAGAAGGTAGATTCAAAATGGATAGTGTGAATTTCATTTCCCTTAGTCTTAAAAGGAACTTCGGATCTTATTTTTAAACTGAAGACCTTGTAAATTTTGCCACGGTGTGCAAAATTTGAAAACTTATTGCAGCTAAGGTGAAACTTAAATTGCACTTCTCTGGCTTGCGCTCCAGCTTTTATTCATGAATAGTTGGAGTGCTCTTTGGCAGATTGGTTCTGTTAAGGACATATATGGGCACCTCTCAACCCCCCTTGGTAGGGTAGTTAATCAGACATAAGGTGAGGTCTCCCCCTCCATCTCCTCACTCCAGTTAAAACTCCAGAGAGGGGAGGCAATAAATAAGCCATTAAAAACAATTGCAGCAAATACAATGATTGTTTTTAGACACATGGGATTTAAATCTTTAGTAAATTACTGTGCTTTAAAAATTGCAGAAACAAGGGGCACTTGGGTGACTCAGTGGGTTAAAGCCTCTGCCTTCAGCCCGGGTCATGATCCCAGGGTCCTGGGATCCAGTCCCACATCGGACTCCCTGCTCAGCTGGGAGCCTGCCTCCCCGCTTTCTCTCTGCCTGCTTCTCTGCTTACTTGTGATCTCTGTCTGTCAAATAAATAAATAAAGTCTTTTAAAAAATTGCAGTAACAAGAAAGCAATTAAAAGGGGCGCCTCCCTGCTTGGCAGGGAGTCTGCTTCTCCCTCTGACCCTCCCCCTTCTCATACTCTTTCTCTCTCAAATAAATAAATAAAATCTTTAAAAATAAAATAAAATAAAATAAAAGGGGCGCCTGGGTGGCTCAGTTGGTTGAGCGACTGCCTTCGGCTCAGGTCATGATCCCGGACTTCCAGGATCGAGTCCCACATCGGGCTCCCAGCTCCTTGGAGAGTCTGCTTCTCCCTTTGACCTTCTCCTCTCTCATGCTCTCTCTCACTCATTCTCTCTCAAATAAATAAATAAAATCTTAAAAAAAAAGAAAGTAATTAAAAGATCATATGTGGGGTGGGGGTGGGGGCCCTGGGTGGTCCAGTGCGTTAAGCCTCTGCCATTGGCTCAGGTAGTGATCTCAGGGTCCTGGGATCAAGTCCCATATTGGACTCCCGGCTCAGCAGGGAGCCTGTCTCCCCGCCTCTCTGCCTGCCTGCCTCTGCCTACTTGTGATCTCTCTCCCTCTGTGTCAAATAAATAAAGATCATATAGGGCACCTGGGTGGCTCAGTCGGTTAAGTGTTTGCTTTTTGCTCAGGTCATGTTCTCTGGGTCCTGGGATAGAGTCCTGTGGGCTCCCTGCTTGGTGGGGAGTCTGCTGCTCCCTCTGCCCCCACCCCACTTGTGCACACGCTATCTCTCTCTCACTCAAATAAAATATTTTAATTAAAAAAATAAAAGATATTTGATCAAAAAGTGAAATTGTTTTTTCCCAAAGTCCCTCTCAGCTTTTAGGGGAAACTTGGCTAAGACAGCTGCTCATCCACAGTCCAGCCAAGGTGTGGTCTTGCTTCCACTGCAGCCTGTGAACTCTCTTAGCGTCTGAGGAAGTGACAGTACAGGTGGTTACTGGAGAAACGAGAAATCAACGGTCAGCAGGTGATAGTTCCCTGATGGGTATGAAAGCAGTGAAACCACTGGTGTGCAGCTATTAATCATGAGTGTCAGCTTTTTTTCCTTCCTTAAAGTAATTTAAAAATTGTTAGTGAATTCATCCTCTCTTTGTTCCTTGGGAGTAAGTGGGGATAGGTAGTGACACTGTGGCTCTGAAGTGCTAGGACTTTTCTGCAGCCACAATACGAGTTAGACCTGAGTAAGGTTTAGGAGAAGGTCAAGTTCATGGATATGTAAATCCATTTCCTTGTAATTCTGCCTTGTCCAAAAAGGGTTGGCTTGGCAACAGCCCTGACTATGCCTAATCTCTTGGGTTTCCTGTGGCTCTGGAAATACAGAGATACAGAAGAGTTGAAATAGATTAAATATAGAACAGTAAAAAAAACGATGTGACCAAAGTCACACCTTAGGCACAGTGTTTGTTTAAATACATATGGCACAGGTGTGTGTGAATGAGGGGGAGGGGCAGAGGGAGAAGGAGAGAGAGTCTTTTTTTTTTTTTAAGATTTATTTATTTATTTATTTGACAGAGAGAGAGAGAAAGAGAGAGAGAGAGATCACAAGCAGGCAGAGAGGCAGGAGGAAGCAGGCTCCCCACCGAGCAGAGAGCCCGATACAGGGCTCAATCCCAGGACCCTGGGATCATAGACCTGAGCCGAAGGCAGAGGCTTTAACCCACTGAGCCACCCAGGCGCCCAGGAGATAGTCTTAAACTGCCTCTGCCTGGAGCCACAGGGCTTGATCTCCTGACTCTGAGATGATAACAGCCTAAGCTGAAACAAGGGGTTGGATGCTCAACCAACTGTACCACCCAAGCTCCCTGAAAGCATAGTTTTATATTGGATGTTTTGTAAACATGTTTCAGTGATTCAGGGTATTATGGAATCTTGATTCTCTACTTCTATCTATCTACTTCTATCTACTTCTATTCTTTTACTTCTATCTACTTCTATCTTCTATTCTCTACTTCTACATCGCTCCCATTTTCGTATCAGAACAGACACAGGGTAGTCTGATGGAGAAAAAGGAAGCAGAAACTAAGTTCTAGAGTTCCGGATAAGGGATGTAGTTCTCAGTTTAAAAGACCATCTTTTTCAGTCCCCAGCTGACTGCGTGTCTCTCTGTTTACCCTCTGCTTCCGTCCGTCCCCTGACCTCATATCAATCTTTCCTGCTCATTTTTATCACTTTCTTTGCGTCCTTTATTCATCCTTAATTTTTTTTTTTAACCTTTTCTTTCTTCCTCTTCTGTGAAAGCTTTCAGTATGTCTTGTAATGGTGGCTTTCCCTGGTTTGCTCTGACACTCAAGACAAGTGGGCTTTTCACTCCTGGCCTAAGTCGTGCAGGATGCAGTCGACTTTTTCCTCTGGAGGACCTTTGGGGAAGACTCCAGCTCAGTTTCTCAGGGCATAGGATGGAGGACCACAGATAACCAACCTGGATCATTCTCAAAGCATTAAAAAAGAGAAGTTCACAGGAATGTTTTCTGCTTGCAGGAGCATTAGTAAGTTAGCACACATTAGAAAGCTTACTGAATATATATATTAAGGAAATATTCATATATGGGATTTTTCTTTAGTGACCTACCACTGTGATGTGAAAGAATTTCATAGAGAAAGATTTGGTCTTCACATATAAATAAAAGCCACCTTCAAAAACTTTCATGCCTTTGAAAATATATGTTCAGTTTATATTTAATTCTTCTTACTAAGTAGTTGATCAATTGGGCAATGAATCTGTATGATTTTTGCATATTATTAATGACATTCATATATTTCTTTTTTTAAAAAATTTTATTTATTTATTTGATAGGGATATCCCAAGTAGGCAGAGAAGCAGGCAGGGAGGGAGGGAAGCAGGCTCCCCACTGAGCAGAGAGCCCGATGCAGAGCTCCATCCCAAGACCCTGAGATCATGACCTGAGCTGAAGGCAGAGGCTTACCCCACTGAGCCACCCAGGCGCCCCCATATATTTAATTCTTATTAGGATGGAATTTCTCCCTGAGCTCCTGGGTCTTTTTTTTTTTTTAATTAAATAGACTCTATATCTAATGTAGGACTTGAGCTCATGACCCTGGAGATCAAGAATGGCATATCCACAGAGCCAGCCAGGCACCCCTGAGCTCCTGAGTCTTGAATGTATAAGTAGTTCCATTGATCAGAAATGTAAAGGTTCACAGACAATGTTGCAAAGAGAAACAAACCAGAGGCCTCTTCCTAAAAGCATAAGTAAATAGAAGCTTAAGCCTTGGATGACCCCACAGAATACTAATAGCAAAGAAATTCTAGCTTTCCCTTAAGGCCATGTGAGCTTCTCACAGCAGCTACATTCCACAGAAGGCCCTCTCATCACCTGGGCTGGGGTAAAAAAAGAAAGAAGAGTGGGTGCACATATCTACACAGACTGATAGGTAAGGCCTCATGGGCCAGGGAGCATATATGGGGTCACATAGCTGGTACGTGGCAGACTGGGACTTGAACCCCAGTTTGTTACTATCCCAGTACTATTTAAACCATTCCACTTGCCATCACTTTGCCACTGTGTTTTCCTAATTTTTCATTAAATCTGTTTGATTTTCCCATTGTGGACCCACTCAAAGGTGTCAGCTCTCGGCAACCATTCCTTAATTAGAATAGTTCTCAGTTGTATACTATTTCAGAATTTATGAATTGTGTGTCCTGTGATGTCTCCTTCTCTCCTGAGAGACCACGTGAGCTTAAGAAGGTAAGGCTAACCCTGTTAGAACTGTGTCAGGCCTTGAGTTCCACTTTCCTGATCTCTGGTTCCTTCTTTGCTGTGAACATTCCCAACCCACAGACCAGCCAGGTGTGGCCCCCAGACGGCCACATACTCAAGGCACTGATGCGTCTTTCCCTTCCTTGTGTGTTTATAAGGCCTGTTGGTTTTTGACAGAGATCTGCCAGTTACTGATGAAGTAATTAGCTTGTAGGTCCAGTTCCATGGCCCCTGTTCATAATGCTGTTCCTTGGGTGGTTGAGTCTCCCTGGGATTTCCAGCAGTCTGGTTACAAAGCCAGGGTATTTGGAAAATTGGGGAGCTCACAAGTATAGTGCAAGATAGGTAAGGTATGGTCAGTGTCCCTCACCGCAGTAGATACACTACCTAGGCAGAAAGCTCATACTCTTGATACTCAAGTGCTGATCTGGGCCAGTGTCAGATAGGAGGTTTCTTTTTAAAGCTTCAGTTAATTTAGCTTCCAGTTCTGCTTAGTCACTTTCATGCAGTTATCCCAACCAGCAAACATCTATTGAGTATTTATTGTGGTAAGCATTGAGGCCTCAGTTTTTACATCTGGAAAAGATACAGGTTACAGGTTAGCGCCTTGAGGATTGAGGTGACCCTCTGTGCTATGCAGTGGTTAGTGAGTGAGAAGTGCTGGGTGGTAATAGGTTGGAGCTGGCTGGTTTGAGCCAGTTCTTGGTGGCCAAGGCTAAAACCTCTCACAAATTCTCTCACCCCCAGGCAACGAGATTAGGGGGAAAACCAGCCATTGAGGCACGAATGGCCTCAGCAACCTTCATTCCCAGTTCTAGACCTGCCGGTGACCTCTTGTTACTGTTCTCCCCAGGCCCGGATCCTTTTCTGACCTGAGCTGCAGGCAGACAGGCACCCCAGAACCCACAACTTTAAATGCCCGTTCAGCCTCTTTCCCTTTACCCTCTTTGTGAATGGGCCCTTGTTAGCTTGCTCTGCCAGCTTGGGAACTTGGGACTTCTTTCTCCCTTGTCATATGTGTCCAGGGGATCACTAAATACTATTGAGTCAGTTTGAACTTCTCACAAATCTGTTCCTTCTGACCATTTCCACTGTCTGTGCCTTAGTTCTTTCATTTCTCATTTGTGTTCTAGAATAACCTAAGTGCTGTGAGGAAAGGAAAAACTTTCCCTCTATTCTCTTAAGTTCTGAATTGAGAGTCTGCAAATTAAACTGACAAAAGGTGGATTAACAAGAGAAAACCAGATTTAATTATGTACTAATGCATGAGAGTTCACAGAAAGTGCAATTTAGGTGTTTAGAGGGGTGTCTGGCTGGCTCAGTTGGAAGAGCATGTGACTCGATCTGCTGGGAGTAGAACTTACTCAAATAAATAAACTTAAAAAAAAAAAGAGGTGCTTAGATTTCTGGCCTTATTACTATCTTAATAGAGGATAAGGAGGGGACGGAGGTCAGTTCTGGGAGAATGAGTGACTTCTTGGAAGGGAGTCGGGGAAAGGGCATTTATGGAAAAATAAATGACTTTTTGGAAAGATAAATGGGCCCACAGGAGAACAGCTGGGAGATAGGAGAGTTTGGGGACCATGTCTGTTTGGGTGTGGTGCCAACTTCTGTCTCAATCTCAATCTTCACCCAACAGAAGATCAGAGTTGCTTCTAAGAAGGAGATTTATGGCAATTGAGTTCTTTTGGGAGGCTCTGCTTTAGGGAAATAAGGGACTTCAGTATCTTTGGCTCAGTATAATTTTTATGGCACAGTGACTTACTCTAGACCCCTTCACTATCTCCCCACTGACCCCCCCCCCAGGGGGTCTGTTTCTGGAGTAAACCTCTTGAAGTGTAAATCTGAACATGTTAGTCTCCCCTTAAAATCCTTAGTGATTCCCTCATGGCTTTCAAAGCAAAATGCAGACTTCCCAGCATCTCATTCATGAAGTAGCAGAGTCTGGTAGTGGTTGACAAAATAGTTTTGACCATAGTCCACAATAAAAAAATGTGTTTATATTGTGAACCAGCCCTACATATGTGTAAGTAAACTTGGAAGAATTTCGCTAGCAGTATATACACCTATTATACTTGATGTACTCTGGTATTTCCCCAGTCTCTTTTTTCTTTGTTGCAGTTTTTGTTTGCTGGGAGCTAACAGACTTCTCTATCAACAAAGCTATTCAAAGATATTTATTGGACTCATGCCACATGCTTTATAATTTGCCTGGGTATATGTGGTACAGACAATAAACAAGTAAACAGACAAGAAGACAAATGTGTAAAGTAAAAAGATAGTTTTGTATAGTGATAAGTATTTTTTTCTTTAAGATTTATTTATATGAGGGGTGTCTGAGTGGCTCAGTGGGTTAAGCGTCTGCCTTCGGCTCAGGTCATGATCTCAGGGTCCTGGGCTCGAGCCCCACATCTGGATCTCTGCTCATCGGGGAGCCTGCTTCCCCCTTTCTCTCTGTCTGCCTTTCTGCATACTTGTGATCTCTCTCTCTGTCAAATAAGTAAAATCTTAACAACAACAACAAAAAAGATGTATTTATATTAGGGAGAGAATCTTAAGCACATTGCCCAGTCACTGAGGCGCTCAGATGTTGTGCTCAATCTCATGACCCTGAGACCATGACCTGAGCCAAAATCAAGAGTTCGTGGCTTATCCAGCTGAGCCACCCAGGTGCTCCCAGTGATAAGTACTATTAAGACACAGGGTTGGGGTGCCTGGGTGGCTCAGTCTTTAAGCACCTGTCTTTGGCTCAGATCCTGATCCCAGGGTCCTGGGATCCTTCATCGGGCTCCCTGCTGGGCGGGAAGCCTGCTTCTCCCTCTCCCATTCCCTCTGCTTATGTCCCCTCTCTGTCAAATAAATAAATCCTTTAAAAAAAAAAAAAGGGCTGTCAGGAAGTGATGGGGTCTGATTCAGCTGAGAGGAGGTAAAATTGCTGCTGGGGTGAGTGAGAAGAAAGCTAAGGGAGGCCTTTCAGGTGGAGGGAGTTGGATGTCCAGGGTGAGGAACCGGAAGGCCAGTGTGGTTACAGGATAGGGAACTATCCTGTAATTAACAGGATAGGGAACTAGTAGGGAGGATGAACAGGGCACAGGATGAGAAGGTGGCCCATGTAGGGCCTTTGTAGAAAGAAGGTGTTTGGATTTTATTCTAAATGCTGTGGGAAGGAAGTCACTAGACAGTGTGCAGCCTTTTCTTGTCTTTAAACTACATTCCTTAAACTCCCGGAAAGCCAGAATCTCTTTCTGGCACAACCTTTCTTTCATTCATCTCTTTCCACCTCCTTTTCTATAAGACTCAGCTTTTTCTCCAGGGAGTCCTCTCTATGAGCCCGTGAACACCTCTGTTACAGGGCACTGTAATTGTCAGGGTTTTTTTGGTCTGTTTTCTCCTCTAATCGCTAAGGAATGAATCTTTCTTTGTGTCTGCAGCCTGTGTCTCAGCCCCCTGCAACACTTGGCAGAGGATCAGGCCACCTTTATGAAACTGAACAAACGGCCCTCTGGTCAATTTCACCTCTCCCAGCAACTTCCTCCACTCCCGCTGACACTTTGAAAGGCCCTTCCCTGGGATTCCATCTCCAGGCCCAAATCCTGTGGTTCCTTTGTGATTGAAAAGTGTTAGCCCTTACCTTGTAGTGCTCATCCTTCATTCTCTTCCTTTCACCTTTCTCAGGATATTCTTTTTTTTTTTTTTTAAAGATTTTTATTTATTTGATAGATCACAAGTAGGCAGAGAGGCAGAGAGAGGAAAGCAGGCTCCCTGCTGAGCAGAGAGCCCGATGTGGGGCTCCATCCCATGACCCTGAGATCATGACCTGAACCGAAGGCAGAGGCTTAACCCACTGAGCCACACAGGCACCCCACCACCTTTTTTTTTTTTTTAAGATTTTATTTATTTATTTGACAGAGAGATCACAAGGAAGCAGGCTCCCCGCTGAGCAGAGAGCCTGATGTGGGACTCGATCCTAGGACCCTGGGATCATGACCTGAGCCGAAGGCAGAGGCTTAAACCCACTGAGCCACCCAGGTGCCCTCTCAGGATATTCTTGAACAAGCGGTGATGCACAGGGAAAGTTTAGTGGGGAGAGCCAGGTGGCCAGGAGGCTAGCTGGGTGCTCCATTTCCTGATGTGTGTTCCCTGCTATCACTCCCAGAGTGGGTGAGAGCCTCTGGGAAACCCCACAGGGTTTCAGAAGCAGAGATACTTAAGGGGAGGTGGGAGATGATAAGAGGAGAGGTTTTTTTTTTTTTTTTTGAGATTTTTAAATTTATTTATTTGACAGACAGAGATCACAAGTAGGCAGAGAGGTAGGCAGCAGCAGAGAGCCCGATGTGGGACTTGATCCCAGGACCCTGGGATCATGACCCGAGCCGAAGGCAGAGACTATAACCCACTGAGCCACACAGGCGCGAGATTTTTTTTTTTAAATATACATGATCTATATCAGATCCTAGAGGCCTATCATGCTTGAAAGCAATGGCAAATCAATTTTTCCTTTATTTTATTTATTTTCTAAAGTAATCTCTACACCCACCGTGGGGCTTGAACTCATGATCCCAAGATCAAGACTCACATGGTCTACTGACTGAGCTAGTCAGGGGCCCCAAAGGAGGGATTTTTGTGAGCAGTCCTCTGTGATACAAGAAACTGGTCTGTAGCAGTGGTCAACAAAGTTTTTTTGACTGTGGGTCACGTACCAATACACTTATGTTGTGAACCAGGATCACATATGCTTAAGTAAATCTAAAAGAGTTTCGCTAGCAGTATGTACTCTTACTACACAGGGCGTTCTCTGGTATTTCCTAGTCTCTTATGTTTTCTGTGTTGCAGTTTTTTGTTGAATGCCATCTTAATTGTTGGCTAAGACTCTACGTGAGGACTTCACCACATATTAGCCCTGTGACCTTGGGCATGTTCCTTCCCCCAGATTGCTCAGGTGCAAAACAGACTTGTACCTCCTCATTGCCGGGGGTATGGGAGGTGTGCGGGGAGGAGGAGGGGGTCCAAGTTTGCAGAAATGTCTAGCAAGGTACCTGGCATGTGTCCAAACCAGCTAAATGTAAAATGCATCTTCCTGGGTCTGAGGGGTCTCAACGGAGTTGATGGTACCCTCGTCGATCTGGCCCCCCCATTGCCCAGCACTTTACTGTGGGTGGCCGATGCTTGAACTTGGCAGGGAGAAGGTAAACACTTCCAGCTGTGTGTGTACATTGTGGTGGCACGTGCTTCTCACTTCCCAGCCAGTCTGTGTATGTAAACGAGCACATACACTACCTCCTCTCTACCCGGTGACCTTCTATATCACCTCCCACTCTCCCAGGAAGAGGAGGGGGGGTCCACCCTCGGAGGCACGAGCATGTATGGCCAGACCACGCCGACACTTCTGCAGACCCCGATGAAGGGAAGTTAAAATCCACACTGATCTCCAGTAGTAAGAAGTAAAAACATGTATAAACACTTAAATATTTTTGTGCTTATATATCATTTAAAGTAGACTTTTGCTTCCTTTGATTGGATGGAGTGTTGCACAGCAGAAACAGAAGGCATAGACTTTGGGATGGGCCAGCCCTCACTTTGAATGTTGACCTTCCTGAGCCAGTAATTTCTTTACCTGTGAAATGGGGATAATACTAGGTATTCCTGAGAGAGTTGAATGGGGTGAAGTGTGGTGAGTGCCCAGTACAGGACTTGGCATATAGAAGGTACCTTTTATGTGGTTGATGAGTTTGAGTGCATGTTTTCCTGTTCTATGAAAGGCATGGTGCACCTTTGCCTAAGCTTTGAGCTCTGCTCTTCTCAGAGAGCCTCCTTCCACCACCCCCAGCAACCCCGTCCAAATCCTGCACTGCTTTGTCTGCACTCATAACCCTTGTAATGCACTGTTCCTTCCCATTCCCCGTAGGCATTTCTCTTACACTTGGCATTGATCTAACACTAGTTGTTTATGAGGCAGTAATAGAACAACTGTAGCTTTTGATGTTTCCATTTTGTCCTTGAGAATACATTTATAAATCTTTTTTGTCAGATACTCTTTTATTTTTATTTACTTTAGATTTTTTGTTTAAAGATTTTATTTGTTTTTTTAAATTTAATTAATTAATTAATTAATCTGACAGAGAGAGATCACAAGTAGGCTGAAAGGCAGGCAGAGAGAGAGGAAGACAGAGAGAGAGGAAGGGAAACAGGCTCCCTGCTGAGCAGAGAGCCCGATGCGGTGCTCAATCCCAGGACCCCAGGATCATGACCTGAGCCAAAGGCAGAGGCTTAACCCACTGAGCCACCCAGGCGCCCCTAAAGATTTTATTTATTTATTTGACAGAGAGAAAGAGGGAGAGAGCACAAGCAGGGGGAGTGACAGGCAGAGGGAGAGAGAGAAGCTGACTCTCTGTTGAGCAGGGAGCCCAATGTGGGCCTCCATCCCAGAACCCTGGGATTATGACCTGAATAGAAGGTAGATGTTTAACCAACTGAGCCACCAGGTGCCCTGAGAATACATTTTATTTTTTATTTTTATTTTTATTTTTACTTTATTTATTTTTTAAAAGATTTTATTTATTTATTTGACAGATCACAAGTAGGCAGAGAGGCAGGCAGAGAGAGAGGGGAAGCAGGCTTTCTGCTGAGCAGAGAGCCCTATTCGGGGCTCGATCCCAGGACCAGAGCCAAAGGTAGAGGCTTTAACCCACTGAGCCACCCAGGTGCCCCGTAAATACATTTTTTTAAAAAGTGCTGTATTGGGGCATCTAGGTGGCTCAGTGGGTTAGAGCCTCTCTGCCTTTGGCTCAGGTCATGATCTCAGGGTCCTGGGATCGAGCCCCACATCGGCCTCTCTGCTCAGCGGGGAGCCTGCTTCCTTTCCTCTCTCTCTGCCTGCCTCTCTGCCTACTTGTGATCTCTCTCTGTCAAATAAATAAATAAAAATCTTAAAAAAAAAAAAGTGCTGTATTGAGGGGGCTTCTGGATGGCTCAGTCAGTTAAGCCACCAACTCGTGGTTTTGGTTCAGGGTCCTGGGATCTAGCCCTGTGTCAGGCTCCACACTCAGTGGGGTCTGCTTGAGGATTTCTATCCCTTTCCCTCTGCCCCTCCCCCCTCTTGCATGCTCTCTGTCTACCTAACTAAATAAATCTTTTTTTTTTAAAGCTGTACTGAGGTATAGTTAATGTAAAATTAAGTACATTTATTTGACATATGCATACAAAGTTTTGACATATGTATACACCTGTGAAACCATCACCGTAGCCAAGAACATACACATTACCCTTAAAGGTTTTCTTATACACCATCAAGGTCGCTCCCTCTGATGCTTTCTCACTACCTCTTGCCATTTCCCAGGCAACCACTGATCTGCTACTTGTCACTATAGATGAGTCTACAGTTTTTAGAACTTTATGTAAATTGAATCACAGAGTTTATGTCTTTTTCAGCTGGCATCTTTCACTCAGCATAATCATTTTGATATTTACCCATGTTACATGTGTCAACAGTTTATTTTTATTGCTGAGATGCACCGTAATTTATTTATCCATTCACCTGCTGATGGACATTTGGGTATCTTTCTTTTTTAAGATTTTATTTATTTATTTGATAGACAGCAAGAGAGGGAATACAAGCAGAGGAACTCAGGGAGGAAGAAGCAGGCCTCCTGGGGAGCAAGGAGCCCAACGAAGGGCTCAATCCCAGGACCCTGCTAAAGGCAGATGCTTAACGACTGAGCCACCCAGGTGCCCTGGTCATTTGGGTCATTAACAGTCTTGGACTATTACAAATAAAATTGCTATGAGCCTTTGTATGGACATAAACTTTCATTTCTTTTAGGTAAATATATGGCTGTAGAATATAATACATGTTTAACTTCTCTTTTTTTAAGATTGTATTTATTTATTTGTCAGAGAGAGAGCAAGCGAGCACAGGCAGGCAGAGTGGCAGGCAGAGGCAGAGGGAGAAGTAGGCTCCCCGCCAAGCAAGAAGCCTGATCTTGGACTTGATTGTAGGTCGCAGGGATCATGAATGAGCTGAAGGCAGCTGCTTAATCGACTGAGCCACCTGGGCATCCCTACATGTTTAACTTCTTAAGAAACCATGAAACTGTTTTCTAAAATGGCTATACTATGGGCACCTGGGTGGCTCAGTGGGTAAGCCTCTGCCTTCGGCTCAGGTCATGATCTCAGGGTCCTGGGATCAAGTCCCGCATCGGGCTCTTTGCTTGGCAGGGAGCCTGCTTCCTCCTCTCTCTCTCTCTCTCTGCCTGCCTCTCTGCCTTCTTGGTCTCTCTCTGTCAAATAAATAAATAAATCTTTAAAAAAAAAGAAAAAAAGACTATACCATTCTACTTTGCCACAGCAGTATGAGAGTTCTAGTAACTCCACATCCTCATCAGCACTTGGTACTGTGTTCTTAATTTTAGTCATCTTAACTGTGTACGCAGTAATACCTCATTGTGGTTTTGATTTACATTTCCTTGATGACTGGTGATGGGCTGAGCATCTTTTCATGTGTGAATTTACCTTTCATAAGTCTTCTTGGTGAATTGTCTGTTCAAATCTTTTCTCTCCCACCTTTCCAAAAATTGAATTTTGTTTTCTAATTAATGGGTTTTTAGAGTTCCTTACATATTCCACAAATCCTTTCTCAGATCTATGATTTGCAAATATTTTCTTTTGACCTATGGCTTGCCCTTTTTATTATTTTAATGGTGTCATTTGAAGAGCAGAAGTTTTTATTTTAATAAAGTCCAATTTGTCAAATTGGGGGGAGGGTGTTATAGTTAAGAGATCTTTGCCTAACCCAAGGTCATAAATATTTTCTCCTAGAAATTGCATAGTTGTAGGCCTTAAATTAGGTCTATGATCTATTTTTTTTTTTTTTTTAAAGATTTTATTTATTTATTTGACAGAGAGAGATCACAAGTAGGCAGAGAGGCAGGCAGAGAGAGAGAGAGAGAGGAGGAAGCAGGCTCCCTGCTGAGCAGAGAGCCCGATGCGGGACTCGATCCCAGGACCCTGAGATCATGACCTGAGCCGAAGGCAGCGGCTTAACCCACTGAGCCACCCAGGCGCCCTATGATCTATTTTTGAGTTAATTTTTGTATTTGGTATGAGATGTGGTTTGAATTTTTTTTTTTTTTTTTGGCATATGGATATCCACTTGTTTTAGCACCATTTGGTAAAAATGACTATTCTTTCTCTGTGGAGTTGGCTTTTCATCTTTGTCAAATCTCAGTTGTCCTTGTATATGTGACTCCTTATTCTGTTTGCATGATCTATTTGTCTATCTTTGTGCCCATACCACATTATCTGGACTGGATTTTAAATTTCTCCAAGATGGGAACCATGTTTTACATATCTTCTTGTCCGACCAACCTTACCAATTGGCTACTTTGAGTATAGTAATCAATATAATTATTGTATTGAAAAAACAGAAACTTTGCAACAACCACTTAACAAGCAAATGTGGAGTTGAAATCACAATTTAAAGAGTATTTAATGTTTTGAAATATTTCTGTGTTTGCTTTGACTCCCTATACATTAAACATTTTTTCAAAACTAATTTTTAATGTGTGTGTGTGTATAACCACACACATAAATATGTGTGTGTGTGTGTGTGTATATATATATATATATAAATATGCGTGTGTGTATATATATATATATATATATTTTTTTTCTTTTTTAAAATTAAAGCCACGGGTGTCCCTGGCTGGCTCAGTCAGAGCAGTATGTGTCTCTTGATCTGAGAGTTACGAGTTTGAGCCCCACGTTGGGTATAAAAATTACAAAAAAAAAAAAAGAACACAAAAACCAACTTAAAAAAAATTAAAGCCAGTATCCCTTTGGTGATTCTCCCAAATCTTTCCCCCATGTAGTCTTTGTTTGTTTGCACCCTTCTGGATCCTTTTCTTTTTTTTTTTCTTTAAAGATTTTATTTATTTGACAGAGAGAAATCACAAGTAGGCAGAGAGGCAGGCAGAGAGAGAGAGGGGAGGAAGCAGGCTCCCTGCAGAGCAGAGAGCCCGACATGGGGCTCCATCCCAGGACCCTGGGATCATGACCTGAGGCTTGAGGCAGAGGCTTTAACCCACTGAGCCACCCAGGCACCCCTCTAGACCCTTTTCTAATGTACTTTCACAAGTATATTTTCTACTGGTTTGAGATAGTTATTCCTGATGTCACCTTAACCTTTATCTCATACTTTCCAGCAGTGTATCCCTTTGGATTACATTCTGAGAGGATTTGATGTTCCGGTTCACTGTTGCCTCCTTTACCTGTCTTTATTCTGTTTTTAAATCAGAATCTAACCCCCCCCACACACAGTTATATTTTTATTTCTAAGATCTCTAAGGCCATTTTTTCATGGTTGCTCTTATTCTGAAACTGTCTGTTCTTGTTTTATGGTTATCACATTTTCTCTGAATATTTTATGTTATTTTATTTTAATGATTTTATTTATTTATTGGACAGAGCAAAACAGTGAGAGAGGGAACACAAGCAGAGGGAGTGGGAGAGGGAGAAGCAGGCTCCTTGCAGAGCAGGGGGCCTCATGTGGGGCGTGATCCCAGGACCCTGGGATTGTGACCTGAGCCAAAGGCAGACGCTTAATGACTGAGCTACCCAGGTGCCCCCTGTGAATATTTTAATTATGCTTAACTTGGAAGTTTACTCTGACTCCTTATGAACTCCGCTTCTTCAGATGTATGTTCGGGTACATGGATATTAGACTTTTGAGGAAATGTCTGGAGGGAAGATAGTACTGCTTCCCCCTATTGAACTCCACGAACTGTAGTGAGAGTTAAGGAAGGGCAGCACACTTGGAGCATGGTAGTGTGGGTGCTCCCTGTTTCTGCTGGGCATTCTGAGCCCCTGGAGCACTGCCTTGCCCCTCATACTGAAACTCCTGTAGTCACTGCTCTTACCTGAAATATGTACTGGGTGGGTGGGTGGCAGCGGTGCACAGAGTTTATCTGTTGGCTTTTCTCATTATGATTCTCCAAATAACAACCCTGTTTGTTGTCTTCATGTCCCTCCCTGTTTGGGCTTCTACCAGTTCTACCTTCTGTAGCAGAACCCTACCATTCCTAGTCATGGGCTGCAGGTTCCCTTTTAATCTGACGTTTGTGTCTCTTAGGGTTTTCTCTGTGATCTGGCAGCTTTGAGAGGTGGTGGTGGTGGTTTTGTTTTAAGCTCAGATATTTATGTTTATTTGTTCGTCTATTTATTTACAGTTTATACCTTTTCTGTTAACTTTTAGGGATTCGCTGTGGGAGGGAAGGTGGTGACATGTTACCAGTCTAAAAATTTTTAAACTGGAAGCCCTGTTTTCTTTTTTAATTTATGTTCTGCTTTTGCTAAGATTGACTTGTAATGACAATACTGTGAGTGAGTAGCATATAATGACTGATGAAGAAGAAGCAGCTGGTAACTTGTTTGGGTGCGTTTTTTCTTAAGAAGCATTATTGCTTCTATAGTATATCATCAGCAGATTGTTGAATTGGGTTAAGTTGAACTGGAAAAGAGTGCGTGGGTAGGGCGGGAGTAAAATGTTGCTTATAGTAGAATAGCAACAGTGCACATCTGAACCTGCTTACTTTTTTTTTTTTTTTTCTGTCTCTCTCTCTTTTTAAGTTTTATTTATGTATTTATTTGACAGGGATCACAAGTAGGCAGAGAGGCAGGCAGAGAGCAAGGGGAAGAAGGCTTCCCGCTGAGCAGAGAGCCCGATGCGGGGCTCGATCCCAGGACCCTGGGATTATGACCTGGAGCTGAAAGCAGAGGCTTTAACCCACTGAGCCACCCAGGCACCCCAAACCTGCTTACTTTTTCTTTATTCAGTTATTGTTTTACCTGAAATTTGTGTGTTTACCAAAACCTATTGTAATTTTCAAACATCAAAATAGCATATATAGGAATGAAATTCACTATATATTATCAGGTATTAATATGTGTTTAAGACAGTTGTAGAGACTTGGAAAAATTTATTAGTTGCAATAAGAGAAAAAAGAATTACTTTCCAGTCACTATTGAATTAGATTGGGACCAGGGCCTCAGAAGAATGTAAGAGGGTTTGTCAGAAGGAAACTAAAAAGAAATTCATGTGCATTGGACGTGTATTTTCATTTCTTTGAATATATTCCTAGCAGTGGAATTGCTGGGCCGTATGGTGACTCAGTGTTTAACCTTCTGAGAAACTGCTAGACTGTTGAAAGCACATCATTTTACATTCTCACCAGTAGTGGATGCAGGTTCTAATTACTCCATAGCCTCACCAACACTTGTTATTTGTCTTATTTGTTATAACCATCCCAGTGTGTGTGAAGTGGCATCCTGTTGTGATTTTTTTTTTTTTTAAAGATTTTATTTATTTATTTGACAGACAGAGATCACAAGCAGGCAGAGAGGCAGGCAGAGAGAGAGGAGGAAGCAGGCTCCCTGCTGAGCAGAGAGCCCGATGCGGGGCTCGATCCCAGGACTCTGAGATCATGACCTGAGCCAAAGGCAGCGGTTTACCCACTGAGCCACCCAGGCGCCACCCTGTTGTGATTTTTGACTAGTATTTTTTGGAGGGCTAATGATGCAGAGCATTGTTTCATGTGCTTATTGGCCATTTTTGTATCTTGGGAGAAATGTCTCAGATTTTTTGCCAGTTTTTTTTGGTTAGGTTGTTTTCATTATTGAATTTTAAGAGTTCTTTATATATTCTGGATATTAGTCCTTTTTCATATATGTGATTTGTATAAGTTTTCTCCCATTCTGTGGCTTGTCATCACTTTCTTTATAGTGTCCTTTGAAGCGCCAATGTTTTCAATTTTGATGAAGTCCAAAATTGTTCGTTTGAGGCATAACTCAAATGAAGAAGCATCTCTTCAGGGCATAGAGAATCTGATGATCTAGACAAAGACGACATTGCTTTGGAATGCTAAGACTGGATTTCTTCCCCTCACACTCTGCTCCAGGAAAGCTCTACTTGTCACACACCAGATGTGCTTCTTGTGATACGGAGTTGTACAGGTTTTTCTGCCCTCTGGAATGGTGTGACAGGTAGCGAGACAGCATTTTTCAGTGTTCTGCACTTACCAAAGGCCCCCTGAGTGAGTGGAGTGAGGTCGTTAGCAGTCTCTGTATCTGGAGGAGTGGCAGTGTCTGTGAATCATAAATCACATCTGAGGTGGAAGTGAAACTCCTCTAATTAACCACTGTGAAAGCAACTCACCCTCATTCTCGTTTTGTGGTTTCTCTAGTTCTGGACTTCAGCGATCCCTTCAGCACTGAGGTGAAGCCCAGAATCCTGCTCATGGGCCTGAGGAGAAGTGGCAAGTCATCTATTCAGAAAGTTGTTTTTCACAAAATGTCTCCCAACGAAACACTGTTCTTGGAGAGCACAAACAAGATCTGCCGGGAAGACGTTTCCAATAGCTCCTTTGTTAATTTTCAGATTTGGGACTTCCCAGGACAGATTGACTTTTTTGACCCTACCTTTGACTATGAGATGATCTTCCGGGGAACAGGAGCGCTGATATTTGTCATCGACTCCCAGGTAAAGTTCAGTCTCGGGGTACATGGGACTGCAGGCCCCTTCTCCCCCCCAGACACAGTGCCTCCCATGTCCATACCAGTTCTTTGTAATGTTTTGTTTGTTTGTTTTTCAAGAATCAGGAATAGCCCTTTATACCCAACAAGGTCTCTCAGTGGGGGCTGTCAGGGTTGCAAAGGGTTAAAGTCTCCCTCTGTGGAACCCTAATCAGTGAGCAGTGAGCACTGCAGCAAATCACAGAAACCTCAGAGACGCAGGGGGTCGCCATACAGGCCAAGGACAGCAACTACGTGTCCCCTGCCTGTCCCCCTACTCTGGACAGACATCTGTAAAACAGCACAGGTTTTCTGTAACAAAAATATGCATATAAATGTGCATTTTAAAATGGTTACTCTTTCCTAGGAAGATAAAGTTCTAACTGTGAAGGTTTTCTTTTGAATTAAATTATTGTAATGATTGGGGCACCTGGGTGGCTCAGTGGGTTAAAGCCTCTGCCTTCGGCTCAGGTCATGATCCTGGAGTCCTGGGATGGAGCGGGGCGTCAGGGCTCTTTGCTCAGCAGGGAGCCTGCTTCCCTACCTCTCTCTCTGCCTTCCTCTGCCTATTTGTGATCTCTGTCAAGTAAATAAATAAAATCTTAAAAAAAAAATTATTGTAATTCTTAATAGTACACAATTGATTGACAGCATAACTGTTATGTGTTTTATAGGTAACTATTAAAAATAAAAAGTAAAAATTTGATTAATAAGTATACCTCTTAAGACAGTGGATCTTTTCCCACTTAATTCACCTATGCATACTTGAATAAGACAGAATTTGGCATAAGTTCTATTTTTGATTGTGTCGATGTGAGCGCTGAGAAACCTTGTTCGCATAAATAAGTAGATGGTATGGGATGAGTTTTGTTATAGCATTCGCTCAATTATTTAAACGCTTTCCAAGTTACATCCTGTAAATTGCCCAGTTTTCTATAACCAAGGCTTGTTTTTAGTAGTTATCAGTAGACATCCTGAATGGGCTTTCCTTTAACTTTGCTGAAAACAAAGATGTGGGGACCCCCTGACTGGTGAAGGGCCTTTGTACCCAGAAATCAGTTATTCACTTTTTTAGGATACCGACTAGTCTTGTGAATTGTCTCTTTGGTCCTCTGGGCCTTTCACCTGTGAAGTGGGAGCCAGCAGTTGAAGGGGAGGAGGGGAGGGAAGCAGCAGACTACAGGTGCATCTCAGGCATGGCCATCTTAGGAAAGAGTACAGGGAACAGAACTGGGACAGTGACACTCTTCAAACTCTCTGTGTCCAGGCCCTCTTAGAAAGTGTCGTGGAAGCACAGCTGAGCCCGAAGTCTCTCCCAAGGGCTCTCTTACAGCTGTGGGGGATCAATGGCAGTGAGTCCTTCCAGGAATGCACTAAACCAGCTCTAAGTTCAGGGCATGCTGTTTTCCTGAAACTGGGCCTTCAGTCAGACAGATGGGCTGAGCACACCTGGCTCTTCCAGGAGCGCCGATGGAGTTAGGGAGGCAGGGATACGTAAGCTGTTAGTAATGGTTCTGAGCCCGTACTTGGAAACCCATTCTCTGAGAAGACTGCTCTCCTGCCTGAGCTCATCATAAACCCGTTCGGGGAACCAGGTGCCTGTTTAATACAGTAACGAAGCCTTTTCGTTCCAAGCGATTGCACTGCATAAATACTTCCAGTGTTGCTGTGGGAGCGTGGCCGTCCGGAGGAGGGGCCCGCTCTTTCTTTTCTGGTGGTGGTGCGCCGGGAAGAGACTTAAACTCCCGCACCGGACCTGTGAACAGCAGGCCTCCCCTCCCCTGGGCCCATCTGGAAAAGCATGCTTGTAGACACCTGCATCAGGTCCAGGTCCTGCCGCCAGTCGCGGCTTTCCTGGCTGTCCCGCTTGTACTGACCTGTTTTCTGGCCCATCTGTGGCCTTGGCAGTAGGCCCTGCTTTCCTGCCTAGGTCTGCCAGCACAGAGATGAGGGAGCTGGGGCGGACAGGAGGAGCCGAGCAGCTGGGTGCGGGCTGGGGCAAGGGAGGGGGGGATGCTGGCGAGCCCTTGGCTACGTCCCACTCACCTGTCTCTTCTAAGCTCCAGTGCTTTCCCTACATCACCGGGCTGCTGCTTCTGTAGTTGTTGAATGAGGTAGCAGCACCAGTAGCCTGACCCTCGGGTAAGGAGATTGCAGTCAGATGACTCATCTTCTCAAGACAGTGGCTTAATAAGTACTCACTTCAGTACTGTGTTGTGCTTCTGTAGCAATTGGCATTTCTAGAATTCAAATGTCTAACGCAACTCTATCCTAGGTGTTTGTACTGTGGCTATACGGTGGCTAAAAAAGCTTCGCTTGACTATTTTTAAGTTGCCGCTGTAATTTGGTTTTAATTTTACCTGAACATGAAAAGCGGCCCTTCAGTTTGAACTGGTAAATGTGTTTTATTTATTTTTTTTTCTTTTTATTTATTTATTTTTAAATATTTTATTTATTTATTTGACAGATAAATCACAAGTAGGCAGAGAGACAGGCAGAGAGAGAGGAGGAAGCAGGCTCCCCACCTAGCAGAGAGCCCGATGTGGGGCTCGATCCCAGGACCCTGCGATCATGACCTGAACTGAAGGCAGAGGCTTAACTCCCTGAGCCACCCAGGCGCCCCTGTGTGTTTTCTTTTATTTTGTTTCTTGTGTTTGTTTTTCTTTCTTCTAACTTAAGGGCAGAGAAAGATAGAAGAATGTTGGAGAAATTTGTCTTTTTAAGTCCCACTTTTTAAAAAGGGCCGAAAAACATTGTTGAGACCTTTCATTTACTAAAAAGGAATAATGAAATAAGCTATTTCAGAGTCTATGTAATACATACTTTTGCTTTGGAAGCAGACTGTAAAAAACATGTTTTCAGGGATTTTTATATGATGTAATTACAAGTACTGAAAAGAAACGTAAACTTCAGGCAGTCTTGGCAGGCACTCAAACGTCATTGCCTTTATTTCTAAAGAAGGCTCTGTTGGTCTGACGCCTCATATTTTTATTTTTTCCTTGTGAATTCCTCACAATCACAGGATTGCCAGATAAATATATCATCAAGGAGAAAATGTGTCCTCACAGAATGTTATAAAATGAAGGAGCATGAAAGTATCCAGAGTGATTTTCTGTGAGCTACCTGTATAACACCACCTGCCCCCCAGGCAGAGCCTACTACATGTCCCACACACCCCAGGGCCACTCTTGGCCCCCTGAAGCCATGTCACATGAGCCCTGGGATCCACAGTGGAGGGTCGGCTTCCTCTACATTGGTGATTGTGACCTGCCTGTAATTCCTAGATCTAATTTTGGAATAGGAACAAAGGTGGTGTGTTTCTCCTGTATTTTTATTTGTTGTAGAAGATAGTAACAAACATAGTGAGAAAAATCAGCCACGCCCCCTCTGTTCTAATGAAGCAAGTATTTTCTTCTTTTAGATGTTATTTTTAGTCCTGGTAGGTATGTGCCACTTCCATCACTTGGTTGGTAGTCAGATAATTTTATACGCCTGGCAGGGAAGTTACAGTAATAGCTTCTAATCTTTTGAGATGGTGATACTCTCTTGACATTGGCTGGTTTTGCTCATAGATGTGTCCCCTTAACTCCCTGTCTTCAGTTAAAGACATAAACAAGGGGCGCCTGGGTGGCTCAGTGGGTTAAAGCCTCTGCCTTCAGCTCAGGTCATGATCCCAGGGTTCTGGGATCAAGCCCCACATTGGGCTCTCTGCTCAGCAGGGAGCCTGCTTCCCCTTCTCTCTCTGCCTGCCTCTCTGCCTACCTGTGATCTGTCTCTCTGTCAAATAAATAAAATAAAAAATCTTAAAAAAGACATAAACAATAACAATTAGTAAATACGATAAAATGTGTTCATTTTGAGTGTACAGTTTAGTGAGTTTGACAATGCATATAACTCGTAACCACTTCACAGTTAAGACGTAGATTATTTCCGCCACCCGGAAACCTTTCTTTGTTGTCCTTTCTCAGATGGCCTCCCCCTGAATTTCAAGACATTTTAAATGAATTCTGTATGTTGTTTAGGGATACATAGGTATGTAGTACTGGAGAAAGATGATTGAGAATAAACACTAAACTCAGGATAGTGGATACCTCTGGAGGGTTGGGGGTAGAGTGATGGGGTGGGCTGGGAGAATGGGGAGAGACCCTCAGGGATTCAGGATATACTGTTTGGTTTCTTTTTTTTTTTTTTTTAAGTTTATGTATTTAATTAATCTCTATGCTCAATGTGGTGCTTAGACTTAAGACCTCGAAATCAAGAGTCACATGCTCAGGGAGCCTGGCTGGCTCACTTGATAGAGTATGCAACTCTCTATCTCATTGTTGTGAGTTTGAGCCTCACGCTGGGTGCACAGATTACTTAAAAAAAAAAAAAAAAAAAAAAGGGCTTGCGTGGTCTTCCAACTGAGACAGCCAGGCATCCCTACTGTTTGATTTCTTAAACAGGAAGATGCAAAAGCAGATGTTCATCATATTATTATAAAAGTGTCATTTGTAGGGAGGAGGAAAAAATAGTATTACATTATTTGGGTCAGTTACTCATGATCAGAGGTCAGCAAACTGCTTCTGTAGAGGGCTAGATGGTAAGTGTTTTAGGCTTTGCAGGCTGGCTGTACTATCTCCAAGGGGTTTCCTCAGAGGAACACCCCTCAACTCTGCCACTGTACCATAGAAGCAGCCATAGACGGTATGTAAATAGAGGAGTGTTCCAATAAAACTTTACTTATAAACAACACATAGTGGGTCCATTTTGGCCCTCAGGACATGGTTTGCTGACCTCTGCTCTAGACCAGTGCTCTTATCTTTCCTCCTGGCTCCTTCCCCATCCTCCCAGTGACCCATATCACGTTTCCATCTCTTAACTGTTCATCACAGTTCACCCAGGGACTCAAAAATCTGGGAAGAATAGTATCCCAGGGAAGGTCCTAGGTGGTATGGGGCCATTTTGAATTCAGAAAACTGTAACGCTGGTCTTAATGACTGTCATCAAGCTACTACGTAACTGCCTACAGCTGTGTTTTTCCAGCCCTTTTCATCTCTTTGTTCATGAAACTTCAGTTTCAATCTTGCATTCCATGAAACCAGCTCTTATTTGGGCTTTTGCAAACTATTTTGGAGGATTGTACCTACATGGTTTCCAGATTAGGAGTGAGTATGAAAGGGAAAAAAAGGTAACTGTGAAGTAAGGTGATGGATAGATTAATTAACTTGGTTGGGGGGGGATCATTTCGTGATGTATACGTATATCAAAACATCATATTGTACACCTCAAATATACACAGTGCTTGCCAATCATACCTCAGTAAAACAGGAAAATCGAGTGTCTGTGGATGGTAGCATAGCAGTCTTTGGCCTCCCCTGACAGGAGTGTGCCTTTGTTCCCAGGACGATTACATGGAGGCTTTGGCCAGGCTCCACCTCACCGTGACCAGGGCCTACAAAGTGAACACTGACATCAACTTCGAGGTGTTTATTCATAAAGTCGATGGTCTGTCAGATGATCACAAGATTGAGACCCAAAGAGATATTCATCAGAGGGCAAACGATGACCTTGCCGATGCTGGATTAGAAAAAATTCACCTCAGGTGAGAACAGAAACCCTTCTGGGATCACAGTTCATCAACAGAAAGAAGCAGGTGTGGAGTCCAAAGTCAGCACAAGCGGTGTGGTATTCACCTGTTTACCTTATTTGTGCTGTACACATTGGGACAGTATTTGGGAAAAGCAAGCTTTGCATGTACTAATTCTAATTTTCGTTTTTGTTTTTTTTTTTTTTTAAAAAAAAGGCTTAAGCTAATTTTTCCCACCTATGAAAACCGTAAAACTCAAGAACATAATCCAGGAAGTTAATCAAGGCTGAAGTTTACAATTCTTAATAAACAGGATAGTATTTATAGCCACAAGTAAAAGATAACTCTGAAGATAATTCAAATAGAAATACAGAGGAAAACCACTTGTCTATTAAGGGTTTTTTTGGAGATTTTATTTTATTTATTTATTTTTTTTTAAATTTTATTTGACAGAGAAGAAGAGACATCTAGAGAGGGAATACAAGTGGGGAGTGGGAGAGGGAGAAGCAGGCTTCCCGCCGAGCCAGGAGCCTGATGCGGGGCTTGATCCCAGGACCCTGGATCATGACCCGAGCTGAAGGCAGATGCTTAACAACTGAGCCACTCAGGCGCCCCTGAGATTTTATTTTTAAGTAACCTCTGCACCCAACGTGAGGCTCGAACTTAACCCCAAGATCAAGAGTCGCATGGTCTACCGGCTAAACCAGCCAGGCACCCCTCTATCAGTTTTTTATGGGGAAGTGTATGCATCATTCAATTGGCAAATTGGAAAGTGAAAATATTAGATGCCTCAATACCAGTAA
Organism: Mustela nivalis; assembly: GCF_964662115.1. Taxonomy (NCBI): domain Eukaryota; kingdom Metazoa; phylum Chordata; class Mammalia; order Carnivora; family Mustelidae; genus Mustela; species Mustela nivalis. The sequence continues at coordinate 40,711,060 of NC_139024.1, forward strand.
CATAGGCATTACTAACCTAACAGGAACATGTAGAGATGACCTGGTGTGGATTCTTCTGCAGAATGTAAGAAAGCTCGTATGGGCACATACCACTGCATTTTTAGGCTTTCCAGTCCAGCCAGTCAGCAGATGAGAATGCACAATTCTTGCTTTTTGGGAGCTGGGGAGGAATGGCTTGTTAACACATGTTCATTTTTCGCCAGGGTCATTTTGAATTCTGAAGGGGGCTAGAATGCATGTGTAGGGACAGTAGGTATAGAACGCTGATATAGGCTGATATAGAACGTAGGTATAGGCTGTTGTGACAGCCTAAGCAGTCTGTCCCCCAGTCAGAAGGAAAGTGTGATGAAATACTGTTTTCTCTTTCAGCTTCTATTTGACGAGCATATATGATCATTCAATATTTGAAGCTTTTAGCAAAGTGGTTCAGAAACTGATTCCACAACTCCCCACCCTGGAGAATTTGCTAAACATCTTTATCTCGGTAAGTAAATAACATCCTCTTGGTAGAATCATTTGCAGAATTTTAGAATAACATTGCGAGCGTGAAGAGAGTCTTATTTTTGCTTGCTCTTACGGCATTGCAGGGTCACTGAAGGATTACTCTGGAAGATTGCTCCAACACAAAACATACTGTTTTGTGTTCTTTAAACTTTCAGTTCCCAAACCATTTCTGTTCTATAAGTAGAGTGTTTGTTAAAGTCATAGGCAGTCTTCAATGTGGATAGAGCCCTGTGAGATTTAGGAAGCTTTAAGGGTGGTTGTGGCAATGAGATAGAGCCTGCTGAACATTTTTTACATGTTAAACACTGTGGTTGATGCACTGGCGAATGAGTCCTATAGACCATCAGCTCTGGGCCAGCTCTGCTGTTGACTTGAGTCAGACTTGTTGGTTGCACTCCTATTTACTCTGTCACTCCACAGTTTGGGGTTTGTTTAGATTTTTTAAATATATTTCATTTTAAAATTTATAGTCAGTAAAATTAGTGTTTTTCCTTGCTTTTTCCTAACTGCATCTCTAAGAGCCAAGAAACAAGCCCAATTTGTTTACCTACAATAAATAATTAATGAAAAATAAGAATTTTCCATTTCTTATGCATATCATTATAAAACTTTACGTGAGATTGAAATTGTAACAAAATCTTTAGTAAATTAATTTTTGCTCCTTCATATTTTACACTGAGGATGGCATGTAATTTTTTTATATAGTGATGATGTTCTAAAATCAGCTGTCGCTTTAAGATAGCATCGTCTTTTTGTTTCAGAATTCTGGAATTGAAAAGGCATTTCTCTTTGACGTGGTCAGTAAAATTTATATTGCAACTGATAGTACCCCAGTGGATATGCAAACCTATGAGCTCTGCTGTGATATGATCGATGTCGTTATTGACATCTCTTGTATTTATGGGTAAGTAAAATACTCCTACGGGGTACGAACAGACATACTTCCGATTAGGAAATGAAACTGTGCATAATCTTTGTAACATTTGCATTTACTTACTTGATTTTAATACTTTTGTTTTTTTTAAAGTATATTGAAGATAAGAAATGCTACTTTTTTTTAAAGATTTTATTTATTTGATAGAGAGACAGAGTGAGAACCTAAGGAGGGGGAGCAGGAGAGGGAGAAGCAGACTCCCCGCTGAGCACAGAGCCCTCAGTGGGACTCAATCCCAGGACCCTGGGATCATGACTTGAGCTGAAAGAGGAAATCATGCTTAACCATCTGAGCCACCCAGATATCTCAATATTTTTGTTTTAAATGACTGAGATCTGTAAATAAACAGCATGCCATAACAACAAAAATTATTGAGTAAATGCCTGACATTCTGCTAATAAGCATATTGCATACATTATATCATTTAATTCCCCTCTATTCCATGAGATGGGAGTTACTATCCCCATGTCACAGATGGGGAAACTGAGGTTCAGAGTGGTTGTTTCTAACCCCTGCTCACACTGTCAGTAAAGGACAGAATCAGAACTTGAACCAAAAGTCTGACAGTTTCTGCGTTCTCCTGAAAAATCTGTCATCATATCATAATGTCATACACACTTGGGAGAGACTAATAGGATCCTCAGACTTTGAATATGTATCTCATATTAACAACAGTTGTTCCCTTCTTCACTGTAAGAAATAACGACTGGATTTTCTTTAACATACTTTGTCTTCCTTTATGAGCAGCAGAGAATTACAAAATGAAGCAAACAACATTACCTGATTATTATCATGGTCTTAGAGTCTTAGAAAACAGAACTTCCTGTACAGTTACAATATTATAAAATAAACAAGGGGTGGAGAAAATTGATTCTGGTATCAGACATAGAAACATTTCCACGTAATTTTTAATTTCCTGAATGGGTGTCGTAGAGAGTGAACTAGTTTGAAGTTTGAACTTGTTTGTCTGTCGTATTAAGATCACGCTGTTGCTGTTGATTTATATGGACTCTTACACACTTATCCAGTCATTGATGGGTAAGGCTCTTGTTCATCTTCCTCTTTACGCACCAGCTGTGACGTGCCTCACACAGCCTCCTCTGTCAGCTTCGGGAAGGGTCTTGGTCTCCCCATTTCTCTCTCCTTCTGTCTGAAGAGCCTTTGACCCCTCAGCTCAGATTCTTCTGCTATACACACGTGCACGCCGGGTCCTTTCTATTATGAGACAGGGAAAGTGGTACTGTGAGACCATAGTGAGGGTGACATGTCACTGGGCTTCACCTGGTAGGCCCTGGATAAATGTTGTTATTATTATTATGTTACATTGCCATCTGACTTCAGGAGCAGACCTCACTCCCAAGATTACTGCCTTCTTAGTATTATTATTAAACACTGCCATCTGGCTTCCAAAACAGACCTTGTTTTCTAAGACGACAGCTCTATAGCATTCTATTGTTTTTAAACTCCAGTGGATTGACCTTGAAATAGTCAGGGAAACTGAACGTATCCTGATTACAGTGTAGATTGCTGTGGTAATCAAATACAATAAACACAATTAATCTGGCACCTCTTTAATGATATGCGTAGTCCTTATTGTGCCATATGGTAATTAGATGTAAGTGGTAAGCTGTTCATGTAATGATGCTAATCAGAGTTTCTCTAACCCAGCTAAAACAAACAGGAGGAGGGCAGCAGGCAGTGGGAGGAGTCAGATTGCATTTCCTGAGAACCCATCAGGTGCCTTAAGAACCAGTGTGGGTCACCAACTGGGCGTGGGCCCTGGAGTTTCCCCACCCTTTGCTGGAGCCGTGAGGAGCCAGCCCAGCTAACTGGCAGCCGCTGAGGAAACAGGCTTGCTGCCAGTTCCTAGCTGCTCCGTGGAGACCAGCAGGGCCCGAGGCAGGTGTGCCTTGGTCAGTCTGCTCAGTCATCTGGGGAGTTTCTGGCTCTCCAGGCACGCACGCAGGCTTTAAAATACTTTGTGGCTGCCTGGGTTTTCATGGCTTTGTGAACACAGACCTGAGTAGTAGCACAGAGTTGCAGCTGTAATCCATCACCGGTATTTACTTGTAGTTTTTTGGGTCTTTCTGGTTTCTCCAATTTGTTTACTTCATTTTTTCTGAGTATGAATGCAGTCCGTGCTCATCGCAGAAAATACGTAAAAGCATAAAGAATAAAATTAAGGTAACCCATAATTTCATCACCTAGAGATAGTCAGTATATATATTTTATTGTGTTTTTTACTTTTATTTTTTGGAGATTTCATGTATTTATTTGAGGGAGAGTGGAGAGGTGCGGAGGGAGAAGCACGCTCCCCACTGAGCAGGGAGCCTGACCTGGGGCTTGATCCCAGGACCCTGGAATCATGACCTGAGCTGAAGGCAGATGCTTCACTCATTGAGCCACCCAGGTGCCCCTAATGTGTTTTATTCTTAATTTCTCTGTGTAATTTTTAGGATAATGTGATCTTTGTATATATAAATTTTATATGTATCCTGCTTTATGCATTTAACATTATCACCTAAGACTTTTTTCTTGTTATTAATTGCCATTAGTAAATTTTCTTCATTAGGTAAAAAATTCAAAAGTTTCAGTTTATTTTTCTCACAACATCACTTATTAGCAAGAGAAATTCAGCCTAGAAAAATAGCAGCTAAAAATAGTACAAAGGACATTAAGAATTCTGATAAAGCATCTTTAACATCTGAGATCCAGTCTCTTACAGGTTTTTCTTTAACGTTTTGGTAGGTCACAGTGAGTTGAATCCTTTTTCAAAAAACCTTCTTCCCCAGTTTACTTGTAAGTAGCCATGTATGTGCTGGTTTAAAATATTCTCAAAACTAATAACTTACATTTCCTTTGAAATACTCTACAATTCAGACTTTCATTTAATCTGGTTTGTCACCCTACCTTCTTATGATATTTATGAGACTAAAAACATTAACTCGGTATTAGATTAGTTTGAGATCCCGGCTCTACCCCCATCATCAGTTTTGACCAAATTAGTTCCCCTAGCCTCGGTTCCTTGATACCCAGCTTAGAGGAGTCTATGGCGTGATGATAGAGAAGTCATGATAAAAGCTAAGAACGGTGCCTGTCACATTGTAAATGTTGACTCTTATTCTGCAAAGGGATCAGGTTTAGCACCACCTGTGTTCCCCTGTTGTATTAGTGAGATCTGGCATAGTTCCAATTAAGTCAAATTTCTGGTCAATTACTCATTAATTTGGGAGGTAAAAATAAATACACATACACACACACACACAGAGTTTCAGATGAGGGGAACAGGTGCAGGGAAGTGCTCCTTTGCCTATAAGAAGAGGACTCATACGTCTGATTACATCAATGTCTTCGGAGGGTCCAGTTTTGGTCATTAAAAGGCATCGTCGTCGTCGTCTTACATTCATTGTGCCTTTTACAGGGTCTCAGCACTGTGCTCAATGCTATATATCTATTATTTAATTGTACTGAGAGACTTTGAGGTAATTGCTCTTAGTATACAGGTAAGGGAGTTGAGGCTCCAACATGTTACCTTGCTTTCCAATTCACATAATAAGTGAACTGGGGTTCAAACCCAAGTCATCTGTGTCTGCAGGCCACACCTTTTCTTAAAGAGATCAGTATATTGGGCGCCTGGGTGGCTCAGTGGGCTAAGCCGCTGCCTTCGGCTCAGGTCATGATCTCAGGGTCCTGGGATTGAGTCCCGCATCGGGCTCTCTGCTCGGCAGGGAGCCTGCTTCCTCCTCTCTCTCTCTCTGCCTGCCTCTCTGCCTACTTGTGATCTCTCTCTCTGTCAAATAAATAAATAAAATCTTAAAAAAAAAAGAGAGAGATCAGTATATTTATTTACTGTTTTATTTTGAAAAAATTTCAAACCTGCAGAAAATGTGCACTGAGCTCCTGTATGATACCCTTCACTTGCATCCACCCCTTTTTACCAATTTGCCATATTTACTGTCTCTTTTTCTGATACATTTTGCGGTTTGTTTTTGCGGAACCATTTGAGAGTGAATCGCAGACATCATGATTCTTTGATCCTAGCTGCTTGGGTGTCTGTCTCTTTTAAAAAAAAAAGTCCTCTTACAGGACCACTGTTTACCAAATTAAGCATATTTAGCACAACTGCAATATTGCACTAATACATTGTCTGTATCCAAATCTTACCAGTGGTCCCAATTCTGTCTTTGATCCCTGATCCAGGATCTAGGCCTGTGTTTTGCTGTCATGTCTCCTTAGGCTTCTGTAGTTGGGAAGCGTCATTCAGCTCTCCTCTGTCTTCATCAGACAATGCTTTTGACAGCCCGGTTACTCTGTCAGGAAAACTCAAGAAGCCCTTATGGGCTATGGAGGGGAGAAGATCTAACCTCCACCCCTCACTCGTGTTGCGAAGGTCCCTGGGGAGATGCCTCCCTGTCCAGCAGCCACTCTTTGTGTCCCTAAGAAGGGACCGTCCTACACCATGCACGTTCTTGTGATTGTGTGTTTCGAAGACTTCTGCCAAACGGCCCTGTAATTGTAAACGACTTCTCGTTATGATTATTGCTCTGTGTAGTGAAGCTGGTCTCCGTCGCTGGGTTTCATTTTGTAGTTTCTTCCCAGTGGTCACATATGTTCTGGTTTCTGTCCCCATTTAGTCTCAAAGAAGATGGAGCAGGAACCCCCTATGACAAAGAATCAACGGCCATCATAAAGCTGAACAATACAACAGTTCTTTATTTAAAAGAGGTGACAAAGTTCCTGGCTCTTGTCTGCTTTGTCAGAGAGGAAAGCTTTGAAAGAAAAGGTAATTGTGTGTGTGTGTGTGTGTGTATTTGTGTGTGTGTGGGGGGGGGGAGGCTTTAAATGAAACCATTTCACTTCAGACTGATAACTGCTTCTACTGCTTGTGGATGGTGGGTGGTCGGCCGCATGTTTCCTGAAGCTTCCAGACTTGTGTCACAAGTCCCCTTGGTGTCCTTCCCCGCCCACCTCCCACCCCCCACCCTGGGCTGTCAGACTTTTGGGATCCAGGAGCCAGTCTGCCCTCTAGTGCTGCAGCTGCCATGAGGTAGAAGGGGCCCCAGGGACTCTGGCTATCCCTGGAGTGAAGCTGGTTGAAGCCTTGTTGACAGGCTGTAATGTCTCTTGCCACAGGGGCCCAGCAGCCTGTGGTGAGGGCCGCGGCCTCTCTCCTGGTCCACTCCTCTAGAAGGTCCTAGGGACGGTGGGACCGCTGGAGATCCCTGTGGAAAGGAGAGGGGACTTGTACAGCATTTAAGTGAGACCTATTCCACTTCTGTTCAGCCTTTATACATTCTTTAGTCCTCAAAACACAGGGCTGACATCATGATTCTGAAAAGGGAAGATGGGAATATACTTAAGAAGGTCACCAATCAGTGAAACAAAAACAAAAGATATATAAATAAATGATAAATGTGACATAATACCATATAAATGTGTAATACATAAATATATATTATATATAAATATAAAACAGTTAAGTAAATAAATACAGAGAAAGTAAAACTAAAGCAACTGACCTCATAGAGATACTCATTTTCCCCCTACTGTTTAAACTGGGAATTTAAACTACTACTTAATTTTTTTTTTTTTTTTAAGATTTTGTTTATTTATTTGACAGACAGAGCTCACTAGTAGGCAGTGAAGCCGAGAGGCGGGGGCGGGGGGAAGCAGGCTCCCCGGCGAGCAGAGAACCCGATGTGGGGCTTGATCCTTGGACCCTGAGATCATGACCTGAGCCTAAGGCAGAGGCTTAACCTACTGAGCCAGCCAGGCGCCCCTACTTTTTTTTTTTTTTAAAGTACTATTTAAATTTAAATTACTATTGAAAACAGCTTACTGACTTGCTAGGGATTTTTGCTAGCAACTAGGGCATGATTTACCAGTTTGGGGGGTAGGAAAATTCCCAAAAGCATGCCAACAGTAACATTTACTAAAATAGCTTTTCCCCCCTTTATAAGCATGCATGTTCTTTATAGAAATAACTTTGAAAATTTGGGGAAGTACAAAACAAAATAAAACCACTCCATTTTGCCGTCTAGAGCTAAATTCTGTTACATTTTTGAGATTTTCTTTCTCCTTTCCTCCCTCCCATCTTGCCTTCTTCTCTCATCCCTCTTTTCCTGCCAACAAGAGGGGGCCAAATGGTCTATTTTGTTTTTGTCAGATGTTTTACAGCATTAAACCATTTATATCTTGGAAATTTTTCCAAGTCCTTGAGCATGAAAACACAATTTAGATTTTTATTGTTTCTTTCTTATTACAAAAGCAGTAGATTCACTTAAAAATTTAGAAGTAACAGATAAGCAAAAAAGAAATACCTAAGTTCTCACTCGGAAATCACTCTCAACATTTTCTTTACAACTTTTTGGACTTTTTCATCTGTGGCTATGTCGCTATCCATATGTGATGATAAGATAAATGCTACTTTGTAACCATTACTGAATTACAGTGAGGTAATTACAGACATCCTTCTAATTCACTAAGCCTTTTTTAACTGTATCATTTTAGTTTCTTTTATTGTTAAGAATTTATATTGTTTTTAGATTTTAATGTTGTAAATAATCTGTGATGACCTTCTTTGCACTGAATATTTGTGTACATTTTGGTTTTTTCCTCAGGAAAAAACTTCAGCAAGTGGAATTACCCAAGGGCAGGGTAGGCATGTTTTGGTGGCTTCTAATACATATTATCAAAATATCCTTCCAAAAGATGTTATGGGTTTCTGCTACAAAGAGAATATAAGTGTGTCCGTTTTGCTGTATTCCTATCAATATTAGGTATTAGCACTAAAAAATTAATTATTAAAAACTAGTATCATTTGAATTTTTATTTCCTTGCTTCTTGGTGAAGTTGTATATTTTTCCTATATTTACTGACTGTTACCAACCAGTTTGCCTTTTGTGTTCTTGGCCTTCAAAATTTTTAATTAAGTGGCGCTAATCTTTTATTCCTTAGTTTCATCTTGCTGAAAGTAAGAACAGGTTAAATAGTAGGCTCGTGGAATTTTGACAGGACAATACCTTGTTTCATTCTCTCAATTATAGATGATTTTACCCAGACCCAGGAGCTGTTAAGTAAGTTTTTTTTTTTCAAGTTTCTCCTACCAGTGTGTGGAAGTCAGAGCTAAGATTCCTGGGCTTGTCCTTACATAGACTCAATTGTGTGTATTGTGTACAACCCATTATACATATATTTCCATGATTACAGATATTTCCAGAATTTATATTTGGTGATTAATATTTTACATTGATTTTGCAAGCTAAATAAAATACAATGCAAATAGTACAACTAGAGCCCCCAAACCATCTAGGGTAGTGGCAGCTCCTAAAATTTAGGGTATATTAGCGTCAACCTGGAGAGCTTGTTTATTTTCAGCTGATTTTAGACTGAACAGAAACGTTGCAAAAATACTACATTGCTTACAGAGATTCCTCAATCCACTTTCCCCATCTTACATACTCTATTACTATAATAGTAATTAATAGTATTAATGAATTAATTAGTATTCATTAAGAAACTACAGACCTTATTCAGATTTCACTGTTTTTCCAAAAATACCCTTTTTCTGTCCCAGGATCACAAATTGATTTGATCATGATTCCTCCTAGTCTTCTCCAGTCACTGATAGTTCTTTATCTTCCATGACCTTGACACTTTGGAAGAGTACTAATCAATCGTTTTGTAGAATGTCCCTCAGAAAGGGTTTGTCTGCTGTTTCCACACAGTTGGAACAAGATTATGCACTTTGACCAGAATGTGTCCTTCTCAGTGCATCATATCAAGTGGTTCATGATGTTGATAAGTCTTATTACTACTGGTGGTGTTCACCTTGATTTAGTCAAGGTCATGTCTGTCAGGTTTTTCCTCTGGAAAGTTCCTGTCTTTCCCACTGTAGTTAATACATATTTTCAGGTTATGTAAATCCTCTTCTTCCTCAAACTTTGGCCCACTAATTTTAACATCCATCTATGGTTGTGGAAATAAATTTAAGCAGGAGTTTATTATGTGGATCTTTGTAAGTTAGGTGGGATCATCTCTAAGGACTGACAGATTTGGTAGAATTAACTAGCTAGAAACCTAGGTATTTTAATATGACAACTAGGAAATTGCAGACAGATTTAACCCTATCGTGTTAAACTCCGTGTGCTCTTTAAAATGATTATCTCCATTTGCCTAGGATGGGAGGGCACCTTCCCTTGATAAGGGGAATGTCCCTGGCAAATGGAATGACTTGGTCACCCTGGGGATCAGGGAGTTGTCTTTAAAAAGAACTTACTGCTTATAAATGTGTAGAGTAGTTTGGTTTTGTTGCTTTACTTTTTCTTCTTTAAAGATTCTTATTTTTAAATAATCTCTGTAGCCAGACTGTGGCTCAAACTTCCAACCCCAAGATAAGGATTGTGTGGTCTACCAATTGAGCCAGCCAGGTGGCCCTGGTTATGTGGGTTTTTTTTTTTTAAAGATTTTATTTATTTATTTGAGAGAGAGAGCATGAGCGAGGAGGTCAGAGGGAGAAGCAGACTTCTCGCGGAGCTGGGAGCCCGATGTGGGACTCGATCCCGTGACTCCAGGATCATGACCTGAGCCGAAGGCAGTCGTCCAACCAGCTGAGCCACCCAGGCATCCCTGGTTATGTGGTTTTAATCTCAAGTGTTGTAGAGTCCTCTTGGTGCCAACAACCGGCACTGGTTGGTTAGCTTTGCCTCATGCTGGGTCTCTGTCTGGGTTTTCATTAATGATCTCTGTGACTACTTTTGCAGAAAGGAGAGGATCAAAAGCAGATGTGGTGTTTTCAGCCTTGGCTCCACACACACTCCACAGTCCTTGCTCCATAGGCACCTTAGGAAGGGAGGCAGTTAAAAAATACGGACCTCTGGGTCCTCCTCCAAACAATTAGAATAGAATTCCTGGGAGAGGGGCCTAGGGTTTGTTAAATATTTTTAAGTTCTCTGGATTTTTTTTTAATATATATATTTTAAGATCTTATTTAATATTGGACAGAGAGAGACATAGAGAGGGAACACAAACGGGGAGAGGGAAGCAGGCTTCCCACAGAGCAGGGAGCCCGATGCGGGGCTCAATCCCAGGACCCTGGGATCATGACCTGGGCCGAAGGCAGATGCTTAACGGACTGAGTCACCAAGGGGCCCTAATACTGTTACATTTTAAAGATTTTTATTTATTTATTTGACAGGCAGAGATCACAAGTAGGCAGAGAGGCAGGCAGAAAGAGATGGGAAGCAGGTCCCCTGGCGAGCAGAGAGCCCGATCTGGGGCTCCATCTCAGGACCCTGAAACCATGACCTGAGTCGAAGGCAGAGGCTTTAGCCCACTGAGCCACCCAGACACCCCAACATTTTAAATTGCGAAGATGAGTAAGTTAATATTTGTCAGGAACTGTCAACAGAAGACTTGTGCAAGTTGAATTTTCACTGAGCCAGTTTTTCTAACTAAGCTTTCTTCCTAAGGCAGTTGGTTGCATGTAAAAGCAAAGAATCTCCTATCCCAGTTTCCACTAAATAAAATAATCTCTTTGCTTCTTGTTTATTTTCTTTTAATTACATTCTTTATTTGGAAGATGGTCCCAAGAAACAAAAATGAGGAAGTAGGAAAATGAGACAAGGTAGAAAAGCCACCCACCGTGGCGCCAATGAGCAGTTTTATGTTCACTCCCAGTACGAGAGAGTCTCTGAGAAGCTGTGTGGAACAAACGCAGTCACCCCAGTTGAGTATGGGAGACTGCAGCACTGACCCGCCTTCCTCTGTGCCCCTGTTTGAGGTGCCTTCAGAACGTTCGTTCCCATATCCCTCGTACCTGTCCATGTGCAGTGGAGGAAGTTCTGTGAAAGCCTCCGGCAGAAAAGAGCTGCTTCTCTTTCTTTAAGATTTTATCTTGAAGTAATCTCTACATCCAGCGTGGGCCTTGAATTCACAACACTGAGATCAAGAGTCACGTGCTCTACTGACTAGGCCGGCCAGGTGCCCCTGGGCTTACTTAATTCTTACTAGTTCCCCCCCTGATTCCAGTAGTGTTGTCTGAGGAGATGACTTGGAGGTTTTATTGCACTGTGGTCAGTGTCGCTTCAGAAGCAGCAGAGGGCGCCACTGAGAAGGTTTCCTGCTTCTGGAAGCTGAGCTGGTGTTCCCTCCAGTGCACTTGCCGTTGTTTGACTGCTTTGAAGAATTTCAGTCCTTGGCTTGAATCCCAGTTCTTTTTTATTTTGGTTGGGGCTTTGGAAACATTACTTCCGTGGATGGAAGCAGTTGTTGGGCTAGTTATTTTAATAAATGTAAAAATAATACATCGAACCAACTGCCTTAGCCTAATTGGTATAAACATAATGTTGTTCTCAACACTTTTACAAATTAGTGTGCTGAAAAATGCACTCAAGACTTGGGATTAATCTTCTATTCCATTCTTGTACCAATGATTTCAGAAAGCACAAAATGATTCTCCCCTACTTCGTCTGCATTTGAAATTTACTTAGAGTTCAGAAACTGAGAGCGTTGTTGGTTGAACTTCGAGCTTGCTGTTGACCTGAGGTGACTGCCACAACTCTAAAATCAGGGACGGGGATCTTGCTTTCCCTAGGGCTCCTGACAGTGGCTTAAATTATGTAATAGGTATCAATAAATGTGGATCAATAGAATGATGGGTACTGAAGCTTTGAGATCTTGGCCACACTTCGAGTCAGGGTCTGCCTCCAGTCAGAGTCAGTTGAATAATCCCTTTTGGGGAGACATAATAAATATTTCATGGAGGATATATCTTAATTGTAAGAAATCTTGAATTCTGATAGGTCAAAAAATACACTTCAGTTCTTCAATGTTGTAGGTCATAGACATCTTTGAAAATGTGGTCTGTACTCTGGAACCTTCCCTTAGGAAAACATGTACATTGACAGAAAATCGCCTGCGATTCCTCAAGCAGCTACAACTTCTAGGGAAATCTGTGGACGTTCTGTTAAGGCCGCTCTTCTGCTTCCCCTTAGTTGCTTGTCCCGGCCATGGCAGACACGACAAGAGGAGATTCTTTCTTTGTTTCTTTCCTTTTTTTTTTTTTTTTTTTTAAAGATTTTGTTTATTTATTTGTCAGAGAAAAAGAGAGAGTGAGTGAGTATACACACAGGGGAAATAGCAGGCAGAGGGAGAAGCAGGCTTCCCGTTGAGCAGGGAGCCTAATGCAGGACTCGATCCCAGGACCCCGAGATCAAGGCAGACGCTTAACCAACTGAGCCACCCAGGTGCCCCATGAGGGGGTTATTTCTGTGCGACATGTCTAAAATATTTTGTTTTTTCCCCCAGGGCTTATTGACTATAATTTTCATTGCTTCCGGAAAGCCATCCATGAGGTCTTCGAGGTGAGGATGAAAATGGTGAAATCTCGAAAGGTTCAGAATCGGCTGCAGAAGAAAAAAGGAGCCACCCCCAATGGGACCCCTAACGTGCTGCTGTAGTGAGGCTTTGGGAGTATCTCTGCGAGTCAGACCTTGCAGTGAGGCTCCTGTGCTGTGTTGCACTAAAGGAAGAGGAAAAAGGAGATTGGGACACATGACGTATTTGTTGTTTAAAAAAAAAAATCCCCTCAGCCCTCTTGATCTTCTCTTTTTTAAATAAAGTGAGCACTTTGAAGCCGAAACTTGTATTTTAACAATGAAGTAAAATCTACTGTAATTTCATTACACAAATGTAAACTTTTATGGTCTGTAGTCAGAAATTCCTGTGTGAGGACTGCCAGGAACTGTATATATTTTGCTCTTTTTCATGTTTTTTTTCTTTGAACTTTGATAAAACGACTTTTCTAAGCTTTTTTCTGTACTTGGTGTCAAGGACATGCATACTGTAGTGTTGTTCAGATCTCTATGGCTTTCAGAAATCAAAAAGCAATGAACTGGCAATGTTTTTTTGGTTTTGTTTTGTTTTTTTATAAATTTGGGAATCTTTGCTACTAATTGTTGAGAAAAACCATTTTTCAGTGGAGCTGGAACAGATTGGGGCAGCAAGCTCCAGGAGCAATAAGAACTGTCTCCTGTTTATAACTGGTGTAAACAGGAGTTTTGTAGAATAATATTAGCACCAAACTTACCTAAAAATGTCACTAGCCGTGCCCGGACTTCCCTACTCAACAGTTTTTACAAAGCTCTTTACCTCAACACACATCTCTATAATCATTTTATACAGAGAGGTTGTTCCTTCTTGCTGCATTACTGTTCTTTAGAACCTTTGGGACCAGATTTCCAAAATGGTGCCAATCACTAGAGAGAAAGAGGAATGTTGCTGAATTTCAGGGTTTATGGAGGCTTTTCTGTAACTGCCACTGGGGCTGAAGTTACATCAGAGGTCACATGGTTTCCCAAATGTAGGTGATGGGTATTCAGAGATTTAAAAATGGATCTACAGTTTGTATGTTTGGCCCCCCTGTGAAGTGGGCCTATTGTGCAACATTTAAAATGTTTATTGAGGATCATGTCCACAGGGAATGTCTCAGATCTCTACACAGAGCATAGCCCCGGTGAGCACGTTTGTCACCCATTAGTCTCCTGCTCAACCATGACCGTGTGCCTTGGGGACTCTGCCCATTCCCACCTTAGGATTGAACTAGAATTCAGCCAGCCAGCAGCACACTCTGCACAGCTGAAAAGCTATCCTGCAGACCTCTAATGATCAGTGGGACGAGGTCAGCTGGAGGAGACATCACAGTTAGCTGTGTGTTTGTTTCTGTGAAATTCTCCCACTTATGTTTACTTTACACTTTCAGGATGTTAAGGGACTCCTAAATCTCCCCTCACCCCAAACCATTCCTAGTAGATAATTCTCTGTCTGTTAGGTAATTCTATATCTGTCCCAAGGGTCAGTGCCCTAAACCCGACTTGTGAGTATTGGAAAATAATGTTATATACTTATTTATTTTTAAGCAAAGACTCATAAGGAAGTCAAAGCTGGTCCTAGCAAAATGTACCAAGTTCCTAAAGTGACTTGCCCTTGAAACTATCCCGTCTCTATCTGTGGCTTCCTTCCATCCTCCCTCCTTCCCTCCCCAAGTCCTATTCCTTTGAGGCTGCTAACTGCAATGCAAGATGGTAGCTGATGGAAGTGTAAGGTTTGAGTCCTCCCAAGGGTCTGTGCATTTTGGAAGGAAATTTCTAAAAATCACTAAGGCACCCAACTCCCTCATGATTCCTGCTCAGAAACCTGGATGGGTAGGAACCCAGGGTTCCAAAGGAGACTTTTCCTTAATTTCTAGACCTATATCCTGTTGGATCTTTGGATCTTTGCCAACAGGCTTGTTACATATGGGTTCTTCTTAATAAACTTAATGTTCTGATATTTTTTACACAATGTTTCTTTTTGATTAAGGAAATAAGGAATCACTTTTCTAATGTGACTTTATCCTCAAGGTAGAGACACTTGCCTACCTGGTAAATTACACATTACTTAGGTATATATTATTGTAACCAGGAGGAGCTTCCATTTTTAAGCTGGGTAGATGATGACTTTTTGTTAAAATGTGCCTTAAAAGTCTATAACTTCAGGAGCAAATGACTCTTTGGGGGAAAAGCAAAAACAATCGTATGGCATAGGACCCAAGTTCACGGTAGTAAGTGCACTCTTTGATTGATCACACACTAATACGTAGATTACTGCCTCAAACCTGTAAGCATGGCAATGACCTCTTAGTTAAAGACAGATGTAGGAGTTATGTCTAAGTGTTCAGCTTTTTAAGTCTGTGCTATTGGAATGACAAAATCTATTCCTTCTACATTTTATTTTTGATATGGAACATAGCTTACTGTAATGTGTATGGTCCTGTTTAGGTCTCAGATGTATAAATACAAAGTCAAATACATGGCTACAGTGACTTCTCTGGAACATGTTTGCTCATTTTCAAAGGTGGAGAACTTGACCTACAGGTTTTTAGGGCAATCAGAGGTGAGAGGTGAGACTGTGAATTACCCTCTTGGGTTATTTTTAGTGATATAAATGAGTGTGTATGACCAGGGTAGAGTGTTTTTGAAGGAATAATAAAAAAAAAAAAAACCTGGTTGGCATTCATGGATAGTGTTATTTTGTGAGCATAATATATTTTGGGCCCTTAAATATAAAATGACTGGAAACACAGCAATATTGTTACTATACGGGTTATATGCTAACTCTGAGACGTACTCCAGAAAAATGGCTGAACTGTCTTGATTATTAAAGTATGGTATGCATTTAACTTCTATAGACTGTTTGTAATTTTTAATCAAGCATAGTATTATGCTTTAAGCAGGACATCATTCGTAATTTTTGCTAAAACATTGCTTTCAAGAATGTTAATGCCAATTTAAAAGCACGTGTCATGCTCATGATTTGGTAAGGCTCTCGTTTTATTTCAGACATATTCATAACTAAGCATTCTGGGAGCAGAATATTCTCTTTGGTAAAGGGGCCCGTCCTGTTTCTGAGATTGTTAACCGTCTATGAATATCATTGCTTCACTGGCCCTGTTGGGTCCCTTTAGTAAAATGTTTGTCCTGATAGACCAGCTTTCATCTTGTGGAAATGAAGATAAATCACTCTATTTGCACTTTTATATTTTATTTTTAAATCCTCCCTTTTATCTCTCCATAGTTTTCATGGGAACATGGCTGTTTGGAATATAGAACTGTTGGTTTTTTTTGTTTTGTTTTGTTTTGTTTTCAGTAAACTTCGGACACTAATTCTTGCTGCTCTTGTCCTAATCCCTAACCGTCTGGAAATTCTTTTTTTGTTTGTTTGACAGAGATCACAAGTAGGCAGAGAGGCAGGCAGAAAGAGAGAGGAGGAAACAGGCTCCCCGCTGAGCAGAAAGCCCGATGTGGGTCTCGATCCCAGGACCCTGGGATCATGACTGGAGCCGAAGGCAGAGGCTTTAACCCACTGAGCCACCCAGGCGCCTCCTGTCTGGAGATTCTTTTCAAACAGGCTACCTTATCGATTCTGACTTGCATCATAGGGTTCCACTCTTACTGACTTCTACGGATCCCTAAGAGTTCCCGGAGAAGACCAGCTTTAGATATTATATCTTATATACAAAACTCTGTTTCTGATTGGAAAACCTGATCTAAAATAATATTTCTCTACCACTTTTAATCAGTATTGATGTTGAGTTTAGGAGGAAAAAAATGTCTTTGACAGAATTACTTCCTGGTAATATGCAATGATTGAATGCACATAATATTTCAGGTTCTCAAATGCTTTTACAGAAGTTATCTTCATAACCCCGAGAGGTGGGTACTATCATCACTCCTAGAGATCCGGCAACTGAGTGTAGAGAGTTGAAATAACGTGGTCAGGATCACATAACTAATAAGATACAAGGCTGGGAGTCTGGTTGGAGAATTCACCCTCTCAATACTGTTTTGAGCAACTGTACCACATGTCCCTTTAAAATGCCCTGCCTTTACAAATACGAAGATGGGAACTTGAAGTTTAGGATTTACTGCCACCTGGGGCTATGAAGGCTAAAATGCAGGGAAATTTTAAAAAGAAATACCTTTTCTCACAGGAGAATGAGTAAAAGCAGCCTTCTAGAGGTACTTCACTCAAGATTAAGCGGCCTTCTTCCCAGTCCAACACGGAAAATAATATTAAGAGAGTATTTAAATATCAGAAGAGATTTCAAATACCTTTTCCAGACATTTGGTTTTCTGAGAAGCAAAAGTATATCAAATTCTGAGAAAATCAAGAGAGAATAATAAGCCTTTGATCTTAGCTGCATTCAACCTTTTACTTCAGTATGTGCAACCATATGTATAGAAAACAAAATTACAGAAAAAAAACATTGGATTAAAATTCAAAAAGATACATTTCGGGACGCCTGGGTGGCTCAGTTGGTTAAGCAGCTGCCTTAGGCTCAGGTCATGATCCCAGTATCCTGGGATCGAGTCCCACATTGGGCTCCTTGCTCGGCGGGGCGCCTGCTTGTCCCTCTGCCTCTGCCTACCATTCTGTCTGCCTGTGATCACGCTCTCTCTCTCTCTCTCTAACAAATAAATAAATCTTTTTTAAAAAATAGAAAATATTTTTTAAAAAAAGAAAAAAGATACATTTCAACCCCAACATTTTCTTGAGCTGCAGACCTACCTTTAAAATTGCCAGTCGCGTATTTTTGCTGGAATCTTCCATAAGAGGACCCTCCAATCTAATATGCCCTACATTAAACTCACTTCCTTCTTGCTAAACCTTCTCCTCCTTTTATGGTGGTGTGACTATGCTCCCTGCAGTCCCTGCCAGAAACGTGGGCCTCCTTGACTCTCCCTTCCTGCTTGTTCCATCCAATCAACCACCCAGTTCCTTCAGCTCAGTTTTAGAAACCTCTATTCATTCTTTTTTTTTTTTTAATTTTTCTTTATTTATCTGACAGAGATCACAAGTAGGCAGAGAGGCAGGCAGAGAGAGAGAGGAGGAAGCAGGCTCCCTGCTGAGCAGAGAGCCCGATGTGGGGCTCGATCACAGGACCCTGGGATCATGACCTGAGCCGAAGGCAGAGGCTTTAACCCACTGAGCCACCCAGGTGCCCCTAGAAACCTCTATTCATTCTATTCTCTCCATCTCTTTTGCCACTATCCTGGTTTAGGGCACCATCTCCTCTTGTCTGGATCTTAACAGCCTCTCAACTAACATCTCTCCACCTCATCCATCCCCATTCATTCCATTCTCCACACAAGACTCAGAGTGACCTTCCTAAACCCCCACCATGCTGACCACATCAGTCTCTTGCTTAACACGGGTCATGGCTCTCCATTACAGATATCAAACTCCACAAGAACGTTTGCAATAACCTGCCTCTCTAGTTCTTACCTCCCTCCCCAGCCATGGCTCATCCTCCCTCAACAGAGGTGAACCAGCATGACTGTATGGTGTGTGGTAAACCAGAGGAACCATGAGTCTTGATTCCTTTCTTTTTGGTCATTTTCTGAGGGAAATGATCATTTTTTTTCTTCATCAGTGACTGATAGGACACCTATTATGTATGAGATATTGTGCTTAATAAAAAGGCAGATTTTAGAGATGCAAGGATTTTAGTAATGAAAATAAAGCACTTTATAGAAGTGTAGGAGTTAACCCTTCATGGAATCCATTATAAATTCTTTGTTGTTGTGAGCTGCAATAAATACAATCCACACTGCAAACTATCACATACTTACACCTATAAATAATACCTTTTTTTAAAAAAAAGATTTTATTTACTTATTTGACAGAGAAATCACAAGTAGGCAGAGTGGCAGGCAAGGTTGGGGTGGGCAGGCTCCCTGCTGAGCAGAGGGCCCAATTTGGGGCTCGATCCAAGGACCCTGAGATCATGACCTTAGCCGAAGGCAGAGGTTTAACCCATTGAGCTACCCAGAGCCCCTAAATATTACTTTTTTAAAGAGTTTATTTTTTAATTTTTTTTTTGTTATTTTAAAAGATTTTATTTTTAAGTAACCTCTGCATCCAGCGTGGGGTATGAACTCATAACCCCAAGATCAAGAGTCACACGCTCCACCAACTGAGCCAGAGCCAGCACCCCTTATAAATATTACTTTTATTTTTATTTCTTTTACGTGAGCTCTGTGCTCAATGTGGGGCTTGAACTCATGACCCTGAGACCAAGAGTCACATGTGCCACTGACTGGCCCAGCCCAGTGCCCCACAAATATTACTTAAAAACAAAACAAAACTCACAAAATAGTATCCTTCCTACATACAATGTGTTCTAGTATTTTTTTTCTTTATTTCTTTTTTAAAAAAGATTTCACAATCCACTAGTGGGTCATGACCTGTAATTAATGAGGCATTGCTGGAATAAATGAAGCCATTAGCCAGATCAGAGATACCTGAAGATTTTTTTAGCCTAAAATATTTTCCTTCCCTCTCTGTTAATTTTATTTATTTGTTTATAAATCACCATTAGTTTTTCTTTTTCTTTTTTTAAACAAATTTTTAAAAAATATTTTATTTATTTGAGAGAGAGAGAGAGAGTGACAGAGAGCATGAGAGGGGAGAAGGTCAGAGGGAGAAGCAGACTCTCCGGGGAGCTGGGAGCTGGATGTGGGACTTGATCCTGGGACTCTGGGATCATGACGTGAGCCAAAGGCAGTTGCTTAACCAACTGAGCCACCCAGGCGCCCCTAGCTTCTCTTTTTTAAAAGATTTATTTATTTTAGAGAGAGAGAATGTGTGCGCACATGTTTGGGGGGGAAGGGACAGAGGAAGAGGGAGTAGAGAACCTCAGGCAGACTCCCCCTGAGCACAGAGAGTCCTATGTGGGGCTCAACCTCATGACCCTGAGATCATGATCTGAGCCAAAATCAAGAGTCGGACCCCTGACCAACTGAGCCACCCAGGCACCCCTCCCTATATGTTCATTTAAAAAAAAAAAAAAGATTTATTTATTTATTTAAGAGAGAGATTGTGAGAGAGAGAGAGAGAAAGTATGGGGAGGGGCAGTGGGAGAGAATCTCAAGCAGAGATTGCGATACCTCCCCATTGAGCACAGAGCCTGATGTGGGGCTACCTGAGTTCATGACCTGAGCCAAAATCGCAAGCAGGTGGCACAACTCACTGAGCCACCCAGGTACCTCTCCCTCTCTGTTAATTGTACAGTCTTAACAAACACAGGGAACATTCTGAGAAGGTTCTTGAATTTCTCTTTCACTTGTCAGGGCTTTCTGCTGTGTTCATCAGAGCACTTTTAATTTCCATTGCCATTCCTTGGAGCTGTTTGTTGGTGGGTTGTTGGGGATCCATCCTGGCAGGATCTTCTTTTACTATAGACTCTGTCCTTGACTATAATAAATAATTAACTTTATTTTTTAAAAGATTTTATTTATTTAGTGAGAGGGCATGCACATATGTGGGGTGGGTAGGGGCAGAGGGGGAAGGAGAGAGGGCATCTCAAGCAGACTTTGTGCTGAGCACAGAGCCCCACATGGGGCTCGATCTCACAACCCCGCAATCATGACCTGTGCCAAAATCAAGAGGCTGACACTTAACTGACTGAGCCACTCAGGCGCCCCAGTAATTAACTTTACTGGGAGTCTAGGGACTCATGAATTTATATCTAACTTTTATGGGTCCTTTGTTCATTCACACAACATTAGTCTTAACCAGTATCAAGGATCCACAAGTTTTGACTTTTTTGTGTTGTTTTGACACTCCCAAGAAGCAAGTGGACAAGGCCCTTCCCCCTGAAAGGGAGTTGATTAAGCCACTACACTCAGTGTGTGTGGAGGAGAGCATTAACCAGCTGCCTGAGGTCTTGACCACCGTGCTTCCTCAATCTGTACTAAAAAGCTTCTGGGGCAAGGAGTCCCAAAACTGCGTAAAAAAACTAAGGCCTGGGGTGCCTGGGTGGCTCAGTCATTTAAGCATCTGCCTTTGGCCCAGGCCATGATCTCCGGGTCCTGGGATTGAGCCCCATGTCAGGCTCCCTGAGCAGCAGGGAATCTGCTTCTCCCTCTCCCTCTGCTCTTCCCTCCTGGTCCTGCTCTCTTTCTCTCTCAAATAAATAAATAAAATCTTAAAAAAAATAATAACAACAATAACAAAAATCAACCAAGACCCTCCCCCTGAATGCCCAACTACAGTAGAGCAACTAAGATCTATTTCTTCCATGCTAATGCAGGCCACTCCAAGATGGGCCATTCTGGTGTGATGACTGAGCTTAAGGCAATGGAAACCCTGTGGGCTCAAGAGAAACTTCTGCCCCTCCCTTAAACACACAGAAGAATCCAAATTGGGGGTATGTCCCAGAATAAGGATTATTAGCAGAGATAAATTTTATCTGAGTGACCTATCTGTATGGTAGGGCAAACATCTAATTACCAAATATGTGCTTTATTTCTTACTGCCCTGGGCAGCACATTCCTTTCCTCTGAAGTCGCAGATCCCTACCCCCTCTCCTTAGTTCAGGATCACATCTAGACCTCATTTTGCCTGTCTTTGGAGTTTCCATGTATGGATTCCCCATACGTATGCTATGAAATTTGGTTTTCTCCTATTTATCTGTCTCATGTCAATTTGATTCGTAGTCCAGCTAGAAGGACCTTGAAGGGGACAGTTCTTGCTCCAGACACTTCATGCCTGCCATCTCTGTGGACAGTTCCATTCCTGCAAGCCGATTCTGCTGGCTTCCACCTTCCATCATTGCCCCAGTCCCCGTGTGGCTGCTGCCTGATTCTTGCTCGCTTCTGGCCTTGCAGAGAGCTCAGGGCTGGAGTGCCCTGCCTTCATCCGAGGTCACCAAGCAGGAACAAACTCCAGCCTTCTTCCAGCCCTCTGCAAGCGACCTTGGTCATCCTGCTTTCACCTCCCTTCCATGGGAAGCAGGTAATGACGGGGCTGACTGGAAGGGACTGGTCCTGTTTATCTTTCCATCTCAGTGGGCAAGGAAAGAAGTCAGGTTAGTGAGGTGTAAGAGAAGTCACCACCACATTCATGTCCTACCATTTCATTCAATGCTAAAGGCCAGTGCTTTCCAAAGTTATCTGATCTTAAGAATCATCTAAAGTGTTTAAAAATGTAAATTCCCGGGGCACCTTGGTGGCTCAGTGGGTTAAAGCCTCTGCTTTGGCTCGGGTTATGATCCCAGGGTCCTGGGATTGAGCCCCACATCGGGCTCTCTGCTCCTCGGGGAGCCTGCTTCCTCCTCTCTCTCTCTGCCTGCCTCTCTGTCTACTTGTGATCTCTGTCTGTCAAGTAAATAAATAAAATCTTTAAAAAAAAAAAAAGTAAATTCCCTTCTCTACCCCAGTCTTGAATCAGAATCTTTGAGGAGAGATCTGAGAATCTGTATTTTAGGTAAATATCCTAGGCAAGTCTTATAAATTCGGAGACATTGTTTAGCCTTACAGCCGTTAAAAGGGATGGGGAAGGGACATGATGGAAGACTGGGGTTAGAATTACACAGGGGAGCTTTCTTCACTCTTCCACTCCTCCATAAACGCACGCATACATGCACACGCCCACACACGCACACACATATATGCTTCAAGTGTTAGTGTCTTTATCCAACTGGATTACGTAGCTTTTGATATTGACATTATTTAATCTGCAATTCAAATGTAAACTTTTATAGGCATAAATTAAATAATGAAAAAGTCTATTTAAACCACTCATTACTTTAGATATTTAAATATCTGTTCATGTTAAAATCACAAATTATGCAGAACATCATTAATTTAAAAAAAGTATTTTTTTCCCCTTTAAGACATTTTATTTAATTCTTTACAGCCATCTTCTACGTCAGGGTCTTCATCATCACGGGAACATTTTGGCTCATCTGACAATTCCCTCTTAGGCATTTTAAGAAAGAACATGTTTTAACTTGAAGACGCTGTTGCCAGTGGAAATTTTATTGAGTCTCAGGAAACTAGTTGTTAAATATTAGGGCAGGTTTTTGTTTTTCCCCTCTGTATTCACTCAACAAATACGAACTTCTTCCCTTTTCAGTGACTTTTTAAAAAGCCTACTAATAAGGATCTGCCATGCTTGTCCTCCGAGGTCATACACTCAAGAATGCCTTTGATCTTTCCCCCTAATTTTTTAGGTGGCCCTTATTAGAAAACTCCTGTTGCTCGAGGTCCTTTCAAGACATACTGTCTTTCGGAATAATTTTGTCCTTCTTGAACAAAGTAAAGACAAAAAAACACTCTCTTTTCTGAAAAATGGTATTTGGGAAAAATTTTGCTTTCTATTCTGGCATATATGGTATATATTTCCATTTAAGAACATCTGCACCTAAACCCAACTTCATTTTTTATTTTTTTTTATTTTATTATATTTTATTTTTCAGTGTTCCAAGATTCATTGTTTATACACCACACCCAGTGCTCCATGTAATACATACCCTCCTTAATACCGACCACCAGGCTCACTCAACCCCCCAGCCCTCCCTTCCAAAACCCTCATTTTGTTTTTCAGAGTCCACAGTCTCTCATGGTTCATCTTCCCCTACGATTTCCCCCAGTTCACTTTTCCTTTCCTTCTCCCCATGTCCTCCATGTTATTCCTTATGCTCCACAAGTGAAACCATATGATAATTGACTTTCTCTGCTCAATTTATTTTACTCAGCATAATCTCCTCCAGTCCCATCCATATTTATACAAAAGTTGGGTATTCATCCTTTCTGATGGCTGCATAATATTCCATTGTATTTATTGACCACATCTTCTTAATCCATTCGTCTGCCGAAGGGCATCTTGGCTCTTGCCACAGTTTGGCAATTGTGGACATTGCTGCTATGAACATTGGGGTACAGATGGCCCTTCTCTTCACTACATCTGTATCTTTGGGATAAGTAGTAGTGCAATTGCAGCTAAACCCAACTTCAGCTTGCAGGGAAGTCACACTGGACCAGCTTCTTCTCACAAGATGCTAGAAGGCAGAAAGAATACAGCATACCTGTATCTTTTGGTTATTTTGTGCTAAAAGCATAAACTACAGGGAAGTCCAGGACTGTTTTTAGAAGCTGATGACTTGGTTCTCATTCAAAGTTTGTAAACTAGATTTTAATGGAAAGCAGCCTAGGTTTGTTTGTTCTGAAAACATTAATAGTATTACTGAAATGCCTTGTGGCTGCGGGATTTTCTAAGAAGGTCTGTATTTGTGTGAGCATTGTCTGTAGCCTAAAGAAGATTTCACATCTTTATGAACTATGATTTTTTTGGATAACTGTGGATGCTATAATGATGAAGAAAATACAAATGTCTTTAAAAGTATTGAACTCAAAGTAACTTTTTACCATTTTGCATTTCCCCAATGAATAGAAACTGAAACTGCTCTCAAGAAGGTAGGAGCAGGGTTCTAAGCTTTTCAGGTTAGTTTGTAAATGACCAAGTTTCTTCCACCAGCAAGTGGCTAAAAAGACTCAGAGAGGGCGCCTGGGTGGCACAGTGGGTTAAGCCGCTGCCTTCGGCTCAGGTCATGATCTCAGGGTCCTGGGATCAAGTCCCGCATCGGGCTCTCTGCTCAGCAGGGAGCCTGCTTCCCTCTCTCTCTCTTTCTGCCTGCCTCTCCATCTACTTGTGATTTCTGTCAAATAAATAAATAAAATCTTAAAAAAAAAAAAAGACTCAGAGAATGACAGATTGGCATTGCAGGATAGGGGGCCACAAGAAGACAGGCATAGAGGGTGCCTGGGTGGCTCAGTCAGTTGAATGTCTGCCTTCGGCTCAGGTCATGATCCCAGAGCCCCAGGATCCAGCCCTGGGATCGAGCTCCACGTTGGGCTCTCTGCTCAGTGGGGAGTCTGCTTCTCCCTCTCAGTCTCCCTCTCTGTTCCCCCCCACCCAAAATAAATAAATAAAATCGTAAAAGAAAAAAGAAGAAGGGCGTAGACAGAGAGGCAGAGGGACAGTGCCCGGAAGAGCAATTAGGAACGGACCCAGGTGGAGGAAGGAAGGAAGGAAGGAAGGAAGGGAGAAGACATAGTTGCTGGCACATCGTGAGGTTATCCATTCTTTCAACCATGAACAACTAGTTTTATCTTATTGTCAGGTGTTTCCTTAGAGCTAAGATTAGAAAATGAAATATCTCTTGTCAAATTCATCAGTCCATCAGAACTAAGGAGTAAGGAATATGAGTACTACAATTTTTTTTTTTTCTAAATTTTAAAAGCACCTTTATTATGCAGGGCACCTGGCTGGCTTGGTCAGAAGAGCATGTGACTCTTGGTCTTAGGGTCATGAGTTCAAGCCCCATGCTGGGTAGAGATTACCTAAATAATTTTTTAAAATGGCACTTTATTATGAAAAACAAGAACAAAAATTAATGCAATCCATGCAAATAAAGCAAAACACAATACTAACCAGGTTTCTTTTTCATTTCTTTTTTTAAAAAATATTTTATTTATTTATATTAGAGACAGCACATGAGCCAAGGGAGGGGCTGAGGGCAAGGGAGAGAAAATATCAAGTGGAGTCCTCGCTGAGTGCGGAGGCCCAGGTGGGGCTCCATCCCACCACCCTGAGATCATGACCTGAGGCGAAACCAAGAGTTTCAGACATTTAACCAACCGAGCCACCTGGGTGCCCCTCTTTTTCCTCATTTCTAATATTGAGAGTTGTAATTTTGAGGAAGGTGTCAGATAATTCAAAACTATGACAACAAATTGGATCACTGAAAGAAGATGTAATTTTTAAGAAAGCCACAGTAAAAATGATTTTAATCATGCTGCAAACAACTGTTTACTACTGAATAGAGAAAATGCTTCTTTGCTTGTTAATGGGGAAACCCTTTTAAAATGAGGTACTTCTGCCAGTGGAGTACAAGTCCTCTGGTGGAAGGACCTATTAAACTATTTTTGTTAAGTGCTCCACTGGGTTTCAAATATACCCATGTGAGATCTGTCCATAATACTTTCTTCCAGGATACAGTATTAGAAGAGTGTTAGAACAGAATGAGCAGATAAGGTATGTCTTGAACAAATCAGAAACTGAGGACAAAATGAAGAGGTCATTTTGTTCCTGGACGTCTCAGCCTGCCACCTGATGGTAGGTAGATGCCGGCCCTCAGTGCAATAAGGCTGAGCACACAGACATGGCTTCCTGTCTGACATTTTTGTTCAGGCGAGCAGACCTTAAATAATGGCCCGCATCTCCTTATGTGAATATCAGCTACATTCCCATGGGATAATTAGTCCCATTTTTCTTGTTAACTTCTAAAGGGGAAATCCTGGGGGGTGAAACAATAGGAAAACTGCGGCAGGTCTTTTTTTTTTTTTTTTTTTTTTAAGATTTTATTTTATTTGAGGAAGAGTGCAAGCTAGGGGAAAGGGCAGAGGAAGAGGGAGAAGCAGACTTCCTGCTGAGCAGGGAGCCCCACACAGGGCTCGATCCCAGGACCCTGGGATCATGACCCGAGCCAAAGGCAGATGGATGCTTAACTGACTGAGCCACACTAGGCACCCCAGGTGGGTTGTTTTAATTTTTTTTTTTTAAAGATTTCATTTATTTTTTTGAGAGAGAGTACACATGCACATGCATCCACACAAGCAGGGGGGAGGGGCAGAGGGAGAGGCAGAGTCCCCACCAAGCAGGGAGCCCCAGGAGGGACTGGATCCCAGGACCCCTGGATCATGACCTGAGCTGAAGGCAGACACCCCTGATTGAGCCACACAGGTGCCCCAGTGGGTATTTTTTTCCAATGGAAAAAGAAAGTGTCTATTATAAAATACTCGAAGTAATTAATAAAATGTTTAAAATAAAGTCCATATATGGTTTTCTGAGGTTGTTTTTCATTTTTAACTATACTCTAGGAAAGAATTAGTGTAAAATTAGTCAATTTGTCCTATCAATGTAAGTGATAATAGCACTGCTACTTGCAAAACAAGTAATCCAGGGGTGCCTAAGTGGCTCAGTGGGTTAAAGCCTCTGCCTTCAGCTCAGGTCGTGATCCCAGGGTCCTGGGATCGAGCCCCACATCGGGCTCTCCGCTCAGCAGCGAGCCTGCTTTCCCCCTCTCACTCTGCCTGCCTCTCTGCCTACTTGTGATCTCTCTCTGTCAAATAAATAAATAAAATCTTAAAAAACAAAAAAACCCCAAGTAATCCAGTTAGCTGATGGCAGATATTTTTAGTATAAAAAGACACACACAATGGAAGTTCAACTCTGTTAAACTACCTACACTTTATAAATAAAGGCTCAAGGTAAATACACTAAAAGGTTGATCTTGGCCATTTCTGGGTAGTAGGATTATGGAAGATTTTTATTTTGTTCATATTCCAAATACCGAACAATAATCATGTATTACTTTTATGATCAAGAAGAGAAATCATTTTAAAAAATAAGAAAAGTCTGGGGCACCTGAGTGGCTCAATCAGTTAAGTATCCGACTCCTTATTTAGGCTCAGGTCATGATCTCAGGGTCCTGAGATCAGGCTTTTGATGGGCATGGAACACACATGCACGTGCCCACACACACACACACACACACACACACACACACACACATATGCTTCAAGTGTTAGTGTCACACTTGTGTTCTCTCTCCCTCTCTAAAATAAAAATAAATATATATATATAAGAAAAGTTTTAAGTGCTGAAGAATAAATATCTTAAAGTGTGTTGTCCAAGAATAACACTGAGGTTCTAAGAAGCATATCCATTTTTAAATGGTGGGGAAAGGCCTTGCATGACACAAAATAGACTGACTGCTTTTTAGTGTAGCAAAAGCAATCCAGGTTCCAGAGTCAAAAGACCTGGAGTTGAATCAGGTTCTTCCACTTTCTAGATAAGCAGCCTTGGATAAGACAATGGAACTTTAAGATTTCAAAGTATTCAAATCAAATCAAGAAAAAAATAAAAGTCTAGAAAAACTTGTTTTTATCAATATGATAAAACAATAATATATCAGAAGTATAAGAACTTATAGTGGAAGAAACAGAATTAAAGTAAATTGCTTTGGGGTGCCTGTTGGAGCATAAGCCTCTTGATCTCAGGGTCATGAGTTCGAGCCCCACATTAGGTATAGAGAATGAAACAAAATTTTTAAAAGATTTTATTTGAGAGAGAGACACACAGAGAGAGTGAGCGAGCAGGAGAGATGTAGAGGGAGAAGGGGAGAATCCTAAGCTCACTCTGGGCTGAGTGCAGAGCAGGGCTCAATGTCATGACGCTCAGATCATGACCTGATCTGAGATCAGGAGTCAGACACTTAACCAACTGAACCACCAGGCAAACCGCCCCCACCAATAAATCTTAAAAAAAAAAAAAAAAAAAAAAAAAAAAAAAAGTAAATTGCTCATTTCTCTGAGACCTCAACTGTCCTCATTAGAAAGATGAATTTAAATAACCTGTGCTGTTGTCAGTATTATTGTGAAGAATAAATGAGTTGATGTATGTCAAGTGCCCAACACTGGGTCCCCTACACAGCAGACAAAAGTATACAGTCTTGGCCTTGCTCCCTGAATGCAAATGAAGATGGGTGGGGAAACTGCACTTCAAAGGGCCTCTGTTCTATCTAAGGAAAAGAGGAACTATATAGGTCAATAATTATGGGTTTGTTTGTTTTTAAGTAGGCATGAAGGCCAACCGGGGCTTGAACTCACAACCCCGACCCTGAGATCGAGACTTGATTTGAGATCAAGAGTTAGATGCTTAACTAAGTCACCCAGGTACCCGATTGTGGTTCTAAATAAATTCTCTTAACTATAAATGTCTCTGCTGAGAGAAATCTTTCAGTTGGCTTGCTAGAGGCCTTTGCTCTTGCAACAAGTTTAATAAACTTTAACATGAGCCCATTAACTAAATTGTTAGAATAAATTTGTTTTTAACCGAGGAAGGAGAGATTATAATTACTCTGGAGCCCATCTTGTGGGGAAAATAGCCCCCTCCCTGTTGAGGAACAAGAATTCTTTGTCCCCCCCCCCTTTTTTTTTAATTTTTTATTTTTTATAAACATATATTTTTATCCCCAGGGGTACAGGTCTGTGAATCGCCAGGTTTACACACTTCACAGCACTCACCAAAGCACATACCCTCCCCAATGTCCATAACCCCACCCCCCTTCTTTGTCCCTTTTCCAGGAGCAAGAACTGTCCCCTTCAGGGTCCTTCTGGCTGGACTAAGAATCAAATTGACATGAGATAGATAAATAGGATAAATTTAATAGTGTAGGTACAGGGAATCCATACAGACATGGAAACTACAAAGACAGGCAAAATGAGATCTATACGTCATCCCGAACTAAGAAGGGGTTGGGACCTGGAACTTCACTGGAAAGGAAAACACTTCATGGACAGGAGAACAGATGTTTGGTAATTAGATGTCTGCCCTGCAATACAGGTGGGTCACTCAGATAAGATTTATCTCTGCTAATAATGCTTTTTCTGGAAAGACTCTCAATTTAGATTCTTCTATGTGATTGAAGAGGGACAAAAGTTTTCTTTTGCACTCTCAGGATCTCAAGTGCCTTCAGCTCAGAATAATCCATATGCCAAGTGGCACATTGGGCGTGGGGGTGGGGTGCTGTCCTGAAACCCTTCAATGCCAAGGAAAAGAGGAGGTGGTGGTGTCTTCTAAAAAGAAAGAAAAGAAAAACGTCACAGTCTCCATACAGAGGAAGAAAAGGATAGGAGAGCCCCAGAGGAGTATAGCGTCCAGTGTTTGACTAACCTGGAGGCTAAGAAACCAAGCGGTTCCTTGGCTTCCAGAACTGTTTCCTTAGCTCTCAGATGGGAACGATGGTACCTATTTCAGAAGCCTCTTTACTGGAAGGCCTCTTGCACCAGCCACAGGCTTTTGCAGAACTGTCAAGTGTTAAACAATTTGAATATTTAACACAAAGAATGAATAAATGAACGAAGCCGCACATTGGCTTTGTTTGCGTATCTCAGCCACTCGGATCATCCGTTTGCTTCTCAGAAAACATCATGGAATGGCTTGAAAGGTCCCATCCAATTTAATGTTAGATATCCTCCATTTCTTCCCTTCCATCTCAATTTCATTCTTTACGAAAGCTTGCTGGTACAATTCTTTATGTGATGAAATATAACTGGCCCAACTAGATCAACCCTGCTTCATCTCACCAAGAGTTCCTTCCTTCCCTTTTCATCCACCCCATCTTCCTCTTTTCCTCAGTTCTCACCCCTCTCTTAAGCCTTCAAGAACCCATAGGCTTCTTCCTCGGAATCCCATTTTTTCTAGAACGAAGCATGTACTGCGTCCTTAAGGTTGCATGCTTTTCCCCAAATTCAATGTATTTCCCTCAGTTTTATTTGACTAGTTATAATTCTTTTTTTCAACTCCCACCATGCTTAGAAGTGTCTTGCACCCAATCACATTACTAAAAAAGAAGTTAGAAAAATCCTACTCAATTTCCTTATCACCGGATTGCTCTTCTTTACCCCCATCAGCTCCTGGCTCCCAAACAAAGCGGCCCACGACCCCGCGGAGCAGCGCGCGAGCAGCCAGGCCCCGGGCCCCTCTGCACTCTCAGCCCGGGGGTCCCGGAGCCCGCCGGCAGCGGGTAGGGCCGGGCCGCTTCCGGCCGCGCAGTTCCTCGCTTATACCCGCGAGCGCCGGGGAACCCCGGAGGGGCCCGGGGAAGGGTCGGCCTCCGCGGGCCCAAGCCGAGAGGAAGACGGGGACGCCGCCCGCTTTTGCAGACCCCGGAGCGACCTTAGCGGGCCTAGCGGCGACCGCGCAGTGACCGGCGCCGGGGCTGCCCGACTGCCACGAAGCCACCGCCACGTCAGGGCAACTTCACAAAACCCGGGCGAGGGCGGGTGACGCACACCCGGCGACCGCGGCGGGGTTGGGCCCGTGGCCAGACGAGGAGGCTGACCTCCAGCCCCGGCGCCCGGTTCAGCGACGCCCCCGCCGGCGCCGGCGCCTGCCGGGCCCTCAGGGAGGCGGGGGGAGCCGCGGAGGAGGCGGCGCCATCGCGAAGCCCGCGCCCCGCCCGCACGCTCACACCCCCACACACCTCCCGCCTGCAGTCGGGGCCCGGGCTGGGCGGCGTCTGCGGAGGCTCCGTCGGCCTGGCCCAATCGGCCCGAGCCCGCGCTGACACCCGGGCAGCAGCGGCGCGGAAAGGTGGAGGCGGCGGGCCGGGAAGCCGTAGCCGGGACAGCGAACCGCCATGGAAACCCGCTACAACCTCAAGAGTCCGGGTGAGCGGGGCCGGAGGCGGCGGGCGGCGGCGCCGGGTGGGCCGGGGAGGGCGGACTGACCCTTGGGCTCCCGGGCCCGGCGCTGCGGTTCCCTCGCGTCCGCCGCCACTCGCGGCTCCGCTTCGGGGTTTCGCGTTCTACGCGAGACCGCCGCCTGCCGGGATGGTGCAGGCCGCAGGGCGGCCGGGCGGGCACCCGCCGCCAGTCGTGCGTACCCGCCAGTTCCCCGCAGCACCCGGACTTTCCCTTCTCCTCATATTGGGCGCGTAGTGCAGGGTCCTGAACTCATCCCTGGGAACAGGTGTAAAGGTGATGTCGGTGGGTAATAGTTAACAGTCCCTGGCGGTACCTAAGCCCAGACGGTCGTTATCCCTTCGTCGCTGCCACCGGACTTTTATTAGCTGCTTGACTCACTTGCATGTGAGGATTTGGTTGTTTAAATATCCCATTTGCAACATTGGGGGCGAATGGAATTACAGACCTAGAGGAAAGATTCTGTGCTAAACCAACTAACCTAGAACTAAGAAAACTAGTTAGAGGGGCCGTGTACTTTAGAGGAAACCATGATTTTTGCCGCGACGGCTGACATGATACATGTCTGTGTTCAGTCATAGAGACTTCCTGCATTTCGTGCCCCTGCTTCATTCACAGAATAGCCCGAACAGTCCTAGCTTCAAGTTCTTTCCCGGGGCCGTGTAAAGATGCAAGAAAAGTCAGCAGCTCTCTCATATTAAGGCAGGCTGGAAATGAATCACTAGGGCCTGTAAGTGGTATTTATTCTCTTCTGTCTGTACCTTGATAAATTTGTCAGGAGGGAGAAACTCCACAGTTCAGCTCTAAATGATAATCCTACAATATTCGTGATGGTTTGACCAAATATTGCTGTTTCTTATTTTTTCCTTCCAAGAAAGCATCCTTTCAGTAGGAATCAGCAAGATTAGCATCCTTATGAAAAGAGCTGACATTGTG
The DNA here is from genome assembly GCF_964662115.1 of Mustela nivalis. Classification (NCBI taxonomy): domain Eukaryota; kingdom Metazoa; phylum Chordata; class Mammalia; order Carnivora; family Mustelidae; genus Mustela; species Mustela nivalis. The sequence continues at coordinate 40,743,088 of NC_139024.1, forward strand.
ATTTTTTTTTTATTAAGAAAATACTTAATATGTAGAAACTCCAGAAAAGTCCGAGGATATTGATTGAACAGAGCATTGTGAGCTTGAGTGCGGTCGGGCTGAGATGTGATCTTAGGTGACCAAGAGAGTGTAGAATGGGTCATAACATTTGGGGGGGGGGTCCATAGAGTTTTTAAAAAAAAATCTGGTGAAGGCTCTGGGCTTTCCAAGAAATGCATTTATACAATTCAATTTCAGTGGGTTAAGGACCCCCCCTTGAACCCACACCCCTCCCATCTCCTGAACACCTGGGGAAGAAAGGAATTTAAAAGAGAAAGGGAAAGAAAACCTTAGTTTTAAGGTTAGATGGTAGAATGCTTAAACTGTTTAGATTGTCTTAGATTTAAATAAAACTACGTGGCTAAAAATGTACGGTGACTCCTTGGTCACATGGTACCAAGTTCCTTAGGACAGCTGAGGACCTTAGTGGAATGTCCAGAGAATAATGGAAATATAAGTAATAGTGCAGTTTAGAATGGCGAACTGGTGGGTCCCAAGACATTGTTGTTAGAGCACATTGCTCAGGTTTGATAGGTTCTCATACCTGAAGTTATGAAAAGCTTTCAAAATTCTCCAGAATTTTGAACACTTCCAAAGTATATGATCTGTCATCTGGCTGAGCTTTGGTCGACATGCCTCTGTATTATAAATTGCTTCCTCTTTTTGGTATCATTTCCTCAAAGGTGGTATTGCTGTTCTACACTAAATTATTTTTTAAGATCTTTTGTTGTTGTTACTGTGTGGATCATTTGGAGTTCATGGTGAAGTTGAATTAGATGATAATATGGCACTTACTCGAAATGCTAGGAGGCATGGTGAAGCTTCCTTCCTTTGTTTTATTCTCAGTCCCGTGATATTTTTAGAGTAATGCCTATGTGAAAAAAACTGTTTAAAAGCACTGCACAATGGAAGGTACAGAACCTTTTCTCTGTAATGTGCAGTTGTCTTAGAGGTATGGATCATACAATTAAGAGAATACACATAACTGGTTCAGGGCCAGTGCTCTAGCATGTGGATAGTAATTTGTTCACTTTGTAATTAGGAAAAGTTATTTCTTTGTGATTTTTCTGGAATGGACTTGTGGTTATGGGCAGAACTCTGTATGGAGCCACCTCCTAAGCCTCTGACTTAGCTTTTCAATAGTTGCTATGCATCAAGCTCCCCGATCCCTTTTTGAGTCTGCTCTGGCCAAGGTAGTAGGGTCTCTTAGTACAAAGTAGGGAGATCTAGGTATAAAGAACGTTCTGTGGGAGCTTTCTTCAGACAGGCCTGTGGGTGTGTTTAGCAGGTGATTGGTGCATATGAGATCGGTGCAAAGGCATCCACTATCTCCACCAGAAACTTGGGCATGACCTATGCATGCCCTTAATGTGAATTACTGGTGATTTAACATCTTCACCCAGATTTCGCACAGACTGAAAAAAACTTCTATGAGGTAATAAAAAACCCAAACTCATCAATTTACTCTCATACCCCAAACTTGCACCTCATCCCTTATTCCAGGGATTGACAGCAACTAGGCACTTGTGGGAACCATCTTTGCTCTCTTGGTCTGTGTCTTTATTCTAGCCCCTAGCCTGGAACGAACACACACACACATATGTGCACACACATGCACACACACAGGCACCAGTCCATGCAGACAAGTATTTATTTATTCGGCCACTGTTGTCTCCAGATCCAGTAAAATAAAATAAAATAAAGCAAAACTGATTTGATCACTCCCCAAATTGAAAGATTTTCAGTAGCTTTCTAGTAGCTGTAGGTAAAGTTCAGAGTAAAGTGTTTAGCTTGGCCTACAGGGCTGCTCATGATTGGATCTTTGTTTGCCTTTCTCACCAACCTCATTTCCCACAACTGTGCTCCTTTGCTCCCCCCCATCTCCTTTGTATTTTTGCCATGTATCCATCTTGGTGCAAGTGACTGTCCATATGGAGCCCCTCTTCTCACCTGTATGCCTTGATTCCTCTTGGAACCTCTGCTTGCAAAGGCTTCCCTTTAATCCATTGGAAATTCCCATTCTTCATGTTTCTTTAAGGTTCAGCCTTCTTCAGCTACCCTGGGCAGACTATTAGGTAGACTATAAGGTAGTCCCTGTATTTGTATACACTTAGTCAGTGGTTTTTTTTTTTTTTTTAAATTTTTAAAGAATTTATTTATTTGACAGGCAGAGATCACAAGTAGGCAGAGAAGCAGGAAGAGAGAGAGGAGGAAGCTGGCTCCCCGCTGAGCAGAGAGCCTGATGTGGGGCTTGATCCCAGGACCCTGGGATCATGACCTGAGCTGAAGGCAGAGGCTTTAACCCACTGAACCACCCAGGCACCCCCTTAGTCAGTGTTTGTATTGTAATTGTTTTCATGTCTTTCTCACTATGAGTTTTTTGAAGGCAAGAAGCAGGTCTTGGTTATCCTTCTGTCTCCATCACTGAGACATTCTTTAGATGTTTGTTGAATGGGTACCTTTCTAGGGTCTTTCTGGGCAGAAACACTAGTCCTTAAACATTTACTTAAGTGCTTTCACTATGGGAGCAGGAAGAGGCACTTGGGGAGCAGACACTGTGTTCATATCCTCAGTATACCTGCCTCCTGCATTTTAGGTATGCTTTGGAGGTTGATTATATTAAGATACTTGTTTTCCAAGAGAAAGTAGACACATGAGAGATAGTGACCTGTAAAAGATCTCTTTAGCTAGAGCTTTGTCTCCAAAGCCCAACGTAAGCCTAGTGAGGTAGAGCCTGGGCATGAGAAGATTGCTAATGTCTGGGCCCACTGAAGCCTAGAGCCTGGATCTAGAGAGATCATATGGCCTCCATAAGATCGAACAAGAGCAGGCATGCAGGTGCTCCCCACTTCTTTCCCTGCCCTTGCACATCTTATCTTACCATGGTAGAAGAATTCCTTGAATAACCGAGCAAAGCGGTAAGAGAGGAGCTGATCAGAAAAAGCTTCCTGACAATGTGATATCTAGGGATGGAGAGTATCAGGAGTCTGCTAGTGCAGACTATGCACTAGCCCCAGTTGCCAGGCAGTATTTCTAAACTTGGCTATTCCATGGAAGTAATATTTTTGCTTGGGAACCAGAGAGCCATGCCACGAAGCCAACCACATATGTTTACGGCCTGGTTTTGAACCAAGGAAGAACCTTATATCCCAATCTATTTCTGACCTTAATAACTTGTGACGGGGGGAGGTGAGGGGAGGAAGGAAAGGAGAATTATATGAAGAAATTGTTGACTCCCTTTCGAAAGGTACAAACATTGAAGAAAAATAAAAGTAAATGATTTATTTTAAGGATTTAGAGCTTCAAAATGTCAGAGCCAGAAGTTTAATGCAGCCTAATTCAGAGTCCATATTCTTTTGCACTAAGCGTTTACAATATATGTAATTTCAGAAAAAAAAGATCATGAGAACACTAGACTAATATTACCTCTGTTTGGCTACATGGCTTTAGCTCTCACATGGTATGTTCCTTTAAATATATTCTCCCCCCCCCCCTTAAATACATTCTTAAATCAACTCTGACCCTTTCTTACATCTCTCATAATATCTAGGTACTGTTGGGTGTTTATTTTCTTCTCTCCTACTGAACTGAGCTGAGTGGGAAAGAGGCAGAGAAAATGTGGTAAGGGGATGGAATGACATAAAATCTGTTCTTCAGCTTAATTATTCAGCCAGCTGATGAGGAATGAAGGGGAAAAAATCTCTATGGCATCTTTGATTGCTGACAGCAGCCAAATTACCTTCATAACAGCTTCCATGATTTTATTTATATCTAATAATACTGATTTGAAAGAATGATATTTTTGTGTGGCTTTACATCGGGGTTTTTCCATCTTTGTTCTAAGGGAGCTGTTCTGGTTGAAGAAGCCAGCATGGAAGGGCCTTCAAGCTGTTTACTCCCTTCAGCCTAGTCTATCGAAGGGTCCCATGGAACATATAGAGGTTCTCATTAAACTTTTTTTCGAACGAAGGATTTTATCTTATTGTCAAATAAGATTGAAAACCATTGCCTTTAATCAGATGTTTGGAAAGAGATTTTTGGAGGGATAATAGGAAAATTCAGGTAAGCTAATATTTGAGTGCTTACTGTGTGCTAAGCCCCGAGGAGCCTGCAGTGAGTAAATTGTTTAGCAGGAAAGACTGGTGTTAAGTAATTACAAGTGAGAAGAACTTTAGGGAACTCAATCTAGTTTCTAGGGTAGTGGCTTCCAAACCTGACTGACCATTAGAATAACTTGGAGAGTATTTCTGGTCTCCACTCCCCTCCAGGATGCCTTAGAAATTTTTATCTGTCCAGGTTATCTGTCCCGGTCATTCCTCAGCATGCACAAGGGAAGGTGTCAGGGAGACCTTCCTGAGGAAGTTCCTTAAAGCCCATCTAAGTGAGATAAGGAGTGGGACTGGGAACAGCACTGCAAGCTGAGGAGCATGACAATTGCTTGATAAGAAACATATAGGTAGGGGTGTCTGGGTGGCTCAGTTAGTTAAGTATCTGTCTTCGGCTCAGGTCATGATCCTGGGTTCCTGGGATTGAGCCCTGCGTTGGGCTCCCCGCTTGGTGCGAGTATGCTTCTCCTCCTCCCTTGGGCCCTCCCCCCTGCTCATGTTCTCATGCTCTCTCTCTCAAATGAATAAATAAGTTAAAAAGAAACATACGGGTACATATTGAGAGACACACACACACACACACACACACACACCCCATCATGTTCTAGATACAAGGCTTTTGTTCATTTCTTTGGTTTCCCCCACCACCTGTCCCATGACTACAAGCTCCTTGGTAACCAAAACTCTATTTTATTTTGGTCGTAGTGTAACATCTAGTATATACTCAATAAATATTTGATGTTCATATACTTTGATCAAGAGAAAAAAGTCTGTGCTTATAGGGACCTAGTTCAGTGCAGGAGATGGAAAAGAATTAGTAATTATGGAATAGGATAGTGACTTAACTTTTACCCCCACTTAGGAACTCTTGATTAATATGAAATTTTGGGAGTTCCTGGGTGGTTCAGTTGGTTAAGCAACTGCCTTCAGCTCGGGTCATGATCCCGTGGTCCTGGGATCAAGTCCCACATTGGGCTCCCCCTACTCTGTGGGGACCCTGCTTTTCCTTTGCCCTCTGCCTGCCACTCTCCCTGCTTGTGCTTTCTCTCTTTGTCAAAGAAATAAAATCTTTCAAAAAAATATGAAATTTTATGCAGAAGTCCTGATACATACTGAACTGTTTGGTTGTATGTGTGTGGCAGGTGTTCTCAGTTAACCTCTTTCCCCATAACATTCCAATGTATACTTCCATATATTTTACTTTTATTGTTTCCTCTGCCTTTTCATACCCATGCATACTGTTTTTCTTTCAGATCTGTATATGACCCCTTTTCTTTTTTGTCTGTTCTCAGGTTAGGTGTCTACCTGGTACATACTTTTCTTAAAGCACATATTGAACTACATCAGTTGGTTTTCAAGCAGAGTTTTGGGGAGCTTGGGCTACCCAGTTTTCCCCTGGCATTGCTCTCCTACACCAGTATCCTGACCTTTTTTTAGCACCTAAAACTTGGTGAGAGGGACCTTTGATAGCAAGGAAGGAAAAAGGGCACAGATACAGATGGGATTATAGGTTGTCAACAGTCATTTATTGTGGAAGTAAAAGGCTGTGCCATTAACTCCAAGAGGTGGAAGAGGAGTAAGATAAGTAAACAGGTGTGAAATAGTCTTGGGGTGCTAGTTGGAATGGGCTGGTGGGCTTACCAGAGAAATTCAAGACATTAGGTAGCATGTGTCTAAGAACATCGTTGGGTTGGGTCAGCTAGAATTGCATTTTATTAGGGGATTATGAAAAAACTCCTAAGAGCCATATGTGTGGTTGAAGAGGGAAGTGAAGATAGATGTAAATGGACATAGAAAATTATGGGGTCTGTGGATTGGCAGTTATAATTAAGCTGAAGAGTCATTTCAAAAAGGAATTCAAGGGGCATCTGGTTGGGTCAGTCAGTAAAGCTTGAGACTCTTGATCTCAGGGTTGTGAGCTCAAGCCCCACACTGGGCATGGGACCTACCAAAAAAAAAAAAAAAAGAATCAGAACTAGGGAGATTCAGTGACCTCTAGGGACACCCATTTATATTAATGCACGAAAGTGGGTGGAAATTCCCAAGAGGTGGAGGATGTGGTGGTGGGGGCGGTGTCTACTGTTCATGAGCATGAATTCCAGAAGGCACATTTTTGTTAATATAGGCATTTTAACAAGATAAGAGTTGGATTACCTGTGTTAGAATCCCAGTTGTCATTTACTAGTTGTGTGACCTTGAACAAGTTACCTAATCTTTCCATGTTTTCAGTTTCTTTGTCTGGAAGATGGGAATAAAAATGGTATCTATCTCATAGCATTGTTTTGAGGATTATATGAGTTAATGTTAGAGTGCTAGCACATATGAATCATATGTAAGTATTTATTAAATAAAATTAATACTGCCCTAAATATTTACTTAATATTTAATTCTTCCAATGCCTAGTTACCATGTCCTTCCCTTTTCTCGGAATACTGTTATCTCATAATTAAACTTTTACCATACTCAATTGAGCGTCCTCTACACATTTTTTTACTGAAATAGGAACTTTTTCATTAGGTTTGTTAATCTGTACTAATCTCTTAGAAAAGTATATTTTAAATGTCTCTATCTTGTGAATTTATTTTAGCTGTTAAGCGTTTAATGAAAGAAGCGGCAGAATTGAAAGATCCAACAGATCATTACCATGCACAGCCATTAGAGGTTAGTTTCCATCTTTTACATATGGATTTTAATACTTTAATATTTTAAATGAATTCCTTAAGATTTTTTTTCATTGCTTTGAGTCATTACAGATGTGTTTGGTGTGGTTTATTGGTATGTTTTCCTCCCTGCATTTTCTTAGTATTCATTTCATTAGCCATTCAGAATCCGACATGGTAGGAGCAAACTTCCAGTCTCTATAAAATGATCTCAGATGCTAAATTGGTTTTAGGTTTTGAGTATAGGGGAGGGAGAGGGTAATGAAAAGAAACCCAAACTCTTTATGGTTTGGAAGACCCCTTTATGGTTTGAAGGGACCCCTGCAGCTAGTCTGGGCTTCTTGCACAAACATCTCTATCTCCTTTCAGTCTTCTTATTTGTAGAAGGAGGGTATTTAAATGTGCTCAGTCTGTCTTCCATGATAATAGTGAAAATAAAATATAATAAAGTATGTACAAATATTTTGCACACTGTAAACTATAAAGTACTCAGGGACCCTAAGATGATGATAGCGTATTTATTAACATTACTATTTATAAATAAATATGCTCTTAAACATCTATGAGGGATAATTTTTTAAAGTTTGTTAAAATAATCCACATTTATAGCAATTATTTGATTATTAAAGGAATCATTTAGTTTAATTAAATCTGTAATCTAATTTATGAATATATAACATTGCTCAGCTGTTTTTAAATCCATTTGTTTAAAAAAGGTTAAAAAAAGATTTAACTCTCGTGGGACATGAATGCTGGATTAAATAGCTTTTATTTATAACTTCTTTTTTTTTTTAAGATTTTTATTTATTTATTTGACAGAGAGAGATCACAAGTAGACAGAGAGGCAGGCAGAGAGAGAAAGGAAGGGAAGCAGGTTCCCCGCCGAGCAGAGAGCCCGATGTGGGACTCGATCCCAGGACCCTGAGATCATGACCCGAGCCGAAGGCAGTGGCTTAACCCACTGAGCCACCCAGGCACCCCTATTTATAACTTTTATACTTGAGATATTTTGTGCAATAGAAACTATTCTAATAATAATGTGAAACATTTAATTTTTCTCACCCAGGAATATTTCTGGTACTCATTAATAAAGATGATCAAATGTTTTAATGTTAATGATTCCTTGCTGGTTATTTTTATTCAGGATAACCTTTTTGAATGGCACTTCACAGTTAGAGGACCTCCAGATTCTGATTTTGATGGAGGAGTTTATCATGGACGAATAGTATTGCCCCCAGAATATCCCATGAAACCACCAAGCATTATTCTTTTAACGGTAAGAATTCTTGGCTTTTTGGAATGCTTGTGATTTACTTCTTCATGGTGACTGCAAAGCATGGTTAGCAGACTCATTTTCATTAAGAAGTAAAGCAGAACATTGTTATAATTTTGTCTTTGGGGATCAGAACTTGATAGTACAGTTCTTTTCCCCCAAAAAATAATTCTAAAGAATTATTAATGCTAATGAATGTACAATTATCATAGTGTGGTTGCTAGGATTCAATGAATTAGGAGATACAAAGTGCTAGGCAGTGTCTGGCACTTGGTAAGTACTCAGGAAAGGGTAGTTAATGTTATTATATCTCTTAATCACATCATCACCTTCAACTTCTCATCTTTCTTATACTCTTTTCTTCAGTTTTCTCATTTTTATGTACAGCTCTGAAAATAAGAACTGTCACAAGGTCCTCAATAAATGTTAGTTTATTACCATTTATATCTTAGAATTTCTGTCTTCACATATTTCAGCTCCTTGTGAAGGAAAACTGTTGGTCCAGTTTTCTCTAATTTTTCCTGGAGTGTTGTTCATTTGGAGTAAATTCCTCTTTTATTAAGCTCTCCTTCCCTCCTTTCCTTTAATTTGCAGGTAGGTCTAATTATCCTCTAACCATGAAAAAAGCAAAACAAATAAAACGCAAATCTGTATCTCTCCTACCTCTTTAAGCTGTTTTGTATTCCTGTCTTATGAATTTGCATCATCCTTATGAAAATCACTGCTGTCTCAGAGCTGCCTGCACCACTGTCTAGTTAGGTGACACCAGGTCCTTAGGTTTTCTTAGCCTCTGCCTGTCTTCTCTTTTAGACCCCTCACAGAGCCTAACTCAGTACTATACTCAGAGGAGGGCATTAGGACATCATGATACATCAATTACTTAGATTTTAGAAAGGTGCTACAACTTCTAAAAACAGCTTTTATTGTTTTACAAGTATTTGTAGAGTGTCTATAAAAGGACAAAAATCTGTATCCCATTGAAGATTATATTCTTTTCAAGTTTTTAAAAAAATTATTTATAATATAAATATATTTATGCTTACAAAGTATAAAACATTAAATACATACATAGTTTTTAAAATGTCTTGTTTATTCCTAAGGCTAATGGACGATTTGAAGTAGGCAAGAAAATCTGTTTGAGCATCTCAGGACATCATCCTGAAACTTGGCAGCCTTCATGGAGTAGTAAGTATTAATTTAAAGTGAGTATAAATCTTCTAGAACTCTAATCAATTCATAAGTATAAATTATAAGACCCTCTTGAGACTAAAAGCTGTTTTGGATAATTTGCTGTTACTGAATAAAGAATAAAAATTCTTTCCTTGTCTTATTTTTGCCATCATTTTAGTACAACCACCCTACCTGTACCTCTTCAGTGAAAGCCTGTGTGTCTTTTTTCTCTTTCCAGAGTAAGCCCAGTTCCTTTTACAAAACAACTTAGATTGATGTTTACTTTTTATTCCAGTAAGAACAGCATTACTAGCCATCATTGGGTTTATGCCAACAAAAGGAGAGGGAGCCATAGGTTCTCTAGATTATACACCAGAGGAAAGAAGAGCACTTGCCAAAAAGTAAGTTTTGCATTTCATTCTTTGTTAAGATTTAAATATTATTCTGGGTAATGGCTGATAGGGGATAGGCTCAGTTTCTTACTTTGTGAGTTACCCTGGTTTCAGGGTCTAGTCTAGTTTTGCTGTTTTAGGATTTCATTTGTAGCAGTTTACTACGCAGGAATGACCAGAGTCTAAAGAATTGATTTCATGCTGTCTAGTTTTAGAAAGTAGTTAGTAATATCAGCCCACAGTGGGAGATACCTTTTCCTAGAAAACAGTTCTGATCATTTGTCTCTACATGGGCAGAATTACAGATGGGAAAAAAACCCCCCAAAACCAACATAATTGTTTATATGTAGTTTTCCGTAAGATTTAAAAACTTCTTGAGGGTAGGGAGGGAGTCCACTTTTATCTTAGCATCTACAGTATTAGGCTCAAAGCAAATGCTCAATAAATAATCCTGAATAAAGTAAAGGGGATTTTCTTTATTAAATTATGGCTTCCTGGGGCGCCTGGGTGGCTCAGTTGGTTGAGCGGCTGCTTTCGGCTCAGGTCATGATCCTGGAGTTCCGGGATCGAGTCCCGCATCGGGCTCCCAGCTCCACAGGGAGTCTGCTTCTCTCTCTGACCTTCTCCTTGCTCATACTCTCTCTCACTGTCTCTCTCTCAAATAAATAAATAAAATATTTAAAAAGAATTAAAAAAAAATAAATTATGGCTTCCTAGTGGTCTTTCCTTCTCACTTTTTTCAGATGCGTTCTATCCGTATAATCCAGATTAGTCATCAGATTGAGTAGCCTCTCCTTTGAGTAGTGCAAAAACTAATTCTTTCTTTCTTTTTTTTTTTTTTTTTAGATTTTATTTATTTATTTGACAGAGAGAGATCACAAGTAGGCAGAGAGGCAGGCAGAGAGAGAGAGGAGGAAGCAGGATTCCTGCTGAGCAGAGAGCCCGATGTGGGGCTCGACCCTAGGACCCCGGGATCATGACCTGAGCCGAAGGCAGAGGCTTTAACCCACTGAGCCACCCAGGCGCCCCAAAACCAATTCTTTCTGTCTGTCTCTCTTTTTTTTAATTTTTTTTTTTTTTAAGAACAACTTCTAACCCAGTTTATTTTTTAATCGGTGTGCATAGCGAAGAGACCTTATAAGAAACCCTATCAAGGTACTTTCCAATCCTAGAATATTAGACCCAACCCTCAACAAATGTTAAAGATTCCAAATTGCAGTGAGGTGAAGAGGAAGAGTATTTAAAGTCACTTACTTCTGTAATTCTTGATCTTGACATTTTCCTGCTTTGGACTCTGCCGTCTACCACTTCTCAGACATATTATGTTAATTAAATTATAGTATATCTTACCCTTCCATTGCCCAGAATATGTCCTATGTAGATATTTGTTAAATCAACCAGATTTTAGTGTCTGAAAGGTTTGATAGACTCTTGGATTTCATCAACAGCTTTTCTTTTTAAACCTTATTTCCAGGTTCTGGGGATATACCTTACAGCAGCTGTTATTCACAAATTATATGTACTTGAATATATGCCATTTCTTTCTATTTGATTTTCTTGGTTGGCTTTCTATCTTGATACTTTTATCCAGTTCATTTCATGCATAAAGAAAAAAAGAACTTTTGTTTTTTTGTTCTAGACTTGCCAGTGTATATATTCTAGGTTCTTCTTCTATGATAGAGGCTTTTTATTTTTTAATTTTTTTAAAAGATTTTGTTTATTTATTTGACAGAGAGAAGTCACAAGTAGACGGAGAGGCAGGCAGCGGGGGTGGGGAACCAGGCTCCTTGCTGAGCAGAGAGCCCGATGCGGGACTTGATCCCAGGACCCTGAGATCAGGGCTTGAACCGAAGGCAGTGGCTTAACCCACTGAGCCACCCAGGTGCCCCTGATAGAGGCTTTTAAAAAACATGGTTTTGCATTAGTCCATGGTAGCATATTGTCCTTGTGGATAAGCTAATACATTAAAAATTAACCTTCCCCTTTAAGTTTCATCTGGCTTCTCAGTTAAGAGTGGACACACTTTAATGCAAATAATTTGGATACAGCTGACTCTTAAAAGCATAGGGACAGCTGTGCTGCTTCTGGTGAAACACAGATATTCAGCAACAAGTACTAAGTTAACAATACTTTTATATATATTTTGTTCACATGAAGTTGTTTAATAAATTTAAACAGCATGTTCCTAAAGACCAAAGGCTTCTATTATGTTGAAATGGGAATCCAATTAAACAGTTTTATAAAATGTTCAGCAATGTAACCATATATACTTCTGTATATTATGCATACTTACTTCCAGTCATATAAATCCTTAGCACTCTTGTGGACTTTAGGGCACTTTTGGCTATCTCTGGAATACAAAGGGGAAAATGAAAACATAGAAAAACAAATTAATCTTGGGAAGTAGTCTAATTAACAGATTTATTTTGAGTCTACTTAATATAATGAGTGATACATTTCAGAGTCTTTGGATTTTATATGAGTTGTCTGTCTTTCAAGTTATACTGCTATTTATTTTTTTTGTGTGTTTTTCCAAGTTTTTATTTAAATTCCAGCTACTTAACATACAGTGCAATATTAGTTTCAGGTGTAGAATTTAGTGATTTATCTCTTGTGTCCAACACCCAGGGCTCATCGCAAGTGCCCTCCTTGATCCCCATCACCTGTGTAACTGTACCCCCTGCCCCTCCACCGGCTCTCCCTCCACCACACACACCTTGCCTCCCCTCTGGTAACCCTCAGTTTGTTCTCCATAGTTAAGAGTGTGTTTTGTGGTTTGTGGTTTGCTTCTCTCTCTTCCCCGCCCTTCACTTGTTTGTTTTGTTTCTTACATTCTACATATGGGTAGAATCATATGGTATTTGTCTTTCTCTGACTGACCTATTTCACTTAGCATAAGTTATACTGCTATTTAGTTGAATAGGGTTTGTGAATTTTTTCCCTAGAAATATCTGTAAATTTTATTTTTGGTGGCTTTTTTACTGTTTTATGTATGTCTCAGCTAAATATAATTCAGATTTTATAATGGACTTTTTTCCACAGGCTTAACATAGTTTTGTTATGTGTGATCGTGAGGACAGTGTAGTTAGACATCGTATATATTTTGTTGTATATCTCTAAAGCTTAGTTTTCTTTAGATAGTATGTTGGAAAAAAAGTGGAAGCTAAGCCCTGGATTTTATTTTTTTAACTTTAGATTTTTAAAAGTTGAGATATAACTGACATGAGTTTTTGTTGTTTGATTTTGTTTTTTTGAAAGTTTTATTTATTTAAGTAATCTCCACACCCACCATGAGGCTTGAACTCATGACCCTGAAATCAAGAGTTGCATGCTTTTCAGACTGAGCCAGCCAGGTACCCCAACATGAGTTTTTTCTTTTTTTTTTTTAAACACCAACCTAACTTGTGTATTTGTCTCAGAACTGTAATAGTGCCATAACTATAGATGTATGTATATAGATGAATATGATATGGAATTATTCAGGGTTCTTTTACTTTAAATTGAATCATTCAGTATTTGAGTATCTTGAATTGACATTCAGGTATTTGATTTATACCCATCAAAAAAATTATTTCCTACCAGATCACAAGATTTCTGTTGTGAGGGATGTGGCTGTGCCATGAAGGATGTCCTGTTGCCCCTAAAATCTGGAAGTGATTCAAGCCAAGCTGACCAAGAAGCCAAGGAACTAGCTAGACAAATCAGTTTTAAGGTACTCTAAATTAGTGAATAAATTCTAACTATGTGACCCTTTTGTTTACTGCCAAATTCTGGATAGAAAGTAAAGCAATATAGTTCTGTTGCAATAATGTTTTACAAATAAGTTTTTCTTATTCCAAAACTAATAATGTACATTCACAGAGGGGTCCAGCACAGTGGTTAAGGGCTTGAACTCTGGTCCACGGTGCTGGGGTTCGGATCCTAGCTTTGCTCTTTATTGGTAGTAGGACATCAGACATGTTACGTGGCTTCTCTGTCTGTACCTTTTTCTTTTTCTTTTTTTTTTTTTTTTTAAAGATTTTATTCATTCATTTGACAGAGAGAGAGATCACAAATAGGCAGAGAGACAGACAGAGAGAGAGTTGAGGAGAAGCAGGGTCCCTGCTGAGCAGAGAGCCCTATGCGGGACTCGATCCCAGGCCCCTGGGATCATGACCTGAGCCGAAGGCAGAGGCTCAACCCACCGAGCCACCAGGCGCCCCTGTACCTTTTTCTTATCTGTAAATAATGATGTTACTTATCTTGTAGGATTTTTATAAGGATTAAGGGATATAATACTCACTTAATATAATACTCACATAAGTGTATTGTATTTAGAACTGGCCCTGATACTTAATAAATTTTAACTATTATTTAGAAGATAGAGTAATTTAGAAGAAAATAACAATCATGCATAATCCCATCCCCAAGAAATAACTGCTGTGAATATTTTGGTGTATCTCCCTTATGTCCTATTTTTTCTACATATGTTTTACTCAAACATAGAATTGCTTCTGGATTTTAATTAGCCCTATTAAAAAATGTCGGCCTGCATCAGGTAGCATGCTGCTTCCTCCCTGTTCACCTCTCTTACATCCCATCGGTCCTTTCATATCCAGTTCTTGAAAGAAATTTTTTCTTCTGTTCATTGTGTTGCTAAAAGAGGTGGTAGTTAATAAGTGTTGGTTATTTTCTTCCTTCTGAGGATTCCTTCTGTACTTAAATTGCTTTTCTGAAAATCGTAGAGCCAGAGGTATTTTGTACATCAGAATTTCGGATTTTAGAAAATACCAAACATACATCGTATTTTAGTCCCTGCAGTGGGATCTGGGGCAGTATCCCATAATCAAATCTATTAACATTCCCTCAGCAAACCTGGGAATGTCTACAGTAATGTGGGATAAAAATAACCTCACATGTCACACTTCACCTGGAAGTTACAAACAACTTAATTTGGAATTGTGGATTATGAACCACGGGTGTTAGTTTTGTCTTTCACCAAGTAACAGCTCCTTGAGAACAGGTTTTGTCTGTGCTTCTTCCTGAAATACCTAGCACAGTCTCAGACACAGGAGTGCTTAAGGTTTAACTGATTGATAGTTGATATTAAATTAGCAATTAAAATAAGTCCAACAGAGGATTAGTAGGTGTGGCTTATTCTGTATGTTTCCTGTTCTAACATTGCTCTTGGGTGTACCTTTTTTATAGGCAGAAGTCAATTCATCTGGAAAGACTATTGCTGACCCGGACTTAAACCACTCTTTTTCACTAAATGATTTACAGGATGATATACCTACAACATTCCAGGGTGCTACAGCCAGTACCTCGGTATGGCTCTTCTCTTTTACATATATGTATGTCTGTATCATTATCATTTTTGCAATAGGAGGAGACCTCTAGATGAAATACCTGAATATTTTGATTCTCCTGACCACCTCTCCCTCTAATGAGTCAGATTATCTTAAGCAAATTATTCATACTTTTGGGGTCTTTTTTCTTATTAAATGAGGTTAGGCTAAATAATTTTTAGGTCCTGTCATCTCTCTGGAATTCTGTGATTTCTCTAAAAAGTTAGTTACAATATAGCACTACACTTTGAATAAAACAAAATATACATACATTGGCCACTTTTTTTTTTTAAGATTTTATTTATTCATTTGACAGACAGAGATCAAAAGTAGGCAAGAAGCAGGCAGAGAGAGGAGGAAGCAGGCTCCCTGCTGAGCAGAGAGCCTGATGCGGGGCTCTATCCCAGGACCCTGGGATCATGACCCACTGAGCCACCCAGGCACCCCATTAGCCACTTTCTAAATAGGCACTGTTTCTTTAGCAGGTTTGTTAAGCTGCATTAACTCTCAGTTAATAAAGGACTAGAGCCAAAGATTTGCCTCAGACTTGCTCTGCCCAGTACTGTAGCCACTAGCCACATGTAGCTATCTAAATTTATATTTAAATTATTCAGAATTAAACTAAATTTAAAATTCAGTTCCTCAGTCACAGTGACACATTTCAAGTAACCAGTAGCCACTTGTGGCTGGGTGGCTACCCTATTGGACAGCATAGGTATCAAACATTATCATCTCAGAAAGTTCTGTTGGACAGTGCTGCCTTGCACATAGTTAAGTGCCCAGTAAATAATTGTTGAATGAAAGGTTAAATGAATACTATGTGTCTTGTTCTGCCCTGACCTATTATCCAGATATTGGTGGGTATAGGTCATCAGAGATTGATTAAGAAAATTTGACTGGATAGTTGCTAAATAAGTAGGATTATGGGGGAAAAATATTGATTTTCTTTACATATATTAAAAGAAATATCTTTTTGGTAACATTGTTTGGTTGAGTAGCTACATCTTTTTTTCCCCTCTACAGTTTTAGAGAGTATTTTAAAGGGTCAGGAAAATTGAAATAGAAGCTGGCAAATACAGATTTGCCTTTTTCTCGGGAATAAGTTAGTATAATATGGGACTGAATGGTCCTGAGTGGTGGTTCTCTCCTTTTCAGAGAGTGAGATGGGCAGAGAGAAGTAGGTTGGAGAGAGAAGGGGAGAGGTGCATGGGAGGAAGTACTTGGAGGACTGGAGATGAGGGGGTATGAGGAAAAAGCGGATGCTGAGAGTTAAATCGTTTTTACATGATCCCCATGTAATTATGAATTGCAGAGGGATATTATAAATTATATTATATATATAAATATGAATTGTATATTATGTATTAATATATAATATATAAATATATTATAAATTAATTTTGAAGTATTAAAAATTGAGATTACTTTTTTTTTTTTAAGATTGTATTTATTTATTTGACAGAGAGAGAGATCACAAGTAGGCAAAGAGGCAGGCAGTGGGGCGGGGAAGCAGGCTCCCTGCTGAGCAGAGAGCCCGATCCTAGGATCCTGAGATCATGACCTGAGCCGAACACAGAGGCTTAACCCACTGAGCCCCCCAGGTGCTCCTACTTTTAGTTTTTAGTTAAAAATGGAACCATCTCATTTCAGAGAGGGAAGGGTGGTTATCTTTTCTCATCTAAAAGGACAGTCTCCTGATATTTATGGTGTGTTTAAATCTGTCTTCAGTCTCTTATATCTGTGTCAAGTTATATTGTATTTCATATATTGCAGTTATACTTATTCTACTTGTAATTTATTTTATTATTAATTATTTATTGTCTTCCCAGAATGTTAGTTTCTTGAGGCTCAGAGCGCTTTTTTTACTGCATTGTATCCCAGTGCCTGGCCTTGTGCCTTGTATATAATTGGTGGGTCAATACGTATTTGTTGATTGAATAAATGAATCTTAGGATTGGCACTTTTAAAAAAATACTAGAAATACAGGCAAAGAAATTAAGAAGTTTAAGTAAATTACATTGCACAACCAATAATATTATTACAGTGATATTTTCCATTTTGATTTGGTTTGATTTGATTTTTGTTTTAGTGTTTATTATTGCAGTATAGTTGATGTACAATGTTACACTAGTTTCAGGTGTGTCAGTACGTAAAACTTAGAATTCTTTTTCATATATACAGGTCATTGATACCAATTGCGGTTAAAACACTGAGAAGTAATCAATTGCTATAGTTGCACGTTAAGCTTTTAGTTATATTTACATACAGATTATCTCAGAATATAATTATATAATTTGATCACCATGGACGTAATTGAAACTTGGTTTTGGCTAGGGGTGGCTGCTTTACATGCAAGTGTAATATAAATTCACTAAAATGTTATACATCAAATCCCAGATAAGCTATGTTTTTTTAGCCTTGAGGGGGCGAGAGATTGCCCAAAGTCTAAATACAGCAGATAATATCAGGCCATCTGTTGCTTTTTGATGCAGATTTTTTTAGCTGTGTAGAAATGAGGAAATTACTGATGGTAGTTTTATGTTATTCCAGTCTGTCAGATTTTTTTCCCTCTTCCTAGGTATTGAAGTTCTGAATAAGCCATTCCATTTTGTATTAAAAAGCAAACACAAAACTCCTTCACAGATGCTGGTTATTCTAGATCATTATAGAAAAATTTATGTATTACAAGGGAATTATTTGTGATTGATGGTTTTTTAAATTAATTCAGTTAAGTACACATCATATACTTCTACCTTCCCCCAAATGGTCGCTTCATCTTAACTAAGGAAACAGAAACTGGTATGACTTACGTCTTCATTCAGTGATAGGTATATTTGGACAAGTTTAGGTCAACAGCAAAAATTTAGAAGTCCTACCATCAATTGTACACAGCATTTTGAAAATGCTAAAGCCAACTTCATGTGAACTGCCAAAATTTTGTCCAATTAGTCCTTAAACTCCAAGCAATCTAGGTTCCTCTGGGTCTGTAACCTTCAGGTGTTACCATTTTCCCTTGATGGGATTGTTTTTTGGGGGGGATTTTTTAAAAAAATATTTTATTTATTTATTTGACAGACACAGAGACTACAAATAGGCAGAGAGGAAGGCAGCGGTGCGGGGGGGGGGGCGGGAAGCAGGCTTCTGGCTGAGCAGAGCGCCCGACGCGGGACTCGATCCCAAGACACTGGGATCATGACCTGAGCCGAAGGCAGCGGCTTAACTGACTGAGCCACCCAGGCGCCCCTGGGGGATTGTTTTAAATAGGAAAAATTTTAGAATTTTATGGTGTGTCAGCACTAGTCAGTAATAGTAATATAGCCAGAAGGATCCTGAAATATGGGAATCTAATTAAAGCAGTATGTCTATAAAGTATTTCCATTAAGTGCATGTACTAAAATATCATCTAAAGTCAATGTTTTAATGGATTGTTCTAAATTTTTTTTTGAAAGATTTTATTTCTTTTAGAAGGAGTGGGTATGCATGAGGGGAGGGGTGGGGAGGGATAGAGAGAGGGAAAGGCAGAGAATCTGAAGCAGACTCCTCCCCAAGGTCGGACCCCCTTGGGTGGGTGGATCTCAGACCCTGAGATTATGACCTAAGCTGCAACCAAGAGTCAGCCCCTCAACCGCCTGAGCCACCCGGTGCCCCTAAAATGTATTAATCATACCAAAAGGGGTCTACAGAACTCTCCTAAGTAATGACTTTTTAAAAATCTTAATCTGTGGGGTGCCTGGGTGGCACAGTGGGTTAAACGGTGGACTCTGGGTTTCTGCTCAGGTCCTGACCTCAGGGTTGTAAGAATGGGGCCCCAATAGGGCTCAGAGCTCAACCAGAATCTGCTTGAGATTCTTTCCCTCTGCCCCTCCACTCTGCATCTGCATGCACTCTCTCTCTCAAATAAATAAATCTTAAAAAAACAGTAACAAAACCTAAATGTAGTGTCTCCAAAGGGGCATATTAACAGTAACAGTATTAATAATGACTAGCATTTAATCAACATTTGCATGCCCTAAGCACCTTATATCATTACTCCTTTTAATCCTTACACTACAGAATTGGGTATTATCCTTACCATACAGATGAAGGAGCTGAGTCTTAGGCTGAATAATTTGCTTAAGGTCCTGCATCTCCAAAGTGATAGAGCCAGCCGAATAATGCTAAGGCTCCCCGTTTTAGTCAAGTATATGGGCATTGTATTCTCCCATCAAACTAATGGAAAAAATAACACTTATAAAATAAAATCTAAAATAGAATCAATCTCTTGTGCTGGTTTCTGGACTTACAGCACCTTCACGTTTTTCCTTAAGAGCCTTCCCTGTAAGCCTTTAGCACTTTTGCTGAATCAGACACTTCTGGCGTCTTGGCAAAGCAGTTAGAAGAATGGGAGATTTCAAATGGAATGTTGCTGTATCAGCTGCTATATAATTCGGCTCTTCCCAATGAGTGCTTATTAAGATCCCGTATAATGTCTGTGACAGTGTGAGACCTCTTAAAATGCTGCTACTTTGTGGATCTGCTCCTTGTTGCTGGGAGTCTTGGAGTTTGAAGTCCCAAGTTCACGCAGCTCTAATTCAGTATCAGCATTGACTTTTATTTAAAGTCAGTAGTTCCTTTTTTATCTCTGTGTTATGGGTCACTACATTTGAGTACTTCCAAAGGACAGTTTTAAGAAACTCAGATTATTCACACCTTTTAATGTTGAAATGAATATCAGATTTCAAGTGTAATTTCTTCTGTAGGTAACTTAGATCAGCAGTTTCTTTCCCTAATGTTTATAGCTGTTGCCAGGACAAAGCCCATCCTTTTCCTTTTTTTAAACTTTGAGGGGTGCCTGGGTGGCTCAGTTGGTTAAGCTGCTATCTTCGGCTCAGGTCAGATCTCAGGGTCCTGGGATTGAGGCCCTGTGTTAGGCTTCCTGCTCAGTGGAGAATCTGCTTCTCCTTCTCCCTCTCCCCACCTGCTTGTACTCTCTCTCTCTCAAATAAATAATAAAATCGATTTTTTCCTCTTCTAGATAGTGAAATTTTCTCTAATTGAAAATAGTTTAAATGTTTTATATTTACTCACTTTTTAAAGTTATTCTGAAGAAAACTTGCATTCTTATTTTTTATTTGAAAGGGTATTGGTGCTAATATAACCAGCTCAAGGTGTTTTCAGTAAAAGAATTAAAGGCCATCCATCAGGTTATTAGAGGCAGAGTTAAGGGGTCTATATAAATAAAACGGAATTCTTATTTTGTAGAGCTTTCTTATCTATAAACCGTATTTAAGATTTTGAATCACGTGGTACCACATTGTGGTTATCCTTGACCAAGCAGTCATTGTAAGAATAGAAAGCAGTTGGTATCTTGTGCTTTGTGGGGCCAACTAGTGTGCCAAAGTATGCTTTACATACATAAAGTAACACAATTCAAATAGACAGTAATGGGTTCTTCTAGACTTGTGCTTAATTCATTTGACAGGAGTTAAAAGAAAAGATAATCGTGGCTTGGAAACCACATCTAATTTTTATAACTGTACTGCTGTGGAGAACGTATGGTTTGAAATTCTTCCCTGTGCTGTATGATTGTTGGTGGCAGCATGTTGATGCAGTTAGATAATGTTGAAAGAGACCTGGTTCATGAGAGGTAACACTCACTGTTGAGAGTGAAACTCTTTGCCATTTAGTTTGGCAAACTTTCAAGCTGAAAAGAAATCAGATTCCTTCTTTCCTTGGCTCTCCTGCAAGAAGCGAGGTGCCCGGATGTTTAACAGATATTGCTGGAGTTACACCTGAAGGGAGAGTAGAGAGCCATCTCTAGAGCAGATGGCTGAACTTTGTCCTCATCTTGTTTGTTCCTGATAAAGTCCTCCTCTGCCTGATGCGTTCTCAGAATAAGTTGTGTTGTTGGCTTATTTGGGAGAGTGAGTAATTACAGCATTCAGCTCATTCTGGGTAGTTTTGCCTTTAGTCATATTCTAGTGCTCTGAGATTCTTTGTACTCTTGAATAGATAACAGGTATATACACAAGTTTTCTTTGCCAGTTTCAAACAAAGTTTCCTAAAATTTCCTAGTATGGAGCCCAGAACCCCTCAGCAGCATCTCTTCAACAACCTGCTCAGCCTGTAGTTAAGAATACCTCCATGAGCCCTCGACAACGCCGAGCCCAGCAGCAGAGTCAAAGAAGTTCGTCTACTTCCCCAGATGTGATCCAGGGCCAGCAGCCAAGAGACAACCACACCGATCATGGCGGATCCGCGGTTCTGATTGTTATCTTGACTTTGGCATTGGCAGCTCTTATATTCCGACGAATATATCTGGCCAATGAGTACATATTTGACTTTGAGTTATAATATTGTTTTGTGTCTTAAGAGCTGTGACTCAACTGCTTCATTAAACATTCTGCATTGGGTATAATCTAAGAATTGTTTACAAAAAGATTATTTTGTATTTACCCTTCATTCCTTTTTTGATCCTTATAAATTCAGTATAGATAAAGCTAGACTTTCAGACTATGTCTGCTTAGTTTAAGGGACTGGAAGTCAAAGTCCCTTGTCTCACCATATGACCTGCTTTACAGAGAAATAACTTATTGTTGTTTCTCATGCCTCAGCTTCTTTTTATGTGAATTTGTGATACTTTTCTGTATGACTCTTTTTGAAATTTTTGGATTAAAGAAGGTGTTTAAAGTTTCAGTGAGTATTACTGGTTACTCAATACCATTTATTGAGTACTCTGTTTCTACTTATGTAGAATGATATAGGGATAAGAGTTGGAAAGGGAAAGTAGGGCTCTTCAAATAGCTTGATGAGAATGTCATTCATAGGAGATATACCGGGATGCCCATTCTGTGACTTTGTGTCCTAAATGTCATTCAGTGAAAGTAACTATTTCAAACATTTATGAGGAAATGAGATCTTTGTTATTGGATGTTATTTGGAGGGAATAATGCTTTGTAACCACTTTGATATGCTGTTATCCCCTTCTCTCCCAAATGCACACAAGATTTACAAAGAAAGGAAACGGTCCTCCACAGATCTTTTTTTAAGGAAAGAAGGGTCCAAGCCAGGAAATCACTTGGTTTCCTTCCAGAAGTCAAATGGAAGGATCTTCAGATTTTAATGTTTGCTCTGCTTTGAACTGTATCTCTTTTGGAGGCATTATATGCCTAGCTTTGTAATCACTATAAATTTAATTATTCTAGGAATATGTATAATGTTGAAATATTTCATGTACCATTTTAATAGAAAAGCTCAGGGCCCAAGTAAAAGTGATAGAAATTAGAAAAACCTTTCCTTAGAATTGTCCACCTAATCAGAGCCCAAGAAATAATTTTCAGTGCAAAATCAGTATATAAGTTAGTGCAAGCTAGCTCCATGGATTCTGGCAGATAATTTTATCATCATAATGCCTGGTGAGAACATATAATCACAGAAAAACATTGCCTTCAGCACATTCAGTATAGCATTGAGGGCCCTCTTGAGAGTATTTGTTAATGAAGATTTAATTTTTAAATACAGGCAGTCCCCTGCTTTCAAATAGGTTATATTCTAAAAGTGCATTTGTGAGTTATTTATTTTGTTTTGTTTACAACTCAGTGTTGTAAATGGTGTTCAGGTTCTAGACAAGTCCAAAAAGTCCATAATGTATCTTGAATACTTTGGAGGATGGTGTTCATAAAGTCCTTAATGTAGTTTTAACTAACTGAAATTACAGACAAGATAGAAACAATTTGTAAAATGGTATTAAAGGCAAATTTAATTTTTACTGCTGCAATGGGCTTTTGTTCTGTTAATTATCAGACACAATTTCTATTTTCATCTTATAGCCATTTGTCCTTTATGTCCACATCTAAAGTGAGAACATACTGTATACTATTATATAATACAGAATTGTCTTAAACTTGAATAAATTAGCTTTTTAAAAGTGTTTACAGATTGTTTCTGTTATATCTATAGCCAAAGTTGGTAAAGTCTTAAAAAAGCTCAAGGACTTTATGAGGACCTCCTCTGTCAGGAAGATTAGAGGTGACATATTTTATATAACTTTATTGCCATGAGAAAGCATGTTCTGAAGTCTTTGTTTGGAACACAAAATATTATAGATACTGGTTCAGTGGTCTCCTAGCAAGAGGTCACTGACCCACCTGGGAAGACCAGATAATGTTACCACCGGAGAAGAAGCAAGTCTCCCTGCTCTCAGCCTATGCTGAGATTAATCGTGTGCTAGGAACAATCTTCCCTCCACTTCCTCCCAGTCAAACCTGAGCCGGCCTCTGGATCTGTGTGATCTTGTTACATGTTTCCATGGGGTGTACCAATACTTTTAAGATTGATTAAGCCAAGAAGATTTTGCACTGTGCAGGTCCTTCTCTATCTGATTTGCTTCTCTTCCCTACCTTGTCAACTGACAGGCCACCTTCTTGTTTGTGTTGGCATTTTTTAAGCGCCTGATAGTACATCTCTGAAAGTGGCACATTCTTTGTTCTTTCCCTTTCGGCTCACAGATGCTACCTAAAAATTCTTAAGTTGTCAGTCGGATGCCCATCATAGAGCCGATGAGCAAAATCAATCTTTGGGGCTATTCTTACTCGAATGCCACCTGAAGAGACTTCAGAAAACTTATTTTTAAAGCCCCGGTTTATCCCTTTAATTAGAGTGTAAGGACAAAACCAGGTGTGTGATCTGGCTTAGGACTCCTTCCCCTAGTCCTCAGATTTAAGTTAATTCATGGCTTTTTCTTTGACCAACAAAGCATATGAGTACATATCAAGGTAGTTAAAATAGCATGCTCGAAAAAAACATAATGTCTCTTTCACCTGTAACTGTTTTAGCCAATGAAAGCTTTCAAATTTTATGTATTGTGGGGCTTATATGTAGCACTTTACATTTTCATGCTGCTTATTGTTTTATTCTACTGAAATAAATGAATTTCATCAAAATTCTCAATGAATTTTTTAAAAAGCCTTTAAAATTGTTTATCATTTTGACTATAGCAATATATTTCCTATTTCAGGAGAATAAGAAATCTTCTTGTTATTTTTGGCTATGAATAAACCTGGTATCTTGAGACCTCCCATTTTTATAGACCACAATCTGTAAACAGGCAAACCTCACACATTTGGACTTACTTGAGCAGAATTCTAAGCTGAAGTACTGAAAAGCCTGTACTGTTGCATTATTTGCAAGTAAGTATATGATAAGTGACTGCATTTAGTGAACCTGACTCTTGAAGACTAATGTGTGCATTAACATGGGTGCTGTTTAAGCCTTGTGGGAGGCTGTACATTGCTCAAAAGCTGTTTGGAACACCTCTTGAACAGTTGCCTTCAGACCTAGTTTGAGCTGCTCAATAAAACCAGTGACTTTATTCATACCGTGTTCTGACCACAGGTTGTATTCTTTATGTTATTCGGTCTTCTGTCCATTCTACCTCCTTAAATATTCTCTCATGTCTTACCACTTCTCTCTGTGTTCATTGCCATTACCCTAATGAGCCTTCATCTCCTCTGAATTAGTGCAGTAACCTCTAACAAGTCTCCAGTCTTGCCCCGTTCCTCACCCCTCTGCCAGAGTCTTCTCCAGTGTGCAGGTCTGATTCTGTCTCCTAAGACAGGCTCCCATCCTTAATGCAGCTTATAAGGCTGCATGTAGCCAGACTACCACTGAGCTCTCTGGCCTAATCTGACAGCAGATGCCTCCTGGGGCCTTTCCACAGCGTTGAGCTTGAGCCACTGGGGCCAATCCTCTGTTCTGAGAGAAATAAGCAAATGTTAGTTATATATCCACTGCCTCGCACCATATACAAAACTCAACTCATAATGGACCCAAGACCTTAATGTTAAGAGCAAAAACAATAAAATTGTTAGAAGAAAGCATAGTAAATCTTTGTGACCATGAGTGAGGCAGTGGCTTCTTAGATACAAAACCAAAAACACAAGTATTTGATCAAAACAAACCCTTCGTGTTTCAAAGAACATCATTAATAAAGTGAAAAGAATCCCAGGTGGGAGAAAATATTTGCAGATAAAATATAAGAGGCTTGTATCTAGAATATCTAGAGAACTCATAACAATAATGAAAAAGCTAACCTGACTTAAAAACAGCAAAGGGTTTGAATAGATATTTGTATAAAGAAGATGCACAAATGACCAATAAACATGGAAAGATGCCTGAACATCATTGGTCATTGGGAAAACGCACATCAAAAGTACAGTAAGCTACTTCACATCCACTATGACGGCTGGAATAAAACAGGTGTTGGTGAGGATTGTTGGTGGGAATGTAAAATGGGGCAACCACTTTGAAAAACTGGTAGTTCTTAAAAAAGTTAAGCGAAGAGTTAACATATTGTCGTGGCCAGCGCGACAAATCGACCAGGAACGTGAGGGTAAGAGGATGAAGAAAAGAAATTAAGAGACAAAGAGATGGGGACAGGAGGAGCACTGAGGAGTATGTCCAACAGTGCTAAGTTTATTCAAAGCACTAAGGCCATATATAGAGTGATAATAGGAGAAGCAATACACCTGTGTCTAGTTAAACAACCACGAGTTCCTCACGACGCCAAATGGCTAATTTGCCAATACAAATACAGCAAACCTGAAAGTAATTTAGGGCAGCAAGGATCAGCAATGAACTTTTGACCCCAACTGAATTGTACTCAGTTGTTTAGCAAGCGTGTGGGAAGTCACGTAGGCGAGCGCACAACACATAGCACAGACCCTTTCTCAGTGCTACTCAACTTTTCCTGTCCTAAACCTTTGGTTAGGTTATTTGGACTTTAAAGGAGGCTCAAGTCAGGGCCTGGTTTGGTCCTCGTCTCAAGCGTTATTGCGGCCTCCCACACCATATGACCCAGCCATTCCACTCCCAGGTATATTATCAAGAGAGATGCAAACACATTCACACAAACTTCTACAGAAGTATTCATAGCAGCATTATTATTCATATCCCCAAACTGGAAACTCAAATCCCATTGACTAAGATAAACAAGGTGTGCTCTGTCTATATGATGGAATGGAATCTGACCATGAAGAAGAATGAAGTTCTAATACATAGGACAACATGGATGAATCTTGAAAGCATCATGTCAGGAAAAAAAAAAGATCAAGTCCAGTGAAGTCAGACACAGAAGGCTACCTAGGGTATGATTCTGTGTATATGAAATACCCACCTTAGGCAAACCCGTAGAGACAGAAGGTAGGTTGGTGATTGCTAGTGACTGAAGGGAACTGAAAGGAAGGGGCAGCGACTGCTAATGGGTATAGGCTTCTTTGGCGGGAAATGAAAATGATCTAAAATGAGATACTGGGGATGGTTGCACACTCTATACCAAAAACCACAGTTAAAGGGGTAAATTTGGGGCACCTGATTGGCTCAGTCAGTCAAGTGTCTGCTTTTGGCTCACGTCATGATCTCAGGGTCCTGGGATCGAGCCCCATGTCAGGCTCCCAGCTTGGTGGGTAGTCTGCTTCTCCCTTTCCCTCTCCCCAGAGCCCCACTCAAGCTCTCTCTCTCACTCTCTCTTCTCTCAAATAAATAGAATCTTAAAAATTTTTTTTGAAAAGGGTAAATTTATGGTATGTGAATGATACTTCAAAAAAAGACATTACTTAAAACATTACACGTATCTCCAACTGAGTTTTTCTCCATACCATAATCACAATAATTCAACTACTGAAAATAAGAGAGATTTAAAGAAAAAACTGATAGGGACGCCTGGGTGGCTCAGTCAGTTAAGCTGCTGCCTTCCTTCTGCTCAGGTTGTGATCCTGGGGTCCTGGAATCGAGTCCCGCATTGGGCTCCTCGCTTGGCAGGGAGCCTGCTTCTCTCTCTGCCTCTGACTGCCACTCTGCCCGCTTGTGCTCTCTCTCTCTCTCTCTCTCTCTCTCTCTGACAAATAAATAAATAAATAAAATCTTCAAAAAAAAAAAGAAAAAAAAAAGAAATTGATAGGACCTAAAATGTCGAGAATGCAACAAAATAAATATTTCTCTCTCTCTCTCTTTAAAGATTTATGTATTTGAGGGAGAGAAAGAGAGAGAAAGGAAGAGAAGGTGAGGGAGGAGCTGGGGGAGAGGGAGAGCATTTCAAGCAGGCTCCTGCTCAGTATGCAGAGGCTTTCACCCACTGAACCACCCAGGCGCCCTACTCCTGCTGAGTATGGAGCCTGATGCGGGGCTCCATCTCATGACCCTGAGATCGTGACCTGAGCTGAAACCAAGAGTGTGACACTTAACCAACTGAACTATCCAGGAGCCCTAAAAACAAATATTTCTTGAAAACAACAATATCCATGAATAGTTCTAGGGTTCCAATCAGAAGCACCATCTTTTGAACAAAATCTATGGAAAGGAACTTTAATGGGTATCTTTCCTTCCCTGCTAAATCTTTAGGAGCAGTGGGACTTTTAAGCAAATTATTTAGGTAATTCTAAGAAGTGGCCAGATTGGGGAACCACTGAGTTAGTCCCCATACAGAATTATTCCCACTCCCAAATTTCTATTTAACTCCTGTATTTTGGCTTTCGGCCACATCTTTCAACTGAAACTACAGTTAACTGAAGTTAAGAACAGTGTGCTGGTTGCCAGAGCTAGTTCACCTGTTTCCTGCCGTCACTTCTTCACAACATTGACCGTTGACTACTCTCAGAGACTCCTTTGGTTTTCATAGTCAACATCTTTGCTAGTTCTATACTTTTGTTCAGGCTTCCCATCCATCCATTAGAAGTATAGGTTTCAGCACACTTGCCTGGCTTGATCAGTAGAGCATGCAACTCTTGATCTCAGGGTTGTAGGTTCGAGCCCCACATGGGGTATAGAGATTACTTAAAAATAAAATCTCTAAAAAAAAGAAAGTATAGGTTCCTGAGGATTCTATGCTTACACTGGGACTTCTATTTTCCTGGAAGATCTCACCCTTTCCTGTAGTTAAACTACCACCATACATTGACGGCTCCAGACTTAATTCTCCAGTCCAGACCTTTCTCCTGAGCTTCTGGCTTATCTATACTCCAGCTGCCTATTGGGCATCCGGAAGTCCCATGATACCTCAAATTCCATGAGTCAAAATCTATGTCATCTCCCCACCAAACCTGTACCTCTAACGGATATCACTTACTCACCAGTCCCACCTCCAAACTGGAATCGTAGATATCACTGTGGCCTCCTCTCACCTCCCACCCTATTCAGTCAGCAAGTGTATTCTACTTCAGAAAGAACTTGACCTTCTCATTCTTCTGCCTTCCCTCCTCTTCACCTTCCATCTGCCCTTCTTTAAGGCCGGAACTCATCCTCCTTCGTTATTATAACTTCTCTGATCCAACTGATCTCAGGAATTTCTTAAAAAAAAAAAAAAGTAGATCGTGTCATCCCACTTTGCTTTCTTTCTTACATAATAAAACCCCAATTCTGTCCACTTCCAGTTATCACTTCTCTTGACCTCCTGCCTCATCTCCCTATGTCTTTACCACACCAAACTCTTCTCCGTCTCGGACACAGCCGGCAAGAAATAAGTAGTCTTTAAACATTTTATTCTGCTCAGTAGACTAAATATAGACACGTGTATGTTTACACTTCAAATGTTCGCAAGTCCATGTTCCAGGATAGGAATCAAGCCTAATTTATGGTGATATTATACATTTTAGGATTAAAGACCCAAATTAATCTAATGCTCATGGTAGGAAGAAGAGCTAACATAATCAAGAATTCTCCTTTGGTTTATACATCCCTTCAAAATCAAAATGGATTTTATGCTTTGATAAGATGTCTTTTCATTGAGAAAACATGTATTTGGGGGGAAAGCAAGCATCCTTGGTCATGGGCAAAATATGCTTTCTTGGATGGAGAAATAAAGCAACCCGGTGAAAACAGGTCATTCGTGTGTTCACTCAGCATTTCCCGAGCACATTCATGCACTCCTCTTGCCCATCAGGTCTTCCCTGCAAATCCACTCAGAACCCAAGCTGTCTCCCTAGTGGATGTGACAGACATGTTTTATGCAGCCAGAGGGAAGGATTAATGATCTCAGCAAAGAGCTGGCATGTTCAAGAGGTTTAAATTTATTTATTTATTTATTTATTTATTTTATGTAACAGTTTTAGCCAAAGCTGCTCTGGGACTCAGCGGAAGCAGAATTTCACAGGACAAACTTGTTAACTAATGGCCAATCACTAAGCGGCCAAGCCTTGGTGTTTGTGTCACGCCTTGGCGGGGTGGGGGTGTGGGTGTGGTGGGAGGTGGGGTGGGACGAGCATCACTATCAAATATTTAATCGGAAAAACCAGTCCGGCCAGTGGTGCTCTCGCAGCCCCTTCGAGAAGCACCGCCACAAGATGACAGACTGAATGTACGGTGCAGCCCGCAGGGGCCTGCCCCGCTGCAGGTTACTGGAGAGCAGTCTGTGGCATCGTAGACGTTCCCAGAATGCCTTATTTCACAAGACTCATTTTGCTCTTGTTTTGCCTGACGGCTCTTGTGGAGAGCAGAAAGCCCAAGAGGAGGAGATCGACTGGGCAGCTGGAAATGACCAAGCCCAGGTAAAGGCTTGGGTGGGAGGGGAGGAAGGTCACCTGCAGGGGCGCTCAGCGCGCCAGCTCCCAGGAGGGCCGGGGCTTACACTGACCCGCTGGGATCTATTTCCCAGCCAGAGGTTGATGGGGCCACCACCTCGCTGAAAACAGCCTCTCTCAGAGCATAGATATTCTCTAGGGTCACAAGCTGTGAGAGAGCAAAGCCAGACCGGGCTGAGGAGTTTGTTCTGGTATTGGTGTTCTGTCCAGGCATTTCGATTTCAGGCAGGTGGTTGAAAATTTCGTGGGTTAAAAACATCTTGTACTTCTCAATTTGTGCTGCTTTGTTCCTCAGGATGACATCCTGTAGGGACCACGGGACCTGCTGAGTAATGGCATTCAAGAATTTTGGAGGGGCGGGGAGGAGCGGGGAGGGGTGGGGAGGGGCAGGGGGACCCCGGTAGATAGGAATTTAGTTTGAACTATTGAAGAAAAAATGTAACCGAGAGTTGTCCTCTTTAAATTATTGGACTGGGAACAGCTTTCTGACTGTATCGGGTATCATTTCACTGTTTCAATCTGAAAAAGGTGTTTGAAATTTGCTAGGTTATCCAAAATACATGCGTAGGCAACAGGTGTAGGCAACTGCCATTGCACGATGTAACAGAAACATTTCCAAGATACTGGTTTGGCCTGGAATGTGCATTGAAAATCATATTACAAATCGAAGTTCCTTAGTAAGTTTGCTTGAACCGATGCACAAAGCCTGATACCCTAGGCCTGATGGAAACGACTGTTTGGCGTGAAGCAAAGAGCAAGCAGCTGAGAGGTAGAGGGCGTGTGTAAGATGTCACACATCTGTTCCCCATTCTATGAAGCATTTCGAGAACTAGAGATTGTGAATATAAACTAATATATGGAGGCACATTTTCTAGGTCACTGGCTTTTATTTTTAATCAGGCATCGCTATTGGTGACAATTTTTTGAAATTGTACTTCCGACAGATCTACCTATAAGTTACATACATACATACATAGACTATTGCATACATAGACTATTACACATATGTATATTAAAGTAAAACTTGATTGCTTCATTATTTTTAGATAAAAACTATCAGTGAGAGTTGCATTCTCTACTTTCTGCATCCCAGTAGACCGTCTTAAGCTCCCAGGAATATGCCGGCTTCAGAGACTGCCGCTCTCCGGGAGGCCCAAGCTCTGCAGGGCCATTTAATCCTAGTCACGCAGAAAGCAACAGATACAACTTGTCCAGGAGGACAGGAAGGAGGCACTCAGTGCAAGTCTCCTCCTGGGAGGATGTTGCCAGAATTCGAGGCTGTTGAACTGGAAGGAGCCTCAGGGGTCATGTGATCCTGCAATTCCTCTGAGCCCTAAGACGGTGAAAGGTGAATAGGTGTTGGGTGAAAAGGGGTCTTGGGCTCAAAGAAACTTGGGAAACTCTGGTTTAGATCATTTTGAACAGCTGTCTTTATAGCACAGCTTCTCAAACCTTTATTATGCAAATAGACATTCTGAATCTTGAAGAGGAAAATAAATTATACAGTTTCTGAAAAAAAAAAAAAAAAACCCTGCTTTTTTGTAACTATCTTGAGGGATTCATATTTTACAGAGCACGTATTGGGAAACACGGTTTCAATTTTATGGATGCTGAGAAGTCTGTTGGAAGGCAGGACTAATTCATACAGGTACCTAGTGACCCCACTGGGCTAGAACATAGGTTCCTTGATTTTCTCAGCCTGGAGGAAAAGCGTTGTATGGACTTGTCTATTCCCTGAGAACAGTTCTGGGGTTCAACAGGAACCCCTCAGGGATCCTCAAGGATCCTGCTTGGCAGCCTGGGCTGTCATACCTGTGTCACTCCTCAGAAGACCACAGTCATTCCCAGGCACTGGCATGAGCTTGGGGACAGACTGAATCTGACCCTTAGGCGTGAGGAGAGTTTCTTGAAATCCATCCCAGGGGGTGTTAAAGTGGAAGAAAAGATGAACCCACACATTCAAGAAATAAAAAACAATTACTGAAGGGAGGCTAGGAGAGAGGATAGAGAAAATGTCACCTTAGGGAACATGATTCTAGGCCTTTCTAAATCCACCAGGGCACATGCAGGCTCAGGCCGTCATAAGGCTCTGTCGGTGAAAAATTTCAGCCAAGTGTCAGACTAAAATATTACTTTCCTCGTTGACACACAAGAGTTAAGCTGTACGAATAAAGAGGAACAAAATGACTTCATCTCTGTAAGGTAGCTTCTTTCCTTGGAAGTCTGTCCCTACCTTCCATATCACACCGTCTTACACACACATACCATATACCGTACACAGGAATTCACCCACTCACACACTCACACATACACTCACACACACACACACCCACACACACTCACACACTGTTAGGATCTTTTCTAACCTACGTACTTTCCGTATCATCTCCCCAAGGCACTCTCACAAAACAAGTATTCTGCTCAGAAGGTGCTTTTTTCCAGACCTTCCTCCGGTTTTCCCACCCCGCGTGTCCCCCTTTAAGGAACGGCTGCCACCTGAACCTGTTTTGTCCCGACTATTCGATTTGCTCTCTTCTTCCCGCCTTTCTTTCTCCGGCTTTATTCCAGTCCCTCCCTGCCCGCTACGTGAGTTGGCTTCCTGACCCTGTGATTGCTCCCCACCCAGCAAGAGAGGCCCTTCTCCCTGGAGATCTGAAAATGAACCTAGCTCTCACCAGATAACACTCTCTGGTTCCTCCTGGTCCCAGGGCCTGGGGGCCCCTTCCAGATTTCCTCTCCCATTTGCAGTCCCCGTGGCCAGCCTTCTCGGGATCTGCCTCGTGGCTTACGTGGTGCCAGGCCCAGGAGCAGCTTTGCTTTCCCGCTGCCCGGTGATCCTCACCCTCCCCAGTGGCCTGGGGAAGGAGGTGGGGCCAGGAAGTCAGAGAAACCAGGTTTGGACCCTGGTTCTGTGGCTCCCTGGCCACGGCGGTGTTTCCTAATCTTTCTGAACCTTGTTTTTCTAACTGAAAAAGGTGCTCGTGAGACCTTTTCCCCTGGGATGAGGGGTTAACCACAGCTCAGGGCCTGCACGGAGGGAGGGTGTCACATACAGGCATGGTCATCCTGCCCGCTATTGTGCTACGAAATGAACCTCAGCACGGTGGCACCAGCCCTGCCTCTCGAAGGGGTCATGAGCAAATTTTTCCTCCCTCTCCACCCAAGGCTGTGGAGGTTCTGGCTCCCCTGCCTTGGGCCGGGACTCAGAGTATGGCCCCTGGAGTCTAGGGTCTTTGGGCCAAGGCATCCAGGCACTGGAAGGATGAACTGAGGGCATGTGGCTCACACAAAAAGCCCAAGGCTGGAGATATTAGTGGCCTGAGTTATCAAGTAATTGGTTCCTTTAAAAACAACAACAAAACCTATTTCTGGGCCCTCAGGATTGGCACAGGCATTTCAATCTCCTCTCTCCTGCAGTGGGACTGGAATTCTGCGACTTCCGCAACCAAATCCTCCCCTCTAAATGGAGAGGGATACTGCTGGCCAGCTGGGATTTGCTCCCCATGAGGCAGAGCGGTAGGGCGCCGGCAGCACTCACAATTGAATGTCCGTGATGTGCTAAGTCCTTAGGCTGAGCTCTTCCTCTGCCTTTCCGCGGTGCCATTGCTGGGTGTCCAATATGGCCTGTCATGCAATTGCTGTGCAGGGAACCCGGCCTGGTCCCTCCTGACTTCAGGAGCCAGGCTTGGGGTGGAGACCATGACAGTGGAAGCTTGGTGGAGGTACCCTGATAGTGACTACCGCGCTTCAAGGGACCCAGACTTGGGTTCCATATTCCAGCTCACTGGGAGGAAGACGTTACATTAGACTTCCCTCCAATGGGCTTGTCTAAAAGCAACTCCAACTTCTTCCTCCAACTTGCTTAACGCCTTCAGTGTTTTCCCATTGCCTTTGGATAAAGACAGAAGTCTCAACATGGTCTTCAAGGCTCTGCCTGGCCCGGTCCCCGCGTACCCCGCAACCTCTTCCTCCCCTTCCCCTTTTATTGAATCCCCTCTCAACCTGCAGCCTAGACCACCTCAAACGAGAGGTGTGTTGAGTTTAAATGCCTATAGGGTATCCATCAGGGATCATCAGGTCGGCAGTTGGATAAAAGATCTAGAGCAGGGGGTACAGATGCCGGAATCTGTAGCCACAGACATAGGCTCGCCTGCCAAAGAGGGTGTAGAAGGAGAAGAGGCGGTGGCTGGGACAGCGCCCTGGGGATATTAGCGTTGATGGGGTGAGCTGGGGGCAGGGAGGCGGCAATGGAAATTGAGAACGAGCTCTCAGGTGTTAGGAGGACAGCCCAGTGCTTGGTCCTGAAAGACCAGATTTCTAGGAGAGGCATGGTCCTCCAGGTGGCAGAGAAGCCAGCGCTCAGCGGGGCCTCGGGGCCTGCACAAGTGACACAGGAAGTGCTTGGGGGTGAGGAGGCGGCTGCAGCCTGTGGTGCACAGTTCTCTGGGAGGATTATGGATTTGTGAGGAGGGGGGATCTTTTTTTTTTTTTTTTTAAGAAAAAGTTTAAAGACAAATATATCTACCACACCTGTAATGCTACCACTTTTCAATAAATTTTATGTGAGGAAGATGTGTGGTCTAGACAGATCTTCTGCTTAGTTTGGGTTCAAGGGAGGAGAGACTTGAATCCAGTTTGAAGGCTGACGAGAAGGAACCGTGGGTG
This sequence comes from Mustela nivalis, assembly GCF_964662115.1. Classification (NCBI taxonomy): domain Eukaryota; kingdom Metazoa; phylum Chordata; class Mammalia; order Carnivora; family Mustelidae; genus Mustela; species Mustela nivalis. The sequence continues at coordinate 40,777,269 of NC_139024.1, forward strand.
GGAAAGGGAGATGCTGATGTAGCTGGGGTGAGGGTGTTTGAGGGCAGATGTCAAGGGCTCTGGGAGGAGAACCAGGCACCTCTGCCAAGCCCCCAGGGACACTAAGAACCTGCAAGGCTGACAGAAATGAAAATAATCCTACTGCCCGTGCCCCCACCCTGTTTTCACCTTCTCCCTGGGTATCTTACAGGCACCTCGAAATCAAGATGGCTCAGAATGAAATGCACCCTCTTCACCACAAACGTGCCATTTGCCATCTCAGGGAATGCCCCCACCATTCACCCAGGTGCTCAAGTCATAAGCCAGAGTCATCTTTGCCCCTCTCTTTCCCTCACAGCCTATATATAATCCATCAGCTAGACCTTTCTGTCTTCCTTAGATCTGATCACTTCTCTGCACCTCCCTTCCCTACAGCCCTGATCCAGGCACCATGTTCTTAGCAAGTTTCCTAATGGTCTCCTGTGTCTGCTGTGCCCTCTTCAGTCTTCTCTACACAGTGGCCAGGAGATTGTCTCAGGTCCTAAACGAGTCCTTGTGACTCTCGTGTTCAGAATTTCATGGGTTTCCCTGTCAGTATTATGCTCATGAGGGTCTCATGATCTTGTCCCTGGCCTTATCTCCCACCTTCTTTCTTACTGCTTTGTTTCTCCTTGCTCTCCTCACACAAGCCAGACTCACCTCAGGACATTTGCACTTGCTGTTCTCCCAGAGTACACTTCTTCACATCTTCTCATGACTTGCTCTGTCCCTCATCCCATCTGGGTCTCAGATGGTTTCCCTGATCACTTCCACCCCAATCCATCTTCCTCTTATTTCTTATCCTGCTTGATTACATTTTTATGGCACTTAGCACTTTCTGAAGTTACATTACTTATCTGTCCACTTGCTTATTGTCTGTCTCCCCCACCGGGTTATCAGCCCAGTGAGGGCAATGAGTATATGTCCTCCCCATGACTAGTACCGCATCTGGACAGAGTCAGTTCTCCAAAGATATGTGGTTACCAAGTGGATTTGAGTCTAGGAATTGAGGAATTGTGCAACCAGAGTGTAGGACGGCTGTCCCTTTGGATGCTGACATCCCAAGGTTGATGGGCCAAAGCTATCGCAGGAAGAGGGAGAGTGGTTGGGAGGTCTGGAGCTCCAGGTGGTTCTGAGAGTAGGGCTATAAGGTGGGAAGCCCAGCTTATAGGGGAATATGCTTCTTGGTGGGAAGGGAGGTGGGCAGACCAACCTTTAGACCAGCATTGTGTAAGTAAAACTTTTGAAGACCATGGAAATGTTACAGATGTGCACTATCCAACATAGTAGCCACCAGCCTCATGTGGCTATTAAGCACATAAGTATGGCTAGTGTAATTAAATAACATTAATATTATATTATTATTGACTTTATTTTATTAATTACATTTTAATTTAATTTAATTTAATTTAATTTAATTTAAATTGACTTCAACAGCCACACGGAGCTAGTGGCTACTTTATTGATCAGCACGGCTTTAGCCCTCCCAACAAATTACACCACCTGGGCAGAGCTTCCAGAGAATAAAAGTTAAGAAAGATTTCATAGGAAGATGTCTCAAAGAACAGGACCTTGAGAGAGGAAACATGTTACTTCCCTCTTACAGAGTTTAAACAGGAACTATGCCTGTTTCTCTAAAAAAAAAGAAACATGAAAGCATGATAAGAACATTGAGAGTAAAATAAGGATGTATATATAAATGAGCAACAAACATTCAACCCCAAATCTCTTCATTTACTAGAGCCCTCAAACATTCTGTACAGAACAAAATTTACAGTAACACTGACTTCTGATTTGGTTGTTTTGTTTCTTCTGTCAAGAATTAGATCTCACAGGTGCGTGGGTGGCTCAGTTGGTTAAGCGTCTACCTTCAGTCAGGTCATGACCTCCAGGTCCTGGGATCAAGTCCCGCGTTGGGCTCCCTGTTCAGCAGGGAGTCTGCTTCTCCCTCTGACCCTCCTTTCGCTCATGCTCTCTCTCTCTCATTCTTTCTCTCTCAAATAAATAAAATAAAATAAAATAAAATAAACAAGAATTAGATCTCATATCTTGTCAGACACAAATCCTTCCTCCCTCCCTCTCTCCTTACTCTTCTGCCTCCTCTCTTCCTTGTTTTTTGTTTAGTGATGATCATGTCAGCAGAATATTGCTTTAGAATATTTTGGATTTTATTGTTTTTGGATTATGTGTGGTTGTGATGAAGGGAAAAAAAAATAAAGAAGTTCTAGAAAGAGTGAGTGTGGGTGAGAGAGACTAGAAAATGACTACTTTGCCATCTGGGTTGAAGAAAGAGAGTGAACTCAGGTCTGCAGTCCTGGCTGGCTCCAGTGTCCACCACCCGGCTGAGTGGCTGGAACAACTCTGTCCCCAACCGGGGCCTTGATCCCCACTGTGTGTGCCTTGTCTGTTCCCCCTGGGGTTGAGGCTCTGCTCCAGTGTGGGTTCTGCCGCCAGCTGCCAGCTGGACTGAGACAAGGAGCGTCAGGTCTGGTGAGGCTAAAACCAGCATTTTAAAACTTTCACTATATTTGTGTCAGAATTTTATTGATTATGAAACAATACTATAGCAACATAAGAGAAACATTTAAAAAGCAAAAAATTTCTAATTCTCCACCATTCAACCCAACGGTTGTCATGCAATCGTAACTTACCTTAGGAAGGTTCTGGAAGGGTCTGGTCCTCAGGACCTGCTTGTGAGGACCTGAGGGGGACAGGGTGGGTGGGAAGGAGTGTGAGTTTGTGTGTGTGTGTCTAGCCTTCAGTGGATGGAGAAAAGTTTCCTTACAAGTAAATCCTACATTGTGGGCCGTTGAAAAATGTCTCTTGCTTGTTTTTGCAGTCACCTATATAAGAAGAACCTCGACATGACCAAAATCCGCAAGGGAAAACCTCAGCCGCTTCTCCGAGTGGAGGATCATGATTTCTCCATGAGGCCTGCTTTTGGAGGTAGGACTGAGCGCTTCCCTTGGCCGGCGAGGGGCCTGGTCCCTGGGGTGGCCCGCTGCTGCTGCTCTGTCCCATTCTCTCTGGCACAGCTCTCCCCTGGATCCCCACTCACAGTCAGATAAGCCCAACTGGGCTTCCAGAGTCCCTCATTTTCCCAAGGAGAGGAGAGCTGGAAGGAAGTGAGCGAGAGGGGTGCCGACGGAAGTGTCGCTGACCACTAAGCTGCCAACTCTCTCTTCCTCAATTACAAAGCCTGCCTGGAATGTCTGGACACAGAATGGCTCCTGCTCAGCCTCCCTGTGATTAGCTGGGAATTGCAGCAACAACAATTTAACCCATGACAAGTCCTCTCCTAGACTCGCTCTCAAGGGGGGGTGTTGCTACTTTGGAGTCAGGGAGGGGTCGTGCGAGGCTGGTGGCTGTCCCTTCCAGGAGCTGGAGAAATGCCATAGGCAGGACAGGAAAGCCATCTGTTCTGACCAGGCAGGGAGTGGGCTGAGAAGAGCAGAATGCATGAGCTGGGAGGACCAATGTCCCCACCTTGTGGATTCGGGAAACTGAGGCCCAGAGCATTTCAGCCACTGGGCCCCAGCCAAAGCAGACCTGGGTCATTTGGCTTCCCACTCCCTTTATCTCCCTTTCCAGATCTTCTTCTTCTTTTTTTTTTTTAATTTTTTAAAGATTTTATTTGTTTGACAGAGATCACAAGTGGGCAGAGAGGCAGGCAGGGGTGGAGGGGAAGCAGGCTCCTTGCTGAGCAGAGAACCAGATGCGGGGCTCCATCCCAGGACCCTGAGATCATGACCTGAGCCAAAGGCAGAGGCTTTAACCTACTGAGCCATCCAGGCACCCCTCCAGATCTTCTCTTAAGTCCCTGGGGCTATAGGGGTGATCTGTGGGCAAGTCAAAGACCCTCTCTGAGCCACTGTTTGCTGGTTTGTAAAATGGGGATAGTAATCCCTACATCATGTTGTCATGGGTGTGTATGTGGGGGGGGGGGGGTTGTCAGGATTAAAGGAGATAATGTATGTAAAGCCCTTGACACATAAGGGTTCGGTCCCCTTAGAAAAACCCAGCTGTCAGGCCTTCCTCTGTGGGCCTATTAAGGGATTAGACATTCGTTTATCCCAGAGGCCTTTGCATTTTAAAAGGCCTCAAAGCCTCTCCCTCCATCCCAGAGCTCTCACACCTACTGAGCAGGAGGATGAAAGGGGCAAGCAGATTATGGCCGGTGCCTCTTCTTCCTCTCTTCTTCCTATCCCCAGTGCTGCTCACCACGGGCTCAGGTCAGGAGGCGGCCCTCTCTCTGCCCTGCCTCCGCCCTTGCTGGTCCTCCCTGCACCCCCTGGGGGGGTGCTCACCATAGTCATGCTGACAGGGAATTTTAGGAAGATAAATTTCTCTTGAATGAGCAGCTCAGAAATTGCTATATTGGCTCCAGGAGGTCTGAGAGGACCCTGTCAGCGGAAGGTTCCTGTTGCCTTTCTCTTGGAGCCTCAGTTAAGATACCGAGGGTTGGCTAAGCAGTGAGAACAAGAACACACAACAGTATTCATGACAGCAACATATTTATAGTGGTTTTCTGTGGCAGGCACCATTCTAGTCAAGGAGTGTACGTCCTCACAACAGCTCCGTGAGATAGATATTATTATTTTCCCCAGATGGGGAAACTGAGGCCCAAGAGGTGAAGGGACTGGCTCGGGTCACCCTCCTGCTGAGATTAGGCTCGAGGTCCCTCCTGGCTGAGGTGCCTCCTTGTCGCTTCTACCTGTGCATCCCTCAACGCAGGGCTGACCTATCCAGCAGGCAAGTAGGCATAGTGTCAAACGCTCACAGCGATACTCTTAGAAGCCTCTGGAAATATTTTAAAATCAGAAAAAGAAAAAAAATACAATGTGAGGTAGGATATATAAGATCCAAATCTTATATATTATTTAATTATATGTTCACCTCATACCAATAGAGTTATAAAATATGTTTTTTTAAAAAAATAAAATACACTTTTTAACCTTTTTTATGGAGGAAGGAGCCCATGAAAGCAAAAGTGCCCAGGGTTCCCCAAAGTCATGCCGTGGCTTGCCTCAGTACACGGAGTTGTGGGGCAGGTGTGTGTATATGGGGACAGGTAATATCCCGAAGAACTTGCAGGAACTTTCCACCGGAGGCTGTTGGCTGCTGGCAGGAGCCTGGGCAGGCACCTGGTCCAAACCCTCAGATTACCTGGGGTAAAAAAGAAGAGCCTGAGGCCCCGGGGGCTTAGGAGGTGGCTACAGAGCAGCCAGAACAGAACTTTGGTTTCATCTTCCATATAAGCCGCAGAACTGAGAGCCTCATAAAAATGCTCCCTCCTCCAGGAGAAAGCCAGGAAGCCAGGATCTGGCTCTCAGGAACGGCAGGTGAGGTGTTGCCAAGTTCCCGGAAAACCTGGCTCAGGGCAGAATCTTCCAGCAGGCTGCAGCCCCAGTCCCGGTGCCCCTTCCTCCAGCCACATCTGAGTAGCAAGTTGGACTTCCTGTGCCCTGATCCCTGCCACCGCTGGGCCCACCAAAGGGGCCGCGCAGGGTGCGGGGTCAGGACAGTCCCCTGCCCCTGCCTGAGCTAGCCTCTGAGGCTGGGAAGGCCCTGACCTGAGGCTTCTACCCATCAGATCTCAGTTCCCAAAGCACAGGGTGGAGTCTGTTTCGCCCTCTTTCCAATCCCCTTCCCCAGGGCATTTGGTCCTCTGGGCACCTTTTATCCTGTGCAGAGCTTTTCTGTGTGTCCAGACATCACCTGGCTGAAGTGGGGGACAGGGGGCACATAGCGAGGTGGCAAGGCTGCACACTCTCACCCACCCACAGATAAGATAAGGGGGCTAGTGACTTCAGTCCAGGCTTCATTCCAGGCCAAGCAGGTGGGATGGGGCCATCACAGCAGTGTGGAGGATCTGGAGATGTTTAGAGCCAGGAAGCCTTCCCTGCGAGTGCTCCTGAGGGTCCCAGCCCACCAGCGCCTCATCCTTGGATGGGGGACACCGCCCATGTGTCAAGCAGGTCTCCGAGGAAGGAGGCTGGCAGACAGCACCTAGGGGACTCTGGGCAAGTGAAGAAGGCACTCCTTCCTTGTGCCAGGCCCCCGGGGAGAAGCAGAGCCTGGGCCCGTCCTGACCCCCCATCTCCCCTTAGCACCGGTGCACCCTAAGCGGGTCATGTGAACAAAGATGTCTGTTGCTCTTTGTGGGAGGTGTCTAACTCCTGTCTTCTCTTTCTAGTTTGTTTCCTTAAGAGGGGCTTCCTTGTGGATTGATGTTTAAAAGTAGTTGAAGTAGAGAAGAATTTATCTAAGGTTAGATACCCCATGGGTGACCTTTTTAGTCCGGAAGGAGAAAAGATTAAAAATCTATCAGCTTCCTAATAATCCCAGGGATCAGTTGAAACGAAAATACCTTGCCTAAGCTGCCAGCTGTCAGATTCAGTATGTGTCCTGGTTAGAGGAAGCTCCAGAGACCTGGGGGGGTTGGCGGGGGACTCCTCTGTGTGTTAGGAGATGGGTTGCAATGCTGGTGGGTTTTGTGTGTGTGTGTGTGTGTGTGTTTTGTTTTTTTAAATTTAATTGTAGTTTTAAAAAAAATTGTGGTAATATATATAGAACATAAACGCTTACCATTTTAACCATTTCTTTTTTTTTCATTTTATTTTTTTATAAACATATATTTTTATCCCCAGGGGTACCATTTTAACCATTTCTAAGGGTACAGGTCAGTGGCCCTTTTTCTCTACCACCACCACCTCCCATTGTCAGGATTTTTTCATCCTCCCAAACTGAAACTCTGTACCCATTAAACACTTAACTCCTATTCCGTCCTGTTTTCCCAGCCCCTGGCAACCACCATTCTACTTTCTGTCTTTATGAATTTGACTGCTCTAGGTACCTTGTGTGAGTGGTGAAATCAGACAGTTTTTGACTAAATTTTGTGACTGGCTTATTTCATTTAGCATAATGTCCTCAAGGCTCACCCATGTTATCAGAATGTCCTTCCTTTTTATTATTTTATTTATTTATTTTTAATATTTTTAAAAATTTATTTATTTGACAGACAGAGATCACAAGTGGGCAGAGAGGTAGGCAGAGAGAGCGGGGGAAGCAGGCTCCCTGTTGATCAGAGAGCCTGATACAGAGGCTCGATCCCAGGACCCTGGGATCATGACCCGAGCCAAAGGCAGAGGCTTTAACCCACTGAGCCACCCAGGTGCCCCTGTCCTTCCTTTTTAAAGCCAAGTAATACTCCACTGGGTGTATAGCTCCCCTTTTGTTTATCCATCCATCCGTTAGCAGATACTGGGTTGTTTCCACCTTTCTGCCGTTGTGAGTAAGGCTGCCATGAACACAGGTGTGCGGATAGCTGTCGGGAACCCTGCTTTTAATTCTTAGGGGGTATATTCCAAAGTGGAATTGAGTCACTCTGTAGTTCTGTTTAGTTTTTTGAGGACCCTCCACATTCTCTTCGATGGCAGCTGTGCATTTCACATTCCCACTTGCACAAAGCTGATTTTTAATTCACACTGTATGCAGGGATGGCCAGGAGGGAGGGAGGGTCATCCCGGATTCTTGAATCATCTCCAAAGGACTTTGTCAGGCTGGTCAAGAAGAATGGTGGCAGCAAAGTGGCTTAGGTTCTCCAACCAAAATACTTCAGTTCATAAGACATATACTTGACATATTTCTTGAGCTGCAGGGCCCCTGACTAGCTCAGTCGGTAAAACATGCAACTCCTGATCTCAGGGTCATGAGTTCAAGCCTCATGCTGGGTGTGGAGCCTTTTGAAAAAAAGAAGCCCTGTACTTTTTGAGCTGTTACTATGTGTCAGTGGGGTCTGTGTTATCTGGAGACCCAGGAGTGAACAAGATAGCCACAGTCCTTAGAGTTTTAATGCTCTAGTGAGGAAGACCAGGGTTAATCAGGATGTCAAGTTGTGCCGGGAAGGAAAGAAAGTACGGGAGCTGCAGGGTACACACGGCAGCGTCTGCTGGCTACACGCACCAGGCAACTGCTGCCCTGATGAGCCGGGGAGGAGGAACACCAAGGAGCCACCCTTGCCTGGGAAGCATGCGCTCTTGGAGTCCTTTACATTCTGTGACTTTGCCTGACAAGATAGATTGTTCTCAAGAAGCTAACAGTCTACTGGAGAACAGAGAAATGATGGAGCAATGTAGGATGTTGCTTCTGTTGGAGAAGGGGGACTGAGGGAATGGTGAGAAAGGGGACCGGAGATGACTTCCCCTCAGGTGGCGATGCTTGCCATGACCTGGGAAGATGCTTAGTGGGTGAGCCCAGTAGGCGGGAAAAAGAGGACAAAGGACAAGCCAGGGAGAAAGGTGCTCTTGGGTAAAGATGAAGTGTGTCAGGGAATATGAGCAGCTCCCCATGGCTGGACTCTATCGTGTGTGTATGTGTGTGTGTGTGAGAGAGAGAGAGAGAAAGAGAGAGAGAGAGAGAGAGAGAGAGGTGGGGCACAGCCTGGCCGGGCAGGGGCAGCTCTGGGAGGATGTCTGGGCAGGAGGCTCACTGAGGGCTTGTGGGAGGATGCTGGAACAGTTAAAATGGATACTGGCCACTGGTGGGCCACTTCCAGTCCAGAACAGAGCCCATGAGAGATTAAGCTAAGGCCCTGGAGAGAATGGGGGGGGGGTCTGAGAGATGCTAAGAAGGAAGCCAGTCTCCGATGCCATCAGGGAACCGGGGACACCTAAGCATCTGCCATGGGGGAGGCCATTCACTGAGATGCGGCATCAGGGAAAAGCCACTGGGAAAAGACAGAGTAACTGCCAGGAAGAGATGGGTGGCTCAGAGTGGGGAGGGGAGAGAGGGTAATTTGCTGGGAGTGGAGCCATTACCGGGCTGAGGACTGAGGTAAGAGGAGGCAGGAGTTGACCTGTTGTTGTCAGTAGTGGCCTTAGGCCCAGGCAACGAGCCCTGCTCTGGCCAAACCCCTCCCCAGGCTCTGGGGCCGAGAGGCTGTGCTCACGTGGGGTCTCCCTCCTGGCCACATCTGAGCACAGGAGCTTGGACTCACGTGTCCACACACCTTGAGCTTGTTTCCAGGAGCTGCGCAGGCCTCTTCCCTAAATAAGCTCTGAAGGAGACTGCATCACCCCTCTTTCTGAGAGGTGGCTGAGCCGTGTTGGAAGGGGGTGGGATGGAGCTCAGACACGTGGGTGGGGGTGTCCACATGCATGTATGAGAGGCTCTTCTGGGGGCTCCTGGGTGGCTCGGATGTTAAGCATCTGCCTTCGGCTCAGGTCATGATCTCAGGGTCCTGGGATCGAGCCCCGCATCAGGCTCTCTGCTCAGTGAGAAGCCTCCTTCTCCCTCTTGCACTCCCTGCTTGTGTTCCCTCTTTTGCTGTCTCTCTCCCTGTCAAATAAATAAAATCTTTAAAAAAAAAAAAAAAAGAGGCTCTTCTGCACGCAGGGTGCTGCTGAGTGGGGAGGGAAAGAAAGCTCGGAGGCTCAGGCCCCCTCTCTCTGCTCCGCCATGTTCAAGCCTGGAGCTCTGAGGGGTCTAAGAGTTCTGAAGTTGGACTTGGCCTTTGGGTTTGTTGGGAAGGTGTATTTGTCAACGAGGTAGGATAGGCTTTATGTCATGTTGTCGTACTTTAGCTTGATTTACAACCTTCAGATATTCAAGCAATATGGCGTCTAGGTCCCTGGTTGTACTCTTGCCTGTAGGTGGGCCTGCGAGTGCTATTGCTGTCCATAGAGGTCAGTCAGCTCCCCAGCACCAGGCACGGAGGAGAGTGGGCCTGGAGGGGCAAACCCACAGGTCAGCGTTGGGTGGGTTGAGATTGAGTGACACAGAGAGACTGAGGGACTGAGCCCAGCCTGTGACAGGGGCAGGTTGGGGCACGGTCTAGGCCAATAGCACCTTTCCCACATCAGCCTCTAGAACACAGGAGAACACCTTCCAGTGCTAATCTCACACAGCAAAGGACTGAATTCAGGAAGGAAGGCAGGCAGCGTGGGTTCATGGGATAACGGCTAACCCCAACGCTTCCAGCCTTCACTTCGTGAACCTGCCTATTTTCTGTCAGCTCTTTCTCAGGTGATTTGGGCTGGAAGGTCAGGAGCCCTTTCTGAGTTTGCTCTCCTCCCCTTCCCAGTCAACCAGCTTAAATCAATTCATCCATCAAACAGTCGACTGTTTCCACTTTCCCAGGCCTCACCCCCTTACCCCACACATTCTCAACATGCTCTTGGAGGGTGAAAAAGACACAGCTCACAGTGGTTGGTGGCCCTCCAAAGCTCAGTCCTCCCGGACAAGTCCTCCCTTCTCTTAGTATTTCATTTAAATTTAAATTCATTGATAACCTTAAATAGCCTTAGAATTTTCTCTTTAGGGGCAATAAAGATAAGAAGTTTAGAAGCACTGCCTAGTGCAACCCTGACTCATCACCTCATGCCGCACCCCCCCTACCACCTCCTCTATCCCCACGGCCAGGGGGGATGGCCTTTACCTTCTGGAAACCTTTCTTCCCTGTGCTGTTCCCTCACAAGGGGCAGGCTTCCCATACTCTTCAAGAGGAAATGCAGCCCCTGCTTCTCCCTGTTAGCTCCAGAGGACTCCACACTCCAGCCCAGCTCATTCCCGTCTCCCCCTACCCCTAACCATGACTCTTCCCTCCTAGAAGGCTCACAGTCCTGGAACATCCTGTTCCCACCTGTGAGCGTCTTTCTATCCACATCACTCCTGCTCTATGCTTCATCCAACAGCCTGTCCACATCTAGAACCCTGTTTAATTCCTTTCCTCTAACATGAGCCACCTCTCAGCTATTTTGAATGCTAGCACTTTCAGCTTTGAAAGAATCGCAGATTCCTTCTTTCACTCGCCAGACCGCCCCTCCACTTCAGACACCAAGGCAAGTAGTGGGTTCCAGAGTCACTGCGCAAGTCTGACTTGGCTACAAAATCAGGGGTTTCCACCACCCCCTCTGCAGGTTCAGTAATCGGCTGTAATGGCGCGTAGAACTCAGGGAAAAACTTGCTTGCTGTTACTGATTTATTATACAGCGTATTATGAAAGAGACAGGTGAGCAGCCAAATGAGGAGGTCCACAGGATGAGAACTGAAGTGTCCTGAGCACAGGTGCTCTGTCTCGTGGAGCTGGGGTCTCCCACCTTCCCTGCATGTGGATGTGTTCGCCAGCCTGGAGGCTCACCAAACCTTGTCGTTAGGGTTTTATAGGGTTCCCTTACACATGCATACTTGATTAAATCCTTGGCTATTGGTGATCACCTCAACCTCCAGTCCCCCCTCTCCCCGGAGGTGGGGGCATGAGGCAGCAGCTGAAAGTTCCAACCCTCTAATCACATCGTTGCTTCCCCTGATAAGCAGCCGCCATCCTGAGCTATCTCCTCACTAGCCTAAACTCAGAAATGTTTGCTGGAAGTCTGTTATGAATAAAAAAGATACTCTTCTCACTCCTATAGCTCAGGAACTTACAAAGGTTTTTAAAGTTCTCTGCCAGGAACTGGGGAAGAAGACCAAATCTGTATTTCTTGTCATATCTCGATATCACAATTGCTGCATCACTTTGCAATGTTACTGCCTGGTTACTTCTCAGGTTGGACAATCTCTAATGTGATGCTTTCCTAAGGAAGTTCCTTTTCTTTTCTTCAAAGATTTTTTTTTTTAAATTTAGTTATTTGAAAGATACAGAGATAGTGACAGAGAACATGAGCAGGGAGGAAAGGGAGAAGCAGGCTCTGCTTAACCAGCTGAGCCACCCAGGCACCCCCCAAGGAAGTTTCTAAGGTAATTCTGATGCTTTTCACCTGGGATGATACTTTAGAACCACTCCCATATAAGACATCCTCTGTGTTTGGGGTGCCCAGACCTGTGAGTGCCCCAGGGCTCTCCACATGCTTTACTCTGTGGCCTCCTCTCTAGTAAGGATTCAAGCCTGGACTTCTAAGCTCCAGGAGTCTGGCCCCCAAGGCCTCAACTCCTACTCATCTGACCCTGCTGAGGTCCATGGAGCCAGCGTAAGGTAAGGTCCTGGCTCTCTTTGAAGCTGTGGCCTCCTGTTGAGTGGTTCTTGGATCTCCCTAGCTCTTCCTCCTCCTTTTCCCACATGGGGTGGTCTATCACTTCACAGTTACATTTGAGGTTGGGGAGCTGAAGCTAGGGAGAAAGCTGGCTCCTGGGGCTCCTGCAGCCTTCTCCCCAGGAGCTATTGCCCTTGGAGGAGACCCCTCTGATCCTTCCTTCATGCTCTTGGCCCTTCCCTTCTGGAGCATGAACCCTAACTTGCCACCCATGCTGTGCTCCTACTCACTCCTTCCTCTGAAATTAATCTTTCCTTTCTGGTCTCTCCCCCAAAGAGCCCCTCCCCTGCAATCCCCCTTGGGCCAATCTCACTCCTTCCCTCCCTTGACCCCACCTGAGAGACCAGGTAAACAACAAGGTTACTGAGCTCCAAAAGGACAGGATGCTGGGCCCCATTAACGAGTCTGTTTGGGGATGTTACATTTAAGAAATTGTTAGATATCCAGTGGAGACCTCTTTTAACCTTTTTTGTTGTTGCTGTTATGTTGTTAGTCGCCATATAGTACATCATTAGTTTTGACGTAGTATTCCAAGATTCACTGTTTGCGTAGAACACTCAGTGTTCCATGCAATCTGTGCCCTCCTTAACACCCATCACTGGGCCAACCCATCCCCTAACTCCCCTTCCCTCTAAAACCCTCAGCTTGTTTCTCGGAATCCACAGTCTTTCATGGTTTGTCTCCCACTTTGATTTCCCCCCTTTCATTTTTCCCTTCCTTCTCTTAATGTCCTCCATGCGATTCCTTGTGCTCCACAAGTAAGTGAAACCATATGATAATTGACTTTCTCTGCTTGACTTATTTCACTCAGCATAATCTCCTCCAGTCTCGTCCATTTTGATAGACATGTTGGATATTCATCCTTTCTGATGGCTCTTTTATTTATTTATTTAAAAATTTATTTATTTATTTGACAATCAGAGATCACTAGTAGGCAGAGAGGCAGGCAGAGAGAGAGAGGAGGAAGCAGGCTCCCTGCTGAGCAGAGAGCCTGATGTGAGGCTTGATCCCAGGACCCTGGGATCATGACCTGAGCTAAAGGCAGAGGCTTAACCCACTGAGCTACCCAGGCACCCTCTGATGGCTCTTTTAATCTTTTACAACCATCAGGCTCTTCGAGTTTGAGTCAGAGATGGGACTCAGGGGGGCAATGAGAGTCGGTGTGGGGTTTCAGGGGAGAGTTGGTTGAGGGAAAGACCGCACATCTGCAGAGAGGAGCTTTGTGGCAGAGAACATAGAGGGACGGGTGTTAACAAGAAGGCCTGGGCCCAAGGAAGACTCCTAGACTCAGTGACTCAGTGACTCAGCAAGGGTCAGGAGGGGAGGGCAGGGAGGAGGTGGAGACAGCTGGTGGAGACGGGTAGCCAAAGAGAGTTTAACAAGAAGAGGAAAGTGGTCATGAGGGCATGGGAAATAGTAAAATCTCACTTTGGAAGTCTTTCCAAGTCAGCCATCCAGAAGTTCTCACACTTGAGTGTGGGTCAGCATTACTCCAGTGCTTATGAAAACCCAAACTCCCGGGGCCCCAACCCAGAGCCCCTGGCTCAGGAGCCTGGCGGGTAGGACTCCAGAATCATGTTGCAAACGTCTGCCTGGTGAGGCTGTTGCTGCTACCCGAGGTAGTAGGGTCCTGACCCAGTCCAGCCTAGATCCCAAAGTCCTAACACCAAAAATCCTGCTTTCACAAAATACCATAGACAGGGCAGCTTAAACAACAGATTATTTCTCACTGTCCTGGAGGCTGGAGGTCTGAGATCAGGGTGCCATCGATGCGGTTCCTGGGGAGAGTTCTCTCCTGGTTTGCAGATGGCCACCTCCTCGCTGATCCTCACAGGGTTAAGGGAGAGAGAAGCAAGCTCTCTTGTCTCTTCTTACAAGTCCTATTTGTGGAGGCTCTACCCTCCTGTCCTACTCACCTCCTGAAGGTCCCAACCTCCTAACACCATCACACGGGAACTAACTAGGCTTTGCCGTATGAATTTGGGGGGTGGGGGAGGAGACACTCAGTCCACAGCAAGCACCTCCTTCCTTGGGGTCTCTGCCCACCCAGCAGCTGCACAGGCCCTTCTGACCTTTCTCAGTGATGAGTATCTGAGGAGTTTCCCCAAGACAGTTAAGCAGAGAGTCCGTGGAAAAGGGCAAGACCGCCCACAGGCAAACTCATTTCCACAAAGGACAGGGGATCGAGGCTGTTTCCTCGGTGAGTCAGCGGTGGAAAGTACCTTGTATGTACTGAGGTAGCCCACGGGCACATTCTTCACCGTTTACGCAGGGACAGCTGCACTCTCCCCTGTCCACCTAGGACACTCTCTCTTTGCCGCTAAAAAAATATTCTCTTGAAGTGAGCACTGCATTCGTGCTCTGTAGGTCTTGAACCGATGACCACACATTTAGAGACTTAAGCCTGCACACATCTATTATCTATGGTTCTATGGGTCAGAAGTCCGAAATGGGTAAACTGTAAGTTTACTGGGGTAAACGCACAGTGTCAGCGGGGCTGTGCTCCTTTCTGGAACTTCTGGAAAGAATCTGTTTTCTGGCCCTTTCTGGCTTCTAGAGGCTGCCCAGATTCCTTGGCTGCTGGCTTTTCCCTATCTTTAAAGCCAGCAGCAGCGGCGGGAGTTCCTCAAACATTGCATCACTCTGAACCCTTCTGTCTCTTTCTTCCACATTTAAGGACACTTGTGATTCCATTGGGTCGGCCTGGATAATCAAGGCTGCTTTTCCTGTTTTAAGGACAGCTGAGTGGCATCCTAAGTTCTATTTGCTGCCTTCATTCCCCCTTTGCCATGTGGTGCCTAACAAATTCACAGGTTCTGTGGGTCAGGATAGAAACATCTCCGTGGGAGGCATTATTCTGCCTCCCCCAAACGTATGTAAGGTGAAGTGCGTAAATCTCATATATAGCTCGAATTTTTACATATGTGAATATTTATTCTTAAAAACACGACCTAGATCAAGATATAGAACATTTTCAGCTCCTCAAATGGCTCTCTCATACCCTTTCCAGATGGTGCCTCCCAAGGATAACCGTTATGCTGCCCTCTGTCACATGAATTAGTTTTGCTCATTCCTATGTTCCCTATAAATGGAATCCAACAGCATATGACACGCTGTGAAATAACCTGGTCCCTCTTTGGAACTGTACGGCATGGAGTTTTTTCATCATCTGAGTGCCAGTCTGTCTTTCTGAGGGAGCCCAAGAACTCTGTTGGATGTGGTAGGGGAGGGAGGCTGATGGCTCACTGCCCTGGGATAACATGAGAGAGAGTGCGTGTGTGTGTGTGTGTGTGTGTGTGTGTGTGTGTGTGTGTGTGTATGTGTGTGTGTGTTTGTGGTCTTAGTGAGTTGATACAGAATGCTGAAGTGACCAGCAGACCAGCACAGGCTTCAGGTCTACACACAGAGGCCACCGGGTAGGAGGGTTTTGCTGCGGAGACAAAAGCCAGGACTGTGGATTTGTCAAAAGACTGGTGAAGTCTGTTCCATCTCAGCAGACGCCAGTCCGCGGGGTTGATCCAGGCCACCTACTTCATGGCGGGGCCAGCCAGCGTGGATGCGAGGGCCTTTTTCTCCTTCAGGCTGCAAGGTGACCCAAGGTGAGAGGAAATCAGAAACACCTTAAAAACCAGACTAGACTCAGCTGCTGTTAGTTGGTAATTGAAAATTTTTCAGACTTTGAAGCATAAGCTTTTGCAAGAAAGATCAGAAAAGCTGCCTTTTTTTTTTTTTTTTTCACATCTGAGAAGTGGTGGGTTAATTATCTTCCTCGCTCCCTCACGCCTCCTGACACTGTTCATACAACCGGAAATGCCCTTCTTCCCTTTGCTACTTGTTAGAAGTAACCACTGCCTCAAACCCCAGCCCAAACACGGTCTCTATGGTGACGCTTTCTCCAGTGCCCCCTGTCAGAATTAATCAGAAGTTGTCCCTTCTGTAAAATTCTCTACGGTGCCTTTGGTTAGAATTAATAGAGCTTTCCTCCTGTAGTATCTCCCAGATGCTTCTATTATATCACTTTTGTGATGTGTCCTGAAACAGAGCACCTTGTCCCCCTTAGCGGATTTCAGTCACCTGGAGAAAGCCGCTGTGTCTTCTTGGTCTCCGCACTCCCAACTGCACCCCTCAGGGCATGGTCTAACGGACGTGGGCAACGCAGGTCTGAAAGGATGAACCAGGCAGTCGGTGAAGGTGTGGAGACTTTAGGAAGCTCACACACATGGAAGGTCTTGTTGAGAGTAAGCTGCAATGGATCTGTGGAAGATTGTGACACCTGAAACATCAAAGTAAGAAGTACATAGTAAGAAGGATAATGAAGAATCATTATTAAGGTCTTATTTTTTGTTTCAATTCATTTTACTACAAGTTTGAGAAAATTTTGTTATAAAAAGGGGCTTTGGAAAGACGGTATCTTTGAAAAGATACTGCCAGATGACAGAAGACATGAACAGATATTTCTACAAAGAAGACGTACAGATGGCCAACAGATACATGAAAAGATGCTCAATATCACTCATCACCAGGGGAATGCAAATCACACTACAGTGAGTGTTACCTCACACCAGTCAGAACAGCTAAAATCAACAACACAAGAAACAAGTGTTGAGTAAAAAGGGACCCTTGTGTACTGTTGGTGGGAATGTACACTTTGGAAAATACTATGAAGGTTCTTCAAAAAATTAAAAATAGAATTATTATATGATCCAGTAATTCTAGTACTGGGTATTTACCTAACAAAATTGAAAACACTAATTCAAAAAGCTATATACACCCCTATGTTATTGCAGCATTGTTTACAATAGCCAAATAATGGAAGCGGCCCAAATGTCCACTGATAGGGGAATGGATGAAGCCGGAATGGAATATTACTGAGCCATAAAAAGTATGAGATTTGGCCATTCGCAACAACATGGATGGATCTAGAGAGTATCATCCTCGGCGAAATAAATCAGAGAAAGACAAATACCATATCACTTTACTGATATGTGAAATTAAAAAAAAAAAACCAAATGAACAAAGGGAAAAAAAGAGAAAAGTTTTAAAAAGAGACTCTTAACTCTAGAAAACAAACGGATGGTTACCACAGGGGCGATGGGTGGGGGAGTGGGTGAAATAGGTGACCAGGAGTAAAGAGTGCACTATCAGGATGAGCACTGAGTAACGTACAGAAGTGTGGAAAGACTATACTGGACACCTGAAAGTAATATGACACTGTATTGGACATAATTTTAAAATTAATTAATTGTTTAAAAAGATACTGCCAGACAAGTCTCATTAATCCACTACTGATCACAATATCTCTTTTGACAAACGTTGAGGTGTTCTTCTCTCCCTTCAGCATAGCAAGTTGTAACTCCTTAGGAATGGGGAACACGCACAGCTAATAATTGCCAGCCCTTCTTCAAGTGCGGCCCACAGAGATTTTTCTGTTGCCGGCTTCTCCGTTTCACTCGGTGGCACCTTCCGCTCACACTGCTGGCGGTGAGTGAGGCTGTGCTTCCCTGCAGCAGCTCAGGCTGGGTGACAGTCCAGGACTCGAGTCCAGGACTCGTGGGGGGTCCTGGGACAGTGAGTGGTTATGCTGGTGTGGCGGGCAGAGGACCCAGGGCACCTATAATTTCCCTGGGGAGCTGGATCTGCGGCGTGGCCCCTCAGTGACACTCATGCTAAAAGCTTGGCGGTCATTTCTGTCCCCATGTGTATTAAGCCTCCTTCAGGCCAGGCTCTTCGTTCTGTGAGTGCTGAGGGAAATAGCCACCAGTAACTTTCAGGCTCCACCTTCTAGGTAAGATAAGCCCCTGTAATAATAACAGTGATAATATAACTCTATAGAATATCTTATATGCCAAACCTCACATGGGCTTTGCACAGATTAACACAGTCAGTCCTCATGACAACAATATGAGGTTGGAATATATTATACCTATTTAACAGGTAAGGAAACTGAGGCACAGAGAATTTATGTATGCCCAAGGTGACACTGCTAGTAAATGATAGAGCCAAAACTCAGCTCCTGGCGCTCTAACACAATGGACTTACTTTTTGATATTTTGGAATCACAGAGTCCTTTGAAAATCTGTTTTTTTCCCAGAATAGTGATAATCTCTTTGTCACACACACACACACACACACACACACACACACACACACACACACACTTTTATATGTGATGTCAGGAGATTCACAGAATCCTTGCACCTGTCCCTAGCGGCCCCACGGAGCTCAGGATAACTACCTCTGCCTGCCTTGTACAGATGATCTCCACCCGATGACATCAGTGCGGAGCAACAAAGCACAGACATGAGCAGAGCAGGCTGGGGCAGCTGGGAGCTGGCATGAAGGATACCTAGGGAGGGCAAAAGAGGGAACACAAGGCCAGGTGGGGAACCAGAGGGACAGAGAAATGGCCCTCTATCTGGGTCCGGAGCCTGGTCTGTCTTCTGGCCCTTAGGAGGGTCAGGTGGCTTTCTTGGGCTTTTCTTCCCTGTTCTTACCTTAGTCATTCCTACAGCAGAGGTTTCTCAACCCACTGACGCACTGGTTGGAGCAGATGGGAGTGGGGGACTCAGGGACCTGCTTCCTTAAATGACCACTTTCTTCTCCACCTGTGGGACCAGAGAGCCTGCAACATCCCCCCAGCCCCACCCCACCCTCTTGCTCTGCTTCCACATTTTCAGAGGAACCTCTGCCATTTATCCTCAGGTCTTCTTGTCTATTGTCATGCTAACCACCCCACCCTCCTCTAAGGTGTGGGGGTGTGGTGGGGCAGGGCGGTGGTGGAGGCTTCAGATGCTTTCTCCAGTGCAGATTTTCAAGCTGACAAAGCAGAAAGATGACCCTCCTCTCCACAGGTTGATGGGGAAAGTAGATGAGTATTCCAGTAGGAAAAGAACAGTACACCATGTGTTTCAGCAACCTCACTTAGGGGGTCGGGGAAATCCTCCTAGAAGAAAGGTGGGGTTTAAGTGGAGACTCTGGTCAATTGGACTAGTAATATCTTGTGTTTCAGATGAAGTTATATCTCTTTTATATATCTATTGTTTATTTCCTCTTTTTTGGAAATGCTTATTCAAGTCTCTTGCCTGGTTTTGTATTGGGTTGTATGATGTTTTCTTAATGGGACTCTTAGGAATTATATATATATATTCCACATATAAGCTCTTTGCCTGTGGTATTTTTTTGTAAATTGGAGTTCTTGATTTCTTCACTGGAAAAAATTTTTAAAGATTTTGTTGATTTATTTGACAGAGAGAGAGAGAACGAGAGAGCATAAGTAGGAGGAGTGGCAGAGGGAGAGAGAGAAGCAGACACCATGCTGAGCAGGGAGCCCAACGCAGGGTTCCATCCCAGGACCCTGGGATCATGACCTGAGCCAAAGACAGATGGTCTTTGAGCCACCCAGGAGCCCCTCAGTGAAAAGTTTTTTAATAGAATTGTAACACGTATACAGAAAAAATACACAAATCCTAAGTGTACAGCTTAGTAAAATCACAAAAAGTGAACACTTTCATTACTGAGCATGTAGATCAAGAAACAGTATTTCCAGAAGTCTCCTTGCCCTGTCATTATCCTTCCATTGTGGGCAACCATTATCCTGATTTCTAACACCAAATAATTCATTTTGCTAGGTAATCTTAATTTCAGTGTGAATCTATTGATCTTTTCTTATGGTTAGTGCTTTTTGTGTCCCAATATTGCTCTCCTGAGGTAAGAATATATTCCCCTCTGTTACCTTCTGGAGCTTGTTGTTTTGCTTTTCACCTTTGTAAAACTCACATTTCATATCTATAATCCACTTGGAGTTATTCTGCATATTGTGTGATTTGCATATATATTGCCAATTGTCCCAGCATTAGTTATTAAAAATACTATTCCTTCTCCAATGACCTGCAGTGACATCTTTAAAATAAGTCAATGTCCTTAAATATGTGTGTCTGTTTCTGGACTCTCTACTCTGTTCCATTTGTCAGTTTGTCCATTTTTACGCCAGTCCCTATAATGAATCTTGATACCCGGTAAAGCACATCCTCCTACCCCGTTTTTCTTCAGGATGGACGGCTTTGAATTTCCTAATGATCATTTTGTCAAGTTCCATACGAAAATAATGAGATCTTGCTTAGAATTGCACTGAGTCTGTAGACCAATATGGGATCATTCAGATTTTTACAAGATTAAATCACCCAATACAGGAACAGAATCTATTTTCCCATTTATGTAGGTCTTTCATTTCTTTCAGTAATATTTCATAGTTTACTTCATAGAGGACCTCCAGATATTTTGTTAGATTTATATTAGGTTCTTATTCCTAGGCATATTTGATGTTATCATTAAAAGCATTTTTGCAAAAATTTCCCTTTCTAACTTTGATTTTTATATATTGACTCTGTATTCAACATCCTATTAAAATCCCTTATTAATTTCTAGTAGTTGATCTGCTAATTAAAAAATTATATACCCAATCTTATTTTTGTTTCTTTTTTTCCAGCTGTCCTAATGTTTCTCATTCCCTTCCTTTTTGTACCATCTAGACTTTTCAAAATAATACTGAATAGAAGTGGCATTCACAGGCATTCTCAATATGAAAGGAAATCTTACAACACTTTACCTTTACATATGATATTTACTTGGGTGCCCGACACTCAGCTGGTTAGGCAACTATCTCAATTTTGGCTGAGGTCATGCTCTCAGGGTAGTGAGATTGAGCCCTCTATAGGGCTACACACTCAGCCCAGGGTTGGCTTCTCCCTCTTCCTCTCTTCTCCCTGCTCGTGCTGTCTCTATTTCTCTCTAGAATAAATAAATAAATAAGGAATGCCTAGGTGGCTCAGTCAGTTAAGTATCTGTTTCTGGCTCAGGTCATGATCCCAGGATCCTGGGATCGAGTCCCTCATCAGGGTCCCTGCTCAGGAGGGAGCCTGCTTCTCCCTCTGCCTGCTGCCCCCTGCTTGTGCACTCTCTCTCTCTCTCTGACAAATAAATAAATAAAATCTTTAAAAACAAATAAGTATAATATTTACTGTAGCTATTTTTTGGTAGCCATCACTTTCCAAATTCGGTAAGCTCCTTTCTAGTCCTCTATTCCTCAGTGTCCTAAATGGACACTGATTTTCGCAGAGGCTTTTTCTGTTAATGTGGAAAATTATATTGATTCTATTTTTAAGATTTATTTATTTATTTTATTTTTTAATTTATTTGAGAGAAAGAGAGAGTGTGGGGGGCAGGGACTGAGGGAGAGGAAGAGAGAAATTTACGCAGACTCTGTTAAGCATGAGCCTCCTGTGGATTTCGATCTCATGACCCTGAGATCACAACCTGAGCGGAAACCAAGAGTTGACATCCTTAACAACTACGCCACTCAGGTGCCCGATTCTATTTTTATGGTTTAGAATTTTATGCAGAAATTCTCAATCTTAATTTTTATTATCTCTTTGCACTTAGTACACTAAGATATTATAAGCCCCTTGTTCCTATTCTCTATTTTTTCTGCTGGTTATCATGTCTTACTTTCTTGTGTGCCTTATTATCTTATTTCTTTATTATGAGCTATATATTATATTTATAATATTTTGAATAGAGATAACTGGAGAACTCACATGGTGATATCTTCCTCCAGAGAGAATTTCTGTTTATTTCTACCAGGTAGCTGGTAGCACTGATAGCCCCGGCTGCCTGAGGCTACTAGCACTCCAAAGAACTAATCCACTTGTAGAGACTGATGTGATTTGAAGTTGAGCTGCACATCCTGCAAGGGCCTATCTACCGTCATTGCTAGTGTGTACTTTTGGGCTTCCTAATACAGAGTTAGCCTGTTTGGTGGGCCCTGGTCTCTAATCCCAGCCTTGAAGCTTCCAGAAACCATCAAGAGCTTCCTTCAGCAACTCCGTTGACTTCCTGAGTTAGCAAATTCTCCCAAAAAAAGTAGATCCAAATTTTGAACACGTCTGCTTGGGCCTCTGTTTCTCTCTCACATCCTAATCCAGGTTAACTTCAAAGTTTTCAGAAATAAATTTTTATGTTTTGTCTAGCTTTGTAGTTTTCAGTAGAAATATTACTGTGAATTCCTTAGCTTGCAATTACTCAACGTGAAAGTCCTTGATTGATTTATCAATTGTTAAAAAAACCTTGCATTCCTGGAATAAACCTGATTTAGAAGAGACTTACCTTTTTTAAAAAAAAACATATTACTGGATGGGATCCAGCTTAATATTCTGTTTAGGACTGTTGATTCTATGTTCATGAGTGGATTGACCTATAATTTTGCTTTCTTGTGCAGTTCTTAGGCTAACTTCATAAAATAACCTGGTATCTTTTGACATGTATTTTGATTTTTTAAAATATTCTTTTGATATTCTCTAGAAGAATTTATGTAAGACTGGTACTATTTCCACCTAAACCTTTGCTAGAATTTGTTGGTGAAGACATCTGCACCTATCATTTTCTTTGTGGGAAAATTTAAATTAAAGATTTTTAAATTAAATTTTTTAAAATAAAAAAGCAACATTTAAAAAATAATTTTCAGGTTTTTATATTTTTCCTCTTATCAGTGTTGACTGTTATGTTGTATATCTCTGGGAATTTGTTCATGACATCTAAATTTTAAAGGTTATTGGGTTGTTCAGAATAACATCTTTTAACAATTACCATATGATCTCTCTGATACGAGGAATTTGGGAGGCAAGGTGGGGGGGTTGTGGGGAGTCGGGAAGGAAAAAATGGAACAAAATGGGATCGGGAGGGAGACAAACCATAAGAGACTCTTAATCTCACGAAAAAAAAACTGAGGGTTGCTGGAGGGTAGAGGGGTAGGGAGAGGGTGGCTGGGTTATGGACATTGGGGAGGGTATGTGCTATGGTGCTGTGAATTGTGTAAGCCTGATGATTCACAGACCTGTACCTGTGGGGCAAATAATACATTATGTATTAATAATAATAAAAAAAGAATAACATCTTTTAATTTTTTTATGTTTGTAGCATATACAGTGATGGCTTTTTCATTCCTGATAGTGGTTATTTTTGCTTTCCTTTTTGCCAGATCAATCTTATTAGAGTTCTATTGGTTCTATCAGTCTTTTCAAAGAACCAATATCTGGCTTTAATTATCCTTTCAGTTGTATGTTTGTTTTCTAAATCAATGCTTTCTGTGCTTACCTCTTTTATTTCCTTCCATCTACTTTAATTTGTTTTTCTTTCCCTACCTTGTAAATTGAATTTAAGCTTTTCTTCCTTTCTGAGATGAAGGTTAAGGTTATAAATTTCTCTAGAAGAAATGCTTGGCCTACATTCCATGAGTTTTGATGTGTACTATTTTTTAAGTCATTTTCTTAACATTTTCTAATTTTCATTATGGTGCCTTCACTGACCCATGAGATTTTCCAGAAGTACATTGCTGAATTTCCAAATGTACGGAGATTTTCTAGTTATAGTTTTGTTGCTTATCTCTAATGTTTATTGAATTCAGAGTTATATCAATTCCAGTCCTTTAAAGTTTGTCAAAAAGGCTCTTTAGCTCTGTATATAGTAAAATTTTTGTAGATGTTCAACAAAGGCTTGAAATGAATTTTTATTATGTAATTTTTGCATTCATTGTCTTAAACATGTCTGTTATGTCAAGTTTGTTGATTTGTTTTTCATCTTATTTATCCTTACTAGGATTTTTTGGCCTGTTTTATAAATTCTGAGAAAGAAGGATTAAAATCTCCCACTATGAATGTAAATTTGCCTGTTTCTGCTTCAATTCTGTCCACTTTTGATTTTTGCCTTTTGAGCTTATATCAGTAAATGCACACAAATTTATATTTATATTTTATTGGTGAATTGAGTCATTTGTTACTACGAAATGAGCCTCTTTATCTCTCTTTGTCTACTTTATTTGATATAATACAACAATACCCATTTTCTTTTGGTTAGTATTGACATGTGATATCATTTGCATTCTTTTATGTTCAACTTTCCTGTATCTTACATTTTCAGTGCATCTCTTCAAACAGCATAAAGTTGGGTGTTGTTTCTTGATCCAGTATGACAAACTTTTAGCATTTCTGAATTACCAAGTTGAACAATATTTGTTTGTTAAATGGAACATTTGGTCCATTTATATTTAGGAATAATTTACATGTTGGTTTTAAATCTGTCATCCTACTCTGTCTTTTTTATTGTCCAACCAATACGGTGTCTTTCTTTTTTTCTTTCCTTACATCTTTTCTTTTGGATTGGTTACTTTTGGTTTTCCTATTTAGGCTTTCCTATTTTAGTCTGAACACACATATTCTTGCTATTTGTCCGTGGCTCCCCGGAAAACAGCATGAACTCTTGGCTTATCGTACTAGCGTGTTAATTAGCTACTTTAACTGTTCTCCAAGACAACGCAAAGATCTCATAACACTTGCACTTCGCTTATATCCCTCCTCATTTAAATGATATTTTTGCTTATATTTCTGTTTGGGTTTTTCACCCCCACAATACGCTATTAATATTGTTTTATATAGCCAACGTTTACTTAGAATTATGCATATGTTTGTCATTTTTGTTTTTCTTTTTTCATTCTTGCATCTCCATCTTTCCCTTTGGGAAACCTTCCTTCAGCTTGAAAAACATCTTCATTTAGGGCAGGACACATGTCTGCCTATTCTCTGTTTTAGTTTGTCTGAAAATTCTGTTTCACATTCATTCTTGGAGTCAGTGGGGAAGACATGACATTTATCTTGATTTTAAAAATGGATAAATTCCTAACATGTGCTTTTTAGGGCCCTGTGAGGAGAATTAATGACAGGAAGGCTAGGAACCAAGAAAATCGTTGGCTACACATGTATTTCCCTTATGCTACCTTGAATTTGTCACCTCATTGGCTATACTGTCTGCAATCCCACCAGTGACTTCTGTTTGGTTTACCAGATCTCTCTCTCACAGCAGAAAAACCCACCTTGGTGTGAAGAGGCCAAGGCATGAATGCCTGCTTAGTCTAGTTAAAGACTGTTTTCTTTCTAACACCCTAGGGGACCCAGTCCTACTCAAAACGTAAAATTGTTCAGGGAAGAAGGACAAAGACCAGTTCTTTGGTAGAATTTCTCCCAAAAATCAGGTTAGAAAAGGCCACAGAATAGAGAGTTCCGGAGAGCCTGGGCAGTGGGGCAGGTCAAGGTCAAAGGTCAACCCCATTGCACTCAGACCAAGGAAGACATGGCATTGGTTCTGTTCAAACTTGAGGTGTGAGTCCCCCAGAAGGCAGCTTTAGAGCCTCCTGAACACCCAGATTGCTTACCTCCACCAATCCAGGTCTCCAGAGAACCTGACCTGCCCTCCCACATGGGCAGGACCTCCAGAGCACTGATGCTACCCTCAGGCATTATCAAATTTCTCTTAGAAGGGCAGTTGGAGCTGTGGAGAGCAGGCCAGGCCCTGAGAACAGAGCGACACAGTTTCAGACTCAAAGCAAGCTGATATAGTTTATCTTGAACACGTCCTTTGCCAAAACCAGCTCCTATTCAAACACTGTGCCCATTATCTGAAAACCAGGCCACTGGGAGGTAGGTCCAAAGAAGGTGATGGTTGTATTGTTTTTTTTCCCCTTTGGCTCTTGGGACAACTGGATGTGGCAGATCACGTGGCACTTTAGAGAAAGGAAAGGAGGGGAAAGTAGAGCGGATCATGCACAGCAACCCCCGTGAAATACGGGGCTACCAAAGTTAGCAGTTTGGACTCTGGGCCATTGTAACATCTCTGGCTAACAGAGGGTCCACAGGATGAGGAAATTAACCAGCCCCACTTCCCCAGGGGCTATGCTGGGAGCACGTGGCCCCGGGACAGGGGAGCAGGGTCTGGGTACCAGGAGAGAACTCTGACCAGGCTGCCTGCAGACCCCCCTAGTGTTGCAAGCCCCACTGGGGGAGAAAGGCAGACTAGTCAGTCCTCAGGAGGGGGACTCCTCCCCACACTGAACATTCCAATTCTGGCACCTTCAAAGCACCCCATAGCCTAGAATAAGAAGAGAACACAGCTGTTAGAACAGGGACTTCTCATGGGCCCTGACCTAAGCCATCTGTTGAAAAACATGGGAAAATAAAAAGATCAGCTTACACCCTGATTTGAGAGAGGGAAAGTGAAAAAAAAAAAAAAAAAAAAAAAAAAAAAAAAAAAAAAAGCATTGTATTAATTTCCTTAGATGTTTAAGAACACAGAAAATAGTCATTACATCCCTGTGGTAATCAATAAAATCCTTCCATTCTGTTGGACTCAGTAAAAAAACCAAATCTTTAATGGTGTGATTGTAAGTATTAGCAGGTATACAGGGAGATTTGGGGGGAGTCGTGAATCCACCAACCTGGGCCACCTCCATGAGGACCCCTGGTCCTCCAGTGTGGGCTGGAACTGAGGACTGAGACTTCTGGTTCCTATTCATGTTAAGGTCTCTGATCCTCCTTCCCTGCCCATGACCAAAGTTTCAGTGCGTTCCAGACCTTCTCATTCCTAAGACCCAGACTCCCTCAGCCACCCTAAAGTTCTCCCTGCTCAGACCACAGTGGGTCAGCATGGCCTGGTCCCCACTCCCTGGCTGGAGTTCAGAGGTCAAGGTGCAGTGGCAAAGGCCTCTAGACAATGCCTTCTCCCCAGGAACCCAGCGCTGCTGCCACTTGACTCTCTCAGAGATAGTTTTTTGTCTCTGAGTATAATAGCATGTGTTAATATGCTCAAAAACACAGGCTTTTCGTTTTCCCCATTCTAGCTTTAAAAAAAAACCTAAAATCTAAAATACTGGGGGGCGAGGGTGGCTGAGTGGGTTAAGCCTCTGTCTTCAGCTTGGGTCATAATCCCAGGGTCCTGGGATCGAGCCCCACATCAGGCTCTCTGCTCAGCGGAGAGCCTGCTTCTCTCTCTCCCCCTGTCTGCTGCTCTCCCTACTTGTACTCTCCGTCAAATAAATAAATAAAATATTTTTAAAAAATCTAAAAAACAATTTATAGAAGTATAACATACACACAGAAAGTATACAAGTTGTAAGTGGACAGCCCATTAAGTTATCACAAAATGAATGTAACCATCATCCAGCCCAAGAAATACAACAGGATGCCAGAGCTAAATCCACAGCTAAACACAGTTTTGGACATTTTGCCACGGGCCAGGCGGAATTGAGTGTCAAGCTCTTGTGCTATGTACTCTCTTACTCCTCTTCTGACATGTTCTGAAAGGATTTAAAATTCTTGTACAGTATTGTCTTTGGCTGTGATCCAACTTCTTCTCTCACACCCAGACGGAAGGCTTCTAGAAGGCAGTATTCGGGAGGTATAGTTTGAGTGACCGAATGAACCCAGCCCCGGGCATGCAGGTGTTCCAGGCCCAGGTCTGAGGCTCTTAGGGCTCATCTGTCCTTTATAGATGTCACAGGAGGCAGGACAGTGGACCAGGTTCCCTACTGAAACACTA
This sequence comes from Mustela nivalis, assembly GCF_964662115.1. Lineage (NCBI taxonomy): Eukaryota > Metazoa > Chordata > Mammalia > Carnivora > Mustelidae > Mustela > Mustela nivalis. Next base: position 40,804,733 of record NC_139024.1, read on the forward strand.
GAGCATTATTCTCTCTACCCTACAGAGATAGTACAGGGATGTAGGAAGTAGTAACCCAGCTCATCGATTCATGCAACAAACATGGATTAAACATTCACGTTGACCCAGGAAAGACACATAAGGCAGATGGTGTCTCCAACCTCAGGAAGAAAGTTCAGGAAACCAACATGTCAGGAAATAGCAAGAAAACCCTCATAGAATTTGGACTACTGCTTCACTCTGTCCCAGTCAGTCTCTTCCCCAGGAGGAGGGGGCTGGGGTGGCTGACCCAGTGGTAGATAGAATGGGCCCTTCACCAGCTGGCTTTGCTCTTCTGCAGGCCCCGCTATCCCGGTGGGCGTGGACGTGCAGGTGGAGAGCCTGGACAGCATCTCGGAGGTGGACATGGTACGCAGCGCCCTCGGCTGGCGGGGCAGCCTCAGGGCGGCTTTTGAGGTTAAGGTTCTGAGAACGCCTGTGGCCGGGGCAGCTGGGGAGGAGGGCAGGCAGGCTGTGCCTGGGTGGGCAGAGCCAGGGCTGCAGAGGATAGACTTGGGGACTGGAAGTTGGATCAGGTGCTGTGAAGCTAGAACAGGGGTTCTCAATGATATGGGTCAAAGTAACTCGGGAAGTTGGTTAAATGCAGATTTCTGCGCCCCACCAGAGACTTCCTGAATCAGTCTCCGGGAGTGAGGCCCGGCCCCTTACATTTTGGACACAGCTCTCACGTGATGGGACCAGTCAGATGAACCTCACTTGGAGGAGCCCGGGAGGGGACATTCTCAGACAGAAACTCTGCCGTTCGCTGCCCCCCAGGGCCTGCCTTGAACATGCCTCCCCTGCCCAGTCCTTGCCCGGGTCCGCAAAGATCAGGCAGTCAGGGAAGGCTTTTGAAGAAGCCTTGTTTCCGTTGAGACGCGAAGGACAGATGAAGAAGGCGACAGCGTGGAGCGGGCCAGAGGGAGAGCAGGGGAAGGGCCCGGAGGCCGAAGAAACAGGAGTTCTAGAAGCACAAACTAAAACATCGGAGCACAAAGTGAGGAAGGGGTGGGGGCGGAGGGTTGGGCGGGCGGGGGTGCTCCCGCCCACCAGTAACCCTGCAGGACAGCCAGGCGGGGTAGAGGTGCGCTGGTAAAGCAGAAGTGGGCCCTAGGCTCTGAGACCAGCACCACCAGCAGGCATCCTAACGCCCCCGCTCCAGAAGAAGGTGTTTGGGGGCATTTCCTTACTTATTCACACTTGCACCTTGTCTACTGGCTGTGACAAGGGGCCAGCCTCTTGGTTCAAGGCCTCATCAATGCAGGCGAGGAGACACCATTTAACAGAATGAGCTTTCAGGCTGAAATTATAGCAGATATGCAGCTGCCCAAGCCTTCATCCATTCATTGACAACCCCCCTGATTTTTCCATCCTGCATATATTTATTGAGCACCTACTGTGTGCCTTGTCAGGCATCGAGTTAGGACCTGGGGACTCAATGGCACACAGGACACAATTCTGCCTTCAAAGATTCTTTGAGACCCACACGCAAAACTCTCTTAAACGGGACACTGGGTTGTGAAGGCTTCTCCCAGTGCCCACTCACGTGACACTGAAAACTTAGCCAATAGGAAGGGAGCCCCGTGTGCGCAAGTCTGGGCAAGAGAGAACAGGACAATCTCTTTCTGTGGTCCCCATGGCAGGTTCACAGCTGCAGGTTTCACTTGCAGCCCCTAAGGGGGCGCTGTTCTCTGTACTGGGCTCCCACCCCACCTCCCGCCTGCACAACGATGAGCCCTTCTCTTGCCCACCCTAGCGGCACCACAGAGGCAGGTAGCCACCGTCCTGTGGCGGAGCCTCTGGTGTGCATTGCTTTGGTTGATGACGGATGGGTTGTAAGAAAGGCAGCTTGCTAAATACATCTGTCTGGTGTCACCTCCGGCTCCGCAGGACTTCACCATGACCCTGTACCTGCGGCATTACTGGAAGGACGAGAGGCTGGCCTTTCCCAGTACCAGCAACAAGAGCATGACCTTCGATGGCCGGCTGGTAAAGAAGATCTGGGTCCCCGACGTCTTCTTCGTTCACTCCAAACGGTCGTTCATCCACGACACCACCACCGACAACATCATGCTACGGGTGTTTCCAGATGGGCATGTGCTGTACAGCATGAGGTAATGGTCCCTGGGCTCTTGGTCCAGTGTCACGCTCATACGTATGGTCAGCCTGGTTGGCCGTGAAGAGTAGGTCACCATGGTTGGCCTGTGTCTCTATGGTATGAGCCTCCTGATGTCGGTTAGAACTCTCTGAGGATGAAACGGTCACCCTAGTAGCCAACAACTTCCCTGTCACTGGGGCGCTTAAGCTCGGGTGAGGAGACTAAGTAGGCCCGAGTGAGTTGAAGGAGCCAATGACCTTCTAGGCACCTTCCAGCCATGACAGCCCATGATTCTACTTTATTGGTAATAAAGATTTAAAAAGGTGACAAGAGCGGCTCTTGACTGAGTGCTGTTGCAGCCGGCTTCCGCGCTAACACGAGATGATGCAGGCTTATCCTACATCTTCTTGGCCTACTGGTAGGGTTCACCAGAACCTGATGCTAATAGCCTTGGGGTGTTGGTTGGGGGTTGATAACCTCCCAGACAACACTGGGGGAGGCACCCCACGGGCTGAGGGCCACGCGAAGAAAAGGTACAGGTGTGTGCTCCTGACAGCCAACACCCTCAGTGGCTGGGGGACGCAGTAGAGCGCTGATAACACATCCCGCGGAAGACAGGACTCTAAAACTTAGGGTCTTGCCATGCAGAGACTGGGTTTCCAAGCTTCTGAAGCAGCTGTGAGAAGGCAGCCGCTCTTGGTTGTGTTGGTGTTCTTCTTGCTCTGGGCAGGCATAAGAGCCAAGAACTCACTGCACGAGCCAACATGCTTGTTTGGGTTGCCTAGGATTACGGTCACTGCCATGTGCAACATGGACTTCAGCCACTTTCCCCTGGACTCCCAGACCTGCTCTTTGGAGCTGGAAAGCTGTAAGTACCAGTGTTCCCGAAGACAAATCTCCACCTCATTCCCGCTCCAGTCTTTGTGCCCTTTTTGTAACCGTGAGACTGAGTACTGCCTGCCAATGTTAAGGCCTGTTTACTCCAAGGCTGGTGTAGGATTTCCCTGTGGCTTCAGCCACCTCCAAAGCAAAGGAGTCGAATTAACTTATTTTCCTCTCCCCAAAGATGCGTATACAGATGAAGATCTAATGCTGTATTGGAAGAATGGGGATGAATCCCTGAAAACCGATGAGAAGATCTCCCTGTCCCAGTTTCTGATTCAGAAATTTCACACCACTTCCAGACTGGCCTTCTACAGCAGCACTGGTAGCTAATGTTTGCCACGGTCTGATCCAAATGTGGAAGAAAATACCTTAGAAACCTCCAGCCTAGGGGCGCCTGGGTGGCTCAGTCGTTAAGCATCTACCTTCGGTTCAGGCCATGATCCTGGGGTCCCCGCCTCGGGTTCCCTGCTCAGCAAGGAGCCTGCTTCTCCCTCTCCCACTCCTCCTGCTTGTGTTCCCTCTCTTGCTGTGTCTCTCTCTGTCAAATAAATAAATAAAATCTTAAAAAAAAAAAAAAAGAACCCTCCAGCCTTGAACTGTCCCATGCCAATGAAAATGAATGTGTATTCCTAAGTAATGCGTAATTCTGCAAAACATAAGCAACATTGATAAGCAGAAATTTTGAAAGTTGCTCTCCTCTGAAATCCCATGGCCAGAGGCAGCCACTCCTCACAATTCAGCACACATCCTTGTGAACACTTTGATTTTAAGGATGTAATTGTACAGAAGTGGGGTCCTGTTTTACCTGCTACTCTGTAGTCTGATTTGTTTGGCTTAATGACAAGGATGATAGATTTCTGAGGAAATGTATCTCTTACCTATTTTTAGATCTATCAACTTATTTATTTATTTACTTTATTTAACTCCTCTTTATTTACTTTATTTAACTTTAGTCGGGGGAGAGGCAGAGGGAGAGGGAGAGAGAGAATCCCAAGCAGACTCCCCGCTGAGCACGGAGCCCGATGTGGGGTTCCATCTCACGACCCTGAGATCGTGACTTGAGCTGAAATCAAGAGTTGGACGCTTCACCAACTGAGCCACCCAGGCGCCCCTATAGATTTATTTTTAGTGTCTAGTGTAACTCATCTTGGACCCTGGGCCGTGTTTGAAGTTTTGAGAAGATGCCCTTGTCAGTTCTCTAGTCCCACTGTTGTTTCCAAGGGCCGTCATAATAAACACGAGGTGGGGGCCTAAAGCAAGAGGAACATATTTGCCCATAGTTGTGGAGGCCAGAAAGCTGCAGACCATGCTCCCCGCTTAGGCTGTAGGAAGGAATCCTTCCTTGCCTCTCTCTAGGTTCTGGTGGTGCTGCCTTGCTCTAATGCCTGCCTCTGCTGTCACGTGGCGTTCTGTGTCCCTCTCTGTGTCTTCACATGCTGCCGTTCCTGTGTGTCTGTGTCACGAAATTTCCCTCCTCTGTAAGGCCACCAGTCAGTCATTGGATTATGGCCCACCCTAACCCAATATGCCCTCACCGCATCTTGGCTCCATGTGAAAAGACCTTATTTCTGAATAAGGTCACATTCGCAGAAAGGGGGAGTTAGGACTTCAACACATCTCTCTAAGGGACACAGTTTACCCCGTGACAACCCTGCAGTAGCTGCAGGACTCTAAGGGACTTCTCACTTCATTCCGCCTTGTCCGTATGCCGAGAAGCCCAGGCCCTTCCATGCGGAGCTTTTTTGCCCCTGCCCGGCTGCCGGCTATCTCCCCGTTCCCCTGCCTCCACGCACACCCCTGTGCCCCCAACATCAAACACTGGAAAAGACCGAGTCTCAGTCAAGGTGGTGTGAGTCTCCGAACCACGCAAGCCGCTTCACTTTATGCCCACGGGCTCGTCCTCGTCCCTCTCTTCCCTTCTCCGCCGGTGCCTGTTGTCACCCAATCTTCTTTCCTCATCTCTTCTTGGCAAGTTCAAACCTACTCTCTTTCTAAAACCATTCTTAAGAATGTCTTCTATAACTTATTACTATGTGTCACTGTTTTGAGCGCTTTATAGGAATTAATAATTTCTACCCAACAAACCTATGATGTAATTATTATGCCTCATTTATGGGTGAGAAAACTGAGACTCAGAAGGATTAAGTTGCTTATTGAAGTTGCATAGCTAGCAGGTGGCCAGACAATCTGCCTTAATCACTCTGTGCTCTCCTCTTAGATGTTTTCTGTATTGAAAGAGAAGCTGGCTTGTTTGTTTATCTTGTCCCCGCTCCTTTCTGGAGTCCAGATTAAAATGCATCTTCCTCTCCCATTATTTACTATGTACCAACAAGGAGCTTTATCATCCCCGCCCCTCCTACTGCCCCAACCACCAGGAGCTGCGATCTCACCCCAGAGTGCTCTGTTTGGAACACAGAATGTACATTTTTAAAGCTCTTGGTTCCCTCTTACTGTTTCCAAGGCAACTCTCCCTGGTTTTCTTAGAAGGAAAGGATAGTGGAATAGTCCTGAACAGAATGAAGGCAACTCTCAGCCTTCCCAGAAAGACTCTGTACAAACCTAAGGAACAACACGATGCGCTTCGTGGGTGCCAATTTAAGTTGGGAACATAATGCTGAGATGACAGGGCAAAGGGATGAATGAATGATTAGGAGTTTCTGTCGTATCTGCAGATCACTGTCTCTTTTCCCACTCCACTAAAAGCCCCTACCTCATTCAAACCGCCGAGGGACCTACAGAGTAACCGAGTGTCAAGCTTGTCTGGACTCAGCCTATCGTTCCGGCCTTTCACTACGGATCCAACCCTCCCCTCACCTGACTCAGTAGTAACCTTCCATGCGAGCCAGGTAGACTTTGTTCCCTCTGCAGCGTTTTTCTGGGGGGCAGCCCGCGCCATTATCCCAGCTGCGCTGAGCTGGAGAGGGGTGGGTGTGTGCACACCCCTGTAGTCTAATTTTGACATTTGTACCGTCCTTGACATCATCTTTGGTCCCAGTGGTTGGTATCGATCCTGTGGCTCGTTGGACGCCTTACCGTTTTAGTCCTTGTTGACAACCATCCATCTGGTGATGCAATGGAGACAGGCTGAGCTGACCCAACGTATGACAAAGGGGACAGTCCTACCGCAGCTCTGCCGGCTCCTGCCCCAGTGGTATTGGTCCCAACAAAATGGAACCAGTCCTGCTTCTTAGCCTCCTGAGTAGTGAGTCCTCAGGAATACGGTTGTGGGTGGAAAATAATGACTACCAAACAAGCAGCTAACCCTAGCTTTCTCTCTACCTGCCCCCAAAATGTTAGGGGAAGAGAAGAGAGGTTAGGTAATGTTGAATAAAACAGAACACGTATTAGGTAGTGGCAAGATCCTTATTGATAGGAGAGAGGGCTTAGATATTAGAGAGGAAATGTAGTAGAGTAAGTCAATGGATCATTAACTTTCTCCTGAAGATCAGAGCAATGAGGTGGGGGGGGGCGGGCAGGGTCTCCTAAGAAACAGTTTGTTCTTGCCTCTCAAACTGGACCTCACTGGCTTCTTCCTGTGTCCCCCAGGCTGGTACAACCGTCTGTACATTAACTTCACATTGCGACGCCACATCTTCTTCTTCTTGCTCCAAACCTATTTCCCTGCCACCCTGATGGTCATGCTGTCCTGGGTGTCCTTCTGGATCGACCGCAGAGCTGTGCCCGCCAGAGTTTCTCTGGGTAAAAGCATGTGCTGGGGTGTGGGAGGGTGGTTTCTTTCTTTAGCTGGTCACTATAAAGAGAAAAGGTAAAATCATCATTCAGAGCTCTTACCTGATGGGCTGCCAGAGCCAGAAGGAGCAAACGTTCCTCCTGCTTGCCGCCTTCACCATTTGCACGCTGCTCTCCGTTTCCTAGACTACTTCATGAAAACCACAGGGAGCTAAAACTATGTCAGCTTTGCTCCAGTGACTTCAGAAAAATCAAGCCTGTTTGGGGGATGGACTTCCCTCACCAGCAGTCTCAGGTCCCAGTACTTCGATAAATAAGATGATTCTGCAAATGCCAAAACCTTATTTTGTAAATACAAAAATTGTGTGTGTTGGCCTTGGTTGGGTAGACTGAGAGTCTGAAGGTAGGGCGGGGTTAGGGGATTTGGGGGAGGGAGAGGGCTGTACTCCCTGGAGTTGTGGTTTTAGTCCTCGCAGACCCAAAATTCCAGAGGGAACGGTAACAGCTTGTCATGGTCAGCTTGGAGGAAATCAGCCTGGGCTCCGAGGAATGTGAGGGTTTAACCGAGCAAGGCGCAATGAAGCAGCTAGCATGACAGGACTCCAGGAATTCCCACAGTCTTCAGAGACTGAATAAATATGGCTCAGAGAGGGAATGAGGCCATTCCCTGTGGTGTGGGCAGTTTCCTTCAGGGGTGACCTTCAGTCACTGTTTCGCATTCCACATCTGACGGGGTCCTTTGCCAAGCACTGCCCATCGGATCAGCCACACCACCAACACCCAGGCCCCGGAGGGGGCTGACCGGCAAAGGAGACAGGCAGCCCGGAGCAGTGGAGCAGATCTGCAGCCTGGATGTTTCCATGCTCCGGGGGATTTCTTGCTGGGTTTTAGACAGGGAGGATGTAAAATGGTGACTGTGTGACGCGTGGTGGGGGACAGTGTGTACCCTCGTCAGCAGCTGACCTAACACAGCCTGTTTGCAGGTATCACCACCGTGCTGACCATGTCCACCATCATCACGGGCGTGAACGCCTCCATGCCCCGCGTCTCCTACATCAAGGCGGTGGACATCTACCTGTGGGTCAGCTTCGTGTTCGTGTTCCTGTCGGTGCTGGAGTACGCAGCCGTCAACTACCTGACCACCGTGCAGGAGCGCAAGGAGCGCAAGCTGCGCGAGAAGGCGAGACAAGCTTCAGTCACCTCTTACGGGGGCCCAGGCTGGTTCCACAAGAGTGGCAGGGGCGGAGGGGGACGTGTAGAGCAGGGCATGTTTGTACAATATGGGGGAGGATCTCTGTTAGACTAGGTTCTAGCTTCTACCGCTAAGGATCCCACAAGGCAAAAAGTCTTCAGACCAAGACTAGGGATAGGAAGACTTGGGTTCTCAAGTCTAACTCTGCCCCCTCTGCTGGGCCTCTGTTTACTCATCTGTAAAAAAGGTAGAGAGGGGGGCACTTGGGTGTCTCAGTGGGGGGCGCCTGGGTGGCTCAGTGGGTTGAAGCCTCTGCCTTCAGCTCAGGTCATGATCCCAGGGTCCTGGGATCGAGTCCCGCATTGGACTTTCTGCTCAGCAGGGAGCCTGCTTCCTCCTCTCTCTCTCTCTGTGCCTGCCTCTCTGCCTACTTGTGATCTCTCTCTGTCAAATAAATAAATAAAATCTTAAAAAAAATTAAAATAAAAAGGTAGAGAGGAACCCTCAGCTCACCTTCCTCCCAGGGTTGTTGTAAGGGTCCCAGGAGGTAATGTATGCAAAAGTTGTCCTGGAACTGTGGGGCTCTGGACAGACATAAGATATCACTATTACTGTTGGACATGCTTAGGGAAGGTACCTGCAGATCCTATTACCAGACAAGGAGAGAGTTCTAGAATTAAGAACCCCTGTATTTATCTGTACTCTGACCCAGTGAAAACTCAGGCACATACAACTTTAGCCTTTAGAATCTTTGGAAATACTATATGCTACCTATACCATACTGCACTATCCTATATTAACCTATGGTAGTTATGGGAGAGAATACAAATGGGGAATTTGGGCTGTGTGTGGGCCTTTGATACAGGGAGGGAAAGTCCATTCCATTCATATTCAGACTCTTCTTATTCACAGGAAAAAATAAAATGCCAACTTGTTACCAAATCATTGGTCACCATGGTGCTAATCAAAATGGGTGTTTAGCTAGAAGTTATACAAATCGGGACATGAAAATCCCACATTTATGCACATCTAGGTGGCTGGTAGCTCCTTAACATAAGGGAGCTTTAAATTTTCAGAAAAGAGGATGTGTTGTTACCTTTCCAAAAAACAGTTTTTCAATGCCCACATTATACCTAAATATATTATAGTAAACCTATATATATTTCTAAATATTCTACATATATTCTAAATATTTCTACATTGTCTCCAAATAGGTTAGACTGTTTAAGAATTTGTTTTCTAAATTCTATTCAAACCTTTTTCACTTTAGCATTTGAGTATTCATTCAGATTTTCAATAATCTGCACATTGGTCATTGTCAAGCACTTTTGGATCATATTTATTTATTTATTTTTAAAGATTTTTATTTATTTATTTGACAGAGAGAAATCACAAGTAGACGGAGAGGCAGGTAGAGAGAGAGGAAGGGAAGCAGGCTCCCTGCCGAGCAGAGAGCCCGATGTGGGACTCGATCTCAGGACCCTGGGATCATGACCTGAGCCGAAGGCAGCGGCTTAACCCACTGAGCCACCCAGGCGCCCTGGATCATATTTAAACACAAATTTTGATTTATAAGCCAATGAACTTTCCTGTCTAGAGCTGTTGGAAAAATAGCAAGCCTTCAAGTATGGGCCCATGAATCGTAAGCCGGTACCAGCTGGAAGCCCACTCTTTGCTGACTCAGATTGTGAGGGGAAGGGAAACCATTTTCTTCCTCCCAACTCATAATTTCTTTTTTTTTTTTTTTAAGATTTTATTTATTTGTCAGAGAGAGAGAGAGGGAGAGAGCGAGCACAGGCAGACAGAATGGCAGGCAGAGGCAGAGGGAGAAGCAGGCTCCCCGCCAAGCAAGGAGCCCGATGTGGGACTCGATCCCAGGACGCCGGGATCATGACCCGAGCCGAAGGCAGCTGCTCAACCAGCTGAGCCACCCAGGCGTCCCCCAACTCATAATTTCTTAGAAACGTTTTTTTAAAGATTTTATTTATTTATTTGACAGACAGAGATCACAAGTAGACAGAGAGGCAGGCAGAGAGAGAGGAGGAAGCAGGCTCCCCGCTGAGCAGAGAGCCCGATGTGGGGCTCCATCCCAGGACCCTGGGATCATGACCTGAGCTGAAGGCAGAGGCTTTAACCCACTGAGCCACTTGGTGCCCTTTAGAAACATTTTCATACTTGCAGAAGCAGGCACGTCCATAGACTCTGCACTTATACTCAACACTTGTTACCGTTTTGCCATTTTTTCTGTGAGCTCTTTCTCCATATAAATGTATTTTTGTCCGTGCAGTTGAACCATTTAGAAATGCATTGCCGGCACCGGGAACTTTAATGCTTGAATGTAACTCTTCAGCATAAGGACACTCTCCTCCCTAGTCATCTTTTGATTCATGCACAAAGACGTGGAGACCCACAACTGGAATCAGAATGTATGGGTTTCTTATTTTTTTTTAATATATTTTTAAAAGATTTTATTTATTTATTTGAGAAACAGAAAGAGAGAACAAGCAGGGGGAGGAGCCGAGGGAGAGGAAGAGGAAGAATCTCAAGCAGACTCTGAGCTGAGTGCGGACCCTGATGTGGGGGTCGAACCAGCGACCCTGAGATCATGACCTGAGCCGAAATCAAGTTAGAGGCTCAACTGACTGATCCATCCAGGTGCCCCAGAAGGTTTAAAGTCCTGATTCTGATACCAGCTGTGTAATCTCAGGAGAATTGTATAACCTCACTGGGTCTTAGTTTTTGCTTCTGCAATTGAGGACGTTTAGACTAAGTCAGTCATTCCGGGTCCTCAACTGAATGGTAGAATCGCCTGGGGAGCTTCCAATCGATTAGCTGAGAGTGAAGCCTCGATGTGGCCATTTTAAAGAGCTCCCCAGGCGATTCTAATATGCAGAGAATCACTGGACTGAGTGATCTCTGGAGATCCTTCTAGTTCTGCCTTTCTATGGTTCTGGGTAGCCAAGGGGCTTCGCTCCGGGCCCAGGCCACTGCCTCAGCCCCTCCACAAGGCCTAACCATGACTGACACCTTCCTTGTGTTTCCTGCCCACAGTTCCCATGCATGTCTGGAATGCTTCCCTCAAGAACCATGATGCTGGACGGAAGCTACAGTGAGTCTGAGGCCAACAGCCTTGCCGGGTACCCGAGAAGCCATATTCTGACAGAAGAAGAAAGACAAGACAAAATAGTGGTCCACGTGGCTCTGAGCAATGAGTCCAACTCCTCCAGGAAGAAGGGGTTTCTGAAGGGCCACGTGGGTCTTCGCATCTTCCAGAACACACATGCCATTGACAAATACTCCAGGCTGATATTTCCTGCTTCCTACATATTTTTCAACTTAATTTATTGGTCAGTGTTTTCCTAGGGGCCCCGAGGACCTGCCTGGAAAAGAACATCTATCTCTATGGGGCTTGGGCAGCCATCTGCACATGAACCCGCTGACCATGTTCCCCTCAGCAGACAGAGCCGTAGCTCCTGGGCCACCATGGCAGCGCCCCCTTCCTGAGGGGCCCTCCAGCTGCCCTTCCCCTGACCTCGTGGGTTTGCTCCTCATTAATGCTGTGTTCTCGATCCTAATTCATACCTCTCTGGGACTTCTGTTCTTATGTGTTAACAGGTTCATAAGAGCCCCCACCCCTATAAAATGACTCAAATGCCTCCTAGATATTCTTAGACCCTAATGAAGCCTACAATTCAGTTGTGAAGGGACGAGGAAGAATAAAGGGCAAACTTAGAGGTTTTCTGAATAGGAGATGAGAAATAGGATTCAAAAGAGGAAATTTTTAAAAACTGTAAACCCATACCACTAGATTAAGTGCCTACCTAGGAAGGAAAACATGCTCCGATCCCAGATAGGAAACGAGACCCGGGTGAGTCTGGCAACTCTCGTGATTTTGCAATCCATTCAACCATTCATTAAATACTGAGTACCCACCCTGTGCCAGGTCCTGTGGAAATGAACAAAAAGAAGTCTCTTTTCTTAGAGAACTTCTGTAAGCCTGCGGTCATTCTGTGTATGGCAGAGGGTCCTTCCACACTTCTCCCTCCCTCAACCCCCACTGATCCCACAGATTCATTCTGTTTGCTGGTGCTTTTACTCTCTAGGTCTGTTTAGAAAGGCACCTCCAGTCTCTTAGGAGATCTTCCTGAAGCCAGTTTAATCCTTCTTTCCTGAAATCTCCACATAAGACAATTCCAGTGCTGGGTAGAGGGCCAGGGACTTGAGAATTGGTGATAACAGAACTTCGTCTTGGGGAGGAAGGAGCCTGGGTCTGCTGTTGAAATGTGTTCTGTATGCCATCCTACCTCTCTTTCTGAGCTTCTCCCCCAGCAGACAGATGTCCTTAATGGTCCTTGTGTCTGAGCCCTGCCCCCCACCCCCAGAACTCTCTTACCAGAAACGCTCCACATCCTCAAATGGTTTCTCCCTTCTACAAGGTAGTGACTTTCCTCTAATGTAGCTAAGCTCAGATTAGGAAAGCAATCTGATTAATTGAATCTACTGTAAGTCGTGAATGACCATTTCTCTTAACCCTAATTTAGGTGTTTGCTAGTTAACTCAAGTGAACCCCCAACTGGTAGTATTTATGGAAAGATAAAGAACATGATTTTGAGAAAGAGGCCTTCGGTTTGTTTTATAGCACTTGGAATCAGAGGGCTGTTCTGGTGTCCAGCTCAGAGGTCTTGCTTAATAAAAGAAGTTGTTCTGCTCTTTCCCTCTACCTACTGCCCCTTCCGCCTTCCTGCCCAGGGTCTGGGTGTCTGGTTCTTCGGTCACGAGTGTACAAGTGGTGCAGCAAAAGAGAGGATAATCCTGCCTTAAGTCAGGTGAGCTCTGGCTCGTGCAGTCTGCTCCACAGCTCCTGCCTCCCAGGGGGCAGGGATTTTCTAGTTCCTGAGGATTAGAGCACAGGTGGGTACCAGAGCCTCCCGAAGTTTCAAGACAGGGGTCCGTAGATGCCTGATCCTCTCCCGGCTCACCACAACTGCCGCCCAGTGCCCTATGCGTCCCAGCTTTTCCCCTCTTTGCTCTCAGCAGTCCCCCTACACACCTCTGTTCCCATACCTTGTGCGATCCTGGTCCCAGACACCTCCTTGCTTCACCACTCCATCGCCCATGTGGAGGGCCAGACTCCCCTCTCTGGCTACCAGCCCTGATCTGAACTGTGGCCTGCAGCCCACCAGCCCAGAGCTGGTATAATCGGGGCAGGGATTTGAGGAAATCAACTCTCAGGAAGACAGGCTCTAGGCAACAGCGTGGCCTAAGTTATCTTGGCAGTGGTCAGTTTGGGATATTCCCAAGACCACTCTCAGGTTTTAATAATTAACTGGGAGGACTCTCAGAACTCAGAAAAGCCATTAAACTCAGGTTATGGTTTAACATGGTGAAACGATACAGATTAAAATCAGCAAAGGAAAGCAGCCTTTACGGCAGGGTATGGGAGAAATCAGGCAGAGAACTTAAACTTCAACTCTTACCCAGTACAGCTGTGCAGTCAGTGCGACAATATGCACCGAGTACTGTCAACCGGAGAACATATCCACGTCCAGCAAGGTATGGACGTGGGTCCATCTAACTGCTTGCCTGGCTCGCCTTAGTTTCCAGCTCTTCCAGAGGCTGAGCTGACAACTCTTAGCCTAAGACCTCCACCATAAATCACATCGTCTGTATAGACTATCTGGTATGGCCCAAGGCTTCCAGCTAAACAAAGACCCTCCTATTAGAGCCTCATCTAAGGGCTTAGAAATGATCTCCCAGAAGCTGAGACCATGGCCTGAATCTTTTCTTTAGTCAAGGCTGATTGTTCACTGCACAGCAATTGTTTATTGACAATTGTTTATTGGTGATGTTGATTGCTGTGCTGCTACTATAGATCCATGCACTAACATCTTAAAGCATCCCAGCACCAGATGTCCGGATCGAGAATAGGAGATAGTCCAGCTGTGGGAAAGGGGACTGGTAGAGAACAGAGTATACAAATACCTACAAAGTAAAATGTGGTAAGCGCTACTGTAGTGGTTCAAAGTGTAGTGGGAGTTCTGAGGAACGAATAATTTCCACTGGGAAGACAGGATCTTGTGGAGAAAACAGCCCCTGAGGTACCCCTTGAAGATTGGAGATTTCTAAAAGATGTACATGCTAGACATACGTGTAGAAAAAGTACATGCTTTCCAACTTTTCATTTCAGCTCAGATCATGATCTCAGGGAGGTGAGATGGAGCCCTGCGTCAGGCTCTGTGCTCAGCAGGGAGTCTGCTGGAGATTCTTTCTTTCCTTCATCCTCTGCTCTTCCCCACTCCCTCATCCCCCACCCCTGCTCTCTCTCCCCACCTCTCTAAAAAAAAAAAAAAAAGGACAGAAAAAATAAAAATACATTCTAGATCTGTGCTATCCAATATGGTAGCCACTAGCCATGTAACTATTTAAATTTAAAGTAAAATTAAAAGTGCAGTTCTTACTACTGCACTGGCCATGTTTCAAGTGCTCTGTTGGATAGCCACATGTGGCTAGTGGCTGCTGTATTGGATAGTGCAGAACCATAGAATATTTCCATAAACACAGACAGTTGTCATTAGATAGTGACATTGTAGATGAAAAGTTCAGCCTGAGCAAAGACATGAGGAAGGCAGGAAAGTTTGGTGTTGTAGAGTATAGGGTTTGTGGGACAAGTCATCCCTGTTTTGATTGGATCCTAGGCTATGGGAAGAGGAAGTGAAAGACTAGCCCTTTCCACAACACTAGATATCACGGCAGGTTCCCCAATGTCAGTGCCAATGTCAGTCCCCTCCATGGAGCTGTTTGACCCCAAACACTGGATTTCGCAGCCTTGTCGACAGATGAAGGATGAAACTATGTAAACAAAGATTATTGGGTGGTACAGGGCATCCAGACTTGTTTAGAAGTTTTTACTCTCTATAGACTCTCTTAGGCCACAATGGAGCTCAAAGAATGATAATTATGTTGTCGTTAAATATATTCTATTACTATTGCTGTCTTCTTTAATTCCAACACTACTCTGCTTCTGGCAACATTGTCTTCATAAATTGAGGCTCATATAATATGGTGGCCCATTCACACTTCAAATAAATAAAGATATATTTTAACTAGCTTATACAATTAACTGGAGTTAATTGTATAGGAAACATATTCATGATCATAAACAGCATTTTCTCATGGGGGACCATGATGCAGTGAAACCACTGTATTTAGCACTGCCTTACTGCAGTGTAAAAGAGTCTGACTTTATTTGAGAAAAGGAGAAAATTAAAGGAGGAAAAGAGACAATAGTAGGAGTACAAAAGAAGGAACTAAGGAAATGTTGACAACATGGAATGATTTGAGGTAGGAAGACAGGAGTAAACATAATTGTAATCAGAGAGGCTGGAATGATACTTTATTTCACTGAATCTATGGTACCATCAGTGTGCGATGCACCCAGATTTTATGTATTATTAAGAAAAAATGCTACTAAGTAAATTGTAGCATGCGTCCTGATTTTACCAATGTTAAATTGTGAAAGATTATGCATGTTAGAATAAAAGAAATAGGCATTATACAAAAGCTGGTGATTGGACATACGTTTTTGACACCATGGAGCCAAGAGTTACTAGGCTCTTGTCTTTGGGGTCTTGTGTCCAGGTCAGGGATGGGGTGATGGCAGATAAAGAAATAAATGGGAGGGGCGCCGAGTCACTTAGGCATCTGCCTTCACCTAAGGTCATGATCTCTGGGTCTCAGAACCCTGCGTCGGGCTCCCTGCTCGCTGGGGAGCCTGCTTCCCCCTCTCCCTCTACTCCTCCTCTCTGCTCTTGCTCTCTCTCAAATAAATAAATAAAGTCTTAAAAAAAAAAAAAAGAAAGAAAGAAAGAAAAAGGAAACATCTTTCAGGGATTAAGAAGCTTACAGTGCGTGTATTTCAAAGGAGGAAGAGATCATAGGCTTTGAGGAATAGATCCTATTTGTGGTCAGTTCTGAACAATGGATAGATATAATTTCATCTAGTGGAAAAGGTGAGGAGAGGATGGTAACATGGCAGAAGGAAAGCTGAGGTGTGTTCAGAAGGCAATGGGCAGATAACCTACCAAATGTACAAAAGTCTCATGTTCTCATCCTCCTATTTCCTTGACCCTGGAATCAATGGTCCTTTTAGGTTCATTCCACTTAGAATAAACCTGGGAAAGTTGGGGCGCCTGGGTGATGCAGTTGGTTGAGCGTCCAATTTTTGGTTTCAGCTCAGGTTGTAATCTCAGGGTTGTAAGGTTGAGCCCCACTTCGGACTCTGTGCTCAGCACGGAGTCTGCTTGAGCTTCTCTCCTTGTCCCTTTGCCCCTCTCTTTCTCTCTTAAGTAAATCTTTTTTAAAAGGGAGGGAAATGGTGGTGCCTGGGTGGCTCAGTGGGTTAAGCCGCTGCCTTCAGCTCAGGTCATGATCTCAGAGTCCTGGGATCGAGCCCTGCATCGGGCTCTCTGCTCAGCAGGGAGCCTGCTTCCTCCTCTCTCTCTGCCTGCCTCTCTGCCTGCTTGTGATCTCTCTCTGTCAGATAAATAAATAAAATCTTTAAAAAAATAAAAAAATAAAAGCGGGGGAGAAAAAGGAATAAACCCAGGGAAGAAATTTGTCTGGTCCATTCTGAGCCACACATGTTGAAGATGATGAGAGTTCTGTGTTTTGTGTAAGTTTAGAATGTTAGAACTTGGGACTCCTGGGTGGCTCAGTCAATCAAGCATCTGCCTTCGGCTCAGGTCATGATCCCAGGGTCTTGGCATTGAGTCCTGCATCGGGCTCTTTGCTCAGTAGGGAGTCTGCTTCTCCTCTGCCTGCTCTGCCAGCAGCTCTCCCTGCTTGTGTGTGCGCGCACATGCCCTCTCTGGCAAATAAATAAATAAAATCTTAAAAAAAAAATAAAGGAAGGTTAGAACTTTTCAAAAACATTAGATTTTGGTCCCATCTCTTTGTAAACATCTGTAGAAGGGAGAACCGGGAATTCAAAAAATGGAAAGCTGCATAGTTTATGGAAACCAATAAGGCAGAAAAAGAATGATAATTCAGTTATGTGTAAGAGCTACAGGCCATGTGCTGACATAACAGAGCCTGGGAAACCAAGGGAAAATAGCTATTCCATGGGGAGGGTGAGGAGTTTGGGACTTGTAGACCGGTAGAGATAGATGTGAATGAAAGTTATAAATGTTAGTCTGGGGCTGGAGGGAGGTAAGCATTTGGGACTGCCCTCCTATATGAAACTGTCCAAGTGGATGAAACTCCAGGAGCAAAGTAGAAGAGAGGAGGTCTGCAGACAAAACCTTAGGAGTATATATTTATGCAGGGAGAGAAGGACTGATCAGAGAAGTAGAAGGAGAACAAGAAGACTGTTGTGTCATGGAAAACAGAAGAAATGTTCAAATGGAGGAGGGTTCAGCTGAGGGCAATATTTACCATAACAGTTGAGAAGGGTAAAGACTGAACAGACCAGGCAAGATGGAGGCCAGAGGTTCGGTGGGATCAAGCACACAGCTGGATGTTAAAGAAGAGGGACTCTTCTCTTAGCTGTAAGTGATTTTTGTAGATAGAAGGGGAAATGCTCCAAGGATTATGACTTTTTATGATTTAAAGAATATGTGGACTTGTTTTCTTGGAGGATTTTAAAATAACATGGTGACTGGTTGAGGGTTGTTGTGGTCTCAGTTGTTGGTTCTCCAAACTATTCTATTGGAATTTAGGGTACTGACCTGAAAAAACTGTTTATAACCTGGTCACCAGGTCTGTGAACAAGGAACAGTCTTGAGGACTTGTACCATCCTCTGTCCCTGCATGCATGGGGTGGACACCTCCAGGAGACAGTGTGGCTACTGTCTCTATTGCAGAAGATAGAGCAGATGTTAAAGCAACTTCATTGTATAAAGGGCCAAGTATTGAGTGCATTGTGTGTGCTTGGCACCATGGTGAGGATAGGATATATGGTTCCCAACATGATTTTCATGTAAACCCCGCTGAGATGGGAAGGATTGCCCCTATTATATCCCCACTAAGTGTGCTGCCTTCCCTTAATGTATTCAACACATCTAGGTAGACGGACTTTGTGTAAAACAATTATTTCCCATACTACTTTCAGGAAAAAGGCAATTTATTCCCTTGCTTAGATGGATAGAGACGGGGTTGGAAAGCGTAGAAGGAAAACCCAAACCTGTCTGAGTTGTGCTGGAATACGTGGGCATGGAGTCATCCCTACACCCAGGTAGAAACTTGGAGTCAACTAGGACACATGGCTAGCTCTTGAGGCTGGAAGCTGGCCTATGGGACATGCAGCTATTCAAGTGGCCAGGACAAAGCATTATGGGTTTCCACCACCTGTGCTGTTGTAGGGAAGGAAAAAATTTTCCTCAACCCCCTTAGGGTCCCTGACTGAGTCTGAAAATGAAACGGAAGAAGACAGATTAACCGGAGAAAAGAATACATTTTTATCTAATACAAGTCTCATGTGACACCGAACCTTTGTAAAGACATGAAGACCCAAAGAAATGGTTAAACCTGAGTGTTTTTGTGCTTGATTTGATGAAGAGTGAAGAGTGGTGGGAAGATGTCATAGGACAAAGGGTATGAGATAAGTGTAGTAAATTGGGGGCTGTGGGGGACTTAGCAAGGCCTGTTTCTTCAGATTTCTCTCTGTGTCCCTTCACCTTTGGAGATAAGAGTGCTTCTCTCCTCTGGGTGTGGAGAGGACGGTGTCTCATGACCTGCTTCAGGGGATGGTGGAAAGTCCTTCTTGCACAAACCGCTTCTCAAATTCCTTAATCTTGAAATAGTCAGTAAGCTATATTTGGGGCATTGTGTGTCCTGTTTAAAAGGTACAGACCAGGGACACCTGGGTGGCTCAGTTGAGCCTCAGTTCGGCTCAGGTCATGATCCTGGAGTCCTGGGATGGCATCCCGCATCAGGCTCCCTGCTCAGCAGGGAGTCTGCTTCTCCCTCTGACCCTCCCACTTCTCATTCTCTCTCTCTCTCTCAGATAAATAAATAAAATCTTTAAAAATATATATATAAAAAAAGGTACAGACCAGGAGAGTTCATATCCCCACCACAACCCTTGGAGAGTTCTTCCCCTTTTCCTCCCATTGCCAAAGAGCAGACACCTGTGGTTGTGGGATTTACACTGGATTGGAAGCAGCTGGAACCCCCATTTCCACCCCCACACCAACCACTAGGAAATGTGACATGAGTCAAAATTGTTCCCACAAGGAAGGCTGCGTGTGTAACCCCTCTGAGGGCTGATGCGGTGGCCTGTTTGCACAGAGACCTAAATCCTGTGCCAGGAGGGTCCTATGTCCTAGCCTGTCCAAGCCCCAGAGCTACGGGTGAGCATCTGCACCAGCAGTATAAAAACATTCCCCATTAGCAGATTGGATAAAGCACTCAATCCTCACCCTCAGACCTTCCGATGTCATTATGAAATGACATTTGGGTCAGCCACTGAGAACATTAGGTTTGGGATTTATTTTAAAAGAGAAATTGAAAAATAAACCTTGGCTCTAGAAAACCATTATTTAATCTAAACTGACCAGGTTTATGGTGACAATGCTCTTCTCCACCTTGTCCATTTAGTCTAAGGCCTCTCAAACTCTGCTGTCCATATGAATAACCCAGAGGTCTCGGGAGGGGCACCCAGGACTGTGCATTCCCAACAAGCACCTTGCAGATGTTCACTTTGCTGGTCGGCAGGCCACGCTTCAAACGACAAAACCCTAGGGACCTCTGCTCATCCTTTAAAGTTGAGCTTAAATGTCACCTCCCCTCTGTTGGTTTCCTGACATCTTCTTCCTTCCCAAAGCAGAATCAATTACTATGTTGCTGGTGCTCCCAAAGCATTTTGTGGGCATTTGAGCATTAAGAAATTTCCTTTACATTGTGATTATCCTCTTTAATCCATGTTTTCCTAGCTTTGGCCAAGCAATGGTCCCCTGGAACAAGGCAATGGACCCAGCCAGAATGGGGGGACAGTGAGGAAGGGAGAGAAGCTCACCTTTCCTCTCTTCCCAACAACTTTTTCATCCTGCTCTTGAGTAAACCAACCAGCCCAACAAAGAATTCTTAACCCACTATGAGCAAGTGCCCTGTCTTTTAATCCTTCCAAGAACCCCATGAAGTATGGTTCACAGAGGAGATAAGAGGGAAAGATAGCAAGTTACAGGGCAAGGACTGAATCAGGACTACTGACCCCAAGTCCTTTCAGTTTTCATGGTTCCCTGCAGGAAACCTGTAGGGTTCGAGACACAAAGGTCCCCAGGGAAGCCTCAGTCTTCTCCCATTAGCTGGGATCAATACAGAAGGTACCTGGCTTACTTGTGGCCCAGGTGGAAGAGGTTAGAGATTGGGAGGGACAAGCAGGCACCAAGGGCCCATAGAACTTTGGGCTTCTGAACTGACTTCAGATTTGTCCCCAAAGAAGTGCCCAGCCTTGTGCCTGGTCTTCTGGCTTCCAGCCTTCACCCTCTTCTCCCTGTCCCCATCAACTCTCCTCTTCCCTAAGAGAACACCACTGCTCCACTTCTGGAAGCTAACAGCAGCCGGCACAACAGCCCCCTTTCTCCCCTGATGCCCGCTCTGCCATTGTAGGGCTGGAAAGCGCAAGACGGCCACAGCCCTTTTTCATTCCTCCTGTGAGCAGAGAGAGTGCATGTGGGTGTAAGCTGCAGCAGAGGACAGAATCACACATGTAATAAGCCCCAAAATGTAAGCTCCAAGGGACAGGGGTTTCCATCTGTATTCTTAATTGCTGTGTCTTAGGGCATTTAACGGTTCTTGGCACATGGCCGATGCTCAGCAAATATTGGTGGAAGGAATGAATGACTAACTACTCTTTGTTAAGTACCCATTATGTTCCTGACGTCATGCCGGCTGCTTTATTTGCACCATGTCATTTCCTGTTAGCTACGGAAATGTCTTATTCATGCTCGGTATGGAGGCAGGAGTCTGGAGATTCAGTGACTGCATTTTGCGAGCTGAGTGACATTGAACAATGTACTTGATCTCTCTGAGCTTTAGTTTCTCCATCTGGAAAAAAAAAAAAAAGACAGTAATTCTGGCCTCTTTGGTTGGATATGAGGCATAAGTTAATGTGTTCAAAGTCCTCAGCCCAGGGCCCAACCCAGAGATAGACAAGGAGAGGAACAGGAGAGGGCATGAGGAGGAGGAAGGTGAAGAAGACAAAGGAGAGGAAGGAAGAAAACATTTAAAATCGCCCTACAGCCCAGACTATCCCTTCCATCTGAAATTGCAATAATTTCTAAAACAATAAAAATTTTAACACAGACCTGATCTCAGAGTATATAAAATTCTTCACAAGAGAACCCAGTTTGCATTTTACCCACACATTTTCCTCACAAGGACAGATGAAAACCAGTTGGCACCATCTTTCCAAGAGGAGGACTCGCTCTTCATTTTGCCACGGAAAGAACAAACCCAGGGAAGTTGAGCAGCTTGCATAATTGCAGACAGCTAGTTTTTAGAGGAAAAATGTTTACCCAGATACTCTCTTTTGCCAGGTTCAGAATTTAAATTAGTTAATATTCATCAAATGAAATGAATTTGTAACAGCATATGACCTGGATTAAGACTTCTTTTGGCTAGAGATTTCGTCCTCTCAGCCTTCTGACCCACTGGGACACTATGAATGCCCAGACTTCATGTATTTCCTACGAAGTTGGAATGATAAGATGGGTCTCATCTCACGTCTCATGATTCACTGAATCATGCTTTTTACTGAGCTTCCTAGAGCATAGCTCTGGGCTCAGGAAATCTCCTTTGAAAAAAGTTGCTTGAGGTTGTTGAATATTATCCAGGTCAATATATTTGCTTTTAGCGAGACCCTCTGACCCTTGACCTCATGGTCCAAGATGGTGGTAGGAATCCTAGCAGTCGTTTCTTCAACTGAAGAAGCAGGATGCTTAAGGGGAGGAAGAAGGAAAAGTGGAGCATCCTTTCAATGAAACCTGTCTTTCAAGAAAAGTTCCAGGAGGCTGTCACACACTTTCCCTTTGGCTAGAACTTGGTCCCATGGCCACACCTAGCTGCAAAGAATGCTGGGAAATGTATTTACTCTGAATAGGCATATACTTAGCTAAAAATAGGGAATTCTGGAAGCAAAGGAAAAACATATAGTGTAAGAAAGAGCAGCTCCTGCCACACCACCCAAGAACACACACTTGTTTCCATGAAGCCCCAGCTGAGAAGAGTTAGGAAGGTCGTAAGTAAGGACAAAATGTTCGGCCATTGCCTGGCTCCATCCCTCCCCCCTCACCCAGATAACTCTTGTTCCTATCTCAAATGTGAAGCAGGGCAGAGATACATGGGTCTTTCTAAAGAATTGTGTTAATGCCAGAAGCTTCTGTTACCGCTGAGCTCAGAGACTTGGAATGTTTCTATGCCCAGAAATAGGACCTGGGCACTGAGTCCCTGCCATCATTTATTTTGAAAGAGGGCAGGAGTTTTCCTTTACCCCAACCGCCAATTTTAGGGACAAGCAAATGGGGTCAGCAAGTCCGAGGTAATTCTCCTTGGATTGTAAAGGCCTCAAGCTCCTCCTGCCACTCATCACCCCCCACACACCCCTGCCACCCCCCACCACGTGACTTCTCTTTCCAGAGGCTGCGCTGGCCTGCCTTCCCCACACTCTAAGGGGGCCTCGATTACTAGAGGCAAGAAAACAAAACAAAGCCTCTGAGGTGATTCTCATTCTGGGGTTGTTTTCCCAGGAATAATGAAGGGTTTGCCATGAGTCACCCCCATCCTCTTAGCTAACAGTAGGACACTGTTTTGAGATCTCCCTCTGGTCTAAAGGATGTAAAGGGGACACAGAGGAGAGCTTCTTCTGAGTTGGGATAGATTTAGACATTGAGTCGATAAGCAAATATGACATACATGTATTAATAATAATGCCAGAGTGAGGTGAGGAGCTGGGGCTTATTGTTCCGGAGGCTCTTTTTTCAATTAAATTAAATTAAATTAAATTAAATTTATTTATTTGACAGAGAGATTGAGAGAGCGCACAAGTAGGCAGAGCAGCAGGCAGAGGGAGAGGGAGAAGCAGGCTCCCTGCTGAGCAGGGAGCCCGATGAGGCTGGGCCTCCTCCCAGGACTCTGGGATCATGCCCACTGGGTAGAAACTTCACCTACTGAGCCACCCAGGAGCCCCTCGAGGCTCTTTCTTAATAAAAGAAACAAGACTACATTTAAAAACAACATAATGTGATTTACAGTGTGTTGTTAGTTAATGGTTTAGTAATCTGGACCATATGTGTGCCTGTGGTTCAAGTTACTACCTACCTTGAGGTCATAATGTCCAAAAACAAAGGCATCTTTCGTTTTCTACAATATTCTTCTGTTTTTGTCTCCTTCATGTTAACCAATAGTCCACAGGGATATGGGTATCTAAATGGTGGGCATGGCTAGTCGTATCTGTATTTCTGGAAAAGGTACCTTTTATTTATTGTTTGTTTGTTTGCTTGTTTAATTTTTATTTTAATTTAAAAAGCTACCTTTTAATAAACTATTTATTTTTAGATAACTGTGTAAATTACCTATGGCCCACAGCTTTTATTGAGGTCACTGCAGTATGAATGCATCCATCTTAAGGTGAGAATGGTTCAGTGAGTTTTAACAAGCACGTATACCCACTAACCTGCCTTCCTGTCAGGAGACATTTCTGACACCTCACAGAGAGTTCTCTAGTGCCTTCTTTCTAGTCAGTCCTTCATGCCCGCCTCTCCCTGATGTCACAACCACTATTCTGGGATCTGTCACCATTGGATTTGCTTTGTCAATTCAAAAACTTCGTGTAAATGGAATCATAAATCATGTTGTCTTTTGTGTCTGGCTTCTTCCATTCAGCGGCCATTTTGGAGATTCCTTCATGGTGTGGCAAATATCAACCGCTCAGTCCTATTTGCTGCTGAGGGGTATCCCATGGTATGAATAAACCGTGATTTCTGGATCCATTCTCCTGTTGATAGACATTTAGGACATTTTCAGTTTGGAGAAGTGAAGTTTTTTATAATAGTTATAATAATTTAACTAAGTGCATAAATAATAAATGTATAACTTATAAATAAAGGAGCTGACAGAGATGTGTGAGTATGTGCCTGACTTATCACAGAAACATGTGCCTCAAAGATACTCCATTAAGCTCAGAAGTAGCAAAGTCGCAACCGGAACCGTGCCTCGTGTAGATTCGGGATTGAGTGAGGAATCATGGAAGATGGTGAGACAAAGTGAAACATTACCAATCCACACACTTTAAAAAAGTTGTTATCTACCAATTGCCATCAAATGAAGAACATAGGCTTGGTTTGAAAATGAATTTTATAATTTAGAGATGAGTCACTCCTGATGGGCTATTAATGGTTCCATTTTACAGTGGAGAAAATTCTTGGACCCTTAGTTTTCTTATGTGTAAAATGGAGACACTAGTTCCTCCCTCACAAGTTTTTTTGAGAAGCAAATGAGAGAATGCATGCAAAGAATCTATGAGCTCAAAGCTTTGTGTGAGTGCAAAGTGCTAGTGTTGTCGGTGACAGAATCACACAGGTTTCCCTCAAAAGATGGCAGTGGAGTATTTCACGTGTTATGCATTTTTTAAAAAATTTATTAACTCATTTACCTTCCTAAGAGATACATACTATTGTTATCATTCCCATTTTCCAGATGAAGAGCTCGAGGCCCAGAGGCCGCACGGGTATAAATGGCATACGTGGGATTTTAATCCGTAGAGCTGGCATGAATCTGAGCTGTTACTATTGTACCATCTGCCTTTCTAAAAAGATGTCATTATACCTCCTCCCTACAGCTCACTTTACAGTAATTGTCTACATCCACAGCCTTTATTTCCTTGTGGGAGGGTTGCTATATTCAGATTTGTTGGCCTGCTCTCTGTAAGATATAAGAAGGAAGCTGAAAGCTTGCCTAAAATCTCAGGGATTTCCCATTTTGGGGCTTCCTGGAGGTTTGCAGGGAGACAGCCAGGTCAGCCACGCTCTCAGCAAATACTCTATTTATGAGACAATCAGAACCACCCGCAGGACAGAAGAGATCCTGGGAGCTCCTACTTGAGGCCGTCTTTCCCAGGACACAGCTGAGCTGGGAAACTCGCTGTAGCACTGAATGCTGAGAAGGAAGCATCCCCGTGCCCAAGGCCCTTTGGTCACTTACTGGAATGTCTCTGTCCTCACCTGGACATTTGGCCTTGCTTCTCATAGCCCACTCTGAGTTGGAAGGCTCCTTGCATGACTGGGTGGGGACGGGGGAGGTGGGTAGGCGGCAGCACAGCATTTCTTTTTCTTTTGAAATTACCAGGGACCACTCTTTAAAAAGCGGGGGGCACCCAGGTGACTCAGTCCAAAGAACATGGATCCCTTGATCTCAGGGTCATGAGTTTGAGCTCTATGTTGTGTGTAGAGATTACTTAAATGAATGAATACATAAAAACTTTAAAAATAAAACAAAATAAATAAAATACAATAACATTGCTAATTAATACTAACTGATACCTTCAGACGGACCCAAAGGTAAAGTTCAGTTTTTAAGCAAAATTATCATGGTTGTCTAAAATATTACATGTCCCTAACACTGAGGTTTCAGAGTGTGAGTTGTGGAAGTTCTAAAGTTGGGTGAAGCTTAACTCAGCAACACCCGAAACTGAACATTCAACTCTAGAAGAACCTGCTGAGAAAACCACCTGTGCTGCTTTCTTTAGCATTTTCTACAGAATAATTAGAAGCAGGAGTCATGGGCTCTAAAACCACATCACCAGGGATTGGCTGGCTGTATCTTCAGCATTGACTAAAACGGGAAATTACCAGGTGTACCGAAATGGAGCTAATGAGAACAAGAACCTCCTACAACTTAGTAGCCACTTGGGAAAAGCAACCCAAACCAAATTACCCATCTGGACCTGTTTTCTGTTCCTAAATGAAGTAAATTAACTTGGAGAGCACTAACACCTCCTCCAGCTGGTAGGGTCATGATTCTAGGAGATGCCACCAACGGTTAGGGATGGCAATCCTCTACAAACCTGTCCTTTGTATTCATCTTGGAGCTGTCCTGGATGTTCTCCTGGTGGGATAGCAGGGTGTGGAGCAAGATTCAGGGTGATTTCAGAAGCCCCTAAAGTGGGCACCTGGGTGGCTCAGTTGGTTAAGCATGTGCCTTCGGCTCAGGTCATGATCCCAGGGTCCTAGGATCGAGTCCCTGCGTTGGGCTCCTCGCTCAGTGGGGAGACTGCTCTTCCCCCTGCTTGTGCATTCTCTCTCTGACAAACAAAATCTTAAAAAATAATAATAATAATAAATTAAAAAAAAGAAGGCCCTAAAGAAAGCCAACCCTGACAGTCAGAGGGCAGAAAGTGGACACAAATCCACAAAAAGCATTCATTTCACTGACTTTTAAGGATCCCCAGTGTTTTCTCTCTCCTTAAAGCAAGGAACCAAGTCATTGGAAAAAGGGGAGACAAAGGAATGCACAATGAGAATGGCTATTTTGTTGTGATTTTTCCACAGATTCAAAGAGAGTGGAATTTGTGTCTGCTTATTTTTAAGGAATTATATGCAACCAGCGTTAATCTGTGAGTCAAGACAGTCTCATGCTGAAAAAAGTCCAATAGTCATACATTACATTGCACAGCTATTATTTCCTTCTTTTCTGCTGCTGAATTCAGCCTACGCCTATTGTTTATTTTATGATAAGATTAAATTACATTCTTTCTTTTCTTCAAGAGTTGAAGAGCTCCAAATATGGCTTCTCATTCAAAGAATTCATTCTTACCATGGCCAAAAAGCCTTCTTTCGTTTAAATGGATCATTTCCCCTAATTAGCAGGGAATAATCTGGAACTAATTAACTAAAATATCTAGGATGTCTTCAAAATGCCTTGGACAACATGTTAGATAAGAAGACTGTGTGACAAATCTTTTCGCACACACACCAGCCATTTCAGGCAGAGGGAGCAGTCCGAGTCAATGGAAAAGCACAGGCTTTGGGATCAGAAGCCCAAGTTTTCCTGTTTATTAACCACATGTCCTGCGGAAAATAACTGAATGAGCTGGAGCCTCAGCCTCCTCGTCCATGAAGTAGACGTAGTAATCTGCTGTGCCAACTTCCGGGGCCGGGTCTTGGGGCCAAATGGAACCACAGAGGTAAAATGTTTTGTAAATGCCACAGGACCGTTCAGCGGCAAGCTGGAGTTACCCAGCGGTTCGGTGGCTTTGGGCAGATGAAAGAAGTCCTTGTGTTTTGCATTCAGTCATCAGACCACAAAGTGCCACTGAGGGGAACCCCACATCAACACCCCCCTCTTTCATCCCAGCACATTCCGTGAAGGGCTCTGAGCGGTCACTGTGGCTTTAGGCATAGACTGATAGCACAGTATTTCCTTCTTTCTCCACAATGACTCCTGTAGAGCTAGGATGAGCATATCAAACTCCATCAACAAGAACTAGGGGACTTTTTGAGTTTGTGTGTGTATGTTATACCGGAACCTAGAAGCCTGTGTGTTTCAGTTAAGAACAGGCTTGGAAATGCTAAGTTCCCGTAACAATTTGATCATGAGTCCAGCAGAGGGAGACAGGCGTGCACTGAGTGCCCACAGGACCAGCGATGTAATTCACAGCTTTACATCACAAACAGGAAATACACTCAAGACACTTATGAGGGCCTGGGTGGCTCAGTTGGTTAAACATCTGCCTTCAGCATCCCGGTATGGAGCCCCACATCCAGCCCCCTGCTCAGTGGGGAGTCTGCTTCTCCTCTGCCCCTCATCCTGCTCTCATGCTCTCTCTCTCTCTCTTAAATAAATAAATAAAATCTTTAAAGGCCCTTATGAATTCAGTTGCACTTCCAAAACACTTTCAAAATGGGTTTGCACTTTATTGGTCATAGGAGCCACTAGGGCATTTGGGCAATAGTGGCCAATATGGGTCGTACACTCCATCCCCAAAGGCTTCCCACCTGTGGCAGGCACCCCTGGAGGCTGAGCCAGCTGGCACCCTGTTTTCTTCCTTCCTGAATCACAGCCCCAGTATTGTTCAAGTGTCCACCCCGTTGCCAGTGCAGAGGGGGATTCTGATTCGTCTCTGTCATTCAGATCACATTTTCCCCTGAAGAAGGTAAATGGTCTAGGGGTGGACCTTACTTGGTTGGCCCAGTCAAACTGAAGGGAAGGGCTTATCTTTCATACTCTGGGAAGAGGTTTTCTCTCTTTCTCTCCCACTGGATATGAATGAGGAAATGTGTTGCTGTTGGCAGCTGTAGTCCGCCAGGGGAAAGGAAATAGGAGACACATGGAAGAATGATGGAAGGAAAGAACCTGAGTTGTTGTTGTTGTTCTTTAAGAACCTATATTTCAGGGACACCTGGGTGGCTCAGTCGGTTAAGCCACTGCCTTTAGCTGTCATGAGCCCAGGGTGCTGGGATCGAGTCCCATATCGGGCTTCTTGTTCAGTGGGGAGCCTCCTTCTCTCTCTGCCTCTGCCTGCAGCTCTGCCTGCTTGTGCGCACTCTCTCTCTCTCTGACAAATAAATAAATAAAATCTTAAAAGAAACAAAAGAACCTGAGTTTCAGATGATACCACTAAATCAAACAACCTTGGAGCCTGGATATCTTGTTATTGTGAGATAATACATTTCTTTTTAAGCCTGCTTGAGTCAAGCCTCTATTTTTTGCAGATACAGTACCTTTATAGACTGATGGACTCCATTTGCTTTCCTCAAGGGCACCCAGTGGTCTTCAGTCCATTGAGTGGGTTGAAGTAGTGATTGAGAGATATTACCTCTCTCTTTTTTTAGGTTAAAAAAAATTTTTTTTAGAATGCCACTATATTTAATATACAGTGTTATGTCAATTTCAGGTGCACAATATAGTGACTCAACACTTCCATATATTACTGAGTGCTCAGCATGGTAAGTGCTCTCTTTAACCCCCCCTCACTTATTTCACCCATCCCCCAACCCACCTCCCCTCTGATAACAATCAGTTTGTTCTCTATAGTTAAGACTCTGTTTCTTGAGAGCCACTATATTTACTACTTTTCACGGGGCTTGAACTCAGGACCCTGAGATCAAGACCTGATCTGAGATCAAGAGTCAGACGCTTAGCCAACTGAGCCACCCAGGGGCCCCTCGACTACTTTCTATTTTAAACTGTCTATAGGTTTTCCATAAGTCGCTTGTTGAGGAATTGCTGCAAATTATTTCTGTGATATTATTCTTTCCATGGACATAGCACTTTACAGATACCTATTATTTACTGTTAGTCCTAGATGGAACTGTAACTTAGAGGGATTATTCCAAATGAGAGATTACAGCACAACATGTCAAAAAATATCCAGAGTCACCCAAGATGTCCATTACTGTGTTGGGAATACTCTGTATATAATAAGTCCTCCTCTCGTTACTTATGGAGGGAAAAATTCAAGTCATCTAAAATAACAAACCATGGTAGTTAAAGCAAACAAAAAAAAAAGGAATATTTACTGCTGCCTTCATTCTCTTTTTCAAGGGTGGGGGATTACATATATGTTTTTCTTACTGTCTTTTGTTGCTAATTTATGTTTATAACCTCTAATCAATTAAAACTAAACATCACATTTAAAAAACCCACTTGTGGCTCCTTTTGGAAAGAACTTGCCAAAGCCGGGAGTAGGAGTTGCCTCACAGGAGGGAGACCAAATGTCCAACATCCCAAGGATTTGGGCCTAGTGTTTGAGGGATTGTTGTTCAGAGAATCACCAGATAATTTGTCTAAGCATTTCTGAAACATTTATTATTTTACCATAATTTTGAGAAATAAAGAATCAAAAAAGAATGTAATTTTTCAACCAACAGTGTACAAAGTCTTGTGCTGGGTGCTGGTGTGATAAAAAGATGAATAAGATACAGTTGATGACATTTTATATTGTCTTTAGAGAAAGAAGGTTAACACAGTGTATGTGAGACAAGTAGCCAACCATTTTAAGTAGCAGATAATGAAATGTTAAAGTTTGTGGTGCAGAGTTAAGTGCTATCCGTACACAGAGAAAGAGAGCTCAAGATGAGCTATTGTGGTCATGAGAGGTTATTTTATAAAAAAGATGAGCCACAGGGGCACCTGGGTGGCTCAGTGGATTAAAGCCTCTGCCTTCCGCTCAGGTCAGGATCTTGGGGTCCTGGGCTCTAGCTCTGCATCAGGCTTTCTGCTCAGCGAGGAACCTGCTTCCTCCTCTCTGCCTGCCTCCCTGCCTACTTGTCTCTGTCTGTCAAATAAATAAATAAATAAATAAATCTTTAAAAAAGATGATCTACACAGGATGGTTTGGATTTGGATGAACTTCCAGGTGAGAAAATTGGGACAATTATGGTATCGTGTTTAAAAAACTAAATCAATGCTAATCAAAAATAATTTTCATTTCAAACATTTTTGAACGTTTTCCTAAAATGTTACCTACATGAACATCTGAAATTGTTTCTTATTTTTTGGAAGGCTTCAAAATTAAACTAGAAAATATTGTCAATATATTTATGTACTTTCTTCCTTAGGAAATAAAAGCATTGGGCATTGAATAGGTTCATTATTCATTCACTAAATATTTACTGAGCACCTACTTGAGCCCGCAAAGATTCTAAGTGATGAGCAAAAGAAATCTTGTTCAGAGTAGCTAAAAAGGGAAGAACACAAAATCTAATTAGGTAGGGTGGTTGGGGGCCTTCTTGGAAAAGGCAATGTTCAGTTAAGATTCAAAGAGTGAGAAGAGCCAGCCAGCACTGCCAAGACGGCAGCAGAGCTCCAGGCAGTCCCTGAGGCTGAGTTTGAGGTGCCCAGGTGTATCAGCCAACGTTCTGGAAAAACAGAATCTATAGGATACAGATCTGTTTCTACATATCTGTATTTATCTAACAATCTATCTCCTACTTTATTTATTTCAAGGAATCAGTTTATGTGATTGTTGGAGCAGGAAGTCCAGAGTTTATAGGGCAGGCCAGTAAGCTGGAGTTCTCAGGCAGGAGATGATGCTGTAGTTACAAGGCAAAATTTCTTCTGGAAAACTCAGGTTTACTCTTAAATTCTTGAAACTGATTGGATAAGGTCCACCCACATTATCAAAGCTAACCTCCTTTACTTAAAGTCAGTCAACTGATGGTAGATGTGAACATCATCTACAGAATGCCTTCCCAGCAAGACCTAGATTAATGTGTGATTAAATAACTGAGTTGTATGGCCTTTCCAAGATGACACATAAAACATCATAGCAGGAAACTGTCACATCTAACATGATGTCTGGAGCATGATGAGGTGAGAGAAGGTAACCCAATAAACTTGGAAATATGGGCAGAAGCCTCAAAGCCAGGATACGGAGTTTAGCTTTTATTCAAAGTGCTTCAGAAAACCATAGAAGGAACGTGATTCTAAAGTTTATATGGAAAGGCAGAAGATCCTGACTAGCCATTAAAATATTGAAGAAGAACAAAGTTAGAGGACTGATTCTACCCAACTCCAAGATCTACCTTACAGTTACAGTGATCATAACAGTACGGTATTTGTGAAAGAGTAGACCACAGATTGATGGAACAGTATAGAGAGACTAGAAATAGACCCGTACAAACATAGCTGTCTGATTTCCAACAAAGGAGCAAAAGTCATTTGATGGAGAAAGGATAGTTTTTTCAACAAATGGTGCTGGAACAACTGTGTATCCACATGCACACACAGACACACAGATGCACACACAGAGAGAGAAGAAAGAAAAGCAGAAAGTGAATCTAGAAAAGGCATCTACTTATGCAGTAAATATTTATTGATTCCTATCAAGGATCAGGCTTGTGATGATTCTTATGAGGAAAAAATATGTGTGGATAAAATTCAGACTCTGCTATCAAAGGGTTATATTCTGATGGTCTGTTGACCCTTGGCACTGTAGCTGTGGCTGGAGCCATTGGGGTTTGTTCAGACCCAAAGACTTAAATTGTGGAAAATTCAATCCAGTTAACTGAGGCTTCTTCTTCTTTTTTTTAAAAAAAAAATTATTTATTTATTTATTTATTTATTTGTCAGAGAGAGAGCACAAGCAGTGGGAGGGCAGAGGCAGAGGGAGAAGCAGACTCCCCGCCAAGCAAGAAGCCAGACATGGACTTGATCCCAGGACCCTGGGATCATGACCCGAGCCGAAGGCAGATGCCCAACTGACAGGGCCACCCAAGTGTCCCTAACTGAGTCTTCTTACTAATCTAGACATCCCATCTATGGCAAAAATTGTAAAATAGATGGTGGGCAATCTCCAAATAGCCTCTTGTAACCACCATATTAAATACTTAAATAATTTAGGTGGTTTCGGTGTGACATCAATACCAGCTGGTTTATGGATTAGTAATTCAACAGGAAAATGACACACTACATTACAGATGGGCTTAAAAAGATCTAGAGATCAGGGAATTGGACTAAACTAAAATTGCAGATGCAGAACAGGGGTGATGGCTTTTGGTGCCTGCTGTAAATATCACAGCCTTCTTGGTATGCCTGATATTAACAGTCTGATGGACATTTTGTTCCCTCTTTGTTTCAGTTGGCTGCTCTGACCCATCTCCAGATGTGAAGGGGCCAAGGGGAAAAAGAGCCCAACAAAGTGGGTTTATGGGAATAAAAGTTGGGATTCAAGTCACTGCTATGTGACTCCTGGGTTGGAGAGAAAAACTTGAGTTTGTCAGACTGCTGATCGTTCCCCTGAACGTATTCTCCTGTTTTTACCTAATGAAGGAGTTTTAGCTAGGCATAAGTTGACTCATCGAGAAAGTGCCCTTCTCAGACTCCTCACAGTTGGGAAATGGTCAACTTCTTGCCAGGAGAATGTGAATAGAAGTGATGAGTTCAGCTCTTGTGTCACTTTCTTAAAAGGAAATTGCTTGCCTTTCATTTCTTCTCTTTGCCTCTCCCCATGACCTGGGCAGCCCAGCTTTAACCACGCATATAAGGACCCTATGAACCATGCAGCCTAAGAAGAGGCAACAGGATGGAAAAAACATTGTGTGGATCAGACTTGCCTATCCACCTGGACTGGTTGCCTCTGAAGTGTTATGGAGAGAGAAAAAATATTCCATCTTATTGTTGGTCTTTGAATGTTTCAATTATACAACAGTTTAAATTGCAGGTTAAGCAATACAGTGAGTAAATAAGTAGCTGCATCAGGAACTGAAAAATGACTCTTCCAATCATTGTTTCATCCAGTTCATTTTCTTTGCTCTCTTCTCTCTAACTACCTACCTGGCAAGTTTCAGTCCAATGCCAGACCACCTCATTTAGGCACTGAGTTCAAAGCTAGAGCAAGACTGGGGTGCATGTAGCTAGGGATGCTCTGGAGTGAGTAACTTGAAAACAATTGATGAAGACCTAGGTCCATTGTCTTGGAACAGTCAGGAATGTGGTGCCTGAAGTTGACCTTCTTGGTCAGTGAATGTTGGGCTTGTTCTGAGGCCTGGAGGCAAGGGGACACTTGAAAAGCCTATAAATGGCAAGGAGAAAGCAACCTAGCCTCAACTACTACCTGATCCTTTCTCCACTGAAGGAATACTACCCTGGAGGTCCTGCATTGGTATAGAGAAGCCTGGGATGAGTGAGGAAAGAAGTTAGAGGGATGCCTGGGTGGCTTATTTGGTTGAGCATCTGACTCTTGATTTCAGCTCAGGTCATGATCTCAGGGTTGTGAGATTGAGCCCCACATCAGGCTCTGCTCAGGAGGGAGTCTGCTTGAGTTTCTCTCTCTCCCTCTGCCCCACTCCTGCTGGCATGTGCACTCTCTTGTTCTCAAATAAATAAAATAAATCTAAAAAGAGAAGGGGGGGAAGAAAAAGTTAGAAATAAAGGAAACTGGTATGCTGAATAAAGGAAAAGGAGAATATGGTAAAAACAACAACAACAAAACAGTGGTATTTAAAATTGGTCTGGAAATACCATACTTGAGTAAGTCAGTCTGTGTCCTCAGTAATTCTTGGATCATGATTTCCAACTCCTCTTTCTTCCTGAATCTGGATGCTAGCCCTAGCTAGTTGTCTCAGGCTCCATGTCATCTTCACAAAGTCCTCCTATATCTTTATCTTGCAAAAATGGCATGGATACTCTTTCTATAGAGTCACATGGTGTTAGTGAGGAGAAAACATTAGTAAGAGCACTTATAAGTAGGGAAGGCACAATACTTTCTGAGTATTTCTGAGCCCTCATGATTCCCCCACAAAGGGTGCTTGGGCTGAGAATGATTGGTCAGGCCCAAATGCAGAAAGGACTCCAAGACAAGACCTCACCCCATAGGGTTCTGTCTGGTGGTAGAAGTGGCCTTGTTAGGAAGGCTGGGCATCTAGCATCAGCCTGTCCTTGCGTTGAGCTAGACTCAGACCTGTTGAGCCAGCTCTCTGCTAAACTACTGAGAGAACGTGAGAAATGGGTATTTGAAGCCATCTGGATTTACCCTCTTTGGTTATGTCCAGGATCCTCCAAACTAGAAAGAACTACATTTTCCAATATTACAACATGAGCACCAAAGAGCCTTTAATGGACTTCTCAATGCCTTCTTGGCCTAGAGATTTTTGTGTACTCAGCCCCAGGATCTTTCCCTTTTGCCACTTTGATTCTTCAGGTCAGCAAGTCACTGAAATACAATTGAGTGTCTAATCATGCTTGACTTGTGTTGACTTCTGCAGACATCACATATTCTGCCCTTATTTCTATATATTGAATTATCTTCAACATCTGTTTATTGACTGCTGTTAAAGGATAATTTATATAAGAAGATCTAATCATAACTCTCATCTAACTATAAAAATGAACACATGTCAAAGTTTCTATTTAACTCATTAATTAGCAAAAGGACTAGTAAGATGTTACAACTAGTTCATATGAGGATTTGATTTATATTCTGTACTGAACAAAAGGAATACTTTGCAAAGCTATGGACAGAAAAGATACATTACTATCATCTCTCAACATGTTGATGTCTACTTGGACAGAGTTGTAAAATAGCCTGGTCAAAGACAATCAAAGGCCACATCCTGAGAGGTTGAGATAATCCCTGGAGGGTCCGCTGGACAAGGCTTAGCATTCTACTGCAAGGACACCCAATAATCTCTTTGGTCCCTTTCAGTATCTGACAATTTCTCCTGGCAGACTTCCTTCCCCCTGTGGTCATACATAATTTAAAGATTATTCTTGGTCATCAAAAAAAGCTGGTCTCATTAGATTTGGCTGATTAATTAGATAGGTGCATCACAATTGTGTATTGATTAGACAGGCCTCCTCTCAGCCTACTTGGAGAAATCTAGAGTCATACAGTATTGAATGGTCCCAAATTAACTTCCGGCTGTAAGTGTTCATAAAGAAACTTGGAAAAACACATCTTATTTGTTGTCCCAAGATACTCCACCAGATTTCAGCTGCAGTACCTTTACATTTGGGTAAATTCCTTTCTTCTTGAGGTTTTGAAAAAATATCCCAATGGCTTGCCTTTGAAGTGAACTTCCTTACTAACTATCAGGCTGGACCCTATGAACTCATTCAGGTCAGTTTTCCTGGGAGGACTTTATAAGCTTTCACTCCATAATTACAGCCAAGCTTTGCTCTTTATTCTTTTCAAAAATGTTTAAAAAGATCTTCTTTTTAAGTAATCTCTACACTCAACGTGGGGCTCGAACTTTCAATCCCTAGATCGAGAGTTGGATGCCCTATCTACTGAGCCAGCGGGGGTGGGGGGGGGCCCACCCTTTGTTCTTTAGAATGGCTTGTCACATCTATTCAACTGAGCATCATTCTCAACTACAATATTCCAGGCAAGGCATTGCTTGCATAATGGAATCTTCCAATTATGTCTTGGCACAAAGAAGGACAGATACTTACTGAGCATATGTAAACAATTATATTGAAAGTAAAGAGATTAAGTAAGTTTCTGAATTACCTGAGAAGGGTAATTAATTGTGTCAGTTAGAACCGCATGTCATTTTTAAATGTTTTGTTTTAGTTTACAACAGTAGAATTTACAAAATTATTGTGAATTGCATACAGCATAAGAAGAAAAAAGGAAAGGTTTCCTTACACATCCAACAAATAGGACATTAAAACAAGTCAACAGTGCTCCAAATAACCTCAATAAAATTTCCTGTACCATTTTGTTTGGTCTTACATAATTAATTCTCTTTCTTATGGGTGATGGGTTAGTAGTTTCATGAAACTGTCTGCTTTTCAGCTATAAAGAGTCTTGGAAATCCTGACTAAGTTCCACCGATATACTCTGAAAGTTATCCAAGCCATGTCAGCTGAGATTTGAAGGGTCAACGGTTTAAAGGACCTTGTGCTATGGTTGTCCACAAGGTCTTGGAGTGCCCTTTTTTATTGAAGACACAAACGCTGGCCCATTGCTTACATCAGTCTTTGAATAAGCATCAAAGAAAAAGAAAAATTATATACGGTGTTTAAAAAACTCAACCGAGTACATTTTGAAGCTCTTACTGGCTTTATTCAATGATTCACCAATCAGTCAGCATCTAATCCAGCAGATAGAAAGGAGCTCTGAGGAACTATATAAAATGAAAGATTTGTATAAGCAGAAAAGGGATGGGACAAGGAAGTTACATTAGATGAAAAAGTAGATTGTCACTACAAGGTTACTTTCCTTTAGGGGATGGTAAGGGTCTATCAGGCAGTTTACTAACTAGTGCTAATTAGGTAGGTGACTTCTGATCGAATCATTTAAGATGACATTTCTGTGGGGGGGCCAAAACTAAGTCTTGGTTTGGTGACATGGAGCTTAGCATAAGTGACACCATTTGGGGCCCATTCTTTTATCAATAGATATCACAGACTTAATGGCTATTCCTAATTTATTTCTGCTATCTTTTAATGTGAAAAGTCTGATCAAGTTCATAATACAAATAATACTGCTGACAAGGAATTTTGGTTCTTTTTGTGCAAAACAAAAACAAAAAATCCTCTTCCCCACCTAGCCCTCCCAACCTCAGCCCTATAAACAACCTGCCCAGGTAGGAAGCCCCAGGCTTTTGTGGATTCAGCAGAGGCAGGAATGGGGGCAGGGAGCTGTGCAAATCCAGCCCTCAGCTAAAGCAAATAATAATGGCTGGAAGCTTAAAATAGATCCAGGGAGGAGCTCATTAACTTGGCATATGAAGCAGTCAGTACCTCTAGCATTTCTCATTTTGGAAATTGCTTTGGTCCATTTTCCTCCTATTCATTGGACCAGAAAATATAGATCTTTACTAACATATTCGCCACATCTGATGATGAGCTAATTTAGACCAGCCGAAATAATTGTTCAACAGGAACACAGGACTTCAACCTCAGTTCAGAAAATCCCTGACATCTGACGTAGGAGGATTTATAGGTTTAGTGGAAATTGCTTTCTCCTGCTCTCCAGATTACATACTGTGGCTTGATTTTTTTTTTTTTTTTTTTTTTTTTGCATGAGTAAACATCCTTGGAATTAATGAACAGACCAATAATGTCTTAAGAGAGAAAAGAACATCATTTTCCTTTTTGCTGTTTTTTTTTTTTTTTTTTTTTTTTTTTGAGAGAACCATTTGCATTTGGAAACCCATGCTGGCTGTCCAGAATATGAAAGTTGGAGTCTTCATTTTGTGGTGGGGATGGGTTTGGGCCACTGAAAGCAAAGTGCATGGACGAAGAGAAGTACACGAGATGTCTAAGAAAGGCAGGTGAGTAGACTTCTGGGGATAGAGCTCAAGGTATTGCCCCGAGGCAATTCCAACATACGGTGTTTTATGTGGGTGCCCTTCCCCACCTTTTCCCTTTGTTCTCCTGCTCCCTCCCTTTTAGGAAGTTGGAATTATGTTGTTTTTAATGATGTTAGATTAGATAGAGTGCTGGCATTACGAATCTCTTATGAATCGTCTTACGCAAAAGACTCCAGAAAAAAGAACATAGTCACCTCATTTAAAAAAGTTAAGGGCAATTATTTGATGTCTGCCTCCTAGGTTGGGACAAATCTGCAAATTCTCAAATAACCAATGGGGTCTTTGATTAGTGAGAATGATTTTCATTCTAATTATTTCTGGTACATTCGTGGATCTGGATCTCTTTTGATGTCTTTTAAAAGAAAACAAGGCAGCTTTCTTCAAGCTGTATGGCTAGATGGGGTCAACTGATTGTCCCTTACTAGTAAATGGGGAGGTGCAGGGACGGACCTGCCTGCAGACCAGTTGCTTGCTCGTTGTCAATGGTACATGTAACCCCCAGCCATACCGGGGTCCGAGGAGGCAGTGGGGGCAGAGGGGGACGGCCCCTTTGGCACCTGGACTCACTCAGGTGGCTCTGATGGCAGCCCCGGTCACTAACTGATGGCAGTGCACAGCGGCACGCCTGCTAGCCCCACATTCGTCAGTGAAATAGCACCGTTGGAGGAAACCTGATCCAGCTCTACCTCTTTATGGATGAGGAGAGAGAGGGCATTCTTGATTCTCAGTTCTTTATCAGCTTTAAGTCCAAATTCAGCTTCAGGTCTCATTATCTCCGGACAGAAATATGAACAGAGGTCCGAAATATCAATTAGTGTGAATGGAAGTGTAGCTTTCTGCAGATCAGGGCTAGTGACAGGGCTGGGGGTCTGACTCTTCAGTGCTCCCCTCCTGGGTTTTGAGAGCCCTTCACACATGGGCTCCCGGACAGCCAGCGATGGCGCACAGCACTCCAGGATGTTTTAACGACATCACATAACCAGGAGCTCAAATATCAGGGGACCGTGGGAAGTCCTGGACACGGAGGGGGACTGCTGAGTACAAGCCACATGCCCTGGTTCCCTCAGACTCTCAGGTTGCTTGGGCAAACGGGAATTTGTGGAGCGGTACAGCCACAGAGATTATCTGAATCAAATGTGCTCTGGAGGATTAAGAGCAACCGCAGCGACAAACCTATTGGTTGTCACCAAGAACTTCTCAGCCTCTCTCCTAAACCGAGCTGGAGTGGCGACCTATTGGTGAACACCAATGATGAAGAGAAGTCCCAGAGAGTGAAATAGATTTTCTTAAAAAAAAAAAAATTATTTGCACCTGGGTAGTATGATCAGTTAAGCATCTGACTCTTGGTTTTGGCCCAGGTCATGATCTCAAGGTCCCAGGATCAGCTCGGGGGGGATCTAGCCCCAGGTTGGGTTCCACACTTAGAGGAGTCTTAGAGAATCTCCCTCTCCTCTGTCACCCCCTCAAATAAATAAATCTTTAAAAAATTAAATTTAAAAAATTACTTATAAAACTTTCATTTTTTATGATGAAATTCATATATGGCTATTATAATTTTAAATTTTTAAAAAATGGGATCAGTGTATTAAAAACACAAAATTCACCCATAATCCCCCAACCCAAAAATTTATGGGTGTTAACGTTGTTAACATGGTTGTGTATTTTCTTTTACTCTTTTTGTCTAAGCACATATTGAGTATTAACTAGTTTGGGACTATTCTATACATATAGTTATATTTATAACCTCAAGTTACTTAATATAACTTTGCATGTTTACTTATTTACAGCTTACATAATTATCATTTGAATGACTGCATTATGATGCATAATAATACATAATTTAGCACCATTTAAGCAGTTTCCTCTGCTTTTGGACATTGAGTTGCTTCCTTTGTTATTATAAATATTATACATGAATATCTTTGTACATGAGAATAGTTGTCTACATATAGGATTTTCTTTTTTTAAAATAAGCTATATGACCCCATAAAGTGCTTGAACTCACAATCCTGAGGTCAAGAGTCACATGCTTAACTGACCCAGCCAGGAACCCTTACATATGTGATTTTTTTTTTTAAGATTTTACTTATTTATTTAACAGACAGAGACCACAAGTAGACAGAGTGGCAGGCAGAGAGAGAGGAGGAAACAGGCTCCCCCCTAAGCAGAGAGCCTGATGCAGGGCTCAATCCCAGGACCCTGAAATCATGACCTGAGCCGAAGGCAGTGGCTGTGGCCACTGAGCCACCCAGGTGCCCCATATATAGGGTTTTTTAATTAGAATAGACTCCTGGAAGTATACTGGGTCAAACTGCACGAGAACTTTAAAGCTCCAGATATATTTAGCCAAATGGCTTTCCAGAAACAGTGGACCCGACTTACACATCCCCCGCCAGGTTAAGTTTTATTTTTATGTAGCCTTCATTTTTCAAGGGCTCACTTAATTTCTTCCAGATTCTCAACTCATAAACTGCTGGTAATTTGTATGCAGGCTTCTCTTCATAGTTTCTACTAATGAAATGTGAAGCACAGTGAACACGTGCACACAACGGGGTGAGGCCCGTGAGGTACCCACCGTGCAGAATTTAAGAAGGTGCGTGCATGGTCCCAAGGGGATTCCTCCTTAGATTTTGTTCCTTACCTGCCTCATTCTAGTCTCCACCCTGGCAAATAACTCAAGAGCTGTTTCCCAAGCTCTCCATGGGAGGCACATTCAGTGGGATTTTCCTCACAAATCATGCTTGGTAAATATCAAAATGCAAGGGCATTGGGCAAGGTTTCTAGAATGGATCAATAGTTATTGTCTCTCCCTCTTCCCTGGAAGAATGGAGGTATAGCTTGTCTACACCACAAACCCTTGGGCAAATGCCAGCTCACGCTCTGGGAGGGCCAGCTGGTCTACCAGAAGTTGCAAGTTTCATTCTCATACTTGCTTTGTCACGTTAAGGCACTCTGGTGTATTCGGAAGGTGAAGCGGGTCTGCATAGCTTCAGCTGATGTCCAATTTGGAGAGCGCACACTGGTGGCAGTAGCATAGAAGGATGGGAAGGGTGCTAGAAGGGACGTAGAGAAAGTTGCCCACAGCCTATGCCGTAACCCAGGTGAGAGAGGGTGAAAGCCTCAGGTAGGGTATGGGTGGAAAGAACAGGACTAGGGGAGATGGATGTAAGAGCTTTAAGGAGCTAGATTGTCAGAATTCGATCAGGTGGAAGACTAGCAGGTATCCGGATTGTGTGACCTCATAGAAGGCAGTGTCAGGGAAAGCAAGGCAGGATGGGGAGCAGATGTAGGGGGAAAGAGGCATTCGTTATGAACACGTGGACCTGAGGGTGTTTGCCCAAGATGCGAAGAGAGAGCTGTCCAGTTGGAGGCCTACAGGTCTGCAGCTCAGGAGGGAAATGGGCTTGGAGACGTAGATCTAACAGAAGTCATCGTAGATGGGGGTGGAAGAAGCGACCCAAAGAGAGCAAGTCGCATGAAAGAAGAGCAGGATCAAGGACAGAACCTTCGGGAACAGCAACACTTAAGGAGAGGATGGCGGAAGAAGCCTTCCTCGGTGAGGGACGCTGGAAAAGAAGGACCAGAGAAATAGGTGTATGACTGGAATGGAGAGGTGTCAAAGATGTCAAGAGAGTTATTTATTCGACAG
The DNA here is from genome assembly GCF_964662115.1 of Mustela nivalis. Classification (NCBI taxonomy): domain Eukaryota; kingdom Metazoa; phylum Chordata; class Mammalia; order Carnivora; family Mustelidae; genus Mustela; species Mustela nivalis. Next base: position 40,846,021 of record NC_139024.1, read on the forward strand.
TTGCCAAACGCTTGTCTGAAGGCCGGCACCACACCGGCAATGGGCGCTTCCCCAATGCCTAAAGCAAATACAGATTTTGCCCTCAAGAGACTCACAGACTAGAGAGGCATTCCCTCGAAGCATCAAGGGTTTCCAGAGGGAGGGAGTGACACTAGGGTCAGATCACACAAAGACACAGCAGCTAAGAGCCCCTGAGGACCTCAGAGAAGAGTGACAGTGGGTTGAAGAGCCGGGAGAAGATGGGATGGGTATAGGTAACTCAGCAGTGAATGGACAGGCTGTGACTGATGAGGGTGAGAGAGAAAGCCGGGCAGGAGTTCTCAGGCCAGCAGAGACCTAGCGGGTGCACGTGCTGAAGGGGGAAGGTGGTAGAAAGGCAATGATGATGATGATACAGGAGATACTTGCTGTCAAATCCCTATCCTGACGAACACAAGCCACTGGATTGTGATCTGGGTCTCTGACTGCCCGAAGTATCTAGGAGTTTGATTTTCTCCTAAGTTGTGTTTTCTCTTCATCTTGTCCCTTCCTTCTCCAGATGGTTTGCTTGAACTTTTGATTCTCTTCTTTGGGCTGCTGGCTCTTGTCCAGGTATGACCTGCCATTCAGCCTGAAGGTTTCCTGAGGTCTGTGGTGGCTCCCCGTGCTCATGACAGCTTTCCCTCTCATCTTTCTCCTTCTCATTTCTTTGGGTGCCTCAATGCTTCCCAGACACATCACATTCTCTGAGGAGACTTCGTCGTCCCCCACCTCCCGCCTCTCAGTCTCAACTGGGCAACTTACTTCTGAGCTTCCACAGCAACCCTCCCCCCCAATCCATTCCATCTCAGAGGGCTAATCTCTCAGCATTAGTGCTCACTCCTCATCTGCTGCAGCTTCTAGACTACGAGCTCCTTGAGGGCTGTACTAGTCTGCTCGGGCTGCCATGACAAATTACCACCACTTTATGGCTTAAGCAATAAACAGTGATTCTATCACAGGTCTGGAGGCTAGAAGTCCATGGTCAACGTGCCAGCAAATTCTGTTTCTTTTCTTTTCTTTTTTTTTTAAGATTTTAATTTATTTGACAGACAGATCACAAGTAGGCAGAGAGGCAGGCAGAGAGAGAGAGAAGGAGGAGGCAGGCTCCCTGCTGAGCAGAGAGCCCGAAGTGAGGCTCGATCCCGGGACCCTGGGATCATGACCTGAGCCGAGGCTTTAACCACTGAGCCACCCAGGCGCCCTGCAAATTCTTTTTCTGATGAAGGCTCTCTGCCTGGCTTATAGACAGCCCCCTTCTTACTGGGTCCTCAAATGACCCTTCCTAGGTGCTTGCCAAGAGGGGTGGAGAGGGTATCTCTAGTGTCTCTTCCTCTTCTTGTAAGGACACCAGCCCTATTGGATCAGAGCCCAATTCTTATGACCTTTTTTTTTTTTTTATTTTAAAGATTCTATTTATTTATTTGTCAGAGAGAGAGCGAGAGTGAGAGAGTGAGTGAGCTACAAGCAGGGTGGAGGGCAGAGAGAGAAGCAGGCTCCCCACTGAGCAGGGAGTCTGATGCGGGGCTCAATCTCAGGACGCTGGGATTGTGACCCAAGCCGAAGGCAGGCGCTCAACTAACTGAGCCACCTAGGTGTCCCCTTATGATCTCATTTAAACTTAATTAGCTCCTTACCAACCAATCACTCAAAACAGTCACACTGGGATTTAGGGCTTTAACATATGAACTGGGGGGTGGGTGGCACAGTCCAGTCCATAACAAAGGCTCAACTTGTACCTTTATCCTTGTCACCCCAAGTTCAAGGACCATATCTTGGTAGATACTCGAGAAATGGTAAGCATAAGTAAATGAGTGAGTCCCAACTCATGCTATTCCTATACTTCATCCAACAAATATGTACTCACTACATTCCCGGCACTGTGCCCAGGGCTTGGGAGGCAATGGCGATCACTTGAGATGTTGACAATTTATGGGGGTGACACACATTAATGAAATAATTTTTACAGAATGTCAGAATTTCAAGGACCTTAGAAATCCCATCACTTAAGGATAAGAAGAGAAGGGCCCCAAAACATGTAACGCTTATTACAAGATTATGCAGCATCCCCTCAGAATTCCACACCTCTCATTTCTCCGCGTCCAGGGCCCTCCCCTGACCATCACAAAGGAGGGTAGGAAGTGGGGAAGATAAAGAAGTTCATTCAGTAACTTCATTTACCAAAATACGTTGTGGGCTCTCTCCTTGACAAACAAACTCTTTGTTTGCTTGCTTTTTTGGTTTTGGTTTTTAAAAAGCTGGTATATTTAATTAGTTGTGGGAACTCAAAAGACATTTACTGAGAGTCTAACATGTCCAAAGGCACATAGGTATATAGTGAATAGAATATGATCACTAAACACAGGTTGCTCATAAAGAAGGCAGCATTGGAATTAGGGACAGATTTTTATGAGTCAGAAAATAGTTAAAGAACTATAATAAATGGGAAAAATACAATCTGAGATTTCTGATAAAGAGAATAGGTGGGGAAAAAATTAGAGCTTTAAATTAAAAGAAAGTAATCCAGTGTCTTCTTCAAATGGGAACACATATGGAATTTATGTTGGGACATATGTAGAAGATAAAAGAGATGATCTAGGTCAAGATTTTACCTGAGAAGTAAGGAAACAAACATGGTCTTCCTGTGCCCTTTTGACCCCATGGAGGGCGATAGCATCTTGGGTGTTTGTACTAAGGACCCACCAGGTTGGTGGGATCAGTCATGGTGGCAAGAAGAAAGCTTGATCAAATGAGCCCGAGATAGGACTTGGCGATAGCATCAGAAGCCACACTGAAGTTGGGCTGGTCCCACCCGCACCAGCCTGATATCTTTTGGTTCCAGGCAGCTCAGGTCTCCCACGGGTGTGCTGACCTCCAGCGTCAAGGAGTGCTCACACCCTGTGTTAGGGTTCTCCAGAGAAACAGAACCACCAGGCTGCTTGTAATATGTATCTATCTGTATATACAGTGTTGCATAGATACATTGCGTGACACAGATGTGGTGTAATATACATGTATGGAGAGAGAGGAGGGAGTAAGATTAACTGTACAGCAACAGGAGTTGAGGCTGCAGCTCAAGTCTGAAGGCGATCTGGTGGCAGAATTCCCTCTTCCTCAGAGGATCTCAGCCTTTTCTCTTATGATTGGATTGATTGATCAATCAATTGATCTCTTTTCTCTCTGATTGGATGAGACCCACCCAATGAAAATCAATCTGCTTTGCTTAAAATCCACTGATGTAAATGTTAATCACATCTTTAAAAATACCTCACTTCAGGGCACATGGGTGACTCAGTCTGTTAAGCATCTGACTCTTGATTTTGTCTGAGGTCATGATCTCAGGGTCATGGGATCCAGCTCACATCAGGTTCCACACTGGACAGGGATCCTGCTTAAGCTTCTCTCTCCCTCTCCTGCTGTCCCTCCCCCACTGCATGCGTGCGCGCGCTCTCTCTCTCTCTCTGTCTCTCAATAAAAACTAAAGCAAATAAACAAAACATAACAAAAACCCTCAGTGCAACATCTTGTTTAAACAGACTGGTGTTTAACCAGAAACTACGTACCATGGCCAAGCAAAGGTGACACATAAAATTACCCATTACATACAAACCAAACCCAGCATTCTGGTTTGAAAAGCAGATTATTGGTTACTTCTTCAAAAATCCAGCTTAGTAAGAAATCAAAAGAAATGAAGTATTTACACCCAAAAGAAAATATAAAATACTTATTCGCTATGTGGAAAAATGCACAACCTCTGTAGCAATTCAAGAAATATAAATATAATATAAATAACATTAGGGTAACATCCTTATTGGGTAAATAAAGATTAAATGCACACATGCACACACACTCACTCACACACAGCCTGTGCTGGTGGGTCTGGAAGAAACCAAAACCACATCTGTGGGGCTCTGCCAATGGACAGACCCTTCCCACACTGCCATCCACCCATGAGGCTAGAGCTGTAGGTTACCTCTAGTACCATAGAGGGGATGCCTTCTGGAAAAGGCTTAAAAGGTCTCCAAGCTCCCCCACTGCCCAACCCCTTATTTCACAGCAGAGTTATCAGAAACAGACAGAAAGCAGGAATGTGTTGGGATGCCAGTGGCTCAGATGGTTAAGCCTCTGCCTTCAGCTCAGGTCGTGATCCCAGGGTCCTGGGATTGAGCCCACATCAGGCTCATCGGGAAGCCTGTTTTGCCTTCTCCCAGCTCATCGGGAAGCCTGTTTTGCCCTCTCCCTCTGCCTGCCACTCCTCTTGTTTATGCGCGCGCTCTCTCTTTGTCAAATAAATACACAAAATTTAAAAAAAAAAAAGTTTAGAAAAAATAAAAGAAATGTGTTGTATTCTCTCATCAGCTAGGAAACTTGGGGCCTGAGGCAGAGCGCCTTCCTCTTCACTGATGGGTGTCCTTCCTGCTGTATCAGGTCATTGTCTCAAATATACAAAATGTCCTAAGTATACAAAATATACGAAATAAAAAATATAAACATATTTTTAAAATATTAAAAAGTATACAAAATATCATAGTGGCCTGACTCAGGGTGACACTGGAGAGTAGCCCCGTGTTCAGTCTTACGTGGGCCGCAGAGCAAACTCAGCTGGTCTGGCCCCCGCCTTCCTCTCCGACCTCCCTTCCATCGCCACACTGGCCGGCTTGCTGCTCCTGCCACAACTGAGCAGCACCCCCTCCCTCCCGCCCCCAGCCTCTGTCCCTGCCCGGCCTCTGCCAGGAGCACTCTTAGGTAACCTCAGCATGTGGTTCCCTCACGTTCTTCAGGCCTCTGTCTGATTGCCACTTTCAGGGATGTGTTCCCTGGCCACCCATATAAAACAGCCAGATAACACCCCACCACCAAGCCCTTACTCGGCTTGCCATCCTAGCCCTCAATGTATGTTCCCATAAGGCAATAAGGGGCCCAGGATGTGTGTCTTTGAGGATTTCCGTGGATGTTCTGGCTTGGGCAGGAACAGTGATAGGCAACCCCAAGAATGTATCACCAAAGCTCCTAAGCTCAATGGGGTGATGGTGGATCCATCACCCTGGCTTTTGGACCTAGAGCTACCACATACCCCATGACTGGGGATAAGTCACTGCACATTCTCAAGTCTGTTTCATCTGTAAAGGGGAGTCAGTTAGGTCTGTCACCTTAGGGTTATTATAAGGACTGTGTGAGCCAAAGTACGGGAAAGGGCTTGACTGCCATAAAGCTCAGTGAACCTCTAAGGGCCCGGGGCCTCACCTCTGCCATCTTGTGATGGGCGCAGATAGGAAGCTCCCGCACAGACCCTCATCCCACTAGACAGTCCTTAAGGCTCGTCTCTGCCTGGAGGACAGTTACACCATGCACAGCATCTGGGGACACTCTGCGGATCTGCCAATTAGAGAGTAAACAGCACCACCACCACCACCACCATCCCTGCCCAAGGAAAGGAGATAGTGTAGGATGTCTCACTCTGTCTGAGCCCTAACTGGTTTCATGCCATCGACAGGATGGGACACAAGTTGTCTTTGTCATCAAAGTTCCAGGATGTGACCAGGAATCCTCTTGGAGCTTAATTCAGCAGCTTCCATGATACTCTTTTTTCTTCTTTGTCAATCTCTTGTCCCCAGTTCTCTGAACTCTCTCTTATTTTCCAGATTTTTCTCTACTGCAGAATCCTTAAATTTCCTGAGCTGTGATTCATCTGGATCTGTAGGCTTGAGTTCCACTTAAACAAAAATTAGAACAGTGGTTCTTAACATTGACCGAGGAGGTTTGACAGCTCTTGATGGCTGGGTCTCCCACTCCCGGTATGGGGTGTGGCCTGGGAGGTTTTAAGTTTCTTGGGTGACCCCAAAGTGTAGTTGGGCTGAGAAACCCTGAGTTAGGTGATCTCATGCCAGCATTTTCACTATTCTGGGCAGTAACTCGTTCTTTTCACTGCTCCCTTCCCAATGCAGAGGCCAGTCTCTTTGATGGAGACTTAATTCTGTTAGCAGAGGCTCAGCCTTACCTTAATCATTGGCTAACATTGCCCGCTCTCCTCCAAACAGAGTATTTCCCTCTGCACACTCCCCTGACTCAGGATACACTTTTAAGGAAAGCTGCTTGTCTTGAGCACCTTTCTTGTGTCCCTCATTTAAACGTTGACCTCCTTCGCACATTTCTCACAGGACCATTTGATTCTTCAGAATGTCCCCTTGGGTTTATGCTTCTCCCTCCGTATTTTCTATGTATTTTTGTGAAATCTGAGTTCTGCACACAGCGAGGAGCTGGGGCTATAGAGGTACACGAGGTAGAGTCCCTCCCTGGTAGAGTTCATGGTGAAGTGCAAGAAGTGGTCAAAAGCTTCCTCCCCTCACACACACACACACACACACACACACACACAGGAGCTGGTGCATATTCTAATAAAGGCAGAGGGGAAGTATTGACTTTGGTGGGAAGGGGGGGAAACCTGGGAATTCTTCCAGGAGGAGGTGGTATTTGATCTGGGCATGCAAGGCATTGTCTGGGTAAGAAGACGTATGAAGAATGGTGGCAAAGACTTTCCAGACAGATGGGACGGCAGGAACAAAAAGCATAGAGGGGTAATGGGCAACTGCACGACGTGGGGGACAGAGTGGGAGCTGAGGCTGGAAAGGAGTTTTTATGTAGATGTGATGATTACCAATGCCATGAAAAAAAGGTTGTTTTCATTAGCTGGTTGAAAAAATCCCTTCCTCATCCAAATTAAGTTTTCTGTCTTCTCAGAGATGACATAATCAGCAGAGTGAAGTGTAACTTATCAGGCGTTCTGCTATCAGCGAAGTGAGGGAGACTGCCGCAGACCCCTTGGCTCACCTCAGGTTCCCATCCCTGTTCTATCCAACCTCTGAGAGAGTTCTGAGAGGGGTCTTGGGAAAACATTATCCACATACAAGCTGACCAGGAACTATAACAAGGAAACATCAAGATGTACTGTAGGTCAGAACTTTTCATTCTGTCCAAGAGGATAAGATGGACATGGGTGGTTCAAAAAATGTACACCCTCTGTTCAGCCCAAAAAACTGTCTCAAATGTCAACCTATATCATCATAACTTGGGCATGTCTATATTTTCTTCATAACTTCCCAGAGGCTCATTCAATAAATAAGTGAGCATCAGTTTTGTGTAAGGTCCATGTTAACTCCTATGTGAGGGGGAAAGATAAGCTTGGACCTTCTATATCTAACCCAAATTCCGGGCAATGGAAACCAAATCTTTCAATGAGGCACCGTGGCCAACCTTGCTTCCAACACTTGGAGCCAGACCCTCTGGATTTGACTCCCGAATCCATCACGTTTACAAGTTATTCGGATTCCCTTTGTCTTAGTTTCCTCATGTATAAAATGGGGATAATAATATTTTCTTTATTTTTAAGATTTTATTTATTTATTTGACAGACAGAGATCACAAGTAGGCAGAGAGGCAGGCAGGCGGGGGGGGGGGAGCAGGCTCCCTGCTGAGCAGAGAGCCTGATGCAGGGCTCAATCCGAGGACCCCGGGATCATGACCTGAGCTGAAGGCAGAGGCTTTAACCCACTGAGCCAGCCAGGCACCCCTGAAATGGGGATAATAATAAAGCCTACTGTGTAATCTAAGTTAGCACAATACCTGTGCTATTCAAGCAGTGTCCTATTCAAGCAGTGTTTCTTATTCCTATTACCAGCTGTGTGCCATACTTCATTTCAAGACTAACAATCAGGGGCCCCTGGCTGGCTCAGTCAGTAGAGCATGTAAACCTTTATCTGGGGGTTGTGAGTTCGAGCCCCACACTGAGTACAGAGCCTACTTAAAAAAAAATTAATTATCATACGCCTGGTTGGTAAAAAGATGCCAATGCCATGTAAAATATTTCATGATATATCATAACTTGAGTTTAAAAGCAGGTTACAGTGTCTTCTCTTTCCCTTGTTCTCTCTCTTTCAGAGGACAAGGGTATATGCAGGTGGCAAAGATGATTTCTGAGTGGTTTTTATTTTCTCCTTTATATTTAAATCTACTTTATAAATTTAACATGGGTGTATAAGTTTTATAAAAAAGGTCATTTAAAAATATTAAACAACATCAGTGAGAAAGACTTTAAAGATCTTATGAGTCTTTTCTAGGCTACAGTCTAAGCGTCACGATGGGAGAGGCAGTGGCGTCTCAGAGCCCGTGTCTGTTGCAGGCTGGCCGGAAGCCAAAGAAAGAACTGGGTCAAGATCAATTTCTATCCCAAGCCCTTCTTTCGACTTCCCCTGCTTCCCTTTTCAGATGCCCATCAAGGGGGCTAATTCTTTCCTTCATTCCACCAACATGTGTTGCGAGCCCACAGGGGCCCAGCAGTGTACGAGGTGCTAAAGATAAACAAGACTCTGCCCTTGGTGGCCTGTGATCTCATCCTGCCCCTGCTGACCATCAGCTGTGATGGCCTGTAGCCCAGACAGCGCTCCCTGCACTCTTAGCCCTTCCCCACTCTTGGACCCATTCCTGGGACCTGCTCCTGCCCAGCTCCTGCCTCTGCTCCTCTTTGCTGCAGATGACGTCATCCTTATGCATCAGTCCTGATGTGAGTGCCTCAGTCGAGTCCTGGCAGAAAATAGCATTGTACTCAAAAGGGCTTAATGGATAGTTGAATAAAGGGACTACTCGTTGAGCTGTGGGCAAGGTTCAGGGAATGCCTGATGCCAATGTCCTTAAGGACAAGGACCAGTGGGAAGCCATGACTACCCTCGGTCCCAGAGGGGAAACAGTGTTATTGGAGCTTATTGAAGATACTGTGATTATCTGTAATCACAGAGCGACACGTTGCTATTCCCAGAGATTGAAGCAGGAAGAGAATGAGGAATAAATGTCCTGCTCTGTCATCTCCTGCCAGTGCCCATTTGGCTGAATTCACAAGCCAGAGAGCAAGGATGCCTAAGCAGTGCACTTCGCCTGGCAATGTGTTACTCTCTGTAGTAACAGGTTTGTGGCAGACCCAAGTTAAGAATGGCATCAGTTTCAAGTCAGGGTGAACTAATAGGGCAGATATTTTAAGGCAGACCTCCTCAGACCAGTGGTTCTAAGTAATTAATTCTCCAAATCCCTGCTCCTGTGGGTACTGGGGAAATGCTCATCAAAAGGCTAAATTAATGCACTGAAGCTTCATAGTTTTGTTATGTTCTTTCACATTTTATTCTGACTATATTGGAAGGAGATCTGAAGAGTGAGGGGTGCTTTGTTGATCTGAGTATCTAGACTGCCTCCAGCACATCTCTGTGTTAATTTTCATCGTAGACAGAAACAACGACCAGAAGTACACAAAGATGTCAACAAGTAAGACAGGCATGACGGTAAATGCATGCATACAATTCTAAAGATGTCTCTTCCCCACACCTGAGCTGTGGTGACTTTCAGCAGCGACCCCCACCCCTGGCCAAGGAGCAGGAGGCAGAAGGTGGGGGACCAGAGGAGGGGAAACTGGAAAGGAAAAGATGGCGGGGCTCCCAGTCCCGCTGGGGGAAAGAGGTTGTGAGAGGTGACAGGAACACTTTTCCTCCTCTTCAAGTCCCCAGCGTCTTCCTCTCCTACATCCACAAGCAGCATAGCTTGGCCCTGGCTCACTAGTTCAGATTCTTTCCCTGGACTGCTTCCTTTGCAGTAATTTCCTTACCTCAAAAGGAAACTTCCTTGTCGGTTCAGTAATGACAGTGGCTCCGTCCATTGGGGTATCCTTTAGAATCTGAAGAGTACTTCTGTGCACATTATCTCATTTACTCCTCACACTCCTTGTCAGGTCACAGGACTTTACCTTCTATTGGTTGAGGAAACCGAGTCTTAGGGAACAAGCTGCCTAAAGGCACAGAGTAGGCAGTGTCAGGGTTTCTCTGTCTCTCAGACAGGTTCCCCTCACCCCCACTCCTACCCCCACCAAAATGATGAAAGGTTTCTTCAAGAAAGAAGATAGCAAGGACATAAAGGTGGACTGAGGTAGTTATAAAGGAGGAAACTGTGTATACCGAGGACAAAAGGAACCAGAGCGGTGACTCTCAAAGTGTTGTCTCCAGACCAGTGGCATCGGTGGCATCTGGGAAAGTCTTACAAGTGCAGATTCTTGAGCCGCAGCCCAGACCCACTGAATCAGAAACATCAGAGGAAAAGGGAAGCTCAGGAACCTAGGTTTGAACAAGGAAGCTATTGAATCCAGGGGAAAGGAGGTGTGTGTGGTGGTAGCCTGAAGAGAACGCTGATGTTAGCATAAGGGGGAGCTGGGAAGGTAGTCAGTGATTTCTGTGGATTCTAGAGCTGGTGCAAGTGGGTGAATGAAGACCGTACAAGGCCACTGCAGCTTCGTTTGTAATAGCAGAAGACTAGAAACAACCCAAATTTCCACCCGTAGAGAATGGTCACATGAGTTACGGTGTATCCATGTAGGGAACACTACACGGTATAAAACAGAATAAGAGGCTTGGGATATTTACATATGGGAAAAAAGCTGAAGTATATTTAAATAAAAGAAGAAAAAGTAGGAGCATTTATATAATACAGTAAATTTGGATTTTAAGGGCGCCTGGGTGGCTCAGGGGGTTAAGCCGCTGCCTTCGGCTCAGGTCATGATCCCGGGGTCCTGGGATCGAGTCCTGCATCGGGCTCTCTGCTCAGCGGGGAGCCTGCTTCCTCCTCTGTCTCTCTCTCTGCCTACCTCTCTGCCTACTTGTGATCTCTCTCTGTCAAATAAATAAATAAAATCTTTAAAAAAATTTGGATTTTAAAAAGGGGAGAACTAAAAACATATATTTGTAGTTGTATCTCCAAGAAAGTCTGGACAGAGACAAGAAGTCGTTCAGAGAGGTACCTGTGGATGGGGAATGGGGTAGTTGAAAGCAAAGACAGGATGTCAATTTTCCACTCCATTTCCTTTCCTAAAATTGTCCGCCCCTGTAAATAGATTACCTCTTCAGGAAAAAATAAAAAATAAATAAAAACGGCCATTGGTGCAATGCGGCAACAGAAGAACAAGAAGCTATTTCCCATGGAACAAGGATGGTGGGTATCCAAGGGCAAGTCCAAACTCTTTCTTCAGAATGGGCCAACAGAGGTCAAGGGTGCCAAGCTCTGCCCACACCCATTGTCTCTGCCCTCCAGCTCAAACTCTCCCAGAATGGCTGAAGTGCTTTGGGGGAGTTTAGACTTCTTAGTAAGGACAGTAAGTCCTTAGTAAGGACAGGACCAGCATTTCTCAGCCTTAGCTACACATTAAAATCATCTGGGAAGCTTTTGGCTCAATGGGTTAAGTGTCTGCCTTAGACTTAGGTCGTGATCCCAGGACCCTGAGATTGAGTCCCACATTGGGCTCCCTGCTTATCAGGGAGCCTACTTCTCCCTCTCCCCCAACCACCCACTCATGCTCTCTCTCATGTGCTCTCTCTCTCTCTCTCTCAAATAAATAAATAAAAATCTTAAAATAAATAAATAAATAATAAAATAATCTGGGAAGCCTTTTATAAATGCCAACTGCCAGGCCCTATTCCCAGAACAGCCATATCCAAATCTCTGAGGTGGGCTCTGGGCATTGACACTTTTTAAAGCCCCTCAGTTATGATTCTAAACCCGGTCTTGGACCTGCCGGGTGAGCTCATTAATCCAGAAAGCTGGAGAGAGGAGGCAAGGCTATCCAATAGCTTATAAAAGGAGAAATAACACAACCCACCAAACCTGTCACAATTGAATCTGGCTGAAAAAAAATTTTTTTTTATCTGTCTTGATTGGAATCTGTGATGAACCTGTTTCTCCCCGCCTTGGCAGCCCCATTCTGAAGCGAAGCCCTGATATCACCAAATCGCCACTGACCAAGTCAGAGCAGCTTCTGAGGATAGACGACCATGATTTCAGCATGAGGCCCGGCTTTGGAGGTATGAGACAAGCACTCGTGGTGGGGTCTGTCCAACTGTCCACGGGTAGAGGCCAAACCAAGGGACCACACATGCTTTGTTCTCCCCCAATCAGGTCTGCCTCCATTATGCTTGGGGGCCAAGATGGAGCCCACAGGTCTTCTGGGTATCGTCCCTGCCCAGCCCTGCCCATTTCCCGGCAAGCTAGCTGAGCTCTCCTCAGGCCGCTGCTCCTGACAAGGAAGGCTGGGGATCGGTGAGGTCAGCAGCTGGCTGTGGGAAGGGCCAGGGGAAGACTGGGCCACCGCAGCCCAAAGCTGCCTCCTGAAAATGCTCTGAAATAACAACCTTGGACAAAATTTGCGCTCATCTGGGAGCTGGGGGAAGACTGGGCCACCGCAGCCCAAAGCTGCCTCCTGAAAATGCTCTGAAATAACAACCTTGGACAAAATTTGCGCTCATCTGGGAGCTGGCAGACGGAACTCGGGTGTCAATCCGAGGGCAGACTGCGGTCTGCTGGGTTTAATTAAATGAAAATAGCTTGAGAAAATAATGATCTAGTGCAGAGGGCTGTCTGCTTAGCCTGCAGCTGGCAGATTTCAGCCCCTTCTGTGTCAAATGGGGTTTTCATCCATATGGGTTTCTTCCTGGAATAAAATATTTGTTTCAGAAATCGTCCTCATGTTTTTATTTCTCCCAGCCACATTCACCCAAAGAATAAACAGGTTCTAGAAGGGAGTCACTATCAAATCTGTAACCTGTTGCTGTTGGATCCAAACCCGCCTCCATCTAGGATAACCAAGTGTGGCCCATGCTTGCCCACATCCAGCGGGGGAAGGGGCAGCAATCTATTCCCTTGATAATGCTTTCCTTCTCTTGATGAATATTATGTTTTCGTGGCCTAGAAATGCAAAAAAAAAAAAAAAAAAGATTCTAATGTTTCCAGGCCACCCTGATGCCTCACATTTCCCTTGCAAGCGACTCTGTCATGCGGTGAAGATACAAATCTGTAGGCTTGGCGAATGGCCTGCCTGTGGCTTTGGTTCCAGGTGCCTCAGGGCCAGACAGAGGCATTGGCTTCCATGACAGAATCAGGAGGCAGATATAAAGAACAGTGCGGACGATCCCGTGCTAGGAGTCACTCCTCAGATCAGACTCAGCTTTGAGCTAGGTCATCCCCTGTAGCTTTCCATGAGCACGTGTAACCAGAGAAGAAAGTTTCATAGAAAGCTTCTCCTTAGAATCACCTGAATGATTCAGACAAAAAAACTTAAAAACAAACAAACAAAAGCTCTTTGTTGGAATATTCCAGGGAACCATCCCCAGGATTCAAACCTCTGATTTCTGGTTTCACTTCAGCTTGACATGTGGGGACGCCAAACCTTCAAATCCGGCAGGAAGCGGAGGAAACGGGTTCCAGGGGGGATGCTCTTCCTGCCTGTAGTAAAAATGCAAGCAAAAGGGATCAATGTCTTGCCGTGTCCCATTTGCAGGTCCGGCCATTCCTGTGGGTGTGGATGTGCAGGTGGAGAGCCTGGACAGCATCTCAGAAGTCGACATGGTAAGCGCCTCTGTGGCCGGGGCTGTGAGCACGTGGAGTCACACGGGGCCTGTGCTGGGCCGGGAGGTCGACACGCCTGAATTCACAGGGTCTCACAACTCCCCGAGCCGTGGGAATGCCCACACTCATTTTACAGGTGGGCAAGGAAGGTGAAGACACTTGCCAATCAAAAACAAAAAGAAAAAAACAAAGTAGAAGGTATAAAAGAAGTGATTGTACGAAATAAAGGTGTCTACTGATCATAAAAAAAAAAAGACACTTGCCAAAAGCCTCCAGTTGGTATGACACAGAGCTGGATGCCAAAGTTGATCTCCCTTCAGTGCCTAGGCTCTTTCCCCTGGCATGTGTACTCTGGGCAAAAGCTCTCCAACAGACAGTAGGGTCCAAGGTTGCAGCTGTCATGTAGCCAGATATTCCACAACTGGAGATCCTGTATCTGGCTGTGGAAATGCAGAACTGCTGAAAAGGGTCCTTTTTTTTTTTTTTCCCCTCTTCAGTGGGTTTAGGTGGGAAAATGGAATGTTCTACAACTCCCTGACTTACAGGACTGTTTACAGCCTCACATAGTCTGGGGGTCTCCAAAAGGCAGACTTGAGAGAAGCATTCTAGCACAAGTAGTTTATTTGGGAGATGATCCCCCAAAACCCACGAAGAGCGTAGGGCAAGGTGAGACAGGGATGGGGAGGAAGGGAAAAGTCCTGTGTCCTCAAGCCAGTCACTGCTGTGAATCTCAGTCCCATTAGGAAAACTCTGAGAATCAGCAAAGAGCATAGCTCCAGGCTATCTCAGCTGAGGGGCCAAGAAGCTGGGGTGCTCATCTAGCCCTCCCTTCCTCCTACACCCCCCAACACACTGAGGGTCAGCAGTGTTGGCAGCAGCACCTTGTCAGGGTGGAGACAGATGCCAGGGGATGGGTTGGGACTCAGGGACATGGATTTTGCTAGAAGCGTCTGGCTGAGTCCCTCCCCTGCAGTCCTCTTACCGCAGCAAACCCCAGGGACCGGAGGCAAGACCTCCATGTCTCTGCGGTTTCATCCCCAGCTGGGTGACAGCTCCATGGGGTGCCCAGGGTCCTGCTGACACCCAGTAGTTTCACTGTGTGTGGTTCCCCTCCCTGCTCCTTCCCTCCAGGACTTCACGATGACCCTCTACCTGAGACACTACTGGAAGGACGAGAGGCTGTCCTTCCCCAGCACCAACAACCTCAGCATGACGTTTGACGGCCGGCTAGTGAAGAAGATCTGGGTCCCAGACATGTTTTTCGTGCACTCCAAGCGTTCCTTCATCCACGACACCACCACGGACAATGTCATGCTGCGGGTGCAGCCCGACGGGACCGTGCTCTACAGCCTGCGGTAAGGCTGCCTCTTTTCCTGGAGGTCCTCTCGCTCCTGAAGCAGGGCGGGAAAGCAGAGCGTTCCTCTAACTGCAAGGGCAGTTTTGCTTTTTGGCTTTGAATAGCTAGTTTTTTTGGTGGTTGTTGTTTTGTTTTTTTTTTCTTTTTCTTTTTCTTTTTTACATTTTTTTAAATTGTGTTCTATTAGTCGCCATACATCATTAGTTTTTGATGTAGTGTTCCATGATTCATTGTTTTCGGGTAACACCCAGTGCTCCATGAAGTCCATGCCCTGCTTCATACCCACCACCAGATAGCAAGTATGTAACGTCTCAGGAGGCACCACGTTCCCTACGTCAAGGGAAAGCTATTTTATGCGGGAGAAAAAAACTGTAAGAAATTATTTAGTCTCAAAAACACATTTGTGGAAATTTTGCAAGCTGATGCTTATGATTTATGCCTTACCCTGCAGGTTATATTTTAATTTAAAAACTTCGATCCAAGTTTTATTGAGTTGTATTTGTTTGGCCTCTAGTGGGAGGCAGCGAAATAGATAATGTGTTCTTCTGAAAGACTTGCCTCCTTAGATGTCTCAATTCCCATCTTTCAGGTATACCTTAGAACTTGGGCTAAAAGAAATTCTCTTTCCTTACCGAGCCAGCCACAGGCATGTTTGCTATCCTTTCTCACCACAAGTTGGGCCGCTTTATGACTTTGAATGGTCTTCTGAGCATCACTTTTAACATAGAAGAATATAGGCCTTTTTTCTTAGGAGTTCAGAGACCTTAGAAATGTTCAAGTTCTGATTTATCACTGACCTGGGGAAGCGTTCCTTCAACACAGGTGCCGCAGCCTGGCTTTTACTGCTCGGCCAGCTTTAGAAACTCATGGTTTAGGAACTCGTGGTCCCACTGGGGAGGACGCGTTCAGATGAGCCGCAGGCCTTCATGGAGAAGGGGCTCTGTTTGTTGTGATTTACTACTCCTGTGCTGTGCTCATGGTGCATTTCAGTTTTTTTAAGATTTTATTTATTTATTCAGGGGGTGTAGATAGTGAGAGGGAGCATGAGTAGGGGGAGGGGAGAGGGAGAAGCAGACTCCCCGCTGTGCTGAGAACCCGACAGAGGACTCGATCCCAGGACCCTGGGATCATGACCTGAGCTGAAGGCAGATGCTTAACAGACTGAGCCCCCCAGGTGCCCTGGTGCATTTCAGTTTTAAAGACTTTGTTCCGGTAAAGATGAATCCATATTCCAGTGTCTAAGTAAGGGATGCCTGGACAGGAGCATGGTGTATCTTCTGAGTCAAAGAGGGCAGCGTTGAAGCTGAATTTCTGCCTCCACCCTCCAAAGGAATATTTATGATGATCCCTCAGGACTCGCTCTGGCTTGGGATCTAAACAATTAGTTACTAGACACAGAGTGGAGGTATGGGGTTTTCCTCCCCATAGCTTGAGATGCCTTCTGCCATAGAAGTGCTCAGGAGGGTCAAGGACGTAAAATCCCTTCCCCCAGCCGTGTTGAGGTGGTTCTTCCTGGAGTCCCCCCATCTGAGGCAGGCTGTCGAGGCATCCTACAACTCCAAAACCACCCACAAAACATCACAACCTGATGGCACTACCAGGGACACAAAAGACTAGACCATAAGGCACGTGATCACTGGTGTGCTGGTGAATGTTTAACAACTGGTTGGCTGGGGTGGATGTATGCTTGCTATAAACATGGCTGATAAAAGGATGTAGAACATATGAGTCACAAGTAAAATAATCTATGTGATACTTAAAAAAAAAAAAAGATTTTATTTATTTACTTGAGAGAGAGTGAGAGAGAGCATGAGAGAGGCGAGGGTCAGAGGGAGAAGCAGACTCCTGGCTGAGCAGGGAGCCTGATGTGGGACTTGATTCGGAGACTCCAGGATCATGACCTGAGCCGAAGGCAGTCGCTTAGCCAACTGAGCCACCCAGGTGCCCCTATGTGATACTTTCTGTTATAAATCCCATACACTTATAATTTAAGTATGATTTCCTATTTCTTATAAAATCCTGAGCCAGATGAAGTCTAGCCCAGCACACGCTGCTTGTGATCACAGAGGCGCTACATAAGAAGCAAGGAAGTGGAAAATCTCCCGTGTGTTCAGAATCAAAGTTGTCCATGAGCCCCCTTGTGGCTAAAAACAGATGCTTTGATTTTTCATCACAAATAAAATCATAGGTTTGTTTTAAGTGGAAAAAAAAAAAAAAGTCCTTGATTGCGGGCTGAGGAAAAGATTTGTAAGATTGTTCTTGGGAGAGAGCTGTGGGCATGAGCCTTTCCTGGCATTTCTCCAAGAGCTTGGGACATGTGTGCCTACCAGGGGGGGATGTTGTGCAGTCGGAGAGCAAGAGAAGAGCCATCTAAACACCCTGGGGGTGTGGTGGGGCCAGTCTGTATCCCCGGGTTGCTGGGAATAGTTGGGTGTGTGTAGAAGGGACAGCAGGTGGGTAAACCAAGAGCCAGCGTGGGGAGTTGAGACTGGTTAAGACAGCCCTGAAGCCTGGAGGGGTCCAGCAGGGGAAATGAAGAACCCAGGAAAGTAAGGAATCAACTTCAACCATGTAGAGCATGGTTACCGGAGAGCGTCAAGAAGAGAGCATGAAGCCACCTACCAAGGAATTGTCCTGCCTCCCGTCACTTCCGCCTGAGCAGAGATGGGCAGGAATTGACCACTCAAATGTCAACTTCATAACTTAGCCAGGAGGAGGAGTGGAAGTCTTAATGTGAATCAACTTTGAAGTGCTGCTTAATATCTTGGACCAAATTCTTTTCATTTTTGAATTGAGACATGCTTTGTTACCTACAAGGGTTTTGACATTACTTGAAACATAAGCAAAAAAAAAAAAAAAAAAAAAATCACAGGGTGTGCCAAGTTTCCATCCAAGACAAGGGAAGAGCCAATGAATTTAAAAAAAAAAAAAAAAAAAATGGAGGGGAGCAGAAGTAGAGGGAAAGAGAGAGAATCTTAAGCAGGCTTCATGCCCAGCACAAAGCCCAACGAGGGGCTCGATCTCACTACCCGATCTAAGATCAGGACCTGAGCTGAAATCAAGACGGGACACTTACCCGACTGAGCCACCCAGGTGCTCCCCAATAAATCAATTTAATGAGATACGGAGAAACAAATATAAACATAGTACGGATTAAATCACAAACTGTGCTTGTTTAATGTGTGGTATGTGAGTTACAGGTTGAAAAAATATCAAGTCAGGGTGCAAAGAACCAGTCTGGTATCTGTGATTCTAAAAATATCTGTTTCTGATACAAAGAGAAGAGACATTCAGTCCTTTTGTGGATAGCAAAATCTTCCTGCATTTGAGATTTCATTAGCTCTAAGTCACCAAACTTAGTTTCTAGTTTGTTTCTTGTTGGGGATGCCATTAGGCATAGTAGAAATGGAAGTCCACCCATTAGGTGTTCCAAGTCAGCTGCTATCCTGACTCCTCTCCACTCAAGACACCCTGTTTATCAGGATTTCCAGAGGAGATAAGGCTACCCAGCTGCCAGCAATAGAAAATCCCTTTGAAAATACAACTATTCCATGGGGAAAATAAAGGCAGATATTTGATAATTCAGTTTCAAGAAAGCTCTTTCCCTTGAAATTTTCATTTTAATTAAAAGTGATTTTTTTTTCCTTTTGGCCATGAATCATCCAGACAGTTTCTACAACTTATACATAGCAATTTTGTGTGTGTGTGTGTGTGTGTGTGTGGTTGAAGGAAAAATAGTTTGTTCAGTATCAGCCAATAACTCTTAATCATGTCCTGCCATGAGATTCCCCATAGGACGGGCGATCTTTCGTCTGTGACTAATGATCTGTGTTTGTTTTCCCTTTGATGCAGAAGCCCATTTTCCCATGTAAACTCTGAAACAAAACCACCAGATGCCAGGAAGTGTTTGTATGCTGGTACAAAAAAGGTTTCAGTGTTTTTTCATTATTATGATCTCCGTGGAATTATCCACTAAAAACATCGATGCCCAGTAGAAGATATTATTATCAATATAAAAATAGCAACTTTGCAAAAAAAACAAAAAGTTCCCCATTTGGCCACTGCCAGAAGTGTTTCATTCATATTATTTCTGATATGTTGAATACAAATATTAAATATGGGTAAAATCAATAAAAGAAGAAAAAAAATTGAATTTATCTAAAACCAGAAACAATATATACTCCTATGGTTTCTTCTAAGAAACAATATCATAAGAGTTTTTAATTTCACATTTTTATATCGATTGAGATCGTATATCGTTAATATCATTAATATGCTTATACGTCTCAATATGTTAATACCGTTAATATTGTTGAAGATGATAGAAGTTGGTAGAGACACTCTGGAGTTAAACATAGAACCCTGAGTACTATGATGACTTTATCATACCTAAGCTACTTATCTAAATCTTGACACCTTGTTTATGAATTATAAGGAGGCAGTTCTACCAGAAGGAAGCACAGTCCTTTTCTGTTTATCATTCTGCATTTGTATTTTGCAGCCTCCGAAATTTTGAATTTTTGTCTTTTTGCTTGTAGGGTTACAGTGACTGCAATGTGCAACATGGACTTTAGCCGATTTCCCCTGGACACACAAACGTGCTCCCTTGAGATTGAAAGCTGTGAGTAGACTGTCCCAGACAGAAGCCCACAGAACCCAAGTAATTCCCAACACTGCTCTCAGTTAGCAGGAACAGCATAGTCCCCTCATTCATGGCTAGTGATTGTTTTCAGTGATTTTTTTAGATTAAAGCTAAGTGCAGAGTAATTTTGAAAATCAGGAACAAATTTGGGGCTAAAACCTCCATTCCTATAATAGATCCTTTTAATGGTGCTAAGGTAATGGTTTTAAACTTGGTTCTGTGGGAACCTGGGCAATAGCTTGGGGGGTGGTGGTAGAGGGCTCAGCAAATCTGGGTCTCCATGTGCAGCTATTTCTACCTGGTGTCCAATGTATGAGCTCATTTTGATCTGTTTTTATTATTCCTCTGAAAAAGATTTCTGTTGAAGAAGAGATTTCATGCCAAAAACATGTTTGTAACAATTGCCTGTGGGAATTGCCCAGGTGAGCGCAGGTGGCGCTTGAGAGCCTCAGGCACAACTGAGGGGCCTCAGGACCCTTGCACGCATGGATGCTCTGCCCAGGTTAAGAGCCAAGCTCTGGGAAAAGCAAGGCTGAGGCAGCGTCAAGAACTACTTGCTTGCATCTCCAGGTCTCTACACCACTGCTCTGTTTTTCAGTCTTTGCCCAAATGCTTCCTTTGATGGGCACAGTCTGGACTCTCCCATAATTCCAACTGTCCACTCCTCCCAAGCGAATACCAGCACCCACCCACTGGCCCTTCCTGGCTGGTGACCAAGCCCTAGGGAGGAATCTCTTTGGCCCAGGGCACCTTTGTAGCCTACCTGCATTTGTGGCAGTGAGTCAGGGATCTCCTGGCCCCAGTCATCTGGGGTGGAGGAGGGCAGGCATGTTGATGCAGAGGTCAAATGGACACCTGCATAGGGCACTGAATGTGGAAAAAGGGAGTAATAAATCCCAGGACCAAGGGAGAAACTGAACTACCCACCACATAGTGGCTTCCCACCTGCAGTCATTTCACCCTCAGCAGCTCCCAGGAGAAGGTTACTGTTATTTCCATTCTACACGGAGGGACATAACTGGGCTAAGGACATAGCTCTAAGGACTTAACTCATTGGCTCCAGTCCCCTGCTTTCCCTAGCACACCCAGCTAGCTCCATTGGGAATGTGCATTCCAGGCTGCATCAGGTAGGATGCACAGAGAAACAGAATATTGGAGATACACAGTAAGAGATATTAAGGGCAAGGAATTGTGCGAGCATGGGAGCTGGCGAGGCAAGTCTGTGCTGGTCGGAAGAGCAAGCTGGGAACCCCCGGGTGGGACCTGAGCCTGCCTTCCACTTGCAGAATTTCTTCTTCTTGGGGAAATCTCAAATCTGCTCTTAAAGCTTTTCAACTGATCAGATCAGAAAAAGGATCATCTCCTTTACTTCAAGTGAACCGATTGTAGGCATCTGGTCTACCAAGCATCTTCAGAGCAACACCTAGATTAGTGTTCGATTGAATAACTGGGTGCTCCAGCCCAGCCAAGTGGATACGTAAAACCAATCCTCACACAGGTCAAGGGTAAGATATAGAATAAAACAGAGGAATAAAATAGGGCATCAGGGAGCTCCAGAACAACTGTTGAACACGTGGGCAGGCTGGATTGACCGCTGTTAGGTTTTTGCCTCAGGTCTGTCCAGGCTGCCGGTAGGTTTGCTCAGCTGGAGTCCCGTTTGTGCCCACTAAAGTGGGTGAGGGTCAAGGGCGTGGCAGCGCCAGAGGGTGTGGTCCTTCTGAGGGAATCTCTGTGATTTTACCCTGGGTAGGAGCAACTGGAAGCCTGCAGAGAAGGGACTTGTGTTTTCTTGCATCACTTTGTGAGTCCTTTCTTGTTAGAACACAGTCCCTTTACCTTGAGTATTTAAAGATATTCACCATCAATGGATGCATTACCATGCTTTGGAAGGAGAAAAGAAAGGGCTAAATCAGCCTAGGTAAGGCAGTTTTGCCACAATTTCACCATTTCTGCTCTATAAGGGTATAGCAGTTTCATTCGTGTTAACTTAATAAATGGCAGGTTACATTGTGGGGTGAACACTTTTGCAGGAATTAGGAGCATTGAGGCTCGAGGGCTTTGCTCTGATGACTTCTGGAAGACTAGAGAGAATTCATTTGTCTTATTTTTTTTTTTAAGATTTTATTTATTTATTTGACAGAGAGAGATCACAAGTAGGCAGAGAGGCAGGCAGAGAGAGAGAGGAGGAAGCAGGCTCCCTGCTGAGCAGAGAGCCGGATGCAGGACTTGATCCCAGGATCCTGAGGGGACTTGATCCCGGGATCCTGAGATCATGACCTGAGCTGAAGGCAGAGGCTTAACGCACTGAGCCCCCCAGGCACCCTTATTTGTCTTTTTAAAAATGTTGTTTTGCTTCATCTAAACTGCGGCTTGTTTATTCACCTCTCTTACTCCCAGCTCAATAGTTCAGGTGGGAGATATGGAGCTGCCCCCTGCGGAGCACCACAGACAGGCCTGGCTTCCCACCCCCTCGTACCTGCGCCTGATGCTGTCTCCTGTCTTTTCAGATGCCTACACGGAGGATGACCTCATGCTGTACTGGAAAAAGGGCAACGACTCCTTAAAGACGGATGAGCGGATCTCGCTCTCCCAGTTCCTCATTCAAGAATTCCACACCACCACTAAACTGGCCTTCTACAGCAGTACAGGTGGGGGCAGGTGGGGCCTGGGTGGGGGGTGGTCAGCGCTAGCCTGGCTGCGTGGGTCATCCTCTCTTTTAGGAAAGGTGTCAGTGGGTTGTCAAGGGAGCATTGCCTGTGCCACCTGGATTTGAAGCCAAAGATGGAAATCCTAAATCAGGTCGAGGGGGTGGCAAGCATGTGGGAGAGGTGCTTTTTGGATACCACCAAAGCATCTGGAAGTGATAATCTAGAGAATATTAGTAAAGACTCAGACATCAGCCAGGTGAGGAGATTCGTTTGAGCCAGTCATTTCCAAGCTTAGCAGCTGGCATTTCACCCCAGATAGGATTCCCAGAACCCCCTCCTCTGTAGGCAAGAAACTGTTCTATTTTAGCTCTGCTGATTTCTGTTCTCAATTACTCAATTTCTGATTTCTGAAATAACCCTGAGAATCAGGGTTATTCTGATTTCTGTACTCAATTAATCTTCCCTCCCTCTCTTTTTTTCTGGAATGAATTCTCACTTAACTATACTGCTTGCACAGGTCCACTTTATAACCTTGGCACCCTCCTTTCTTGCTCTGAATGGGCTTGCCCCCTCTCCTGGCCTGGGGGCATGTTCTGTGCTCTTCCTCCTGGCGGCTGAGGTGAACAGCTCTCTCTAACCCTTACCCCAGTCTTGATTAATCAGCTTTAGGATGATGTTATTCAAACCTTTATGTAGTTTCTTTTCTTTTTCTTTTTTTTTTTTTTTTTTTGACTAAGCTCAGCGTGGGGTCCAACGTAAGGCTTGAACTCACGACTCTGAGTTCAAGACCTGAGCTGAGATCAAGTGTAGGATGCTTAGCTGCCTGAGCTACCCAAGCGCCTGTCTTTATGTGGTTTCTTTTGCCAAAACATTGCACGACTGCACAGGAAGTACAACCTTTTAAGTCTTCTAATCTGTAGCAGAGGGCACTGCTTTACTCCCAGCATATCATGGCAATCCAATATACCCCACCTTCTGTACACATCACTCAGGAGTCTTGGTTTTTCAGGGGACCCCCACTTCATCCTTAGCATTCTGACACTTCCTCTTGTCTTAGTCTCTTTGGGCTGCTATCACAAAAAGACCATAGACCGGGCAACTTCAGAAATAAAGAGAAATTTACTTCTCACAATTCTGGAGGCTGGTAAGTCCAAGATCAAGATGCTGGCAGGGTCAGTGTCTGATGAGAGCCCGCTTCCCAGTTCATAGACAGCCACCTTCTTGCTGTGTCCTCACATGGGAGAAGGTGCAAGGGAGCAATCTGGGGTCTCTTTTATGGGGTCACTAATCCCACTCGTGACGTAATCACTTCCGAAGGCCCCACCTCCAAATACCATCATGTTGAGGATTAGGTTTCAACATACAAATTTAGGTGGGTGGGGGGTGGGGAGGTGTGGGGGGGCAGACAGTCAGTCTACAGTGCCTCCACAGTCTCTTTCTGGGACTGCTCTACAGTGACAAGCACTGTATTATAATTGTCCAGGATGCCAGGGATTCAAGTTAAAGTTGCCAAGTCTCCATTTCATGTTCAGACCTTGCCTTCCTGGGTTTAATCCTGCTTTTTCCTTTTCCTTCCATCTTTCTCCTGTTCCTTTGAACGCCTCCATGCATATTTTCTCCTTGTACAGGATGTAAGAGCAGAGCTAAAGCATGCTGAGCCTGTGATCATTTACTGTTCCTAAATGCAATGTTTGGGTTAGCGTGGTATTTTAACTTTAAAACATTTGCCTCCATAAAGAAATCCAAAGGGGCTTGTTTAAATAAATGTTTCTCAAACTTTATCATGCAGATAAGTCATCTGGCGAATATTGTTAAAAGGAGATTCTGATACAGTAAATCTGGGGGGTGGGGCTGAGAGTCTGCATTTCTAACAAGCAACCAAGTGACGGTGACATTACTGGGCTCTGCCCCAAACAATGAGTAACAGGAGTCTTAAATGGCCTTCTCAAGGGGCTTCCTTTATGTACAAGACAGGGGCCAAAGATGTCTGGAGAGGGACTCACCATGTGGCATAGGTTATCATATAATCACTCCCACTGGTTTTATTTCCTCTCTGTAAATGTCTGGCAAGTTTCCAGGGAAGTGTCTAGGGATTTTTGAGTCCCAGAACAGAATGGGTTGTGTGCAGGAGGTCAGCTGCAATGATGTTTGGTATCTTTTCTTCCTTGTGTCCCCCAGGCTGGTACAACCGTCTGTACATTAACTTCACGTTGCGACGCCACATCTTCTTTTTCTTGCTCCAAACTTACTTTCCGGCCACCCTGATGGTCATGCTGTCCTGGGTCTCCTTCTGGATTGACCGCAGAGCTGTGCCCGCCAGAGTCCCTTTAGGTAAGGAACATCTCAAGTGTGTCTTTTAGGCATTTGAAAATACAAGTAATTTCTTCCAGATGAAGCCATTCATTTCAAATTGGCTCTACACCCCTGTTTGCATGATAACTTGGAAACACCAGGTTATTGATTCACGGGTCAAATACTATTATTAAGGACCTATGTGGCAAAACTGTTTCCAGGGCCCCACGAGTGCCCGTGCAAACAACCCCCTTTTAGTTTTGTTAGAACCATGTTCTGGGGTCGGTGGTCCTGGTGTGTGGGTGCTTTTTCTGCTCACTTACATGAGGACACCACTTTATAAAACAGGGCTTCTCCAAAGGTGGCCTAAGGGATCTTTGTAATGGCATCTCTGGGGGAATTTGTTTAAAATAAAGAATCCCATATCTCATCTACAAGTTTAGAATCAGAATCTCTGAGAAAGGACCAGAACCTACACTTTGAACAAGGTCTCCTAGTAATTCTGACCCATACTCAGGTCTGAAAATTCCTACTCTGTAAGCATTTTGTGAATAGCTCTTTGCCATCAGCTCTCTCCCCCACCCTAAATGTCACACCCACTCAGTCACACCACCATTGCTCGCTCAGTGGTTCCAAGGCTTCAAGGGGGAGGGAGGGTGACTGCCAAGGTTTTAGTGACACTGAGTCGGAGCTGGCTCTTAAGGTGACCTCAGTCCCCTGTGACTCAGTTGTTTGCCAAGCAAATGTTCTGAGCTTAATCTGAAATCCCAGGCAAACACCCTTCTGACAAATGCCCTGTCCTTTAGCAACTGTCCCATAGCTTGAACAATCCTGTGCTAAATGGACATTCTAGTTTCAAAAATCTAACCCCCCTAGCTGAGGCCAGCATCATTCTTGATAAAATTGGCCTCCACGTCCTCAAGTCAACTTTGCTGAATGGGCAGCCTAGTCTGGCATGGGGTTGGCTGTCAGAATTGCTCTGACTGCTGATAATACAGGCCCAGGACTGCAAGATCCTACACCAGCAGCAAGGACACCAGTACTGAAATATACTTTTCCCCCCGTTTGGGGAGGTAGTTATAAGAAATACATATATACCTGCTCCTATGCATAATCTCGGATTTATTTATTTACTTATTTATTAATTTATTATTTTAAAATATTTTATTTTGGGGGGTGCCTGGGTGGCTCAGTGGGTTAAGCCTCTGCCTTCAGCTCAGGTCTTGATCTCAGCGTCCTGGGATAGAGCGCCGCATCAGGCTTTCTGCTCAGTAGAGAGCCTGCTTCCTCTTTCTCTCTGCCTGCCTCTCTGCCTGATCTCTCTCTCTCTCTGTCAAATAAATAAAAATCTTTAAAAATATATTTTATTTTTTAAAATAACCTCTATGCCCAATGTGGGGCTTGAACTCACCACCTGAAGATCGCAGGCTCTATTGACTGAGCCAGTGGGGTGCCCCTATAGATCTCTGTTTTAACCAATTGAATGGAAAAATAAATGTCTTGTTGCCAAAATGTCTAGGGCGGGCTCTCCTGGAAGGACAAGGTGAGACAGATGGTGTTGGCCAGTATGTGGTGGGAGGGGGTGGGTGAGTATAAGAGGTGGAGGAACAGAAGAAGCTTCCTAAAAGCCAAATTTTGAGGGGTCCCTAGGTGGTTCAACAGGTTAAGAGTCTGCCTTAGACTCAGGCCCTGATCTCAAGGTCCTGGGATCAAGCATGGAGAGGGGGCTCTCTACTCCACAAGGAGTCTCCCTCTCCCTCTCCCTCTGTTCTCTCGCTCGCTCGCTCTTGCTCTCTCAAATAAATCTATCTTAAAAAAGAAAGCTAAATCTTGAAAGATGAGCAGGTGTTTGCTAGACAGAGGGGCAGGGACGGAGATACTCTAGGAGAAAGGAGCAGAAGGGACAAAGAACAGAGGAGTGAAGCCACCCAGGGTCTTCGGTCAAAGGCAAACGACTGCTTGTTTCTCACTCTGTTCGCAGGTATCACCACCGTGCTGACCATGTCCACCATCATCACGGGCGTGAACGCCTCCATGCCCCGCGTCTCCTACATCAAGGCGGTGGACATCTACCTGTGGGTCAGCTTTGTGTTCGTGTTCCTGTCGGTGCTGGAGTACGCAGCCGTCAACTACCTGACCACCGTGCAGGAGCGCAAGGAGCGCAAGCTGCGCGAGAAGGTGACCTTAACACGAGTGAGGGGTCTGCTTGGGGATAGAGAGCCTGGTCTAGCTCTGGACCATGGGCACGTCAGACCTTCTCTGTAAATTGGGGTGGTGACATCCCCTCCACCTGCTTCACCAGCTGGTGTGAAGAGCAAACAAAATAATACATGAAAACAGTGTGAAATTTACCCTGGCTACATCTTTCAGTCAATCAAATATTTATTTAGCTCCTGCCACATATCAGCAGCTAAGCCAAGTTAATTAAGACAAAGTCCCTTTAATCGTGGTGGTGTTCATTGTTTAGTGCTAAAAACAAGATGACAGTTCAACATGGTGAAACAATTATTTGTGAACCCAGAGGGGTAAAAAACAAAAAACAAAAGCAAACAAACAAAACACTTCCAGGGAAGCACATCCTCCCTTCTAGGAACCTCTCTTTCATATGTGACCTCTGGGATCACCTTCCCTCCCGCCCGGCTTTTCTTTCTTCCTCCTGTCCACAGTCAAATGGTTCTTTCCTCCAGAAACCTAGAACCAAGTAGGAGTAAACTAGCACCACGATGCTACACCTTTCAGTCCCCACCCCATCACACCACACTACATACACATAATGTTTTCAGAAACATTTTTATCAGGGCTCCTATCAGTTTCTGACCTCAGGGGGAACGGGACAATTATCTGATCAGGAACATTCGGGGGGGTCTCTGACACGATGTGATGTTCCCTGAGAGTTGCTCTGTAGACTTGGAACAAAAACGGACACCTGCTCTTTTAGCACGTTCCCCTGCCGACACCATTATTTCCCCAAGCCCCGCCCCTAACTGGGAGTAAAAGAACAGAGAAAAGGTCACCGAGACCAGATGGCAGTTTCTTCTGAGAGCCTGGGCAGAGCTCACATCCCAGTGTGTGTTTGCTATGTTGGCAGCTTCCTTGCACCTGTGGAATACCCCAGCCTCGAGGCGTCATGCTGGAGGGCAGCTACAGCGACGGGGAGGTTAATGACCTGGGCAGCTACATACCCGAGAGCGGAGAGAAGCCAGACAAGATGATGGTGCAGCTGACCTTGGCCTCGGAGAGGAGCTCCCCACAGAGGAAAAGCCAGAGGAGCAGCTACGTGAGCATGAGGATTGACACTCATGCCATTGACAAATACTCCAGGATAATTTTTCCAGCAGCATATATTTTATTCAATTTAATATACTGGTCTATTTTCTCATAAATGCCTGTAACTCTGTAAATTTCACCTTCTTCTGCATGTGTCACAGAAATACCTGTATGATGGAAGTAATTTAAGGTTATGAGGCAATTAAAGTTGCCACTACCCACCCTTCTCCTGCTTTCCAAAACTACATAGACAACATATTCACTGCTTTAATTTGCACTTACTAACCCCCTGTTGCATCCACAGCACAGCATGCTGCCAGGAATAGGACACCCATAGCAACTGGTGATAGTTGTTACTGGAATCCCCTGGAAGAGCACACTGCCCGTGTTGGGGACACACTGTAGCTTAACCTGTAGCGATTATTCACATGAATGACGCCCTCTGTGCACACGTCATTATATTCCCTGGACTCGGTGGGATTGGGAAGCACTGAAGTTCACTTGCGTGAAACATACAAGCACCTAAATCTCCACTTGGACCAAAATCCATGCTTCACTTCATATCTATTCCTTATTTTTCAATGTGTCTCCTCATGTTTATTTTAATACAAGGCAAAAATAATTTCCCTGTTTTTATTTATGTCTTACGGTTCATGAGGTTTCACCTCTTCAGAAGCAAAGCTCTTTAGATTGGTGCAATGACTTCTGATTTGGGGGGATGGGGAGTCTCCCTGGTAGAGAAGCTATGAAGAAGATGGTCTATGCATATGCGTTCTGTCAGTTCTGTCATAGAGATAAATAGCTTAGAAAACTTGTGTTTCAGTGTCTCCTGTTTCATAATAATGGCTTCATGTAGTTCCACCTTGGAGCATGTCCTAGTTCAAAGTGAAGTCCTTTCTCAGGAGTGTGGTACCTTCACTGAGGAACTTGGGAATAGACAGTTGTCATCATAAACACTTCAAGAAAACACATCTTTTGGGACTATTACTAGTTACTTATTAGGAGGAGAAATATTCACATGGTTTCTGGAGAAAAAAAGAACACCAGAAAGAAAAAGAAATGGGAAGACATCACTGTACATCTCCAGTTATATTTAGTGAATGCCAGCATTTTCTGTGAACTAGAAAACCTCTCGCTAGGGCATGGGATAAGAGAGAGGATTCTAACTTGATGTATTATTGAAAAATAAACAAGCTATTGTGCTGTGAAGTGTGTAAACCTGGCGATTCACAGACCTGTACCCCTGGGGCTAATAATATATTATATGTTTATTAAATAAATAAATAAATAAATAAGCTATTCATACTATACACCTACAGGATCAACCCTCACCCAACTTATCCAAACAGTACTTGTTTGAAACTCACTTTAATAAAGTGAATTCTACACAATGATGTCATTTTCTTTCCACAGGTACTTGAGCTGAGCATCCATACTAAATAATATCTCTTCATACGAGAACTATGCTTCATTCTAGTATGACAATAAAACCATATCTGCACAAATCCTAATTACAAGGTAGTCTTCCATTTCCCCCACTTAAAAACGCCTTCAAGAAGATACTTAAAGGGATATAGATGAAATAGTTAAACATTAGCTTTTGATATTTAAAAACATTTTGAACATTGCTTTCTCATGCTTATTTTATGAAACAATTTCAATCAAATTCTTCACAAACATCCTTGCCACTCACTTTTCGCTCGTGACCACAGCCACTCTGAGTCATCTAGCAAGGTTTCCAGGGCACATCATGTCAATTTCCATCCACTTTGTTTGGGCTGTATGTAGAGGATGCTGTATGAGTTTACTAAAGCTGCCATAGCAGGTGGCTTAAATGACATCAATTTATTTTCTCTTGGTTCTGGAGGCTGGAAGTCCAAGAGGAAGGTGCTGGCAGGTTTGGTTTCTCCTGAGGTCTCTCCCCTTGACTTACAGATGGTCACCTTCTTGCTATGTCCGAGCATGGCCTTTTTCGCTGAGCCCATGCATCCCTAGATGTTTCTTTCTTTCTTTCTTTTTTTTTTTAAGTGTTAGAAACGTTTATTTGTCAAAATATTAAAAAAAAAAAAAGTGGGAGGAGTGGAGTAAAACAGGCTAAATTTCAGCTAATGCTGTACCACGATCACAGGTCAGACATAACAAAACAAAACAAACAAACAAACAAAACAACAACACCCCCACCCTCCAATGGTCCTAGCAGTTTCAGAAGATTAGCTTCAATGGGTGGAGTAGAGCTCCACCCTTACGATCTCATTTAACTTTAATTGCCTCTTTAAAAGCCCTGTCTCCAAATAAGTCACCATGGGAGTGAAGACTTCAGCAAATAAATTGGGGGGAGGGGTAGAGTGATGGCAACATTCAGTCCAGAACAGCTGTCCATGTTGTCACGTCCATTATGTTATTTGCATAATAGTACACCTTATACATGTTTACTCTTGATCTTTATAACATAATCACTTACAGTACTTTTTTTTTTTTAAGTTTATAGTGATCTCCACACTGGTAGTAAGGAAGAAAAAGTAATGAAATTCATGTTAAATTTCTTTGCTATTTTGAAGCAATTCTCGCAGGGGACCTCTTCAAGCATTTCAAACTAGCACTGACGGAGGTTATTTCCATGCTCACGTTTCCTCCAGGCGGTACCTTGCTGTCAAGCTACATGTGGGAGAAAGAACTCTAATACGACTTTGTAAAGACTTCAGTATAAAGCAGCTCCCTCTTTCTGGTGGATAATTTTGGAGAGGACCTCACCACATATGTGGGCATCTATATAGTACTTCATGAAGTTTTGCTGGGATAACTGGAGAATAGGAAGATGTGGTTAATAAAATTGCTTGGTTAAGAGGCAGGTACCATTATATGCCCATATTAAATAATTTTTCAAGAGTCAAAATACTGTAACGTACAGTTGACTTGACCTATAGCAAACATAATGTATTCTCTGTCTGGTAGTTCAGGATTTTAAGGGTTTATCATCGTTTTTGTGCTATAATGTGGACATCATAAAGGTGTGTAGAGTGTTAGCCAGGAAGGAACTGGGGTCAGTCAGACCAGCCTTGACTCAATGGCAATATTCTCTTTCTGTGTTACATATCCCTAACCAATACTCATTAGCTTTTTCATAATTCACATCTTAGAGAAGAGTGGTGATGCTAGGTTTTAGAAAGAATAAGAAATGGCTTGTTAATAACAATGAAACCTCACATTTGTAAAACCCAGTTTTACACAAGTACTTCTTTTTTTATTTTTATTTATTTATTTTTTTAAGTAGGCTCCACACCCAGCATGGAGCCCAGTGCAGGACTTGAACTCACATAATCCTGAAATCAAGACCTGAGCTGAAATCAAGAGTTGGATGCTTAACCGTCTGAGCCATGCAGGTGTCCCACAAACAAGCACTTATTTATTTATTTATTTATTTATTTATTTATTTATTTATTTGTCAGAGACGGAGAGGGAGAGAGCCAGAGCACACAAACAAGGGGTGAGGCAGAGGGAGAGAGAGAAGTAGATTCCCTGATGAGCAGGGAGCCCAACACAAGGCTCCATCTCAGGATCCTGGGATCATGATCTGAGTCGAAGGCAGACGTTTATCGTACTGAGCCACCCAGCATCCCACAAATAAATGCTTTTGATGTGGCACACTGGGAGCAAATGGTCAAGAATGAATTCTTGAGATGTCTTTGGTGCAAAAAAAGGTGTGTGTGTGTGTGTAAGAGTGCAAAAAAGGTGATTTTATTAAACCATAGGGACAGGACCTGTGGGGAGAAAGAGCTGCACTGGGCTTGTGAGGAGTGACTGATTACACACTTTCAAGTAGGGAAGAGGTTAGAGAGAGCCTAAGTCTCTAAATGCAAGGTTTCTAGGACCTTCGGGGCAGTTTTTGTTAGGATAAGTTAATTTACCTCTGTCTAGTAAATCCTTAGTCATGAGACCCTTCAAATGTGTATCAGTGGGCCATCTGTTTGGAGGAAGGTTGCTAACATATCTTGGAAAGGAAGAGATAAAGGCAGTTTCTGAAGGGATTTTCATATGTTAAAGAAGTCTTACACGATCCTAGAGGTTGGGCTAAGGTCAAGTTAAAGTTGCCTTTTGCCTCTAGCAGAGTATTAATACTGAAGCGGTTGAGCTCCACGAGGAAGGAAGGTCACTCTGCTGTCCCAAGTACTTGTCAATGGGCTGTAAGTTGTAAGGAAGTTTAAATTTTTTCTACATTTCTTTCACCTTTGTTCTCCACATCACTTTCACATAGTGTATTTGTATTAAAGATTCCTAAGTTTCAAGTACAGAAACCTTTCATTTTGTGATAACTCACTGAAGAACCCATACGAAGAGACATAGACTAAGAAGTCAGTGAAGGGGGGGCACCTGGGTGTCTCAGTTGGTTAAGTGTCCGCCTTAGGCCTTCGTCTCAGGGCGTGATCTTCAGATCCTGGGATTAGGCCCCATGTTGGGCTCCCTGCTTAGCAGGGAGCCTGCTTCTCCTTCTCCCTGTGCCCTGCCCTGCGCCTCCCTTGGTTTAAAAATTTAATTGACATTTCTAAGAGTAGTATTAACACTGCGGAAAAACGACTAGAGCAAGAAAAAAGGTCCTGGAAACAAATACTAAATATAATCTTAATTTGGGGGGTTGCAACATAGAACCTAGGTGAATGTAATTCTAAAACATTGTCCCTAAAAAGGATAGATTCTAAGGAAATGAAAAGTATTGTAGGCTGAGAGGTCAATAGAATTATTTGATAAGGATTAAATAGAGAGGAACACGTGCTCGCTTCGGCAGCACAGGTACTAAAATTGGAACAATACAGAGAAGATTAGCGGGGTCCCTGCACCAAGGATGACACGCAAATTCGTGAAGCGTTCCATATTCAAAATAAATAAATAAATAAATAAATAAATAGGAACGCAAGTTGCTTTAGGAAATATTTCGGGCCACGATGGCAAGATTTCTTGTGTGCAAAAGCCAAGAGTTAAATCTCATTCAGGCACATTTTAACACGATTCCACTTGTTATTTTCTATTAAGTTTCTTTCTCTTAGATCTCCTATCAGAAAGCAATCAACTTAGGATCACCCAATTTAATGATATGCCTAGAAAAAAAATCATTCAATTGTGATGAGAGAAGAAAAAATCCAACTCTGAAAATTTCTCAGTCTTCACCAAAAGTTGGCACCATTTTCTCAGGTCGTACATCTGCGCACAAGTATCCTCATATGAAAATCAATTTTAGTATTCTGGCTTCCCCCCAAAATACCATGACTACCACTTAACATGAGCCTGGCTCCATAGTTACTGGCTTTGCCATTTCAAATAGTTAACAATCTTGGCAAAATTGTCTTTAGTTATGAAATATGGCATCCTGTACCCACATATGTCTGGTGGATTTACCTAAAAACTGAAGATTTAAGGTACAGCTTTACAACAATGTTCCTGTTTTATAATACTGTTCCGTAACACAATATAACTATCATGGCATCCTCCAGTTGGATTTCCATACTGGGGTATTCACTGCATCTATTTTTTAATTGGGATAAAAATACAATCTGATTCTGGCAATTCAGATATCCCCAGAACAGTGTTGGCATCGAGGTCTAGGAATGCGTTAAGAAAGCAGAACCTCAGTACCCGCCTTTCTCCTTCTCTATTAGAACCCGTATTTTTTTTTTTTTCCAAAAAAAAATTTTTTTTAAGATTTTATATTTATTTGACAGACAGAGATCACAAGTAAGCAGGGAGGCAGGCTGGGGTGGGGAGCGGGAAGCACACTCCCTGCTGAGCAGAGAGCCTGATGCGGGGCTCAATCCCAGGACCCTGGGATCATGACCTGTGCCGAAGGCAGAGGCTTTATCCCACTTGAGCCACCCAGCTGATCCTAGAACCCATATTTTAACAAGACCCCTTCAGTGATTCGTGTGGGGGCTACCAGAGAGCCTCGGGGGGTGAAGGAATGCACCCAGGGCAGAACAAAAGAGAAGTTTATTGATCACACTGCAAGACAACAGTGGGAGGACAGTAAAGGAGAGACTGCCACGAAGTAGCATTTATAGGGCGGGATAAGGGAGTATGAAGATTTATGGAATTTTTGGGAAGCCTTTTAGGGTAATCTTAGGCACTGTCCGTGGTTGTAATTAGCGCATTAGTCAGTTAGGGCCTATGGCTATTTGGAGTGGGTCACTTAAAGAGCCTGTCTTCAGCTCTGTGGTCACAGTGGGTTCTCTCACCTTGTTCAGGGTTCCATTGCTCAAGCTTGTTGCCTAGAACAACCTTCACAGTTCATCCATACGTTCAAGTTAGCAAAGCTCTGAACTAGGCTCACACAATCATGCATCTTTGAGTATCATTCCCAAGAAGGGATTTAAGAGCTACGTGGATACATTCAACAACTCGATATTGAGGGCTGAACTATATGTGCTAAGCCTTGAATTAAGAGTTGGTGTGTTGCTCTCGAACAAGTTTGTCAGGAACACTGCTCCCTGCCCCCATACTGCTCCCTGCCCCCTAGTCTACAGCCCTCAAGCATCAAACCCAAAACATCAAACATCAAAAACACAAATGTCTCTACAAGATAGAATGAAATGTTTGTCCTGGAAACTTCAAAATATTTCTCCACCACAAAGCTCAACTGAGTTCAAACTTTTTTTTTTTTTTTTTTTTTAATTCTAAGGGAGGATGAATCTCAGTTACATGGGATCTAAGTGCAGATTTGGGAAGTAAATTTCCTTGGCGGATGGATAAGTCATAAAAAGCAAAAAACCCTCATAATCCTATTAAGCAGAGGCAACTAGTACTGCTCATCTTTTTTTTCTTTTTGGTTTTTTTTTTTTTGGTACTTTTTTTTAAAAGATTTTATTTATTTATTTTACAAACAGAGATCACAGGTAAGCAGAGAGGGAGGCGGGGTGGGGGTGGGCGGAGAGCAGGTTCCCTGCTGAGCTAAGAGCCCCATGCGGGGGCTCCATCCCAGGACCCTGGGATCATGACCTGAGCTGAAGGCTGTCACTTAAACCCACTGAGTCACCCAGCCACCCCTTTTTGGTACATTTTCATATAGTTGCCATCATATTTTATATACAAATTACTTTTGGTTCTTTCCTGTAACATAGCATGACCATTTTCCTACTAAGAGCTCTTTATATTCTGCAGTCATTGAAATCATTTCCTATTTTAAACATACAAAGCAACCTTCCTCTTAATATTGGATAAAAAATAATACTGGGATGAATACTCTTATTAGATACATATTCTTGTCACACTATTTCATTACGCTAACAATGAATGTCTGAAATGGATGTTGATTTGAGATCAGTATTTTTTATTATGTTATAGGAGTGTGATTCTAGGCTCCTAGCTTTCTAGGACTTTAAAAATCACAAATGGGATTAAGCTATACCTTAGTAGCATCTGACAATATGGAAAAGCAACCCACTTATACTAGCTTAAGAAAGAAAAGAATATGGGGGAGTTTCACCTACAAAAAGTAAACAGAAGTCCAGCTGGGCCTGATGAACACTGAAAAGTTTTCAGACAGCTTTAATTTTTAGGCAGCATAGTACCCTTACATTTCTGGGTGATTGCTGTATTGGCTATTAAGTTTGGGGTACCTGGGTGGCTCAATTGGTTAAGAGACCACTTTCCGCTCAGGTCATGATCTTGGAGTCTCAGGACCAAGTCCTGCATCAGGCTCCCTGATCAGCGCGGAGTCTGCTTCTCCCTCTGTCCCTCCACTTTTCGTGCTCTCTCTCTCTCAAATAAATAAATACTCTTAAAAAAAAAATGTCCTTTGCATGTACATGAAATTCAACTCCAGACTTGTCATTAAAATTCTAGGGCTCATCGTCACCTAAATGACACCCCTACCCTAGTCTAAATTCCCAGGAGAGCTAATCCAAATGCCTCCTCACCGATATCAGAATTCCCGTCAGTCTGTATAGGCCTTCCAGAGCACTGAAAAAGGGTAAACTAGCTCTTCAGGAGACAGGAAAGGAGTTAGCAATCAGAATCAGATTCAGATTTTTCCTCCTTGGTCTACCCTGAGCTCGGTGATGGCTGTCTGCAAATGAGCCCAAAGTGAGAGGGATCCTTCAGACTATTAAAAAAAAGAAACAAAACAAAAATGAAAAAAAAAAAAAAACCAGCATCTGGTTCAAAATGTAGGACATGCTTTTGAGTATGCAGAAAGTAGGTTCCCTGGCAGTGGAATGCACAGATCAAGCCATACATTAAAAGATGAATAAATATGGTTGTGACAAATCAAGGTGAGGACAAAAAGCAAGTCTTGATAGTGAAATTATGTTGTCATCTTAGAGTAAGAAATTTGTGGGCACCTGGGTGCCTCAGTTTAGCATCTGCCTTTGGCTCAGGTCATAATCTCAGGGTCCTGGGATCAAGTCCCACATTGGGACTCCCTACTCCATGGGGAGTCTGCTTCTCCCTCTGCCTCCCCCAACTCCATCTCTCATGAATAAATACACGTCTTTAATAAAAAGAAGAAGAAGAAGAGGAAGAAGAAGAAGAAGAAGAAGAAGAAGAAGAAGAAGAAGAAGAAGAAGAAGAGAGGAAGAAGAAGAAGAAATTTGTGCTATGTGAATTCACTTCTAAGCTTTTGCTATTTTTTTCCTTTTGATTTCCTAATTTATTTTTGTCCAGTCTTGGATCTATAGAGTAAAGAAATCGCATTTAGGCCAGGAGAACTTAGTTCAGTGGCAGAAGGTGGAAGGGTGTAGAGAAAAAGATGGAGTCATTCATGTCAAGCAGGAGCCTGTTTCAGATAGGGACCTGTGTCAAGCAAAGATGAATGAAGTTCAGGGTACCGCAGAGAGGTTAAGTGACCCACTCTTGATCTCGAGGTCCTGAGTTCAAGCTCCACATTGAGCTCTATGCTGGGTGTGGAGCCTACTTAAAAAAAAAAAAAAAGGTGGTGTAGCCACACGAGATATCGCTGGGACCAGCATCAGCTGACAGCCCAGCACTCGTAACAAGCAGAAGCAGGGGCCCCAGACTGATTAAAACTCCTTTGAAATGGAGAGGATTTTTGCAGCAAAGTGTCACTCTTCAGGCATAACCCCTCTGTGTCTGGACACTTAAAAAAGGCAGCAGCCAGACTGATCTCTGAATAGAACTCAGATCCTTTACTGCTGGAGCGTGATAAGCAGTATGTGTCCACTGAAGGGAGCCTTATCTCAACCGCACCCACAGATTGCCTTGTTTGTTTCCTGTACCCTTCTATTTTGCTTGTTGTGTGGCTTCTCTTATGTTCTGCTCTGTGGGCTGGGTAGGAAGTCAAGTTAATCACATGGTGAAATGTCATTGAGTTTGGAATCCTGAACCTGCTTTTTAAACATGATTAACTTTGCTTTATGATAAGGGAAAGCTGACATTGTGGAAAGACACAACTCGGTGCGTGCTCACAACAAAGGGGGCATGGCAACATCAGAGGCTGGGACATGGACTGACAACGGACTGGAGAAACCTAGAAACACAAACCCAAGAGAACCATAGTTGCAATATCTCTCTGCCTGGGGTTTTCTTTCACAAGTTCTTACACACACACACGTCTGTATATATATATATGTGTGTGTGTGTGTGTGTGTGTGTGTGTGTGTATGTGTATTTGTGTGTGTGTGTGTGTATAATTTAACACGGGACCTTCTCTTAAAGAACATGCAACCTGCCTAAGTGGGTTCTGTGGCATGGGATGTATGGTTCTCTTACCACAACACATGAGGAATGGCTCAGGTGGGATGACAAGGCACGCATGAGGTGACTGATCACTAACCCTGAATCCGTATCATTTACAGGCAGTTAACAATGCTTGGATTTAGAAGGTTCGGTATTCCCTGAACAAATGAAGCTCAAATGGGAGAACATGAAATTTCTCAACTGCTTTCCATGTTCCTAAGCTAACAGAATATTGCATCAGATGGTGACACAACAGATCGACAGAAGTTCAAACTCTAACGTAATTTATCGTTCCCTCAGTGGGGCAAGGTCTAACTTAGTCTTTGACCTAAACAACACTCTTGTCTATTTAAGACCCTGACTTTGTATTTTTTTTTAAGATTTTATTTATTTATTTGACAGATAGAGATCACAAGTAGGCAGAGAAGCAGGCAGAGAGAGAGGAGGAAGCAGGCTCCCTGCTGAGTAGAGAGCGGGATGCGAGGCTCTATCCAAGAACCCTGGGATCATGACCTGAGCCGAAGGCAGAGGCTTTAACCCACTGAGCCCCCCAGGCACCCCTGACCTTGTATTTCTATTTTATATTTCTGAGGTTTATTTTTTAAGGTGATTGGATACTTTGGTCCACTGAACTAACAAAAGCGAATCTCACATTTCCATCATGAGACAGAAGGACTGGACTCTAATTTGAAAGCCAGCCTACATTTTTCTCGTATGAAGACACTTGTAATTTTTTTCATTATGAGGCACTTATTCTTCAACCATTGATAAGATCTAAAAACCTATCCTATTGCAATTTAGTTATCAGATGGACTTACTTTGTATTAAAGTTGAAAATTCTTTTTACGGAAAATTGAATACTATAATTATGTGTCTCTTACCATGTACAATTTACAATTTACATTTTTAAGCTTACGAAACTAGTAAAATATTCATTTTTAAACAACACAACTTAAAAAATTCTCCATTATATGAAGAATACGAATTTTTTGTTCTCTACTTTTTTTATTTTAAGCAAACTCTACGCCACACATGGGGCTTCAACTCACAACCCTGAGATTAAGAGTCACATGCTCTACTGAGGGAGCCCGCCAGGTGCCCCAACATTTAGAGTTTGAAAGCAAATCATCACCTGCAAAACAGATGAATTAATCAGAGAATAGTATATCACAATGTATTCAAGGAATTATACTTTAACTTCATGTATTTTTTATCTCTGTGTATGCTGAAAACAACCACAAGACAACTGATATTAAACGTATTTATTGCCATTTTAGATGTTTATACACACTTTAATACATATGTATTAAAATATTACAGAAACTACTATCACGGTGGTAGAAATCGTTTACTTGAAAATATTAACGTCCCACACATCAAAATGCAATATCCTCTAATGAACTGCAAAATGCCTGAAGTATGTTAAAGAGATAAAACGGAGTTTATCATACCTTACAGCTTTATAAAGAGTTGCTAGCCAGCACAAAGATACTGGATTTATTTTACAATGAAAATGTGCTTTGATAGTTTGAAGGCTTGGACACAATGTAGGGCACTTTCCACAACACCCAAGAGATGCTTTGGGTAAAAAGTTAGAAATGTATAAAACACAACTATCAGAAAGATTTTTTTAAAAAGAATATTAGACAATCATCCTTTAAAAAAACATTTAATATCAATGTCTTCTATCCAAACAGACATGATTCAGGTATTTTCAAATATTTTAGAAACACTTCCCGAAAAATTTCCAATACAGTAGCTTTCAGATGTTCCC
Organism: Mustela nivalis; assembly: GCF_964662115.1. NCBI lineage: Eukaryota > Metazoa > Chordata > Mammalia > Carnivora > Mustelidae > Mustela > Mustela nivalis. The sequence goes on from NC_139024.1 coordinate 40,885,119, forward strand.
TCAACACCAAGGTGCTCAGATGAAGTAAATCTTAGGAGAACTCACCACCACCAACAAGCATTTTTAAGCATACACTTACTCTTCTTACCACCTTAAGCTGAGAAGTGTGCAATCTTCCACAAATATTCACTGAGTTCAGCGAACAAACGTTCACAAATGTTCAGCTGAATAACAACAACTAAAATATCAAAGTATATCCTTTGGAAGACTGTGGAAAATCAAGTGTCAATTTATATAAGTATTCATAAACACATGAAAATGTTCTAGTGTATCCTAAATGCCTTTGCCCTTTTGAGCTATACAAAGAAGTAATTAAAAGGATAAACTTCTGAGTAGTTCCATAAAATATGGACAATATTTAAAAATGAGAAGCAGTCTGAAAAGCTAAACATTAACTATACTGTCTTATTAAAGGGCATAGAGGAATTTAGTAATTAATAGTACCACATAATTGTTTTATACAGGTTCTGTTCTCAGGCCTGCTTTTTAAAATTAAGTCACTATGGAAAAAATCTTTTCCGTCTGTAATTATATTTAAATCAATTTGACTCTACCTTTTAAAGTCTATTAATTTAGCAAAGATAGCCAAAAGTTGATATTTGAGGAAAAGACTTTCAATGCAGGGTATGAACAACGAAAGATCATTAAAAAGATGGTAATGAGGGCGCCTGGGTGGCTCAGTGGGTTAAAGCCTCTGCCTTCGGCTCAGGTCATGATCCCAGGATCCTGGGATCAAGTCCCACATCGGGCTCTGTGCTCAGCAGGGAGCCTGCTTCCTTCTCTCTCTCTCTCTCTCTGCCTACTTGTGATCTCAGTCTGTCAAATAAATAAATAAATAAAACCTTAAAAAAAAAAAAAAAGATGGTAATGAAAGCATTCTCCATAAAAATAAAGACACCTCAGGCAGGTCCACCTGTACTTCTAGTTTAGGGGAAAAACATGGTCAACCTTTTTAAAAAAATTATATAATTTTAAACTTTGCACTAAGTCAGGGCCTTTTTTCCCACCAAGAGTCAGGCTTTAGTGTACTTGAAGGAAATTAAGTATATTATAAAGATACTGGCTTCTAATAATATATAGACATATTGCTGTATGGTATCAATATATTGATATATAATCTAGTAGAGGAGTAACAACAACACTGATCCTAAGTGGTAATTAAGCATCATCTTTCAAACTATTTCTGGCAGAAAAAACTTGGTTGCCCCTTTCCTCAAGCGAGAATACAATTTTCCTCGAAAACAAGATACAAAATTAGAAATTCTGAAAGGTTCTGTTTGTTAAACCTCCGAAAAATATGCAATCACCTTTTAAGTATAAAGCACTAAATACAGGGTCAACTGGGTGACTCGGTTGGTTAAGAGTTTGCCTTCAGCTTGGGTCATGATCCCAGAATTCTGGGTTCGAGCCCCGCATCGGGCTCCCTGCTCTGCAGGGAGTCTGCTTCTCTCTCTCCCACTCCCCCTGCTTGCATTCCCTCTCTTGTATTCCCTCTCTCGCTGTGTCTCTCTCTGTCAAATAAAAAAATGAAAAGAGCTAAATATAATTGTGCCTTGTCTAAAAGTGACACTGTTCATCAGAAATTTAGTGCTTCCTTTCTCTTCCCAAATCTTTGGAGATTTAATGTATCTTGAGAGGATCAACCAACAATGGAAATTTAGGCCAACTAGAAATGCTTATGGAAATTCAGCACCATTACTGAGGAAACATGCCTCTGAAGTATGAGGGTATAAAAAGAGTTTCATTCCAAAAGGAAAATCTATCATTACAAAGGAAGCAGTCAGTCTCTTATGTTCAAATCATGAGGATTAGTGATCATTGGTTCCTCTGGAATGAGACTTTTGACTCCAGCATTTATATATATGTTTATTTGTGCTTTATAGTATGGCTATATGTGGCTCAAAAAACTCACTGGTATATAAAAAATAAAAAGGGATTAAAAAATCCAAATTCTATTAAAGACTAGTAAAGTAATATAAAATGTCAAGTTTCAATCTAGTACTAAAAAAAAAAAAAAAAAAGTACCTCTACATAGACTGTAGAGCATCAGTTCTCAACCTTTTTTCTGACACAATGAATCTACGACATATTCCAAAGAATAAACCCGTATTCTGACCAAGCTTTTCAAAAATGGGAAGGAAAATAAAATATTACGGAAACAGAGATGGGACGCAAATCTTCATGGCAGATCAGCGCCAGTACCCGCGCTGGGTTATGGCAGAGAGCGCTGGTGCAGATGACCCCTGGCCGCCAGTTTCAGCCCTCACCTCTTTCTCTCACGCAAGAGTATTTTCCAGAGCCTGAGTGAGTCAGTAATGATGGAATACTAACCTGAAATTTTCTCTAATTCATCTTTAAAAAGTAAATCAATCACAAAACACAAATGCTTTGTATGAATAACAATGAGCTTGTGACACTTCCCAAAAAAACAGGAGAATACTATTAGTGTGTTGGTTACCTGCTAACAATCCCTGTTCTAGGATGTTATGGAGGCTTTAGAAAATACAACCGTGTTCCTCAGAGTGCGGGACTAAGGTAAGGAATTTAAAACCTATAGTTGCGAAATTTATTAAGTTGATAATGAGGAAACGAATTCCGTCTACAGAAACCAGCCATCTTGGACATACCCAGTTCTCAGCCGGCAGCCTCTGCTGATCCCTGTCCTGTTTGTAAAATCTATACTGACCAAGGCTCTTTGAGATTACAAATAATCAGAAGGGTTGTGGCATCCAAGACCCAGTTCTCAAAGCTGATGTGAAGAGCAGAAGACTGGCTTGCAGAGGGGACCGTCTTAAGGCATCAAGGGAGCTGTAGGTCAGAATGAAGTAAATGCTACAAGAAACAAATGTCTGAAGATGCCAGAACTCCAGAGCAGGATAAACTGCCAGTGCATTAAACCAGGGCACTGCCATCTAAACCCCTTTCCCTGAGTTTTCAATTGGCTTGAAGTTCTATCCTAGGAGAAGATCTGATTATATGACAGAAGTCCAAGAGAAACCGGTTTTATTTTACTGTTATGTAAGACAGAGATTGGCAAAAAAATTTTTTTTACACAAAAGCCCAGATAGTAAATATTTTCAGTGTTTCTGGTCACATGATCTGGTCTTGGTCTCTGGTATTTTTTCCCCCCTAGGACTGTTTAAAAATGTAAAGATTATTTTTAGCATGCTAGCCATATAAAAGCGGGTGCTTGCCAAATGAGGCCTTAGCTTGTAGTCCCTTGATACAGAAGAAAACCAAGTCTCAACTACTAACTTTCCTTCTCCTTTTTTCAACTTTAAATAATGTCAGAATAGGAATCACAGGTTCAAAGGACTGTAAGGATGAGTGATGTAACTTTCCAAATGGGGAGCTCAAGGCTCAGGGGTCCCGAGTGACTTGCTTGTAACAGAGAGGTCAAATACTTATCTCTCTTTTATCTTCCACTTTTGGAATAAACTCAAATTTGAAGACTCCCTTTAAAATAAAGAGTACTAGAGCTTTATTATATTCACAGCTTAAAGTATTTGCTTTACCAGATACTTTTTTTTTTTATATTCTTTTATCATGTTCAAGAAATTTACCCTAAGAACCAAGAAAAACTTGAGATACCACGGGGCTTAAGGAGGCTTAGAATTCTGTCCCCTATACTCAGTAAACTGGACAGGCTGGCTCCTGAGTAGAAGCCTGAATAGGGCTGCTGGGTAGAGGTGTCCCCTTATATTGCATTAATATTCAAAGCAAACAGACTTTGCTCCTTTCTCATTAAGTCCCTCTAGTACACACTGAGCTACTAAGCCAACACTTTACAGAAAGAGTCTAACCCTATCCATCTATTATTTTTTCCTATTACAGAAATATGGAATTAGGAATAGCACTTTAATGTCACTTCTCAGAGTTAATTAAACAAAAATTTTTCATTTTCCTTCAGATGGTAAAACTGAAGCTTATTCTTTGTACCTGAGTTATTAGTTGTTTCCCACAGCATTTCTGATTAAAACCTGCTTTCACTATCAACGAAAAGATTCTCTAAACTAAAGCAGATATAGTCAGATATTCAAAATGAACCTTCCCTAAATTTAGTACTTGAATTTTAAAACTATATCACAACCCTAGACCAAAGGAAAAAAATCTTTCATGGGTCAGTTCTGAATATAGTTTGAAATCCCTTGAATCTTTTAAAATACATTTATACAACAACTGAATTTATAAAATACTATCATTGATAAACAATGTATCATCCAGGTTGTTTAAGAAATGCCATCACAGGGGTGCCTGGCTGGCTCCGTCGGTGGAGTATGTGACTCTTGATCTCAGAGGGCTGAGTTCGAGCCCCACGTTGAGTGTAGAGATTACTTAAAATCTTAAAAAAAAGAAAGAAAGAAAGAAATGCCATCACGTATCAACTCCTAAAAGACCACAACTGCATCAAACATAGATGTGTGAAAATCTTCATTTTATTTATTTAAATTAATTTTTTAAAATAAACTCTACACCCAGTGTGAGGCTCAAACTCATGACCCTGAGATCAGGAGTCACATGCTCTACTGATTGAGCCAGCCAGGCACCCCTGAAAACTTTCATTTTAGGTATGAGGTCATGTGTTTTCTCTACATCATGTTTTCACGTTTCAGGTAAGAGGAATTTGAATCCCTTAACACTAAAAATTAAGGATGCCCTCCTCCATCATTAAAAAAGATTAAAGAAAAAAATCATTACTTCTCAATGATCCATAAGTGGCTCTTAGATCTTCCTTTTATTCTACTGTATTTGAAAACCCTTCTTCTTGAAGTTTCAACTTGAAGTCCTCTTTGATTCTCTCTAGCAATTCTGGTTTAAAAATAATATCCAATGCAGTCATTGCCAGAGCCTTGGCGGTACGTAAAGTGTAGGACTGAGCTTCTTGTGAACCTAAAAAGTAGAGAAAATAAATGGGAAAACCTCATTATTTATTATAAATGACTGGTTTTCAGGTTAGCGCTTGATACCAAAACTGCCTCTCCAAATGCCCACCCCAATACAGTATTCTCTGAGGTCACATTAGATAATGAAGTAACAACAGGCTAAACCAAACAGGCAACTACTACCACAGAGCCTATGCGAACACGGTCACTTCTTTTTTTTTTTCTTTAAAGATTTTATTTATTTATTTATTTGACAGAGAGAAATCACAAGCAGGCAGAGAGGCAGGCAGAGAGAGAGGAGGAGGAAGCAGGCTCCCTGCTAAGCAGAGAACCCAATGTGGGACTTGATCCCAGGACCCTGGATCATGACCTGAGCCGAAGGCAGAGACCCAACCCACTGAGCCACCCAGGCGCCTAACATGGTCACTTCTAAGAACACTTACCTGCAGCTTCAGTGTATTGTTCTGTATGATTCAAGGCATCAGTTCCAATGTAAAAATATGGATGAATCCCAGGAACCACAAAAGTGACATTTCCAAAATCAGTAGATCCTTGGAAAGGTAAGACAAGCCATGAATTTCTAATTGTTAGTCCAATGAACACCAGACTATGGTGTTCTACAGCACCTTACATGATTTGCCACTCCTTTCCTGTTAGAAATTCTCTACTCCTTTGGCCTCCATGACTTGACTCTCTCCTGATTGTCTGGTTTTCTGTCTCCTCTAAATTGCTTCCTCTGCCTGTCTCCTAAGTGCTGGTCATTCTTAAGGAGTGATCTTTGGGTTCATACTCTGTGTACTTGTGGGACCCCAAAACTCCCATGTTTTTAATCACCTTTCAGATACTGACAACTACTCTATCTTCAATCTAGACATCTTCAGGAGGCTCTGGATTCAACAGGCTACTGAACAGCTCCCCTTAGAAGTCCCATAAGCACCTCAAAGTTAACATACTAATAATATGTACCAACTTATCATACCCCAACCTGCTTTCTCTTGAACTCATCTCAATAAATGACATCAACCCCCATTTCTATGGCCAAGTCCTTTTAAGTCCACTTCATCGACATCTATTACTGTATTTTAGGAGAACATCTCTAACATGCAAACATATTAGTAATGATGCTTTTAAAAGGAACAAAATCTAAAATAACCCCCAATACACTTATAACTACTTAAATTCTAATAGTTACTTACTGAACAACTATTAGTAAACCACTGTAATAGTCACACCTCAAAAACTGGAATGCCCCCTTATAACCTGCTAGCCTGCGTACTGATGACTGACAATGAATCAAAATTCTAGTTCTCCTTTAAGTAGCTTACTCAAAAATTAGAACTCAGCAAACTTAAACACTAGAAATATTTAGAATATAAAGGAAAAAGTATGCTGGCTATTTCTAAAAACAAATCTGCTCATTTAACACTTTATATTCACTGAAGAGTTCATTAGTTTCTTTCCCGTAACCATTAACTTTGTGAAAAATATTAAATATTAAAAAACTATATATTAAGTATATTTTAAAATGTTTTTTAAATGTTAAATATTAAAAACAAGAGCAATAACCTCCTATCTCCAAAGCTGCAAACAAAACCGTTTAGCCAAAAATGGTATTTTCCTTCCTCAAACAGCACAATATAGTATATATGAAGGAACTTAATTACCTGAAGAGCCATTCAGCATTGCATCTTCTGAAATAAATTCTATTCCCAGTTTTTTTCCATTTTCAATATAAGCTTTCCACAGGCTCTTATTGGGAAGAACATTGTAATAATCATGGGCTCCACCTTTTATTTCTACCTAATAAAAAATTATAAAACAAATTTTGAAATAAAAAACTCATTCACTATCTAATTTTCAAACCAGCAAGAGTTTTAAGGGCACACTTCCCCTTCCAGATATAAACTCTCTCAAATATTTTACCTTTAAAAAATATGTATTTTCTACAATGAGACTTCCCTAGGATCCTATCTCCTTTATGTGATCTATGCACCAAACCACACAACGTCACCTCGCTCTACTGGCCAGTGAGTCTCAACTTCTGTAACTTCAGTAGGGTACAGGGGGAGCCCAAGAATCTCCATTTTAACCAGCACCTCCTAGTAATTCTGTTGCAGGTGGTCCAAAAACCAGGCACTGAGAAACACTGCTCTAGGCTGTAGCCTCTACAAGAAAAAATTAAGCTTTACTCATATCCAAAATACAAGCTGACACTGCCACTACTGCCTGAAAGGTTTAAAGGTACCCTGGGGCAAGGTTCACAATGAAGAAGGGTTGACTATGGTCTTCACTTATTATTTATTCATTTTTCAAAGTAATCTCTACACCCAATGTGGGGCTTGAACTCACAACCCCAAGATCAAGAGCTGCATGCTCTACCGACTGAGCCAGCCAGGCGCCCCCAGGCCTCACTTATTAATTTCAGTATTTCGGTGTATGAAGATTTACAAGCAGTTTATCGGTGGCCAGTTAAGAGGATTTACAGATTTTGTTTTGATTAAATCCAAATGGCTAACAGTTCCTCAAACTAAAGGTAATACCACTACCACTAGTAAAACCCAATTATAAAATGGTGGGGTGAACATTTCTTCTATTCTTAGCAATATCTAAGTTGGAAATAATGACAACCTTGGGGTGCCTGGGTGGCTCAGTGGGTTAGAGTCTCTGCCTTCAGCTCAGGTCGTGATCCCACGGTGCTGGGATAGAGCCCGGTATCGGGCTCTCTGCTCGCTGGGGAGCCTGCTTCCCTTCCTCTCTCTCTGCCTCTCTGCCTATTTGTGATCTCTGTCAAATAAATAAAAATCTTTAAAAACAAAAAAACAAAACAGTTCCTCTTTAAAAAAAAAAAAAATGAAAACCTGGTCATATATTAAAAGTCAGCCAATATATAAAAAATTATTACGAGACTATCTAAAATACAGATTAAAATCTAGTAACAATACACCTCGTCCTAAAGGAATATTCCCCTTGTGATACTAGCTAATGATAACAGTTCATGCATTTATTCTATAAATATTTTTATTATAATTATAAATAAATAAGGGATGAATGATTAATTTTTTTCCTCTCTGGACATTTATGCTGCCCGAGAATCACTGCTACTGTGAGACACCATTCACTAGCTGAATAAATCACACATCTCCAGTCTAAGGAGAGCAGAACAAATAAATTAGTAAGGATGAGAGTTAGGCCCTAACTCTTAATAAAACACCTAATTTAATTCTCACAAGAACCTGAAGATAGATTATATGATCTCCATTTTTCAAGAGAAAACGGAGGCCTAAACAGATGAAATAGTAAGACAGTAATAATGTTTCCAAAAGTTACAAAATCAGTAGGCTAAGAAGCACCTATTCCAGATCTTGGCTCTCTGACTGGACCCCGACTCCCTCCCAGGGCAAGGTGACATAATTCTCAAGCTTCTCATTCTACTGTATGCCCTGTATGATTAGTACATAAATGTCCCTGATTTCATGGAAATGAACAAACTTTCCTCACTAACTTCTGCATCTATTTTAACTTTCCAGGAAGCCGTAAGTATTTATATCATTGCTACACATACCTGTAATTTCGCCAAAAATAGCTTTTGCTGATTTTGCCCCAAAGTTCCCTTTATAGGACTATTTGAGTAATTCTAAAACATAACTGCCAAAAAGGGAGGCTATAACTTGCAAAAAAGCAGGGATTCGGTTCAGCCCTATGAAGAGTTATTCCAGGAACAGTGTAATAAGAGGACTGTGGTCCTTCCTATGTGGGCACTAAGTAAAATGAGTAAGAATTAAAGACCTTCATATCAGCTACTCAGTCAACTGATTTTACATACTCAAAACATTGCCAAATGAAAAAGGGGCAAGGTAGATTCTAATCTAACTTTTAAAAAAAGATTTATTTATTCATTTTAGAGAGCGACCTCAGGTGCATGTATACCTGTGAGGTGGGGGAGGGGCAGAGAGCATCTCAAGCACACGCTGAGCTGAGTGCAGAGCCCCAGGGGGCTCAATCTCATGACCCTGAGATCATGAGCTGAGCTGAAATCAAGAGTCTGACACGTAACCAAATGAGCCACTCAGGCGCCCTGGGTTCTAATCTAACTTGGTAATATTCTAACTAAACAACCCCAGCCCACATATATACCTCTGATTATAATTTAGATTAACTCTTAAAAGTTCTTACTGTACACCCAGTAGCCAAAGCTGCAGCTCTGAAGCAATCTTCTGCCTTTTTGGTCAAAACTGGAAGTTCTTTCATTGAGGGTGCACGGAAGTAATAGATTAATTCGGAATAAGAGGGAATGATATTGGGTTTTACACCACCATTTTTTATTATGCCTATAAAAAGAACCAAATTACTGAAATTGAGCTTGGAGACCATTTCTTTAGGTTAAAATATACCTATTAAGTTTTCAGCCAGTATGTACACGAAGAAAAACAATTTAAATTCACTAGCTTCACAGATTTACCAATCAAAGATTTTGACATGTTGTACAAAAGTTTCTATACACACAGTAAAGTAATACTTTCTAGCTAATAGGGAAAAAATTGTCTCTGTGTACTTTATTCTAAGGAATTTATATAATGCTAAGAAATTATGTTGCATGATTATAAAGCTATTAAAAACTTCTATAACTGTCCAGCTTTCTGAAAGAGAACTTTATTTTAGTAGGCTTCTTTACAGTTATATATTTTGAGAAACTTTTGACCTAAGGGGAAAAAAAAGTGGTATAAGCTTCTGTAATTACCCTGGTACTTCCAGAATCCAGTGGATATTTTAAATGGCATATAAATTATGGGAACATAATTTTTATGCCAGCAAGAAACCAAAGCAGGTCAAAAATCAATAAGCACTATTAACTGTCAAAACAAATGCATTTATTTGGAAATACGACGAGAAGGAAGGTTTATCCATTCAAAGTAAAACTAGAATATACGTACAAAGTCTAAATTTATATGACCAGCTTTCAGAAATATTATTTCTATGTATTTCTCTTAAAAAAAAAACTAAGAAAATTAGCAAAAGTGCAACTATAAACTAACTTCAGCCTACAACAAAATCAGGTAAAGAACAGATATTAAAGTATAACAATATCCCAAATCATAAGAAAATAAACTAAAAAATAAACTCGTACCTTCAAAATAGTATTTTATTACTGTTGTTACATTAAGGTAATACACATAATTTTATAAGATGTTACTCAGTTGACACTTGACAAAATAAAACCAGTACCCCTAACTTTTTTTAATTTGAGGAAATGATCTGCTACCATTAAAAGACAGTGAGGATAACTGGAAAATCAAGATTCAACTTTCAAATACCCAGAGAAAGCATGTATGTCCTCACATAAAATCAATTATTTCTATCTCAAAATGACCATTCAATTTATGCATGAATACTCTTAACTGTCTTCTTACCCAATATACACAAACATCCTAGGATTCTGTCACATGAATTTCTGAAAATGTTTAAGAAGTTTGGAATATTCAAATGAAGTACATAAAATGTTTCCAATTTTTAAAACTCACACACTAATTACACTGCACAACTATATTAAGCACCATCTATCACAGGCAACATTTGACATCCGTACCATGGACTCTCCAGGTTGGTTTCATTTGCTGTCTCAACACAGACAGATTGTTGTAGGCGAGAACGGCAGCATCCAAGGCATTTAATCCTTCCCAGGGATACGCAGCGGCATGGGAGGCTTTTCCATAGTACTTTACAGTCATGCTAGGAAATAAAACATCATTTGGAATTACTCTTTTCAAAATTGCTAATTCTTTACATTCTTTTTATGTACTTCATTTGAATACTCCAGGTACTGTTATTAGAATTACCCAACAAGTATTCAGAATTCATTCAGACTGCTGGAATTTTTATTTGCAAATCATTTGTAGGAACAACATAACAATTTATGCACCTTAGTTATAGCTTACTGTCACGTAATACAGTGACTGACACGAAGATGGCATTCCTCCCAAAAGAGAGAAAAAGACATCTTTGCTCAGTCGACCTCCCGTACAAATTAAATCTGTATAAAATTCAAGTCAAACAAACATGGAATTCTGGATTAGATGCTGCAGTTACAAAAAAGGGGGCTCCTGTCTCCTTCTACACTGCATTGTGGTAACTCTGTATCAAAGGTCTGCAAAGCTCAGCTAGTTCTGTCTTAAGGGTGGGAGAAGGTAAAGGAAAACAAATAGGTGAGAGGCAGAGGCATTGGCAGAGATCTCTAACCTCTAAGGTTCTCCAGGCATGTCCTCCTATCCACTACCCCTAAAATCAAAGAGGAAAGATTCTTCCTACTGCCACAGCACCAGCTCCTGAGAATAAGAATGAAGAGACCAGAACCATTAAAATGGTCATCCCCTGGGGCGCCTGGGTGGCTCAGTGGGTAAAGCCGCTGCCTTCAGCTCAGGTCATGATCCCAGAGTTCTGGGATCGAGTCCCACATCAGGCTCTCTGCTCAGCAGGGAGCCTGCTTCCTCCTCTCTCTCTCTCTCTGCCTGCCTCTCTGCCTAATTCTGATCTGTCAAATAAATAAATAAAATCTTTAAAAAAAAAAAAATGGTCATCCCCTGAAAACAAGGCCTGATAAGATGCTGAGATGTAAGATCACTGAGAACAAGTAAGAAACTCTGCCTGAATGGTTCAGTTATTAATCCCTAGCTACCACAGGGGAGAATATGTGGTTTTCCAGAAACAGCTGAGCAGTGGCTCCTTGAGACGGCCCACAAAGTGGACCATTAACTACTGTGTGTGCTTTCTTCCCAACTCTAATAAAGCTGCCTCTTACATACCTAGTCAGTTGCAAGGATAACCCCATATTAAAGAATAGATATTTTCCAGAAAACAGATTGCTCAGTTTAAAGTAGAATATGTGTTAGGACGCCTGGGTGGCTCCATCTGTTAAGCGTCCAACTCCTGGTTTAGGTTCTGGTCATGATCTCACTCATAGGATCCAGCTCCACTTCGAGCTTTACGCTCAGTGTGAAGTGGGATTCTTTCTTCCTCTCCCTGTGCCCCTTCCCACTTGTGCTCTCTCTCTCTCTCAAATAAATCAAGCTTTAAAAAAAGGATATGTCAGTGGCTCAGTGGGTTAAAGCCTCTGCTTTCGGCTCAGGTCATGATCCCGGGGGTCCTGGGATCAAGCCCCGCATCGGGCTCTCTGCTCAGCGGGGAGCCTGCTTCCTCCTCTCTCTCTCTGCCTGCCTCTCTGCCTAATTCTGATCTGTCTGTCAAATAAATAAATAAAATCTTAAGAAAAAAAAAAAGGATATGTGTCAACACATTCTGTTTGCTATTTCGATGCTTTTCAGGTACTACTTTAACAGTCCTATTAAGAATACCATATTCAATCTCAATTAGAGGAGAATTACAAAATGTTATTCAAAGGAAATCAAGTAAGGCATCACATCATCACTTTTCAATTCACTTTTTAAATGCATAAATATGGAAGGGGTTTCTTAAAAAATTTCTTAAAGATTTTATTTATCCATTTGTCAGAGAGACAGAGAAAGCACACAAGGGAGAGCACAAGCAGGGGGAGGGGCAGAGGGAGAAGCAGACTCCCAGCCAAGCAAGGAGCTTGACATGGGGACTTGATCCCAGGACCGTGGAATCATGACCTGAGCCGAAGGCAGAAGCTTAACCAACTGAGCCACCCAGGTGTCCCTAAATATGGAGTTTTAGTCTCCAGCTAGGACATGCAAACATCTTAACACTCTGTTTTCCACAAGTTGTTTCAACTTGATCACTCACTCATGTTCCGCCACATCGGGTAGGTAAGCAGCATTCTCTTGGGATGGGTGGGCCATGAAAACAACATCAAGATTTTTAAAAGCCCCTGCTTCAATTAAGTCAATTTTGCCACCACCATCTTCTTCTGCAGGGGTTCCCAGGACAATTACCTAGAAGGAGATACCTGTGTCAGAGCAAAAAAAACAACAAAAAACCTCGGAGGAAAATATCAAATTGATTCCCTTGCATATGTATTCACAACCTACACTCAAACTATGTGGAGGGAGGTTTTGTTCTCTGATACTTCAATTATGCAGGGGGCATAAATCTATGGTGTTAAATTTAACCACAAATTCTAATTTACATTATTATACTAATTACATGCCAAGTATGCACTAAAGCTACAAAAGGAAATTTTTCCTAATTTTATAACTCAATTTTATACAACTAATGGCAAAGATGAAAAAAAGATAAATACTATCTACTGAGCTCCTCCAAATTCTTTAGGACTTGTCTCTTAAGGCTTCTTCTTGATTAAGTCTTTTAGTAATATATATAATTATTCATATACCTTTTTATTATTATATTTTTATTTCATTATTATAATTATTCATAAACTGGTAAAGAACTTTCTGATTACTTACTAGGTATCCTCACAACAACCCTGTGAGGTAGGCGAGTGATGTATGCCATCATTTCAGGGATGATAGTTTTTTGAGGCAAGGAGGGAAGTGTTTTGCCCCAAAACACAGAGCAAGTCTCCAGGCAGAGCAGGGATTAGATGTCCTGATATCAGGCCTGAACTCTGGTTCCTTACTGAGATACCTCATTAAAATGTCTTAACTCATTAAACTTTTATGAAGAGCATTAAATAAACCTTAATGCCACAGTTAGAAACAGCCAACTATTACACAAACTTACTAATTCGATTCCACCAGTTCAACCAGGCAGACTTACTGGTCACCAAACACCTAATTAAACAAAAGAGAACTTTACAGAATAAACATTTTACTTTGATATTTAAGCTTAACTTCGTCAAACAATTTTTAAAAACAAAGAAAAATTATCTGTAAACAACTAATACACTTTCAAGGTCATGTATAGGAAATACAATGAAATGGGCTGGAAAAAGTCTTGGCTTGTTAAGGGACTCAACATAAACTCCACTTTCACAGAGGAAAGATAACCTTGCTAAAACTATGCATTACCCTTCAAAAGTGTACATTTCCCAAAGCTGAACCTTGTTTGTTAGTCTATAAAGCACTTAAACTCTTAAATTAACCTACTTGTTACTCCGAACCCTTGACTCCTTAAATCTGATGACTTCTCAAGTTACATTTTGCTGACTTCTCAAGTTACATTTTGCTGACTTCCCGGAATCTTGCATAAACCTCCTTAAAGTTAGATCTCTTCAGTGTTTCATGCAATGCCAAAGGACACGCCCCCCACCCCCACCCAACTAAACAAAAACCTACCCAGCTGCAAAATCAAGCCCCCAGAAGCAGAAAAGAGAAGGCAGCTAAAGAGAATAAGCCACAAAAAATGAAACAGTTAAGATAAAAGAAAAGTTACTGACACTGGAAAAAAATGGGCTACAGAATATGAAAAGAAAACCTCGGTCTTGCCCTTAAGCCGAATGGAGACGACTGTATCTTAGCTCACAGAATGAAGGATATACCATCTGAAAAAACACAGTAACACAAGATTAAGCTCGCCCTATAATAGACATAAACGGCATTTCCCCCACTTAAAGGAGAAATATCTTAAAATCATGAGATATTAAAATTTAAGGATGAACTCACCCGGGTAGTAAATGTTCATTCACTTCCCCACTCTTTGTGGGGAGGTTTGGTAGTTCTAATGACTGAAAACTTCCTATCCAAATACCAATGATTCGAATCACAACAGCTCCTACGACTGCCACGAACAAAGAATGTTTTGGAGCCTAAGAAAGAGAGACTATAGGTTTCCCTACAATAAGTACTTCCTTCCAGAGATTGCACAACCTTGTCAGCAAATTGCGGTTACCTCTGTTTCCAAAAATAAATCACAGCGACAACCAGGCTCGGTTCTAAGTTCTCTCCTTAGGGGAGTCTACTCAATCGTTTACAACTACATAAGAGAAAACAAAACAAAAATCTGAAAAATGTCGCTGGGCCGACAACTTGAGAACGACTGACTTTTATCCAAGGGCTCTGCCTTCTGGCAAAGGCGAGGCCGGGACACCGCGGGAACGGGTGCGCACGGGAAGCGCCGGGGCCTGCGATCCCCGGGTCCCGCCCGGCCTGGGCAGAGGCGCTGGAAGTCCCGAGCCAGGGCCCCACCTCACCTTCACCGGCGGAGGCGGTCCGGGGAGGCTCTCCAGAGCCCCCTTCACTCCCAGTGCGGCCGCCGCCCCGACCTCGGCGATCAGGTTGTGGCCGCAGGCGTGCCCGATGCCGGGTAGCGCGTCGTACTCGCAGAGGAAGCCCAGCTGCAGCGGCCGCGGCGTCGCGCCGGCCCCCGGCGACCCCCACTCGGCGCGGAAGGCCGTGGCCAGGTGGTAGTGCGGCTGCACCGTCCACGAGGCGACCGGAGGCTCGCACTCGAAGAAGCGGGTCAGCACGCCGTGGGCCCGGTGCTCCTCGTAGGCCAGCTCGGGCTCGCTCCAGATCGCGCGGCTCAGGGCCCCCAGGCGCTCGGCCGCCTCGTCAATGCGCTCCGCGGCGCGCAGCTTCAGCAGCTCCAGCTCGGAGACGCCTGCGCGGGCGCCCCCGTCCACCGGCCGCTCCTCTCCGGGTCTCATCGTGCCCACCGCCGGTGACCTGAGAGCACGCCGCTAGACTCTCTGCTCGCTTGCTCCCTCCTAGCTGCCCACCGCTGGCCCGCACGCCCAGGCGTCCGGGAGTATCCGACCTGAGCGCACCAGTCAGCCCAGCAGCTCCCGCGAGCACCGCCCCGGAGCCCCGGGGCCCCGCCTCCAGCGCCTCGCCGGGTACAAGATCCGCCCCCTTCTGCACCCCTTCTGCGAAGGCTCCAGGCCGCTGGAGGGGGTGGGGAATGAGGAGTGCTCCCAGCGGAGGGCACTGGAAAGTGGCGGTGTAGAGGGACTCGTCTCTTCCGTCTCCTTGACTGTGCTTACAACTGAACTGTGCTTTAAGGTCATTATCACTTTTCTGCTGCTGCTTATTTCCCACAGCAGCAGAATGAGGACGGTTTTATTGGTTAATTGGCGTCAGGCACAGGACCAAGTGGAACATGATCCTTGAAAAAGGCCACTTTCCTTTCTAGAACAATAATGAAAACTTATACAAGCTTTTTAGTTCATAAAACTAGATGTCAGTATAAAAGTGCTATACGGAGAACACTGGTCTATAGACTCCATGTTCTTAAAGTGTACTGTGCTGTCCTCACTCTCTTCTTCATGAGGCTGCTGTATTCTCTTAAAAGGTGCAATTACTCGGGGTGCCTGGGTGGCTCAGTGGGTTAAGCCAATGCCTTCACCTCGGGTCATGCTCCCAGGGTCCTGGGATCGAGCCCTACATGGAGCCCTACATGGAGCCCTACATGGAGCCCTACATGGAGCCCTACATGGAGCCCACAGCGGGCTCTCTCCTCAGCGGGGAGCCTGCTTCCTCCTCTCTCTCTCTCTGCCTGCTTGTCATCTCTGTCTGTCAAATAAATAAATAAATTAATTAAAACAACAACAACAAGAAAAAAGCTGCAACTACTCTGTGTACTTTTCTCCTAAGAGTGACACTCGTGTCTAGAACAGCACCTGGAGTACAGTAAGGACTGGATATGTATTCGCTACTATAGTCTATTTGAGTAGAGTAGAACTAAGAATTTAAAATGACGGTATTTTTTTTAAAGCCCATTCTGAAGAGTTAATAAAAAGACTTATGGTCGGGGCGCCTGGGTGGCTCAGTGGATTAAGCCGCTGCCTTCGGCTCAGGTCATGATCTTAGGGTCCTGGGATCGAGTCCCGCATGGGGCTCTCTGCTCAGCAGGGAGCCTGCTTCCCTCTCTCTCTCTCTCTGGCTGCCTCTCTGTCTACTTGTGATTTCTCTCTGTCAAATAAATAAATAAATAAATCTTTACCAAAAAAAAAAAAAAAGATTTATGGTCGTAAATATTCATACCATTTTGTTGACTTAGGTGTTTGATTTGAACAGTAACAGCTATGAAAGAGAACATGCAGCCGGTTTCATTTGTAACTGTAACTGATGGCGAACTTGACTAACAGGATGTGTGCAGCTGCTGTGCGCAATGTAACTGGGTTGTAAATTACCCCAGCAAAGAAATTCAAGATGCTGTGCTCTTGTTTTCTTCCAGAATTAAGCACAAAGTCTGAGGGAAAAAAACAAACTGCTGTTGATGCTATTCTAAGGTGTTTTGTGTATTGAAAGCTTCTATCGGCTTTTCATACTCCACCATCCTTTCCCTTAATTTGTCACAGTTAGGTTAAATGGGACACGATATATTCATGTAATTAGAAAAATGCATTTTTTAAAGATTTAATCTGTTCTAGAGAAGTGTGGTTTTTGAAAATAAGTCTAATGGAAGCTGGGTACATGAAGACTTTCTGTTACTGTTGTAATTGTTCCATGTGCTAACAATCCCAGAGCAAATGTCATATTTGAACTCAGAAAAATACTGTCATTCTCCTTGACACCCTAACTAAATCTCAACCTGAAGGTGACAAATGTGGTAGTAAATTCCTGGGCCCCCTTATCTACACTAAGTAAATCATACCCTTGTATATTTCTGATAAAAATTCCACCTTTATTTATACAATACAATGTTATTGCTTTATGTGAGCAAAACCAATATAGGATGTTTGTAGAGCACTTACCCCGTGGCAAGGACTTAACATGTACCGAGTGTTTTCCATGTACTAACTTATTTAATCCTCATAACAACTTAGGAGGTTGCTAATGTCATTACTTATCTTTACAGATGCAGTGTCCAAGATGATACAGCTGGTAAATAGTGGACCCAGGATGGAACAGAAGCTAGTCTGGTTCCCTGTGGCTTGCTTTCAGCCACCATGCTTTATTGCTTATGTAGCAGACATCCAAATTCATAAATGCATCGGTAACTTGTCTATTTCCATCAGAACCCATTAACAATCACTTATTTTGAATAAATATACTACAGCAACTCTGCCTGTTGACATAAGTAGAACCCATGTTTGCTGGTTCTTACCAGACAGCTATAAACAGCAACAGAGAAGGCATACATATAAATTTTATATTTAAGCTGTTCATATGGCTTATCATGAATGAACAAAGCTGTCACTTAAGGTAGAAGAAAGATAGATTCATTTCAAGTTGTTCTGTTTGCCTGCACATACATGCTGTTTATCTCAGGTTTCCTTTGTGGGTGTCCTATATTTCTCACTCATGGTGCTTGTACCCTTTTATTTAATAAATGATGATAATTTGTTGAATGCGTATCTTCCCCAGTAGTGCTGGGGGGGAAAGGAATAAAAAGTGCTAAAATGATTTCATCCATAGAGAGTGCAGATATTTCACCAAAAACTAAATACAACTTCGAGTAAAAACTTAAAAATTAATTTAAAAAAGAATTATTTGCAAAAGTGCATAGGATTCTTGCTGACTCTCTTCTCATTTTAACAATATTTGGAATCTGAACATTCCTCTTCTCTGGAACCAACCATGGCCCTGGCTGATTGGGGCTACCACTGGCAGCGTGTGGAGTAGGCAAACTACAGTGCTGCTCTAGAATGTTCGTTGCTCACATCGCCCCAACCACCTCCCTCTGTTCCCCCACTTCAAATAATTATAAGCATCTCCAGAGAACTCTCTAGTTGTATAAACCTGCAACTTGAACTAGATTGTGTATTAAGAAATCACTTCTGAGCTAAGATGTTGGAAAAACTGACTGCCATTTGGCAGAAAGCGGTGAGCTAAGAATTCAGCAGAAAAGGTGAATTTTGATTGAAGGTAAAGAACACGGAGGACCCGTGTACACATTGCTAAAGAAATAAACCTTTATCCCGACACTGGGTAACTACTGGATGTTAGGCAGCAGGGGAGAGGTCAGACTGGATTTTTGTTCTGGAAGAACAATTGAGGAGCATGTGGAAGGTAAATTGGAAACCGGCTTTGGTCTGACACAAGCTAACCTGTTCCTGCCATGTCCGGGGATTCCGGAAGCATTCCACAGGCAGAAGGCTTATGGATGGTAAAGTCATTAAAAGACATAGGGGTAACTTGAGCATGAGGGACAACCCGATAGATATGGGTTAGACGTGTCAAGAGAAGGTGGAAGTGTGCCCCCCCCCCCGCCCCCGGCCAGGAGACTAGCAACAACACTAAGGAAAGTGCATTTCTACGCATCTGCTATGCATACTGGTTATAACCGGAGGAGAATCAGACTATCCAGGGAGTGAATGACTAGGGAGCGAAAAAATGAAGCGGAGGAGGAAATTCTGGGAAAAAAAAACAAAGGGAAGAAACACAAATGTCTGGCAGAATCTTGCTTCTGTTGGATAAGGCTCTATTACAACTTGTTTTTAAGTTCTGTGTACATTTCTTCAAATGGCCCACGAGGTCAAGGCAGCTATTTCAGAACCCAGAACATCCTGGTACATACAGTTATTTGAGGCTCCCTTTGGCTTCCATCTCTCCTGGCAGTGAGATTAGCTGCTCTGCTGACCATGACCGTTCCTGGAAATGAGGACAGTGAGGTTCCCAGAGGAGGCTTCTCCTTTGCCCCAATTCCCTAGGGCATGTGTATTCCAACACTGGGAGACGTGGCCTGGCTTGTGCTAGATGAGAACACTTCTCTCCTAAGGTTATGGTGCAGAAAAATGGAGAGAATTTTTATTGCTCCCCTACCCTCATTGGTAAAACATTTAGTAGAGCTTGGACCCAACTCAGTGCTTGAGGGTCCTTCTCAAGATTCCTCTCTCCAGCCATGTGTGTAAGTTGGCCATGTGCATACCATGGTTAGTAATTAACCTATTTTAAAGATTCACTTCTCAAACATCTTGGTCATCTTGGTGTTCATTATTTTAAAGTTACTAGCAGGAATAGATGGTGAAAATGGTCATAGAGCACTTAAAATATTCAAGATGTTTGATAAAAGATGTGGTAATGAAGAGTCATTACTAAATAAAAACTGTGTGGTCTAAGTATTAATAAATAATATCTAGCAATTAGAACATGCTGGTAGATGAAGCAGGCAGCAGACTAAACATTTCCAATAAAACAGATTAAGAAAAAACAATTACAATGTTCCGAAAGGTATTCTGCATAAAACCCCTTTGCCTTTCTTTTTTTTTTTTTTTTTTTTTTTTTTTTTTTTTTTTTAAAGATTTTTATTTATTTATTTGACAGAGAGAGATCACAAGCAGGCAGAGAGGCAGGCAGAGAGAGAGGAGGAAGCAGGCTCCCTGCTGAGCAGAGAGCCCGATGCGGGCCTCGATCCCAGGACCCTGAGATCATGACCTGAGCCGAAGGCAGCGGCTTAACCCACTGAGCCACCCAGGCGCCCAAACCCCTTTGCCTTTCTGTTTTGCTACAAGGTGTGAGACCAAAATAAGGAAAGAAGAGACCCTGGAGGAAAACTTTGGCTGATCAGAAAAAAAATAGGAAAGCCAAGTTATGTCTTTCTTACTAGTTAATATTTCAGAGTATTGACTGTTTGTTAACAGGGCACCAAATAAGCCTCTGACAATCGGTCAAGTTGAAACCAGAGCAAAACTAGAAGATTCAATGGCTGGACAGAGGTGGTCAGAGGTACAAAGTTAGGCAAAGGGTAGTTTCAATTATGCAAGATGACTAAATCATAAAGATCTACTATACATCATCGTGCTAACAGCTAACAATATTAAAACTTTGCTAAGAAAATAGACCTCATGTTAAGTATTGTCACACATACACACAAATAATCAAGAGGGCAGGAGGAAACTTTTGAAGGTGATGGATATGTTTATGCAATAGAGTGTGTGATTTCATGGGTATATACTTATATCCAAAATCATCAAGTTGGGGTGCCTGGCTCCGTGGGCTAAACCTCTGCTTTTGGCTCAGGTCATGATCCCAGGGTTCTGGGATCGCCTGCATAGGGCTTTCCACCCAGTGGGGAGCCTGCTTCCTCCTCTTTCTTTGCCTGTTTCTCTGCCTACTTGTGATTTCCATCTGTCAAATAAATAAGTAAAATCTTTTTTAAAAAATCATCAAGTTATATATATTAAATATGTACAGCATTTTGTCTGTCAACCACACTTTAATAAAATGGTTTATTTAAAAAGAAAAGGAAGTGTTTGCAAGAATCTGAAAACCTTCAAAAAGTTGCACAGGTTTCTCCCATAGTCTGGTGCTTTCCAAGTTAAAAGGTTTTGAGGGACTCTAATCAACTCTAATCAAAGTTCCTAGCTTAGCTTAAGTGATGGACTAATTTAAATGTTAGTGGCTATGGCAACAAATTGTGGTTAATTTTACATTTTTAAAACATGCCCCTAAATTGGGTATCTTGTGCTAATACAGCAATAAGGGACAGGGATCTCATCCCGGCCCTAACACTGTCTCCTCCGGCAGCCCAGCTTCTCACCTATGAAATGAAATTGGACTCAGTTATGTGTAAGACCCACTCTAGAATAAAGATAGCTCAAGGATCCCAACTTCTAATCATCCTGCTTATCTGCTTCAATAAAATAATTTATTTTTAAAGCACAGTTTGGTAGTAAGACATGCTTTCCACTTTGCTTTAGTTGATCACAGAGTGAGAGAAGAAAGGATGTAGTACACTCTAGATTCTGGTTGTTTCTTCCCAGTCCCATTTTCCTTTTGCTCTTCTATTTTCTTTTTAAATGTCCCATTCCTTATCTCTGATTTTTTTTTTAAAGATTTTATTTATTTATTTGACAGACAGAACACAAGTAGGCAGGGAGGCAGACAGAGGGAGAGAGAGAAACAGGGTCTCTGCTGAGCAGGGAGCCCAACGCTGGGCTCCATGCCAGGACCATGAGATCATGACCTGAGCAGAAGGCAGATGCTTAACCGACTGAGCCACCCAGGCGCCCCTTTATTTCTTATTTTTATTTTTTTTATTATTATTTTTAAATTTTTAATTTTTTATAAACATATATTTTTATCCCCAGGGGTACAGGTCTGTGAATCACCAGGTTTACACACTTCACAGCACTCACCAAAGCACATATCCTCTCCAATGTCCATAATCCCACCCCCTTCTCCCAACCTCCCTCCCCCCAGCAACCCTCAGTTTGTTTTGTGAGATTAAGAGTCACTTATGGTTTGTCTCCCTCCCAGTCCCATCTTGTTTCATTGATTCTTCTCCTACCCACTTAAGCCCCCATGTTGCATCACCACTTCCTCATATCAGGGAGATCATATGATAGTTGTCTTCCTCTGCTTGACTTATTTCGCTAAGCATGATACGCTCTAGTTCCATCCATGTTGTCGCAAATGGCAAGATTTCATTTCTTTTGATGGCTGCATAGTATTCCATTGTGTATATATACCACATCTTCTTGATCCATTCATCTGTTGATGGACATCTAGGTTCTTTCCATAGTTTGGCTATTGTGGACATTGCTGCTATAAACATTCGGGTGCACGTGCCCCTTTGGATCACTACGTTTGTATCTTTAGGGTAAATACCCAGTAGTGCTATTGCTGGGTCATAGGGCAGTTCTATTTTGAACATTTTGAGGAACCTCCATGCTGTTTTCCAGAGTGGCTGCACCAGCTTGCATTCCCACCAACAGTGTAGGAGGGTTCCCCTTTCTCCACATCCTCGCCAGCATCTGTCATTTCCTGACTTGTTGTTGGTGTAGAGAAATGCAACTGATTTCTGTGCATTGATTTTATATCCTGACACTTTACTGAATTCCTGTACAAGTTCTAGCAGTTTTGGAGTGGAGTCTTTTGGGTTTTCTACATATAGTATCATATCATCTGCGAAGAGTGATAATTTGACTGCTTCTTTGCCGATTTGGATGCCTTTAATTTCCTTTTGTTGTCTGATTGCTGAGGCTAGGACCTCTAGTACTATGTTGAATAGCAGTGGTGATAATGGACATCCCTGCCGTGTTCCTGACCTTAGCGGAAAAGCTTTCAGTTTTTCTCCATTGAGAATGATATTTGCGGTAGATTTTTCATAGATGGCTTTGATGATATTGAGGTATGTGCCCTCTATCCCTACACTTTGAAGAGTTTTGATCAGGAAGGGATGTTGTACTTTGTCAAATGCTTTTTCAGCATCTATTGAGAGTATCATATGGTTCTTGTTCTTTCTTTTATTGATGTGTTGTATCACATTGACTGATATGTGGATGTTGAACCAACCTTGAAGCCCTGGAATAAATCCCACTTGGTCGTGGTGAATAATCCTTTTAATGTACTGTTGAATCCTATTGGCTAGTATTTTGGTGAGAATTTTCGCACCTGTGTTCATCAAGGATATTGGTCTATAGCTCTCTTTTTTGATGGGATCCTTGTCTGGTTTTGGGATCAAGGTGATGCTGGCCTCATAAAATGAGTTTGGAAGTTTTCCTTCCATTTCTATTTTTTGGAACAGTTTCAGGAGAATAGGAATTAGTTCTTCTTTAAATGTGGTAGAATTCCCCTGGGAAGCTGTCTGGCCCTGGGCTTTTGTTTGTTTGGAGATTTTTAATGACTGTTTCAATCTCCTTACTGGTTATGGGTCTGTTCAGGCTTTCTATTTCCTCCTGGTTCAGTTGTGGTAGTTTATATGTTTCTAGGAATGCATCCATTTCTTCCAGATTGTCAAATTTATTGGCGTAGAGTTGCTCATAGTATGTTCTTATAATAGTTTGTATTTCTTTGGTGTTAGTTGTGATCTCTCCTCTTTCATTCATGATTTTATTTATTTGGGTCCTTTCTCTTTTCTTTTTGATAAGTCAGGCCAGGGGTTTATCAATTTTATTAATTCTTTCAAAGAACCAGCTCCTAGTTTCGTTGATTTGTTCTATTGTTTTTTTTGGTTTCTATTTCATTGATTTCTGCTCTGATCTTTATGATTTCTCTTCTCCTGCTGGGCTTAGGGTTTCTTTCTTGTTCTTTTTCCAGCTCCTTTAGGTGTAGGGTTAGGTTGTGTACCTGAGACCTTTCTTGTTTCTTGAGAAAGGCTTGTACTGCTATATATTTTCCTCTCAGGACTGCCTTTGTTGTGTCCCACAGATTTTGAACCGTTGTATTTTCATTATCATTTGTTTCCATGATTTTTTTCAATTCTTCTTTAATTTCCCAGTTGACCCATTCATTCTTTAGAAGGATGCTGTTTAGTCTCCATGTATTTGGGTTCTTTCCAAACTTCCTTTTGTGGTTGAGTTCTAGCTTTAGAGCATTGTGGTCTGAAAATATGCAGGGAATGATCCCAATCTTTTGATACTGGTTGAGTCCTGCTTTAGGACCGAGGATGTGACCTATTCTGGAGAATGTTCCATGTGCACTAGAGAAGAATGTGTATTCTGTTGCTTTGGGATGAAATGTTCTGAATATATCTGTGATGTCCATCTGGTCCAGTGTCTCATTTAAGGCCTTTATTTCCTTCTTGATCTTTTGCTTGGATGATCTGTCCATTTCAGTGAGGGGAGTGTTAAAGTCCCCTACTATTATTGTATTATTGTTTATGTGTTTCTTTGATTTTGTTATTAATTGGTTTATATAGTTGGCTGCTCCCATGTTGGGGGCATAGATATTTAAAATTGTTAGATCTTCTTGTTGGACAGACCCTTTGAGTATGATATAGTGTCCTTCCTCATCTCTTATTATAGTCGTTGGCTTAAAATCTAATTGATCTGATATAAGGATTGCCACTCCTGCTTTCTTCTGATGTCCATTAGCATGGTAAATTCTTTTCCACCCCCTCACTTTAAATCTGGAGGTGTCTTCGGGCTTAAAATGAGTTTCTTGGAGGCACCATATAGATGGGTTTTGTTTTTTTATCCATTCTGATACCCTGTGTCTTTTGACAGGGGCATTTAGCCCATTAACATTCAAGGTAACTATTGAGAGATAGGAATTTAGTGCCATTGTATTGCCTATAAGGTGACTGTTACTGTATATGGTCTCTGTTCCTTTCTGATCTACCACTTGTAGGCTCTCTCTTTGCATAGAGGACCCCTTTCAATATTTCCTGTAGAGCTGGTTTGGTGTTTGCAAATTCTTTCAGTTTTTGTTTGTCCTGGAAGCTTTTAATCTCTCCTTCTATTTTCAATGATAGCCTAGCTGGATATAGTATTCTTGGCTGCATGTTTTTCTTGTTTAGTGCTCTGAAAATATCATGCCAGCTCTTTCTGGCCTGCCAGGTCTCTGTGGATAAGTCAGATGCCAATCTAATATTTTTACCATTGTATGTTACAGACTTCTTTTCCCGGGCTGCTTTCAGGATTTTCTCTTTGTCACTAAGACTTGTGAATTTTACTATTAGGTGACAGGGTGTGGGCCTATTCTTATTGATTTTGAGGGGCATTCTCTGAACCTCCTAAATTTTGATGCTCGTTCCCTTTCCCATATTGGGGAAATTCTCCCTAATAATTCTCTCCAGTATACTTTCTGCTCCCCTCTCTCTTTCTTCTTCTTGGAATCCCAATTATTCTAATGTTGTTTCATCTTATGGTGTCACTTATCTCTCGAATTCTCCCCTCGTGGTCCAGTAGCTGTTTGTCCCTCTTTTGCTCATCTTCTTTATTCTCTGTCATTTGGTCTTCATTATCACTAATTCTTTCTTCTGCCTCATTTATCCTAGCAGTGAGAGCCTCCATTTTTGATTGCACCTCATTAATAGCTTTTTTGATTTCAACTTGGTTAGATTTTAGTTCTTTTATTTCTCCAGAAAGCGCTTTTATATCTCCCGAGAGGGTTTCTCTAATATCTTCCATTCCTTTTTCAAGCCCGGCTAGAACCTTGAGAATTGTCATTCTGAACTCTAGATCTGACATATTACCAATGTCTGTATTGATTAGGTCCCTAGCCTTCGGTACTGCCTCTTGTTCTTTTTTTTTTGTGGTGAGTTTTTCCGTCTTGTCATTTTGCCCAGATAAGGGTATATGAAGGAGCAAGTAAAATACTAAAAGGGTGGCAATAACCCCAGGAAAATATGCTTTAACCAAATCAGAAGAGATCCCAAATCGTGAGCGGGGAGAAAGGGAATAAAAAGAGGTTCAATAAGGAAGAAAGAAAAAAAGAGAGAAAAAAAAAAGAAAGGAAAAGAATTAAAAAAAAAGAAAACGAATAAAGAAAAATATAAAAAAGAAAATATATATATATTAGATAAACTAGTTAAAAAACGTTAAAAAAAGAAAAGGGTAAAAATTTAAAAAAAAATTTACCCAAAGGTGAGAAAAAAGAAAAAAAAGAAAAAGAAAAAGAAAAAAATTAAATTAACTGAAAGACTAAAAAAAAAAAAAAATCACAGGGAAAAAGCCATGAGTTCCGTGCTTTGCTTTCTCCTCCTCTGGAATTCTGCTGCTCTCCTTGGTATTGAAACCACACTCCTTAGTAGGTGAACTTGGTCTCGGCTGGATTTCTTGTTGATCTTCTGGGGGAGGGGCCTGGTGTAGTGATTCTCAAGTGTCTTTGCCCCAGGCGGAATTGCACCGCCCTTACCCGGGGCCGGGGTGAGTAATCCGCTTGGGTTTGCTTTCAGGAGCTTTTGTTCCCTGAGCGCTTTCCGTAGAGTTCCGGAGGACGGGAATACAAATGGCGGCCTCCTGGTCTCCGGCCCGGAGGAGCCGAGAGCCCAGGGCCCCACTCCTCAGTGCGCCCTCAGAGAACAGCGCCCAGTTACTCCCGTCTGCCTGACCTCCGGCTGCGCTCCGAGCTCACCGAGCCTGTGGCTGGTTCAAGGTAACACCGAGCTATGAGCTCACTGTCGGCTCTGTCTCTGTAGCCGGCTTTCCCGTTCCAATACCCGCAAGCTCTGCGACACTCAGACACCCCCCATCCTTCTGTGACCCTGTGGGACCTGAGGCCACGCTGACCCCGCGTGGGCTTCGCCCCGGTTTAGCCTCTGGAGCCATGTCCCTCAGTGGAACAGACTTTTAAAAGTCCTGATTTTGTGCGCCGTCACTCTGCCGCTTGCCGGGAGCCAGCCCCTCCCCCCGGGGTCTATCTTCCCGTTGCTTTGGATTCACGTCTCTGCCAGTCCTGCCTTTCAGAAAGTGGTTGTTTTTCTGTTTCCAGAATTGCTGTTCTTCTTCTCTTCGATCTGCCGATGGATTTGTAGGTGTTTGCAATCTTTAGATAAGCTATCTAGCTGATCTCCGGCTAGCTGAAGTAGTCTCAGCCTGCTACTTCTCCGCCATCTTGACTCCTCCCCCTCCTATTTCTTATTTTTAAATGTAAATACATCATAAAAGTTTACTTATCCATGAAATGGGAACAATGGTACCTCTACAGGTAGACTATGTGCGAATTAAATGAACTCAGTAGTAGATCTACTTACTGAGTAGATCTCACAAGTAGGCTGTGTCGGAATTAAATGAACTCAGTGTAATGTAAACATTGGACCAGTGGCTGGCATGTGTCCTGTAGGTACTCAAAAACATTAGCAGATATCATTGGGATTATTAGAATTAGTTTTTACACGTTCACTCTAAAAATCAGAAAAGTCAGCAAAACACAAAAATAATAAAAATTATTTGTAATTTATGACCCCATCACTGTGATTATTACTACGGAGTAGTAACATTTAACACAGCGAAGCATGTGCTTCCAGACTCCTCTCTGTCTCTTTTCCTACAGATGCAGGTATGTTTACATATCATCTGTCTGTGGCTAGGCCCCCTTTATGGCTCCCATATGTGTTCTTTTTTCATCTTTAGGCCAGACCAATATATTAATTCCAGGGCAAATCACTGATGATGATGACAGTTTTTCCTGAACGCTTTGAAAGGAGATAAAGACTGCATTGCATCCTACTCTCCAGCGGAACAGTTATTCAGAATGTTTCAGGATTTCTCTTTCCCTCCAAGTCCCTCTCTTGCTAGTAGCACCTCACATCTCCTCTCCTGCACACCACTTCCTCCACAGCCACCCCAGCTGCCTCTGGTGCCCCTGCTCACAATGCTCCCCAAAGCACGCAGGGTTCTACTAAGAACCCTCCAATCAGGGAGCATTTGGACAAATGTCAACTACCTGTTGACTGTTTAGGGGTGAGTCAGGTCCTCTGTGTACAATGTACTTTGACATTCATCAGTGGGAGAGGATGACCTTAAGTTTAATCATTATCTTTCAAGTCAGGAGAGAGAAAAGAAAAAGAATTTGGCAAATCCAAGTGGTTGGGCATCCATGCACTGATTCTCTGACCCTCCCAAGTGGTCTGCTTGGTCACCATTGGCTCAGCAACACATACCTAAGAGTTCTGGGATGAAGGTCCGTCCCAGTTCCAGGATGACCTTGATGGCACTTGGATCCCTTCAACATGTCCTTTAGATCTCTCAGCCCAAGGAAAGCCTTCTTGCCTCTCTCCATTTCTAAAAGTCTAAGTCTATGGTATGCTTTAAATGAAAATAATAGACATTGCAAGACTCCAGTCTCTTCCTTGAAATGCTGTGAGCATCTGTAATTTTGTGATGAGCTAAAACCCCATCAAATTCCTTGGGCTGTGTTGTTTCAACTGGAAATATCGCCTCTGTTCCAAAGTGATACTGTGATGCTCTCCAAGGTGAACCTGATGCTATCACATCAGCCCTTGACAATCTGCTGACCCAGAATTTTATATAATGTGCTGTCTTTTTATACCAATGTTGTGCGGATATCTTACTATATTAGTCTGCTCGGGCTGCCATAACAAAATACAGGTGACTAGGTAGCTTGAACAACAGAAATTTATTGTCACACGGTTCTGGAGACTAAGAGTCCAAGATCAAATTGCCATCAAGATTGCTGTAGTGAGGCCTCTCTTCCTGGCTTGCAGACAGCCATTTTTTTACTGTGTCCTCAAATGGCCTTTCCCCTGCAATTGCACAGGGGTGGAGAGATGGTAGGGGAAGAGAGAGGCGCAGGGGTGGAGGGGTGGGGGAGACTTCTGGTGTCTCTTCTTATAAGCACACCAATCCTATTAGATTAAAGCCTCACTCTTATGACCTTACTTAAACTTAATTATTCTCTAAAGGCCCCATCTCCAAATATAGTCACATTGGGGTTTAGGGTTTCAATCTATTAGGTTTTTTTGGAGGGGAAGCTCAAATCAGTTCATAACACCTACTATACACCAGCAGTCTAAGGTAACAATATAACAGCAAAGCAGAGGATTGATTTTGAATCAAGATATCATTATAAGTTATAGTGTTAAATATTTCTAAAAAGAGACATCTAGAGTAAACACATACACAGAATTAGACAAATCCTTCATACAGGCTTTCCAAGTATTTTCCTTGAAAAATTGAAAATTCTTAATACACTTATAACATTAGAATTTAAAGTGTTCGTTTCCTTTCAAGAGAGCATTCCTTGAAATTTCATGTTTTTTCTTAGTGATTAATGTGAATCAGATTAAAGCATTCCTCAAAAGCTGAATTGTACTTTCTCTAATAAGTTTTTTATGCCAATTAGCTAAAATTTAATTATTGTTATTATAAGCTGCTTGACTTCATTAAAACGAACTTCCTTTGTTATAAATGAATTTGGCTTATCAGAAAAGTTCATTCAAACTGAATTATGGGAGAAGAGATATTTAATTAGTATTTTAATTTTTTTCAGGCAAATAGGATAGCTGGCCAATTTTTAAAAATCTAGAATGTCACTTTTATTGTCATTTTAGAAAAGCAAATACTTTATCCATTGCCTAATTTATACCAAAGGGCAACAAGTGATGCTCTCATGTTTTTTTCTTATCAAATATCAGTTTATAATTTTACTGAAGTGTTGTTGTTACCCAGATGTTAGTTTCTTTCTCTGGTAATACGTGGCCATTCAGAGATCTGCAATTATGAGGACATGTAATTGGGATCTCTCATGTTGCTTCGAAAACTTTAAAACCCAGATTTGACTATACTATTCAACATCAGAATTTAGCACAGAACCGGGGTGCCTGGGTGGCTCAGTTGGTTGAACAACCCACTCTTGCATTTCAACTCAGGTCGTGATCTCAGGGTCATGTGATCAAGCTTTGTATTAGGCTCCACACTGGGCATCGAGCCTACTGGGCATTCTCTCTCTCTCTCTCTCTCTCCCCTTCTGCCCAGCCCCTCTGTAGCACGTACTCTATCTCTCAAAAAAAAAATAAAAATTTAAAAAAATTAAAAAAAAAAGAATTTAGCATATAACCAAATTAATTGTGTAACAGTGTATATCACTACATTTGAGATGGGAATAAAAGCCTAAAGTTATTATGTCCAGTGATTTACACTCATCGTTAAAAGAGACAGACCCTATGCCACATAATTTTAGTATACTAGAGAAACTATGAGAAAAAAAAAACAATGAATCATGCAATGTGTTTGAAGGAGAGAGAGAGAGAGAGAGAAAAGAAGGGCAATAAGGAAACTATGCAGCCGTAAAATTTTTACATCATTGTAGTCTTCTTTAGATATTTAAAAAAAAAAATGGGCGCCTGGGTGGCTCAGTGGGTTAAGCCACTGCCTTCGGCTCAGGTCATGATTTCAGGGTCCTGGGATCGAGTCCCGCATCGGGCTCTCTGCTCAGCAGGGAGCCTGCTTCCTTCTCTCTCTCTCTGCCTGCCTCTCAGTGTACTTGTAATTTCTCTCTGTCAAATAAATAAATAAAATCTTTAAAAAAAAAAAAGATATTTAAAAAAATTAAGTCTGTGATAAATAGAATACACACAAAAAACCCTGCATTTTTAGTCCATGGATCACACACTGGAAGGGAAGTTAAAGAAAGCAAACTCAGCTAAATACAGAAATAAATAAAGAGAATGATCAAAGTTGCCAATTCATGACTTAATCAGTCTATTTGTCTGCTTTCAATTAATGGCTAAATAAGTTTCATGCAAGATCATATTAAACCTGAGTTTCTACATTGCATAACAGGATCACCTGTCATAGCTGCTAATCTAAGGGAATTTGATCTTCAAGTACCCAAGGCTGTGAAATAAACAAACTCTCCACACTTTAACCAGATTCCAGTTTCAAACTCCAAATTCTATGAAGTGCTTCCGATGTCCCCTTTTGACTTTTGAGTACTAATATCCCCATTAGCTTCACTGTATTTTTTTTTAAGATTTTATTTATTTATTTGAAAGACAGAGATCACAAGTAGGCAGAGAGGCAGACAGAGAGGGGAAAGCAGGCTCCCTGCCGAGCAGAGAGCCCGATGCGGGGCTCGACTCCAGGACCCTGGGACCATGACCTGAGCTGAAGGCAGAGGCTTTAACCCACTGAGCCACCCAGGCGCCCCCTTCACTGTATATTTTTAAAATCATCAGAGAAACTCAGCAAGTGCTTGTTAGTCACCTTTGGTCAACTTGGTATCTGAAACAGTAATAATTAGTAAAGCTTCAGTAGTATTGAGATTGGTGCACGCAAGGAAATTAAATCGCGCGACAGATAATCAGCCTCAGCAGTCCACCACTCTGATCAGAAAGCAAGCCCAAGGAAGTGGAAAAGCCTTAAAAGCTGACAGAAGCACCTTCTGAGAAGTATCAGCTGGTCTGCAAAGTAAAAATATTGGAGCAATGGATCCCACTTTCAGCCTCTGCTGCTCAAACCAGAGATATTGGCCACCATCCCCTGCTATACTGCCACATTTTTTTTTAAATTTATGATGAAATATAGAATTGATCAAAAGAGAAATCTGTTCTGAGGAAGTTTATAAGATTTATAAGTACTTAAGACACCAAATTTTTCCAAGTATAAATGTATATATAGTACATCTGTTTAGAAATGATACAAATGATTAAAGCATCATGCAGATATATATGTTTGAAAAAAATACTTTGTGTATTAATTTGTTAGAAATAAATTGCGCTGAATTAGCAGAGTTGGGTGAACACAACTCACGTGGTAAGCATGTGTCTTGATCAGCAAGATTCTTGGAAACACAGGTCTAACAACAAGGATGAGACTTTACCATTTGAAATTCCTGTAACCACAAAAAAGAGGAAGAAAGAGAAGTGAAATTTGGGAGAAATTTATGCAACAACCAGAGATTAAGATCAAGGAGAAGGGTTGAATTTGTGGATAAAAGGATGTTCCTGAATCTCAAGGACATTTGGGACATAGTGGCTGCTGTATTTCCTGGTGCCATGGTGACAACTGCATAAATAAACTAAATGTTCCTGGGTTGAGTGTTATTCTACCTGTCCTACCCACAGGCAGAGATACTGCACAACTTAACGAAGCTTAAGCTTCAAGGCCCAAAATGGGCTTAGAAATGCTTTCACATCATCATATATTTGACTAAAATTCAAAGAAGGTATTTTATTTTTTTTTTAAGATTTTATTTATTTATTTGACAGAGAGAGATCATAGGTAGGCAGAGAGACTGGCAGAGAGAGAGAGAGAGAGAGGGAAGCAGGCTCCCTGCCGAGCAGAGAGCCCGATGTGGGACTCGATCCCAGGACCCTGAGATCATGACCTGAGCCGAAGGCAGCGGCTCAACCCACTGAGCCACCCAGGTGCCCCCAAAGAAGGTATTTTAATCATAGTCAGTTAAGACCACCATCTCTTTCCATCCTGACTTTTCCTCGGTCATGTCACATTGGAATGGCCATAAGCATGTTGGGATCCATTTAATAGAAAGTTGAACTAAGCATACGTTTGGTTTGGGTTTACCAGAATATAATTTTGTGTTTTTGCAGTCTTTTTGTGTAAAAGA
The DNA here is from genome assembly GCF_964662115.1 of Mustela nivalis. Lineage (NCBI taxonomy): Eukaryota > Metazoa > Chordata > Mammalia > Carnivora > Mustelidae > Mustela > Mustela nivalis. The sequence continues at coordinate 40,917,517 of NC_139024.1, forward strand.
AAGTATTAATAGCTGTCCAGGTGCAGAATGGCTTCCAGGAGTATCCCTACTGTCTGCTATGTCCACACTCCTGGCATCCTGTCACACGAAAGTGAAGGGACAGAGGTCTTATTGCAATGTGACCTTATCCACCAATGCACAGTGTGTGGGTAGAGGGGAAGAAACAAGATTTGAAATGAATGGAGTTTATTGGAAGTCAACTTATTAGAAATTCTTCCAAATGCTAGAGAAGCAAAATTATTAAGACGGCAAGAGTCTGTTTTCATCTTCCTTGTTGAAAAGGAAGTTCTATCCTGTCAGTGATATACTCAACAATGTGATGAATACAATTACAAATGTATCATGGTTTCTCCCCACTCTTTTGTGCATAACAGAATTTATCAGAACTACTGTCTCTAGTGTACACACTTAGCAGGACTCTACACAATGAGTACATCTGTCTTGAAGTAATATGTTATATATGCATTGCAAAGTACTGGATTGTGTCTTAGCATACCTGATGCATCTTGTCTTCACAAAGGCTGATGACATGTCACTCATTGGGAGGAGATTAATTGACTCTTGATTTTATGCAAAATACTGGCATCAATAAGGATAACATAAAACTCATTCTATTCCACTGAGACAGGACGTGGCAGACAAACTGGTTGATGTCTGTGGCCTATTCAAAAAGATTTTTTGAAAAAGATCTTATTATTTATTTGACAGAGAGAGAGTGAGAGAGGGAATACAAGCAGGGGGAGTGGGAGAGGGAGAAGCAGGCTTCCTGCCAAGCAGGGTGCCTGATGCAGGGCTCGATCCCAGGACTCCAGGATCTTTACCTGAGCCAAAGGCAGATGCTTAACGACTGAGCCACCCAGGCACCCCCTACTCAAAAAGATTTAAGGGTTATCACTTCCCAAGAAAACTTGAAATGTCTTTAAATCTTACAGTTCGTATGTGACAGAGGCTTTACTATATTTGACAATAATTCTAAAAATATACATGACATTACTAGTCATGAATTCCAGGGGCATCTGGGTGGCTCAGTGGGTTAAACCTCTGCCTTCGGCTCAGGTTGTAATCCCGGGGTCCTGGGATCGAGCCCCGCATCAGGCTCTCTGCTCAGCGGAGAGCCTGCTTCCTCCTCTCTCTCTGCCTGCCTATCTACTTGTGATCTCTTTTTGTCAAATAAATAAATAAAATCTTTAAAAAAAATATTTTCCAAATTATCAGTAATAAAAAAACAAGTTTAAACAATCATGCTAAACTAAATCATCCTTATATAATCATCCAATATTGCAAACCACTGTCATATGAGGAAGAGATCAAGGTTGCCCGGCTGGCTTAGTCAGTAGAACATGTGACTCTTGATCTCAGGGTTGTGAGTTCGAGCCCCATGTTGGGTGCAGAGATTACTTAAAAAAAAGAGAGAAAGAGGTGTGTGCCTGGGTGGTTCAGTGGGTTAAGTATCTGACTCATCAGCTTAGGTTTTGATCTTAAGGTTATAAGTTCAAGCCCCATGTCATGTTGGGCTCCATGCTGGGCATGAAGCCTACTAAAAAAAAGAGAGAGAAAGAGAGATCAAAGTCTATGCAGAAAAGCAAAAAAGGAGAAATAGTGTTATAGAGAGATTTTGGGTACCCATAATACATAATTTTTTTCCTGGATTTTCTGATATTTACAATTTTTATCAATTTTAAAAATTTAAAATTTTCTTTTATTAAATAATCTCTATGCCCAACATGGGGCTCAAACTCCAACCTTGAGATCAACAGTCCCATGCTCTATTGATAGAGCCAGCCAGGCACCCCAACTTTTAAAAATCTTATTTTTTAAATTTATTTTTAAAGAAGAGTTTATTCATTTATTTGAGAGGTCAAGAGTGCATGAGAGCACAGAATAGAGTGAGAGAGAAGCAGATTCCACACTGAGCAGGGAGCCCAATGCGGGAGGACTCAATTGCAGGACGCTGGGATTGTGACCTGAGCTGAAGGCAGATAACTAAGCCATTCAGGCCCCTCCCCACATTTTTAAAGATTATATTTATTTATTGGAGAGGAAGAGAGTGAGAGAGAGCACAAGAGCAGGGGGAGGGACTTTAAAAAATTTAAAATGACTATTTCCATTCTTTCGTTTTGTACCTGGCCTCCTGACTTAATTCCCTCCAGCAAGACAGTGCACCCATCGCGGCTGCTGCAAGTATTGATTACTAAGGACTCACATCTGCACCCTGCTGCAGCTGACCACCTGTAGCTTCGGGGAGCCACTTCCCTAGAGATGACTGGGATGCTGGACCACCTCCATGACTGACTGATGCTGGGGCCTAAAACCCTTGTCTTATAGCAGGGTAACATACATTCCAGAGCCCCCCCCAGGAGGTCAGGCCAAGGCTAGATATCTTCTGAAACCACACCTTTGCCTAGCTTCTCTGGCCCTCTCCTGCATCCCTCACTCCCCAACAATTTCCTGAGAGCCAGCCCTTGATAAATTACTTGCTCAGGAATCTCCATCTCAGGCTCTGCTTCTAGGGAACCCCTAAACGCCTATCTAATTTTGTCTTCTTTTTCTTAGATGAGTGCCCTAACCTGTAGAAAACATCAAGTCCCCCAAATTGTAGATGTTTTTCGTCCTACTTAGTGGTATCACTGCACAGAACACACTCTGATTTGGAAGGTGGGGATCTCATTCAGGTGGTTTGAGGAGCAAGGTTGGGTTGCTCACTATTTTAGCAACTTTGACAATTGTTCGTCCTGCCTCTTGCCACCATCAAAAATTTGGTTAAAGGGGTAGGATAAAAGATGAATGAGCTAAGATTAGACACAGCAGCATCTAACCCTACAGCCCAACTTACAGCATTTTATTTCTGGTGTTACTCCAGGGCAAACCTGCAGCCACCAGAAACCAAGGCTCCTGTATCTCTATTTTACTACACAGCTTTCTTCCACAAGGTTTCCTCGTGAGTTCAAGATAATTCCTGGTGTTCCCGCCCTTGTGCCCATATTCCAGGCAGTAAGAAGGAGGGAGAATAGTAAAAGGAGTATCCATCACTGGGCTCAGACCCCTTTAAGGGGGCACTCCGGGGGTCTCTATGTGTCTTTTTCCTTCTATGTGTCTTTGGCCAGAACTTGGTCCTGTTTCCCCAACTAGATGCAACTAGATGCAAGGGAAGCTGAGAAACGTTCTTTCCGAGAGGTAATTTGCTGCTAGAACACAACATGGAAAATGGCAAGCAGGAGGAGGTATGGAGACTTCACAAAGCAGAGAAAGCTGAAATTTCAGCACTGGCAGTCAGAAAAGCCAAAAGGCAAGACAAAACAACTGTGACATTGGAGGCACCTGTCACTTTGCGGTGACAAGACGAGTCATAAGCCCATATAAGGAGCAGCTAGTGCTCCAGATGCCGGCTCTATGGTGGTGCTTCCAGGCAGCTAAATCCTTCCCATTCCGACAGAAGAAGACAGGCATTCTCGCTGGAGAAGTTAAAACAGAGCTCCAGCTTCAGGGGTATTTCAGGGAAGTAAGGCAAATGGTAAAATCGGGAGGTTAAGTTAAATTCTGTGTATTGAGTTGTGAGAGCCTTTAGTGCCATGTCCTTACTCAGCTCCTAGAATGACAGCAGCCAGGTCTGAACCTTCCACAGGAGGACAGAAAGGATCTCTCTCCTGAAAAATAGACCAACAATAACAAAACAAATTTTAAAAAAACAAGCCCAGGAGAAAAAAGCCATAGATGCTAATATTGGGGTGCCTACAAAGTAAAACCTAAGGGAAAGTACAGTACAGTGAAGCCACGAGTTAGCACACTCAGCCAAGTTTCCAATCATTTTTCTTTTTTGATGTTTTTTTCTCTTAAATAAAGACAGAGAGCCAAGAATCAGTAGACTTTTGAAGAATGTCTCTGCCACATCCACCCTATTCCCAGTCTAAGGGCCTGTGAGCATCATTCCTTGAGATACCAGTACTGGACACCTGTTCTAATCCTAAAACTCTCAGTTCAATGGCATATCTTGGCCTCAGAGGCTCCAGGTGACTTAAAAAAAAAAAAAAAAAAAAGACTGCTCGTATTCAGTGTCCTGTGTTGGACAATGTTCTACCTTGTTGTTTATCATAGACCCCAAGACTGATGGGGCACACCTAGCTCTCATGAGATGGTTTCTTACACAAACCGGGATTAACTTAAGTGCAGAATTACTCCAGTCTCTCAGCTCCTAAAATTATCCAACGCACCCACTCACCGCTGTCCTACTGAAAACGAATTACTAGCTTGGTGCCAAACACTGGTTGACTCCCACTGCTATGGAGGGACAACTATAACCAAGGATTGCACTACTTTTCTGGGTGATACAGAGAAACAATGGAGTAAGCAAGGCGCAGCTCAGTCAATCTCACTGAATTTAACGTGACTGATACACTCAGGAACATGTGAGAAGGCACAGACTGCATGGGAGGGCTCTAGAGAATTCATGGGCCAGAGGCACCTGCCATCTGGGGATGACATTGTCCCCATGAGACGTGACTAAGAGACAAGAGACATGACTAAGCCTCATTTACTGACGGCAATGTCCACATTAACTACAACCCTAGTAGTAGAAGGCAAGTTTTACCTAGGATGGTTGGATGTACATTCAATGCCTTTGTTTCATTTCCCCTGGAAGCAGAGGCAGGGACTCATAAGGGCAGGTGACTTCTTTGGAAGATAATGCCAGAAAACAGGGGAGTGACACTGGCAAAAAGAGAAAGCCAAAAAAATGTGTATTACTGAATTACGAGACACAGCTAGGGGTCAGTCCTACCTGGGACCCTCTGAAGAGCTCTATAGAATCCACTTGGAATTGTATACCATTGATAAACTGCACATGTAATCAAATAAAACACAGTATCTATACAATGTTTAACGAAAAATAAAATAGGGGCACCTGGGTGGCTCAGTGGGTTAAGCCTCTGCCTTCGGCTCAGATCATGATCTCAGAATCCTGGGATCAAGCCCTGCATTGAAGCAGGGAGCCTGCTTTCTCTTCCTGCCTCTCTGCCTGCTTATGATCTCTGTCAAATAAATAAATAAAATCTTTAAAAAAAAAGAAAGAAAAATAAAATAAAAACAACTTTATAAGATTATATAGAAATAATAAAATTATTTTTAAATGTATAATTATAAAATTATAAAATTATAAAAAATATATAAATATGTCCAATTATATATATATATTATTATAGTTATATTCTGAAGGAGCACCTAGGTGGCTCAGTCAGTTAAGCATCTGACTCTTGATTTTGGCTCAGATCATGATCTCAAGGTCCTGGGTTTAAGCCCCCCCGTGGGCTCTGCACTCAGTGGGGAGTCTGCTTGAGGTTCTCCCTCCCTTTTCTCTCTCTCCCTCTGCCCCTCCCCTCTCCAAATAAGTGAATAAATCTTTTAAAAAAACCCAAAAAACTAGTATTCTGAGAACTTAAGTTCTAATGGATGTTACTTTGATCAAAAAGAATGGTTCCTTAATTGACATTTAAAATGCCGATGAATGAGATTAAAATTCCTTTTGAAGAGACATCATTTTAAAAGTCTGGAGCTTCTGATGTTGGCTCCAATAGGTGGTTCATTTGAAAACTGGATTAACCTCAAAAGAGCACCCATTTTTTAGGATTTTGGAGGTGGAAGAGAGACTCCAGCCCAAAAAGAAGGGAGGGAACTGCTTCCCAGGAAATGAGAAGGAAAAGGAGGTCTCCACAGGTACTATTTCCTTGGATCAGGGCAGTAATGAACCTCACATTGGAGCGTAGGTAGGTGGCTGCCTCCTGGCAGCACAGGAGACCTGAATAGAAGGAAAAAGCAGCTCTGCTTTTAGACCACGCCCACCCTTGGGAGGGATAATTAAGGAGCTATTGGCTGGAAATGCTTATTGAGATATGGTGACTCTTAACTCCGTGACCAGGTCATTCTTAGAACTTCAGCCATCATCTCTTCTTGTCTTATGTGTCTGGATCTTTCTTCCTTAAGTTCTTTTATTAGGGAAATGATTTCCTCCATCATGTTCAGGTGTGTTCTCTTCTGCTTCCCATAGGTGTCCACCAGGCTCTGAATTGTTGATGACTCTTTCTTTAGGCTAGTGTCCTCCAAAGATGACTCAATCCCTGCATTCCCCTTTTGAACAAAGCCAGGCTTGTCAAAGAGTTGGTACTATCTTGAATTACTGCAGCTGGTATTTTTGACATGTTGAGCCAGTGTTTGTGAAAGCAGCATTCTCCATTTCATGTAAAGCCAGCTTCTAGCCAACTGGACAAGTCTAAACAAATATGAGACCCACCAAAGGCGGATGACAGATGCATACACCGCTGACGCCAGCTGGAGACCACGGAGGACAAGGTCCAGATTCCCATCATCCAGCCGGTTTGTGGCTGTACCACCACCACTCGTGGTTTCCCAAGGACACCTGAAGCCAAGCTCTACAGTGGTCTGATGTCCTTCCATAGCACTGAAAGCCTAGAACAGAATTCTGCTGAGTTGTCATGGCTCCACCAGCCCTCATGCCAGCTCCATAACAAACTTCCCCTAGTAATACCTGGAAATATTTCATCCTGCCAACCTGGGCAGTCTACTGGGGAACTAATCCAGGGTAAGGAGAGAGTCAATTTAAAAAAAGCTTCTTGTTGGAGCACCTACATGGCTCACTCGGTTAAGGGATGTTGATTTCTGCCCAGGTCATGATCTCAAGGTTGGGAGATGGAGCCCAGCATTTGGCTCTGTGCTGGGCATAGAGCCTGTTTAAGGTTCTGTCTCTCCCTCTGCCTGTGCTCCTCCCACAAACCCCTCCCCACTTCCTCTCTAAAAAAACCTCAAAAGGTGATCAATTAGACATGTTTTTTAGTATAATTATGAACTTGTATACTTAAAAATATTTGATATGTTTTAATTCATTGTAGTTACTATTCTGATTGATATTTAAATTGTCCCCTCTTTAGCCAGTGTTGTCTTTCGAATCCTTTTCCCCCAGGAGACTTTGATGGCTTCTTTCTTTCTGATATGACAAGATATCCAAGGCTTATTTTGTTCATTTCCTGCCCTAGACCTGGTATTAGGTACGCTTCCAAAGTCATGGTTCCTTTAAGGAAAAATAATAGAGACTAGAGTGTGGGCTCTGGGGATGCTGAATGCCACTGAGCTGGTCATTGTCTCTAAGTCTTTTCCGTGGACAAAGCTAAGAAATATCTTTTTTTAAAAATTGAGATATAATTGACATACAACACTGTGTTAGTTTTAGGTATATAACATAATGATTTGATATGTGTATATATGAAAAAATGATCACCACAATAAGTATAGTTAATATCCGGGTGCCGGGGTGGCTCAGTGGGTTAAGCCTCTGCCTTTGGCTCAGGTCATGATCTCAGAGTCCTGGGATCGAGTCCTGCATCGGGCTCTCTGCTCAGCAGGGAGCCTGCTTCCCTCTCTCTCTGCCTGCCTCTCTGTCTACTTGTGATCTCTCTCTGTCAAATAAATAAATAAAATCTTTAAAAAAAAAAGTATAGTTAATATCCATCACCGCACAGTTACAAATTTTTGTTCTCTTGTGATGAGAACTTTTAAGGTCTTCTTTATTAGGAACTTTCAACATACCATAGAGTATAGTTAATTATAGCCACCATGCTGTACAGTACATCCCCAGGACTTACTTTCTTATAACTCAAAGTTTGTACCTTTCGACCTTCTGCACCCATTTTGCCCAATCACCATTCCCTGCCTCTGGAAGCCACCAGTGTTCTCCATATCTATGAGATCCATTTCTTTTATTTTTAAGATTCCATATATTTTAAGATTCCATATATTTCTTTCTCTGATTTAAGAAATTTTCTTTTTAAATTTAAGAAATATTTTTTAAGGAGAAAATATATTTCAGGGACACATGGGTGGCCCAGTTGGTTAAGCATCTGCCTGCAGCTCAGGTCATGATCTCAGGGTCCTGGAATCAAGCCCATATCAGGCTCCCTGCTGAGTGGGGAGGTCTGCTTCTCCCTCTCCCTATGCACCCCCCACCACTCAAACACACTTTTGTGCATGCTAGCTCTCTCTCAAATACATAAAATCTTTATAAATATATATATATACTTATATTTACATGCAATAGACTTTTAACTGATCTGCTTGTCCCAAGCTCTACTTCACTGCTCTCTGTAATACATCCTGTGCATCTGTCAGAACCATCCTTATAAAATGTAGATATGATTTTATTAATCCCCTGTGTAAAAACTTTTGATGGAATCCCATTACTGAAAGAATTAAGACAAAGCTCCTTGGTGCGCACGCGCACACACACACACACACACACAGCCTTCTGACATTTAACTCCTAATCTCCATTCCAAACTCTTCAGCATTCCTTCTTCCTTCCCCTCTTATTAGTTCAGCACAGCACACTATTCCTACCACACTGTGCCTTCGCTCAGCTAGTTCACTTTCTCTGAAGTGCCTTGTTTTTACTATTCCTCAGTCAATTTATACTCACCCTTCAATAAATGGCTCAAACATCGATTTTCTTTACAATAACTTGCAGCCTCCCTTCCCTACAGAGAGCTAATCTGTTTCCGTCATGTTCTACAAAGTACTCTGAAATCTTTATGTACCATTAATGAAACTGTACTGTAATGATTTGTTTACATGTGCATCTCTTCCTAGTTAGAATGTCTCCCAAAATGTAGGACACTCACTGTTGGTGGTACTACGGATGGCTTTATGTGTTAAGCTGATGGGGCATTAAATATCATTAAATGTTGAATTGCATAGGGTGAGAGCTGGCCCCCTTTTAATAATCTACATTTGGAAAAACATTTTAAGTTTGGTGCTGGGGTGGCTTTAGCATCTCTCTATCGTGTGATTAATTTCCCTTTTTAAGAGATAGCAGGCCTCAGTCTTGGAAGCCTTATAGATAGAGGTAATAGGCTAGAATTTACATTTTTTAAAAATAAAATGATATTTTGTAATGATTACCCTCTGTGAAACTTCTAAAATTAATACTGGTGATAGAATGTTCTTTTAAAATAAAAGTAAGCTAGGGGCGCCTCAGTGGCTCAGTGGGTTAAAGCCTCTGCCTTGAGCTCAGGTCATGATTCTGGGGTCCTGGGATGGAGCTCTTTGGTCCATCGGGCTCTTTGCTCAGCAGGGAGCCTGCTTCCCTTCCTCTCTCTCTGCCTGCCTACTTGTGATCTCTGTGTGTCAAATAAATAAATAATCTTATTTTTTTTAAAAGTAAGCAAATTTAAAGAAAAATAATAAGCCTGTTCCAGTTAAAAAGTACATCATGGCAAAAATCTCGTAGGATATATGAAAATATTTGACTTACACTGGGCTGGGTCTCTCAGAATTATAAAGCATTACTTCTATTTTCATCCCCAGTTCCTAGCACTATGGTTAACATACAGTAGATCACCACTAAACAATTGCTAAATTAATTAGGTTAGGAAAAAGCACACACCTCTAACATTTTCAAGACCGAGTGTCATTTTGGGGGAATATGCAGGTAAGTGACAGGCCTTCTGTAAGCCAATGTTTCTGAAAAAGTTAAATACCATCCATTGTTATCATATAAATGACCTTTTAAATGATTTCCTACAGCTACTGTGGAAGAAATCAACTTCCTAAGAGGATACAATCATAGATGTTTCAACTGGATTGTTGGGATAATGTTTTATAAGCTGAAGTTTGGGGCAACAGAAGAAAGTTTACAATACATTCTAAGCAAATTACCACATCACCCTTCACCTTCAAGGTCATGCATGGTACATTTTAAGAAAGGGTAGACCAGAGCAGCTCTAACTAGAGGAGAGCTAGCACCATCTGTTGGGGAGTGAGCTCCCAACATTAAGAGAGATTCACGGTCAGGTGACTTCATTAACTCTGAATTTGTTTCTTCAAAGTATTTTCATGGCATAGATTTTAAGATACTCACACATACCCAAGTACAATTTAATTTTCAATCAGTTATTTCTTTTTTGTGGTGAGGATAGACTGTAATTTTTAAAAATGTATTAAATGGAAAGGAAGCAGTTTCTGCAAAGGACAATGTATTAAACTCTGCTGTAAATTATTGTCAGATTTTGCCAATGGTATACTCCTTGGGAGTTTCCTGGTGATTTTGAAAGAACATTAACTTTCCCAAGCCTGTAAGATACCATTTGGTGTCTCAAAGCAATGATTGATTTACTAAGTGTCACCTCGCTAAATTCTAGGATCTAGAGTAAATATGTATATATTTGTGAGTCTGGTGACAAGGCAGGATATTAAGTCTTGACCTAAGCCTCTTCCCTACTTCTTTAAAGTACTTCAAAACGTCAAGGAAAGGAAAAAATATGGTTTCATCAGTTACTCTTCTCAGCTAGTTTGAGGACCTGCACTGACATTGTATAACCTTCTTTCATTGTCCATGCCTGACCGTGTTCCTCCTCAGGCCTTCCAACTAGATAGCAGCTCACTTACCCTTCTTTACACTTCATATTCAGAAACAAGAAGAGCATATACTTTTCTGTAATATAAATAATTATGGCTCTACAACTAAACTCTTAAATAAAAAATACACACATTTAAGGTGTATGATGATTTGATAAACATACACATATATACGCAGTGAAATGACCACTATAGTCAAAATAATTAATGTGTCCATCTCTTCACAGTCACCATTTCCACAACTTACTTTAAATCAATTCCAGCAGAGAGCCTGGGTGGCTCAGTAGGTTAAGTCTCTGCCTTCGGCTCAGTTCATGATCCCAGGGTCCTGGGATCAAGCCCCACATCGGGCTCTCTGCTCATAGGGGAGCCTGCTTCCTCCTCTCCCTCTCTCTGCCTCCTTGTGATCTCTGTCAAATAAAAAAATAAAATCTTAAATCAATTCCAGCTACTTTTTAAAAGATTTTTACTTATTTATTCATTTGAGAGAAAGAGTATGTAAAAGGGAAGGGAAGGGAAGGAGAGAGGAAGGAGAAGCAGAGAATCTCAAGCAGACTCTCAACCCCACCATCCTGAGATCATGACCTGAGCTGAAATCAGGCATCAGCCACTTAACCAACTGAGCCACCCAGGTGCCCCCAATTCCAGCTATTTTTAAAGTTCAAGAGTCTAAATGAACCTTCTTTCACAGTTTAAAACCCTTTCCTCAGAAACCTCCATCAATAGGAACAGGAAAAAACCCACTTCTCATGCAATGTAAGTCTTTTCATATAATTCGACAAAAGCTTTTCCTCGAACTATAAAGAGCGTTGTAGGATTTTTCCAATTAAAAAATGGATTTCAAAAATAATCTGACATGACCAAACGTAAGAAGAAAGTAAAAATCAGAGTATAATGTCTCCACCTAGAAAAAATCCCATTTATATATGGACATACAAATACATATATTTTTAACTAAGTAAGTTCATAGTTTACAGATTTTTTTAAAAGATTTTATTTATTTGACAGAGAGAAATCACAAGTAGATGGAGAGGCAGGCAGAGAGAGAGAGAGAGGGAAGCAGGCTCCCTGCTGAGCAAAGAGCCTGATGCGGGACTCGATCCCAGGACCCCGAGATCATAACCTGAGCTGAAGGCAGCGGCCCAACCCACTGAGCCACCCTGGCGCCCTAAAGACTTTTTTAAAATTTTATTTTTCTGACAGAGAGAGAGCGAGCGAGCGCACAAGCAGGGGGGGCAACAGGCAGAGGGAGAGGGAGAAGCAGGCTCCCCACTGAACAGGGAGCCCTGTGTTATCCTAGGACCCTGGGATCATGACCTGAGCTGAAGGAAGATGCTTAACCAACTGAGCCATCCAGGTGCCCCAAATTCATAGTTTACATGGAGTTCTTACCCTACTTAATAGGTCAAGGAATAGGTTTATTAATAACTAATTTCCCACCAAGTCAAGTCTCTTTTCTCCACAACGTCAGTATAGTGGGTTGAATGGTGGTCCCAGAAAAGGTATGTCCAACCCCTAACCCCAAATATGACCTCATTTGGAAAAAGGGTCATTGCAGCTACAATTAAGAATCTTTTTTGTTTTGATTTGTAATATTTTATTTCTTTATTTGAGAGAGAGAGAGAGAGAGAGAGAGAGAGAAAGCACAAGCAAGGGAAGCAACAGGCAGAGGGAGAGGGAGCAGCAGGCTCCCCCCTGAGCAGAGAACCCGACATGGGACTCCATCCCAGGACCCTGGGATCAAGACCTTAACCCAGGCAGCTGTTTAACCAGTTGAGCTGCCCAGGCACCCCTACTTACAATTAAGAACCTTGACATGAGATCAGCCTGGACTATCTGGGTGGGCCCTAAATCCAATGACAAGTTATCTTATAAGACAGAAGAGGAGAGGGTCCTATGAAGATGGAGGCAGAGACCAGAGATACGCACCCTGAAGCCAAGGAATGTCTGGAAGTAGCAGGGACTGAAAGAAGCAAGGAAGGATTCTCCCCTAGAACCTTCAGAGACAGTGTGGTCCTGATTTCAGACTTCTGACCTCCAGAACTGTGAGAGAATTTTTTTTTTTTTTTTTTAAGATTTAAAGTAATCTATATCCAACGTGGGACCACTGATCCAGCCAGCCAGGCACCCTGTAAATTTTTCTTGTTTTAAACCATTGAATTAGAGGTAATTTGTTATGCCAGCCCTAGCAAACCAGTACACTCAGCATTCCAAATTTCCCTACTGGATACCCAGCCTGCTCTCCAGCCTCACTTCCCTGCTCTTCAGCTTTTTACTCCTGCTTGCCTCCTTTCAGTCCCTCTTGCCTCAGAGTCTTTTCACACGCTGTTCCAGGGCATGGATTGCTCTTCTTCATTCTTCAAACACCTTCCCAAAACTTCAGGGAGAAGTTCAGTGACCCTCTAGCCCTACTTACCAACCACTGTAAGGTTCCCTTTCAGCAGCATACCATAGTTTATGCATTTATTAATGTTATTATTAGATTCTGCCCCACTACCAAACTGTAAGCTCCATGAGACTAGGAACCCTGCTCATACCGTTATATATTCCCTGTCTAGTCCTGTGCCTGCTGTGCCAAAGCAATTCCTTTTTGAACAAATGGCCAGTGTTCCAGAAGTCTTTCTAGAACTTGGGAAGCTCTCACACCTTAAAGATAACTGTGAGCGGTGTAGGATGACCCCCAACTTATCTACCCATATCAACCACTTCTGAGACTAAAAAGGGGGTGCTATCAATAATTATAAGTTACCTGGTTACGTTTCTGGGTAATAGGCTGTGCCAACTCTAAGAGCAAACCTTAAGAAGGAGGATAACTAGAAAGGGCTGGGCTACATTTTGGAGCAAGGAAAAGAGGATACTTTAAATTTGCTCAATTGCCGCTGCATTTTCATTGCTTTCTTTTACATCAGATACTCAATCGCTCATTCGTTTATTGTTGGACCCTCTCTCTACAATGTAAGCTCATTGCCGTATCCCACACCTAGCCCAGTTCCCGGTGCACAGTCGGCACTCAATAAACACCTAAATGAATGTACCCACAGCAGAATGCTACACCTTAATAATGGATGAAGAATCAAAGCACAAACAAAACCCGAATCCTCACAATTTGAATTTGAATTTGAAAACCTATTAGGTTTTGAATTTGAAAACCTAATAAGACTCAAGTCTAAAGGGACTGGAGTAGGAACAATCGCCAAGGCCTTGGGCTGAGGGATGAAGGCCCCAATGGCTGTGCAGCAGTTGAACTGTCTTCATCCCCACCCACTCCGAAGACTCTCAACACCCTCTCTCGGGATCCTCTAACTCCCAGCTAAGCTTCAGCTCCTAGGACCCGTCTATCCTCCACGGTCCTGCACACTCGGACCCCAGCCGCTCCCTCCCTCGATCCCTCGGACTCCAGCCTCCAAGTCCGCCGCCTCCCCGGATCCCTGCGCACCCCGGCACCGCCCCATCCCTAGACCTCCTCGGAACACCGGACCCTCCGCACCGCCCGTCCCCGATCCTCTTTTGCGCCGCCCCCTTCTTCTCAGATCCCCTTGGTCTGCGGGACGCCGCTCCTTCCTCTCCCCGTATCTCTTCGGACCCCGGGACTCCCACAGCCCCCTCCCCTTATCCCTGCGGGCCCCGGCACCGCCCCCCCATCCCCTTGATCTTCCGGACCCCGCGCCGCGCCTTCCCCGGATCCCCTCTGCTGGGGCCCCGCCCCGCCCCCACGCGGTCCGCGGGACGGGCTCGCGCCGCGCAGCGCCCCTCCACCCCCGCCCCCGCCCCCGCTCCCGCCTCTGCGGCTGCGCGCTCGCGGGGCCGAGGCCGAGGGGAGGGGGTCGCGCTGGGGGCCGGCTGAACTGCTGTGGCGGCAGCGAGAAAAGGAGCGAGCCCGGTGGCCGCGGGCAGGCCCGGAGGCAACGGAGGAAGCCGTCATGTCGCGCTACACGAGGCCCCCCAACACCTCCCTGTTCGTCAGGAACGTCGCGGACGCCACCAGGTGAGCGGCGGCCGCCGCCGCAGGTTGGCACGCGGGGGAGGGGCGGGGGTAACGGCCGCGTCCCGCAGCCGGGTCGCGGCCCGGCGCCTCCCCGCCGCCCCGGCCGGTGCCTTCCGCGGAGGCGCCCTTCCCGGGGGCGGTGCGAGCCCTCGGGCTACTCGGAGCGGGGGCGGGACTGGCTCCTCCGCCCTCCCGGCCCGCGTTCCGCGCGGGCGCAGCGCTCTCCCGCTGCAGGGCCCGGCGCCCGGGGGATCGGTGCCCATCTCTGCTCGAGCAGCGGCGGCGCGCAGGCTGCTGCTCTCCGGGTAGCCAAGGTCCCTCCCTGCCCCTGGCCGGTAGTGTTTTCGCTTGGCCCCTTTGTCGTCGTGCCCGGGTAAAACTGCGCGTCCTGCGTCCTAGATGAAGAATTGGGGATGGTCGGAAGGTATAAAATAATGCGTACCTTGGGCCTTACAATTTCGGTTCCCTCAGTCTGGTATAATTACAGGGGATGCGGTGAAATTTTATTTGTTACACAATACAAAGGATGGCTTCAGTGAACGAGATTTAAATGTTTTCCTGTAAAGTTCAGAGTGCAGTATAAACATCCATGATACCGGTTTGGATAGACTTCCCTGGTCCAGCGTGATGCTCTCAGTGCACACATTCTCCTCCCCGCCTTGAGAATTTGTCTACATAGTGCTTAAACAAATATTAAGGAATGACTGCTTTATAAAGCACTTTCTCCCTTAATAGACGCCAGAGGGAATGACGGAGAGTGGGATAGGGGCATTAAGAGACGTTTCCATTTCACTGGGTTTACTTCATTTACTCCCCGCTCAACCTTTTTAGGTGTGCAGTATTAGCTTTATTGTACATAAGGAAAAGCTGAAGCTCAGACTTTTAATGATTTACCTGGGGCTTCATGGCTCCAAATACATTGGAGCCTTTGACTCCAGAGCTGTATGGAGTAATCATAGTTTTACCTGAGAGGAGTAAATGTTAAATATTTTTTTATTTGATCCCTACTATTATGTACATCACAGCTATAGATTGTGAGTTAATATACCTTAATTAACATCTAAAAGATGCCTGTGTTTATATTTCTCTTCTCAATTTGTTAATCAATACATTACATAGAAAACAAGCGAAATGTATAATTTGAGCAGGGTAAAAAAAAAAAAAAAAATTCCCACAGTTGAACAGACCACTTGAATGCTAAATAAGCATCAAGCCTCTCCAGTGTGTCTACAAAAAAAAAAAAAAAAAAAAAAGAGGTTTCCTATTCTAATGGCCAGCCAGTCAGGGTAATATGCATGAGTGAAGTTGTCAGCTTATAAAATAAAATAGAATGGTGGGGACTGTAGCAAATAGAAAGAAACAGGTGCCGTCTAAAGGGGACAGCAGCTGGTACTACTAGCTCCAGCTAATAACTACTATGTAGACATTTGGACATACTGCCATATCATCCTAATTTTCTGAAGAAGTCAGAAAACTGTGTGTAAACTCTGTTTCAAAATGGTGGCATTAAGTTGTATCATAAAATTCCCATTTTTGTAGATATAAAATCTGTAAAATATTAGATTTTTGTGTTTCATCAGCATACCTTGAAAATTTTTTAAAGGTTGTGCTGGCTAAATAAAACACATCAGTAGGTGACACATGATCTCTGATCTAAATAATCCACCATGAATAATCAAGATTGAAAACTGAAATCTGTTGATTTCCTTTTACAATTTTTTCACCACTTTTTAGCACTGCCACTGGGGGCAATCATCTAGGAGGTTTGTATTAATGGAATAGTAATCGCTAACATTTGTTGAGTATTCATCATGTGCTAAGGACTGTACTAAAACACTTTGCATATATTATCTTACTAAATTTTCACAGTAACCCTATAATGTATATTCTTTATTAATCCCATTTTACAGATTAGAAACAGGCTTAGAGAAATTCTTTTTTTTTTTTTTTTTTTGAGAGATAGCAATAGAGCTAGAGCGTGAGCTGGGCTCCGTGCTGAGTGGGGGGCCCAATTCAGGACCTCTTCTCACATCCCTGGCATCATGACCTGAACTGAAGGCAGCCGCTTAACTGAATTGAGCCACCCAGATGCCCCTAGAAATTAAGTATCTTACATAAAATTGCACAGCTACTGAGTACTTTTGTGAAGGTAGAATCATTACATGTAACTTATATCAAAAGCTTTTGGGGGGACACCTGGGTGGCTTAGTTGGTTAAATGTCTGCCTTCAGCTCAGGTCATGATCTGGGGTCCTAGGATCAAGTCCCAAAGTTGGGCTCCCTGCTCAGTGGGGAGCCTCTTTGTCCCTCTGCTTTCAGCTAGCCCTGCTTGTGCTCTCTTCTGCCTGCACATGCACGCGCACTCTTTGTCAAATAAATAAATAAAATCTTTTAAAATAAAAGCTTTTTTGTGTGAGGTGGCATGCAGTATAAGTTAACTAGCAATATGGCAACTAGACACATTTTAAAATAGCTTTAATATTTAGTATGCTTATAAAGAAAGCCGTTGGGATAAATGTTAAAACAAATGGCATAAAATTACCTATGTGATGTGATTTCAATTATATTAATAAATGAAAAAAGGAAAAAGTATAGAAAATGAGCCTGGAAAGAAATCCATTTGAGTGGTTTTCTTTTTCCTCTTTTCAAATTCTATTAGTTTTATAACAAAGCCAAATTTTATTTGAAATGTTTTTTGTAGTAGCTATTATAATATATGCCATAAAGCACAAGACATTAAAAGATACTATGGCTTTAGCATAAAATTTGTTAGGAATGAAATTGAGTGCAAGAACCAAAGAAGGATTTAAAAATTTTTAAAGGGACACATGGCTGGTTCAGTCAGTGGAGTGTGCAACTCTTGATCTCGGGTTGTAGGTTTGAGCCCAGTGTTGGTTGTAGAGATTACGTTAAAAAATAAATACAATCTTTAAAAAATATATTTTTATGGGGGCGCCTGGGTGGCTCAGTGGGTTAAAGCCGCTGCCTTCGGCTCGGGTCGGGATCCCAGGGTCCTGAGATCGAGCCCCGCATCGGGCTCTCTGCTCGGCAGGGAACCTGCTTCCTCCTCTCTCTCTACCTGCCTCTGCCTACTTGTGATCTATCTGTCACATAAATAAATAAAATCTTTAAATATATATATATATATTTTTATGATGTTATAATTTGTATTTTTTTTCTTCTCACTGGTGAAGCAAGATCTGGATCAGGAAGAAAACTTAATATCTTTGTTCTTTTACCATGTAGAAGAGCAATTTTTAAAAATTTTCGGATATAGTTTTTGAATGGAACAAAGTAATGTCCAAATCCCAAATATAACATTCCCATTTTGATGCATAATATCATGTCAGGTTGGGGAACCACTATCGGGTACCCTCTTTTGGACATAGTAGCATTTTTTGCTTATGGTGTATATAAGGCTATATTGATTTTGATGGTGGTGTAGAAAAAGCATTAAACAGAATTCAGCAAGATTGATGAGAAAAGGGGTGCCTGGGTGGCTCAGTGGGTTAGGCCTCTGCCTTTGGCTCAGGTCATGATCTCAGGGTCCTGGGATTGAGCCTCGCATTGGGCTTTCTGCTCAGTGGGAAGCCTGCTTCCTCCTCTCTCTCTGCCTGCCTCTCTGCCTACTTGTGATCTCTCTCTCTGTCAAATAAATAAAATCTTAAAAGATTCGTGAGAAAAAGTGTCAGCAAATTAAAAATAGAAGGGAACTTCCCGTACCCAATAAATGGCATATATGAAAAGCCTGTAGTTAACAAGGTACTTAATGGTATGAACTGAATGCTTTCCCCCTAAGATCAGAACAAGCCAGGGGTGCCTAGGTGGCTTAGTCGGTTAAGCGTCCAACTCTTAGCGTCCAACTCGTGATTTCAGCTCAATCAGAGCCAACCCCCAGGTTGGGCTCTGAGCTCCATGTGAAGTTGATTGAGATTCTCTCCCACTGCCGCCTCTCCACCCCCACCTTCACTCTCTTTTTCTCTCTAAAATAAATCTTAAAATAAGCCAGGGTGCCTGGGTGGCTCAGTGGGTTAAGCCTTTGCCTTCAGCTCAGGTCATGATCTCAGGGTCCTGGGATAGAGCCCCACATCGGGCTCTCTGTTCAGCGGGGAGCCTGCTTCCCCCTCTCTCTCTGCCTGCCTCTCTGCTTACTTGTGATCTCTCTCTCTCTGTCAAGTAAATAAATTTTAAAAAATAATAATAATAAGCCAATGATGCCCACTCATACAACCTCAGTTCATCATTTTGTTGCAGGTCCTAACCAGTGTGACAAGGCAAGAAAAATAAAAGACTTAAAAGTTATAAAGCTAGAAACAAAATTTGCCCTATTCTTAGGCAACGTGTTTTCATAAAATATAGTAAATAATGAGTTTTATTAAGTTTAAGATACAAGATGAACTTATGAAAAATCTATTTATTAGCAGCAAACAATTGAAAATAAAATTTTTAAAACAGTTTCATTTGCCTTAGTATCAAAAAAAAAACAGACTTGGGAATAAGTTTAAGAACAACAACAAAAAATACATAATAAAAAACTTTGCGTTTAAAACCACAATACAGTGCCAAGAGAAATTAATGAAAACAAATTGATAGATATACCATGTTCGTAGAATGGAAGACAAAATACTAAGTTACCAGTTTCCTTCCAAATTGATTATATTATAGATTCAAGGCATTCTTGATTAAAGGCTGTTTAAAAAATAGAAACTGGGGTTGCCTGGCTGGCTCAGAAGAGTGTGCAACTCTTGATCTTGGGACCCCAAGTTCGAGTCACACATTGGGTATATAGATTACTAAAAAAAATAAACTTTGAAAGAACAAAACATAAAAAAACAAATTGACAAGATAATTCTAAAATATAGTGATATACAAAGGAATCTAGAAAAAGATCACTTCTCCCTTTGTCTCAGCTGCTTCCCTTTCTTATGCTCCCTGCCCCATGAAATAAATAAAATCTTTTTTTTTTTTAAAAAGGGCAAAAAACTCCTAACAGACACTTCACAAGGAAAAGTAGCACATGAAAAAGTGCTCAACATCATTTGTACTTTGGGAAGTGCAAATTAAAACCACAGTGAAATTCCACTTAATACCCACCTGAATGGCTAAAATTAAAAACAAACAAACAAACAAACAAACAAAACAAAACCTGACAAACCAAGTGCTCACAAAGATTGGCACAACTGAAACCCATATATTGTTGGTGGGAGTATAAAGTGGTACAACCACTTTGCAGAACTGTTTGGCAGTTTCAAAAAAATTACATATATACACATCCTCTTTAACCCAGAAATTCTGCTGGTAGGTATTAACAGGAAATTATTGGTCCATACACATGAAAAGATGTTATATCTAACTGGTTGTTAGGTAAATTAAAATTAAAACATCGACAATCCATCAGATGACAAGAATTTAAAATGTTAATGAGGAAGTGGAGCAGTAGAAATTTTTAGGCATATGTTGAGTATAAATTGATCTGGTCACTTTGGAGAATGTATAGTGAAGCTGAAGATAAGCGTACTCTCCAACTCACCAACCGCAGAGTGATACATCCCAGGGATCTCCTAGAGCTCCCCGGAGCACATGTATGATAATGTATGCTGCAGCACAGTTTGCAATTTTTAAAAAAGGCAGCATCTTCAATGGTTATCCACAGAAAGATGGATGAGTAAATTGTGGTTTAATGATAATACCAATACAAAGTTAAATTGAGTGAACCAGAACTACATAGAGAAATCTCAAGCGAGGAGAAGACAAGGAGCAAAATTATTCAAATTGTCTGGTACTATTTATATAAAATTTGATATATATAAGAACACTTAATTATGCATATATTCACTTACAGTAATAACAGAGTTATGGAGGGGTGCCTGGCTAGCTCAGTCAGTAGAGCCTGTGACTCTTGATCTTAGGGTTGTGAGTTCAAGCTCCATAATCCACATTACTTAAAAAGTAAAATCTTAAAAAAAAAAAATACAAAGCTGGGGCACCTGGGTGGCTCAGTGGGTTAAGCCGCTGCCTTCGGCTCAGGTCATGATCTCAGGGTCCTGGGATCGAGTCCCGCATTGGGCTCTCTGCTCAGCAGGGAGCCTGCTTCCTCCTCTCTCTCTCTGCCTGCCTCTCTGCCTATTTGTGATCTCTCTGTCAAATAAATAATAAAATCTTTTAAAAAAATACAAAGTTATGCAGAGGAATGATAAGTACTGATTATTGTTTCTCAGGTAGAAGAATATAAATGTAAACATCTCATTTCCAAAAAACAATTCCTGAAAATGATGACAAGTGTAAATGCTGTTGGTAGATACATAGGTGTTTGTTTTATGCTCTATTTTCTGAATGTCAAAATTGATGACGCCGAAAATACAAAAATTAGAACAAAACAATAGCTAACAGGTATAGAAGTGAATGGGAGCCAGCTCTTCTGAGAAGTTTGACTTCTTCAGACTCCTGTCACCCTTGGTTTCTGGGATTCCAAGCCTCCACGACACACATTACTCCAACCTCCTTTTATACTATCTAGGATCCTTTTCCTATCAGCCACTCACATTTGGTTGATGGGATTGATTGTCTCAGAAAATACTCATTTGTATTCTAGCTTTGCTGTTGGCTCTGTGTACTAATGTGCAAAGTAATTTCTTTCATTCTCAGTCTCCTTGACTGTTAAGTAGGTAGCAGTAATATCAAATGGTGACTCAGTATTTTGAGTGCCTACTTTGTGCCAAACAACTAGTACACTGGTGAAGACACCCATTTTTTTTTCTTTTTTAAAGATTTAATTTATTCATTTGACAGAGAGAGGGAGAGATCACAAGTAGGCAGAGGGGGTGGGGGAAGCAGGCTCCTCACCAAGCAGAGAGCCCGATGTGGGGCTCCATCCCAGGACTCTGAGACCATGACCCAAGCTGAAGGCAGAGACTTAATCCACTGAGCCACCCAGGTGCCCCAAAGATACCCATTTTAAAAGTGATCCTAAACACTGATTCTCAGAATTGCCTGTGAAACCCTTAAAAAAATTAAACCTAACCGGGGCCCACTTTGGAAAGCACTAGTTGGGTCTAGGGTTGTTAACGCATCAGGCTGGAATACCTGTTTCTGTAACATTTCCTTTACACATGATTCCAATGTTCAGGAATGGTTGAGAATCATTACTCTCTAGTCCATGTTCAGGGGTAGCAGGAATCGTTTTCCATCACATCCCTAGAGTTTGCCCATAGTAGGTGCTCAAAAAGTACTTGTTAGATGATTAAATGAAAGAAAAAGACATTGTCACTACTCGTTAAAGACAGTAGTTCCAGAGAATGCAGACAATCAAATGTTTTATATTAAGTATTAAATGAATAAAAATACTAAATAATAAAAATAAAGTACGTTTTGTCAATTGCACTCCCTGGTATATAGTGGACATTTAATTGTAGTTGAAATCACATCTCTAGCTTTATTTTTTTTAAAGATGAATTGTCAGAGAGGATTCAAGTGGTGGGGGGGGGGGCAGCAGGCAGATGGAGAAGCAGGCTCCCTGCTGAGCAAGAAGCCTGATGTGGGACTTGATCTCAGGACTCTGGGATCCTGACCTGAGCCGAAGGCAAATGCTTAACCGATTGAGCCATCCAGGCATCTCTCTCACATCTCTAGCTTTAATCATGGACTTCTAGTCTGGAAATGAAAATAAAATTATTTTGTATAATCATGATTTTTGGTTGTTTCCAGGACTCTTTTTTTTTAAGATTTTATTTTATTTTATTATTTAAGTAATCTCTCTACCCAACATAGGGTTTGAACTTGGAACCCAGAGATCAAGAGTCACATGCTGTGCCTCCCGAGCCAGCCAGGTGCCCCATCTATAGAACTGTTATGAATGTTCTACCATCATCTCAAATCCAGCAGTTCTTTTGCCTCCCTCCTCCCTCTTCAACTCTCTTTACCAGTTGTCTAATTTTTGTCACTGACACCATCTTTCTTCCATTTGTCCAGGTTAGCAGTTTTGCAATCATCTTTGAGCCTTCTTTCTGTACAGTATGTTTTGAAGTACTCTTACTTTTTCTAAGCCATGTTTTGTGCTCATAACTTAGAGGTGTTGAACCTCTGAGATCTTCATGAGGCAGTAGAGTGTAGTGGTTAACACAGACTAGTGTCAGGTTGTGGAAGTTTGATTCTAGTTTTGTCATTTGCTGGTTTGGTAACCCGAGGTGAATTCATCTGTCTGTGCCCTCATCTGTAAACAACCATAGGGTGGTCGTAAAAATTAACAATTCTTGGGTGCCTGGGTAGCTCAGTGGGTTAAAGCCTCTGCGTTAGGCTCAGGTCGTGATCGCAGGGTCCTGGGATCGAGCCCCGCATCAGGCTCTCTACTCAGTGGGGAGCCTGCTTCCTCCTCTCTCTCTCTCTGCCTGCCTCTCTGCCTACTTGTGATCTCTCTCTCTGTGTGTCAAATAAATAAAATCTTAAAAAAAAAAAATTAACAAGTCTTAAGGTGAACAGTGGCTCCATTATAAATGCACTACAGTTCTCAGCTATAGTAGCTAAGTATTTTGTCTCTTAAGTTAGATTGTTGCTCCATGAAGACAAATATGCTAAATAATCCTTTGGTGTCCCCTCTTTACTACCTATGACATATATAGCAGGTTTAAAAACATTTGTCAAATTTAAGAATACCATAGTTATTTTGCTTTATGTTTAAAAGTAAAACATCCATTTTTCTTTAAAGCCTGAAAAATAATTTTAGAACTTCTTTAGAATCTAATTCTTGTGATCTGAAAACAAAATTAACATAAACATAGAATTATAGTGAGGTAAATGAATGTGTCCTTACTGAATTAGGGTTAATAGACCTCTTTGAATTGACAATTGAAGTATGTTATAATAGAAATAATTTTCAAAGATGGATAATAACTTTCCTGGGTCATTGTTTCCCCAATCTGATTAAACATAACAGCCATCCGGAGTGCTTATAAAAATACAGATTTCCAGCCCCTAACCTAGATCTTTTAAATCAGAACCTCCAAAAATGAGGCCTGAGGATTTGTTTTCTTTTTTCTTCCTTTCTAAACCCTGAGTGATTCCTATGACAATTTTAGAAAATACTAGTTTAGATAATATACTTTTGAAGATTTCAACTGGATTTCTGTAGGCAAAATATTTTAATCCAGATATTCATATTTCTTTGCCTTATTTCTAAAACACTTCAGGCCTGAGGACTTGCGCCGTGAGTTTGGTCGATATGGCCCTATAGTAGACGTTTACATTCCACTTGACTTCTACACCCGCCGCCCAAGAGGATTTGCTTATGTTCAATATCCTTTGTTTTACTGTATGCATGTGAATATATACCGTATACGTGTGCAGATGCGCATGTGTATTCAGGAGCATATGTTGTATGAGATTAATATTGCCTAATTAAATGTGTTTATTTCTTTATCTCAGAAAATCTAAAGCAGTCCACAGTAGCTGGCAAGCACCCCCCAGTTTGAACCAACCTGTTAGCTAGAATCCAAGCATAAACCGAGCAGGCGAGAAAAAAGGCACCTAAAGTTCAAGCATCAAGGAGTAAAGAGGGAGGGTGGACACAGATATAAAGACCTGGAAGAGGGGAAGTCTTTATCAAGCAAAAGACAAAGCCAACACCAGGTTGAGACTTCGGCTTTCCTACATTTATTCAAAGTTCCAGAGTCAAAGCCAAGTCTGATTTTGTTGGTTCTTCGTCTCTTATAAAGTCCATCTTGCAAGCCTTAAAGAGTAAAGGTCAAGGTTCAAGATCAAGTGACATTGAGGTAATTGCCAAAGTCTCATTTTGTATTGCATTTCTTGAGCTTTTTCTGTTTTCTATTTAAAAAAAAAAAAAAAATTGAACAGTGAACAACCTCCTGAAAGACAGCTATTTAGTCATTTTATACAGTTTATTTCCATTTTAGTTAGGTTTAATATATAATTTATGTAGATAAGGAAGTTTTAGTGGGATATTACAAACCAGTATATGTAATTCCAGATGTTCACAGATTGCTTTTGTGTTTCTTTTATAATTATATCCCAAGTAATAAGAACATAACAGTATTTTAAAGTAGTAGGCTCAAAAGTAAATATCATTTTTAAAGGTATAATGTTTTAGGTTACATGTGTTTGTGCAGTTTTGTTTGTAATAAGTGATTTCTCCTAAGCATCATAATTAAAATACCTTTTAGTGAAAGTGTAATTGTAATTTCAGAATAAAGGCTTTTGTGTGCTTTTTCAGTGAAAAACCTGAAAGAAGGGAGTGAGTCCTTTACAGTTTATTTTTTAATACTAGCCGGGGTTGGACTTACTTTTTTCTTATAACCTGTTTTACATTATACATGCATACTACAACTACGTTAATGTGTACATTAAAAGTATAGTTAAGTGTTTGTTTCTGTTCTTACTTTTAGATAGATTCTTCTAAATCATAAACGGGCATTTGTTTTCATAATAAAGGTGAAATTCTGACTATATATATATACATATATATATTGGAGATGTAAGTTTTATACTTGGAGTTGTTTTTCCTATTAATTTCATGTCACATGTAAATAATTCTTTAAAAATAACATTTTTTACTTGATATCTGATGTTCAAAGTATCCTTAACAGCTAGTCATATTTGAAGATGTTCGCGATGCTGAAGATGCTCTTTATAACCTCAATAGAAAATGGGTATGTGGCCGTCAAATTGAAATACAGTTTGCACAAGGTGATCGAAAAAGTAAGTTCAACTAAACATTAGATCTTATTTGTTCAGCAGAATGATTTTTAGTTATGACAGATTTTTCTTATTTCAAATTCTTTCGGAAAATAATACTGTTAAAGTAGCTGTTACTGAGGTTTTCAGGTAATAAATTATTTCATATTCTAGCACCAGGCCAGATGAAATCAAAAGAACGTCACCCTTGTTCTCCAAGTGATCATAGGAGATCAAGAAGCCCCAGCCAAAGGAGAACTCGAAGTAGAAGTTCTTCATGGGGAAGAAATAGGAGACGGTCTGATAGCCTTAAAGAGTAAGTACAAATATAAGAGGATTGAAAAACTTAATTTTCTACTTTCCCTGGAAGACATTTTAAAGAGTTTTCAGAAACAGGCCACAAGAATAATTTGATTTGATATACATAAAAATCAACCTTTTTTAGAAAAATATGCTCTTAGGGGTGCCTGGGTGGCTCAGTGGGTTAAGCCGCTGCCTTCGGCTCAGGTCATGATCTCAGAGTCCTGGGATCGAGTCCCGCATCAGGCTCTCTGCTCAGCGGAGAGCCTGCTTCCCTCTCTCTCTCTCTCTGGCTGCCTCTCTGTCTACTTGTGATTTCTCTCTGTCAAATTAATAAATAAAATCTTTAAAAAAAAAAAAAAGAAAAATATGCTCTTAGGGTGCCTGGGTGACTTGATTAAGTGTCTCTCTTTTGATTTTGGCTCAGGTCATGATCTCAGGGTTGTGAGTTCGAGCCCTGCATCCAGCTCCATGCTTATTGTGGAGCTCAAGATTTTCTCTCTCTCCCTCTTCCTGCCCCGTCCTCTCTCTCTCTCTCTCTTTAGGAAAAAAAAAGAAAAGATGTGCTATTCTCTATTTGGAATGTATTGTTACTTAACTTGGGTTTAAGGATAACTTCCAGTGTTTTTATTTCATGGAAGATTTAACTGAGACCTTTTTAATAGAAAAATAGTATGTACTGAAGAAGAAAACCAAATCTTAAAATGTGTACTTGACAAATAAAATAAGGAATTTTATTTTAATTTTAAAGATTTTATTTATTTATTTGATACAGATAGAGAGAGGGCACAAGCAGGGCGGAGCAGGCTTCCTGCTGAGCAAGGAGTTCCACTCAGGTCTTGATCCCAGGACCCTATGATCAATTTCAGCTATTGTTTAAATAATAACTGAGCTGAAGGCAGACGTTTAATGAACTGAGCCACCCAGGTTCCCCAAGGAATCTTAAATAAATAAAATTTTCCTAACTGAACTCAGTAATTAAAAATCTGAAGTTCTGGTGAGTAAAAACTCATAAGAAATAGAATGAATCACTTGTGAAATGTTGAAACTAAAATTAATGTAAATCAATATATTTGTAAAAGATAAGTTATTTTCAAAAATAAATTCAAAATATGGTATTATTGGGGCGCCTGGGTGGCTCAGTTAACTTGGGTTTATTGGCTTAAGCCTCTGCCTTCAGCTCAGGTCATGATCTCAGGGTCCTGGGATCAAGCCCTGCATCAAGCTCTCTGCTCAGCAGGGAGCCTGCTTCCTCCTGACTCTCTGCCTGCCTCTCTTCCTATTTGTGATTTTCGTACCTCTTGGGAGTTGTATAACCCAGATTAAACATGCAGGGCATTTTTCAGAACTGACCTATATCATAAGATAAATCTAGCAAGGCAGATTTGGTCACAGATTCTAGTATAACAAATATTACAAACTTGTTACTTATGTTTGAACTAAAAGCATGCAAAATAAAATTAAAATTGTTTCTTTTAGTTTATCCAGGAAAAACATAACTAATATAAAGTGTATAAATTCCTGAAATTGCTGTTTCCTAACTTTTCATTAAATGTTTTTGTGTGAAATATATACTCTTAACATTCATAATGTTTGCAGGTCTCGACACAGGCGATTTTCTTATAGCCAATCTAAATCTCGCTCCAAATCACTACCACGGCGGTCTACCTCAGCAAGGCAGTCAAGAACTCCAAGAAGGAATTCTGGTTCTAGAGGACGGTCAAGGTCCAAGTCCTTACCAAAAAGGTCCAAGTCAATTGGAAAATCACAATCAAGTTCACCTCAAAAGCAGACTAGCTCAGGAACAAAATCAAGATCACATGGAAGACATTCTGACTCCATAGCAAGATCCCCCTGTAAATCTCCCAAGGGGTATACCAATTCTGAAGTTAAAGCACAAACAGCAAAACACTCTCATTTTCGATCACATTCCAGATCTCGGAGTTATCGTCATAAAAACAGCTGGTGAACAGCCACAGAAGAGTGCTACATAGTCTTGAATGTGTTATTAAACCTCTCATTATGTTAAATAAAAATTCTTCAAGGCTTATAGAAAATGTGAGTTACTTTGGGCATGTGCAACAAATAAAATCTCTAGTTTTGGGGTAATAAAGACTTGGTCTCCATTGAAAGGGCCCATACCACAAATTATGATGTGTCTGATATGTCACCAGTTTATGGACCGTTTTTTTGTTTACATTGTGGCAGAAGGATACTTTTCAAGGGAATTGGGTAAAATGAAACTAATGTGGAAAATCCTACTTGGATATGAAGTATTAGTAATATTAATGATACCTTTTACAAAAATATTTTTTACTTTAAAGCACTTTTACTTTCATGTAAAAAGTAATGATAACTGTATAATTACATAGGGCAGACTTAAACTATTTCATACCTTGATGACTCTCTTGTATCTTCTGTTTAAACTTGGGCCAGTTCCTAGTGGATATTAGTTCATATTACAAAATTCTGACATTCCTAAAAGTAGAATTTATCTAGAGATCAAGTGTTCAAAAAATACATTCTCTCCTGAGCTCAAAAAAAGCTTTTATTTTTACTGTGTGGAACAGTATAGATAAATTGACATTAAGTTGCATCCTGTACCGTGTTCATTCACTTTCAGATATAGAAAAATGTTTTAAAAAACACTGAGTTTTGAATGGTTGGAGACTACTTCTCTAAAAATTATGTGCAGGACTCATTATCCAAAAATACTCATATTAAGCCTTATACATTTGAAGAGTGGTACATTTTGTATAAAAAGCTTTTTTAACATTATTTCTACATATTTACTTTTCATCCACTACTTAGTTTTTTCTTTTTGGAGTTCCAGCTCAAGACTTTAAATTGTATAGAGTAAGTCCTGTTATTTTTGAAAGTGTTTAGTATCTTGTATTAAAGAATTCAAGACTGCATCCTCAATAAGCTTTGTGGCATTCAGATTTACTTTACACGCTCTTCATTTTTATAAACCAAATAACTTTATTGATATTGCTTTTGTAGTTGTTAAAACTGAGAATTTCTTTAAAAATGTGTAGTTTACGTTTTTCGGAGGGTTTTGGTAGTATTTGTGATAAAATGGTTTTGCATATGATTATTATAGGGGATATATTTATAGAGTTCTACTTGTGTACTTTGTTGAAGTATATTGAAAATTAAAAGTTCTCAGCCCATATAGTTAATATTTGTGACTAGAGTGCTTAAGAAAAAAAATCTGTCTTATATTTTTGGCATATAGGAGCCAGTGTTGCTTCTATTTTTTTTTTTTTTAATACTAATTCCACTTTTCGTTGCATTTTAGACCCTATGTAAGAAACAGCTTTACAAAATAATTTATATGCTGGTAATATTTGGACAAGTACCATAAATTCATGTAAACTGTACAGTACCTTCTGAATACACTTTCTTTAATCATTAATAGAATTAACTTCAAAACTACAACTCTTTGAAGTGTTCAGCTGTAATAAAACTTAGTCATAAAATTGTGTGGCACTGTTGAAAATCTAAAGGATAGTCCAAAGAAAGAACAGACAAATATTAATAGTAATGTTTTATATTTTCTAAATAAATGTTTGGGTTTATCCACACAGTTACCTGAAACACTGTTATTTGAAATACTAAGTAGGAATTGATTATAGTGTCTATACTTTGCATTTGATTATATCTTAGTAAAAATTTAATATAGCAGTATTTCTGAAGATTTTTACCCTTTAATTTACCTCTGATTTGGTTTTCCATTGTAATCTTCAGGCTGTTTAGGAGGATACTATTTGATTTGATGGAAAAATTGGAATATTAGTTGAGACTCTTTTGAAAATTTACTTGGCACTGCTCTGTAAGTTTTACATTATTTACTCATCATCACAACAGCTCTATGAGATAAATACCACTGCAGATAAGGAAAGGGGATGCAGAGAGGCTCAGTGATACCCACTAGGTCACATAGCACATACTATTAGACTTGGGAGTGGGCAGTGGCTGGGCTCCGGACTTGCCCCTCCCTGACTGTGATGCTTTGACAGATATATGCTAAACTGAGATAATGTTTAGAGGGAAAGGAGAGAATAGAATTAGAAAAATAAATGATTATAAGCTTTCAGTGTAAATGGGTTCTGTGACTAAGTGGAAATTGACAATTGTGCTGATTCCTTGAGAAATTGTCTTCTGGGTATATCTCTTCTAGGATTCACTTTTGTTATAGAATTGTTTCTTGGACCATTTAGGAGAGGATACTTAGGATAAGACTGTTACTAAATAAAGCAAATGTTTCACACATCTGTGATCATTTCCTTTAAAGATAATATATTTACTCAGGTACTTCCAAATTTAGTATAGAGAACTAGCTGTCTACATTTGTTCAGGGTCAGAGGATAAGTCAGTATAAAAAAAAAATAAAATGGCCACTACAACTGTTTGTTTTCTTTCTCCCCATAAATAATACACAAATAATTTTGGGGGGCACCTGGGTGGCTTAGTTAAGTGTCTGCCTTCAGCTCAGGTCATGATCCAGGAGTCTTGAGATTGCACCCCATGTCAGGATCCCTCCTCAGTGAGGAATCTGCTTCTCCCTCTCACTCTACCCACCCACCCACCCTGCTTCTGCTCTCTTGCTCACTCTTTCTCAAATAAATATATTCTCAAATAAATATAATCTTTAAGAATAACTTCTGTATAGCAGCTGATACTTGGAGCTGCAAACAGTGGAATAAACCATTTTTTTTATTTGAAGCCTAGGATTTCATCTTGCACTAGGCTAAACTTATTTTTAAATGAACAGAACTAATTTCAGGACACCTGGGTGGCTCAGTCAGTTAAACATCTGACTTCAGCTGAGGTCCTGATCTCGGGGTCCTGGGACTGAGCCCCAAGTTGGGCTTCCTGCTCAGTAGGGAGTCTGTTTTTCCCTCTCCCACTAATCCTCCTCCCCACTTGTGCTTGTGAGTTTCCTCTCTCTTGGTCTCAAGTAAATCTTAAAACTAGTTTCAGGACTTTATATATTATTTGTAGTGTTTACTTGAAATGCAACTGTTGGATTACACATAAGAATGTCTGCCTTGATTCTCATCCCATTCCAAGAGGCAAAATTAGTAAAAATCTGAAGTATTTAGAAATATTTCTACACTTCCTCTAAACTCGATTAAAATTTTAATTTCTTAGAATTAAATATTAATATTTGTTTTCCATACAGGTGGTAGAGCATCTGGAGTATTTGTATGTAGATAAATATATGCTACTTAGGAGCACTTGACTAGCTCAGTTGGTAGAGGATGACTCTTGATCTTGGTGTGGTAGTCCCACACCAAGGGTAGAGGGCACAGTTTACTTAGGGAAAAAAAAAATACGTGCGTGCGTGCGCACACACACACACACACGGTATTTAGTATGATGTGGTGCAGAGATGTTAATTTGGCATCATGGAACCAAAACTTGAAGGTCTAGGCCCTGTAGATTTTCAAACAAGTCCATGACTTGCAAGAGTTTAAAAACCAGTGGTTTAGTGAGACATGGCTTTTGGAGTCAGAACTTAACCTATATTTGGCTAGAAAACATTTTCAAGCATTAAATGATGATTATGCACTTTAGCATCTAAATCCCTCCCTTGATGAATAGGGCATTTATGATCATATGAATTCTGGCATTGGTTTATAAGGTCAATTTAGGCCTTCTGGAAAATTTGTCTTGTATACCTTCAAAAAGATGTTTATAAAATTAAGAAATTAAATATGAAGATAATTCAGTCAAGAAACTTTTTTGGAAAACACTCTCTGATAGAGTCAGACATTACAGGTTGATTCAGCTTCTCTCAATATAATGACATATGATTTTTTTACTTAAGTCGTGAAAAATTGAAATAAAAAATACACACTTAGGGCGCCTGGGTGGCTCAGTCGTTAAGTGTCTGTCTTTGGCTCCGGTCGCGTTCCTGGGGTCCTGGGATCAAGGCCCACATGGGGATCCCTGCTCAGCTGGAAGCCTGCTTCTCCTCCCCTTGCTTGTGTTCCTTCTCTCTCTCTGTCAAATAAATAAATAAAATATTTTAAAAATATATAAACTATTATACCCCATCATTAGTATTTTCTCCCCAAAACTATAATGTTTTTATTCTGTTTGGGGGAAAGGGCTATATGAATCTTAAATTCTAGGAATATACTGCAACTCTGAACTTAACGGAACTAAATAGTATCAACCTGTGGAGGTAGGTGGGTGCAAAGTAGATGGACAGTTACTGTCTTCTAAAAGTAAGTGATTATGGGATGCCTGGGTGGTTCAGTCAGTTAAATGTCTGCCTTTGGCTCAGGTCATGATCCCAGCATCCTGGGATGGAGTCCTGCATAAGGCTCCTTGATCAGTGGGGAGCCTGCTTCTCCTGCCTGCTGCACCCCCTGCTTGTGCACGCTCTCTCCCTCTCTGACAAAATCTTAAAAATAAATAAAAGGTGATTTTGGTGATTTGGGGGTACCTGGGTGGCTCAGTGAGTTAAGCATCTGCCTTTGGCTCAGGTGATAATCCAGGATCCTGGGATGGAGCCCCGGGTCATCTGAGGACCCCTCCTCTGTGGAGAGCCTACTCCCTTGCCCCTGGCCCCCTAATCCTCCCCTGCCATGCTCTTTATCTCAAACAAAATCTTTTTTTTTTTTAAAGGTGATTTTAAGTATATGGTTCATAAATTCAAAAACCATATTCAACTTCCATGTTTATAGTAAAAAGATTACAGATTAAAATCAAGAATATCTTACTGTATTGTCAGGTTTCAGGTTCTTTCAGAACACTGGCCAAAAACTTAAAGGGTCGAGGTTGATTGCATGTTCATTACTGTTTGATCTTATGTGTACAGTGAGTAGTTTCTCAGAAAAAGTGTAACTGAAACACGGAGCAAAATAACTATTCTAGTTTGTAATTGTATGAACTAAAGGGCTTCATAAAGGTAGATTGAGGAAAAATGGGAATACTCTGCTAAGACCACCTGTTTTCTAAAGAAATAACTACATTCTAGTTTTCTTAGCTTATGCTGATGATATAGACTTAAAATGCTGTTAAGTTGACTCTAGTTTCAAGAAAAATCTCAGTATAAAACAGTCTTCCGGGCGCCTGGGTGGCTCAGTGGGTTAAGCGGCTGCCTTCGGCTTAGGTCATGATCTCAGGGTCCTCGGATCAAGCCCTGCATCGGGCTCTCTGCTCAGCAGGGGCCTGCTTCCCTTCCTCTCTCTCTGCCTGCCTCTCTGCCTACTTGTGATCTCTCTCTATCAAATAAACAAAATCTTTAAAAAAAAATTTAAAATTAAAAATAAAACAGTCTTCCAAGGGCGCCTGGGCGCTCAGTTGGTTAAGTGTCCAAATCTTGATTTCAGTTCAGGTCATGATGTATCAGGGGCCTGGGTCAAGTCTGGCTTGGCTTGCCTCTCTCCCTCTGCCTGCGTCTCCACCTCCCACACCCCCAGTATCCTGGCTGGGGCTCACATGGGCTCTCCCTCAATCAATCAATCAATCAATCCTTTAAAATAAAGTAGTCTTGTGCTCGCTTTGGCAGTACATAAACTAAAATTGGAACGATACAGAGAAGATTAGCATGGGCCCTGCACAAGGATGACACGCAAATTCGTGAAGCGTTCCATATTTTTTTATGCTGAGTGAAATAAGCAGAGAGAATCAATTATCATATGGTTTCACTTATTTGTGAAGCATAACGAATAGCATGGAGGACAATGGGAGTTAGGAGAAGGGAGTTGAGGGAAATTGGAAGGGGAGATGAACCATGAGAGACTATGGACTCTGAAAAGCAATCTGAGGGGTTTGAAGGGGCAGGGCAGGTTGGAGGGTGGGGGAACAAGGTGGTGCGAATTAGGGCACGGATTGCAGGGAGCACTGGGTGTGGTGCAAAAACAATGAATACTGTTACACTGAAAATAAAAAAAATTAAAAAATAAAAAGTAGTCTTCCAAGAACCAAGTGATAGCCTATTTCTTTTAATAGTGAATTAAGTAAATATATTGTAACAGCTTTTTGGGAACAGGATTAGACTCATTTCTGTTACATTGGTGAGGCACTATCTGTTTTGTGAAAATAATATTTCACAACTTGAGAAAAGTATTCTGTTGAAGACGTTTTCAAAATTGACCTAAGCTATGTAACTGGTCAGATTCTCCTGGGAGATCTTCTATTTTAAAAATGAGAAGACATATTATTTAAGTTTAACACATTATGAAATACTTATACAATTTTGTAAGAACCTTACAGAAAAATGTTGATATTCAGCATTGTCAGTAAACTTTCAAATGTTGGCCTTAAAATATTACATGTAGCTAAATTAAAAATACTAATGTTCTAGTTTTGTTAAGATATTCCTTACAATTTTTAATGGATATATAAAGTCGAACCATTTTTGGTATTGTAATTCCCTTCTCTTACCATATAATCCACTAAATGAGGGTTTTTTCTTTTTAATACCACTTAAAAACATGATGCATGAAAATTTTTATTCTAAAATATCTCATATAAAAAAGCACTTTATACAAAGGTCTGACCTGCCTGTTAGTAGTCAAATATAACTCATTAAGAGGTTCTGTCAACCATACTTTTTCCACCCTCTATTTTGACTAAAAGGTTACGGCTTTTATATGAATATTTTCCATCACAGAAAGTGGAACTACATCTTTTAAGGAGTAATTTTAAACACTTTTAGCTCTCCATTAGCACCACTGGTATTAATTCAGCATTAAAGGCTTTAAAGTGTAGGAACCAACCAAGAGTTAAAAGAGTTTTACACCTTTGTGCCCTCCTACTCCCAAAGCACTTCAATGCTAACCACCCCTTCAGCCATCCCCTTTCTTCTCTTACATACGTATTTCTTTTCACTGCTTGAAGTTCAAGTTGTTCCACTTTAGACAATTTCTTTAACTTTTCTCTCAAACCATGGGCAGTTATTATAAATCCCTTTCAGAATATGTTTCCATCCACCTCTTTATTCTCCCTAATTAGGGCATCTTCAAGCGTTAACATTTTGTCAACATTAACATTAAATGTTGACTGTCACATTTCCCAAATAAGCCAATGCTTAAATACATCAAATACATTTTCCTCTTTCAGTTATTTACAGTGGCTTTGGTTTTTCAGTCATTAATTAGAGTTGTTCTATTAGAAGTGTGATTACCAACTAACCAGACTACCTGAAAGTGCAAAGGAAAACATTCAGGAGATTTACAGTTTACAACCTCAGAAGATAATTTGTGTTGTATGCTACATTTAAGCTTTTAGAATTATTGGCATGTACTCAACTGACATGTAATGTTGGAGTGAACTAGTAAAGCATCTTTAATCTTCCCAAATTCTATTAACATTTTGTTACAAAACTCTAGTAAAAAATAATTTTACAGTGAACACCCATATACCCACTACCTAAATCCTACAATTAACAGTAAATTATACCTGCTTTTCACATATATATCCATGTATTTTCCAATTATTTTAAACTTAATAGTAAAATTCTGAAAACTGGAGTGCTCATAAGTAGGGTATTCCAATTAGCTAAAGAGTGATCCAGAAAACCTTAGTTGAATAACTCTCATGAAACTAATTTTTTCTTTTGAAATTTAGGTTCTGGTCTCAAGCATCAGATTAAAGGAATTTAACAGACACAGATGGTTAAGGAGTATACAGTGAGTAGGACCACTGGAAAAGCTAATGGAGAAGGGCAATCTCATCTTTGACATCAACCCTTTCATTCTAAAATTTGAGAACAATAAATGCCTGATCACTTAAAGAGTAAGGGTAATTTTAACCATTGACAGCCTTTATTTCACAGCAGGATGATCCCCCAAATTGTAGATCTCCAAGGGTTTTTTTTTTTTTCTTTTTTTCTTTTTAAATACTTTATTTGTCAGAGAGAAAGAGTGCATGAACACAAGCAGGGGGGAGGGGCAGGTAGAGTGAGAAGCAGGCACCTTGCTGAGCAAGGAGCCTGACTCGGGACTCAGTTCCAGGACCCTGGGATCATGACTTGAGTTGAAGGCAGACACTTAACTTAGACACCCAGGCATCCCTCGAAGGTTTTGAGAAGAAGAAGAACCAAAGCTCTCTATAATCCCATATTGCTAAGTACAGTACAATAATAATCTTTCTATTTAAAGTTCTTCCTGTTAAAAGGCAATTTTGAGTTCAATTTAAATCAAACACTGGCATGTTGGAAATAATCAAAAGTCGTCAAACTGTCTTCTACCTGCCATCCCCTCCTCAAAATTCTAGACTGCCAGGAACACATTTGTAATTCGGTTTTGACAACTAATAAGGTTACTCTCTAATTTTAGAAAAAAAGGAACTATCTGTAGTAACTTAGGAATAGCTACGTATGTATGACCAGCTTTGGAGGAATTTGGTTAGTACCTGTTATCTTTACAACCAGATACAAAATACCACATATTTTCTGCCACTTTATGATTAGGTTAGGAAAAATTACTTTCCTGAATCCTTTCTTATACACAAAAGTTTTAACTATGTGAATTACTAGAGAAATGAAGTATTTTCATCATTATTATTTATCAGTATCTTTTAAGCTATTATATGTTCACAACACATGATTTAATTAAATGGAGCTTAAGTAGAACACGTAGTCTCCTTTGAAAAATATGCACATGCTTTTCTATGTAGGTTACTTCTGCCAGTTCTCCCATTTTTTCTTTCTACCATTACTTAATTCACAGACTGTAATTAATGCATATAATCTATGATAAACTACTCCTCTAACAAAGAACTTTAATTTGTGTCACCAATTCTACACTAAGGGAACATTACTATAACTCTGCTTTAGAAAATGAATTCTAAGATCTCAACAATGAGCCTCATAAATGCAGCACCTTTTATAAATCTTAAATTGTAATTCTGTTTGGGGTTATAAGACAAGTTTAAGTTTGACAAATACAATCCCTGGGTGTTAGGAACATTACTTGTATGTTTCAGCATATTTAATTTAGAATTCCAAGATAATTGCAAAGGATATGAAAAGTAACTTATCTGAAAACTTCAGATTTTAATCTGAAAACTTCAGAGATTAATTCAAGACAATCTAATCCAAGAGATTTAAAAAGGGGTTTAGTTGAAACACAAAATAGATGATCTTTAACCCTAAAAAACAAAAACAAAAAAACTCTATCTACCCCATACCTTCAGAGAATCCTATCTAAAACTATCAAGAAAGTTTCTTTCAAAGGTTAAATTTTTATGTGTTGATAAATAGCATTCTATAAAATGTACTCTCAAATTTCCTTTCTAATTTAAAAACAAGTAGTTTCTGAATTACACATGACTTGTGTTTATACACTCTGCCATCTCATCTCACAACAGAGACATTCTCTTTGCACTTGAAAACTGTTATATTTTGGGTTTTTGAAAGATTTATGGATCTAGAGAAAAGGAAGTACAAATAAACAACTTTGAGGAGTTAACTCAGAGATCAGATGCTCAGCAAGGCAGGCCTGTGATTTTATTTTATTTTTTTAAAGATTTTATTTATTTATTTGACAGGGAGAGAGAAATCAAGAGTAGGCAGAGAGACAGACAGAGGTGGGGGTGGGTGGGAAGCAGGCTCCCTGCTAAGCAGAGGGCCTGATGCAGAACTTGATCCCAGGACCCTGGGATCAGGACCTGAGCTGAAGGCAGAGGCTTAACCCACTGAGCCACCCAGGGGCCCCAGGCCTGTGATTTTAAAATGCATTTAGTTCAGCAATGTCTTTCAAAAACTTAAAATATATGGGAGGAGGATGAGACCATTAGCCTTTCCACACACAAGTGTAAGTAAATATGTTTGATTCCCTTTGATACCTGAATCGGGTATCAGTTGCATAAAGGGCATGGAAACTGGGGAGACTTCCAACCTCTAAATAAAGGATCATGTGTATTCAGCAACATAATGGAGGGTCATTAGGAAATGGGAGATGCACTAAAACAGAAGTATAAAAGGTTGGGGGCACCTACCTGGCTCGGTCAGTAATGCAGCGTGCAAATCCTGATCTTGGGGTCGTAAGTTTGAGTCCCACAATGTGTGTGGAGATTACTTTAAAAAAAAGTTATAAAAGGTCAGTTTTACCTAGTCTGAAATCTTGGACTAACAAAGAGTAAATAAGTTTTATTACTCCCTTCACCACATGGGCCCCCCTGCTATCAGAATTCAGAACTTGAATTGGAGCTCTCTCCTAACATAGACTTTTACAGGTAGGTAGAGAACCAAGTACCATTTACCAGTTTCAGAGGAAATACTTTTTTTAAAAAAGATTTATTTATTTGAGAGAGAGCACGCACGAGAGGAAGGGGCAGAGGGAGAGAGAGAGAATCTCAAGCCAGCTCCAAACTGAGTGCTGAGCCCAGATGTGGGCTGGAGGTGGAGCGAGATCGTATGACCCTGAGACCATGACCTGAGCCAAAACCAAGAGTCAACGCTTAACTGACTGTGTCACCTAGGAGCCTCCAGAGGAAATACTTTTGAACTCAACAACTAATTTACTGTCATAGGTGAAATTCAGAGTCCACAGGAGGCAAATGGGATGAGGTCAAGAGTACTGGTGAAGGTTTTAATTAAGCCTTCTGAGAGAAGTAGAGAGGCTACCTAAAGACAAACTACTTTGGTTCCGTTTTCATGCTGTAATTACTGCTTCTGTGCATTATTACTAAAACCGTACTTCTAGGTCTGACCTGTCTTCTACTTGCTGTGTATTTCCATGTGGATAGCTCACACACCCCTCCACGTTCAACATGCAAATCAAAAGTGCCTTCCTCTATAATTTGGATCCCCCTCCAGAGTTCCCTAATTGCCAGTTTTGTCTTCCTAATTGCCCAATTTAAAAACTCTTTTCTTACCCTCCATGCAATTGCTCAATGCTTAATTCTACCTTCAAAACATCTCCCAAGTAAGTCCATGCCTGGGTGTTCCCTCCAATAATGTCCTTAGGCTCATTTCTCTAATTTTAAACTACCAACAAATCCTTTTTCCTCAGGCTTTCCCTTTCCAAACTGTTCTCCATATTTTCACCAGTTTTCTTTTTGAAGCAGGAATCTCTTTCCCTTGCTCATAAACCTTTGACAGCTCTGCCATTCTTGCAGAATAAAGTTGCATCTCTTACTACATTCACGACCCTCAGGTTGTTACCACAGTACACCTTTCAGTATATTGTTTCTTTCTTTGTGCTTATCTTGAGCTACTGGATACTCCCCATCAATTTTACACCACTGTCTATACAGACTTTTACCTCTGACCATTAGTTTCCTTTTCTTTACACGTCAGATACTATGTCAAATATCTTAAGGCCCAACTCAATGCTACTTCTGAGGCGTCAGATTCCCAACTAGACAATCCCTACTCACCAGAACTCCTCACTACCTTCTGGAAGAAAACAATGACTTCACTTTTGTTTTCACCTCTTCAGGCATTTGTTGTTGCAGGGAAGCGGAATGCAGTTTACGTTTTGGTTAGTTGTCATTTCTTCCCCAGCCACCCATATACTTTCAGGGCTGCCATTTATCCTTGTTTTTCCTGAACATATCTCACACGTTAAGCCCCCACACATTAAACTGTAGGCATGCTGCTCAGAAATGTCACAAAGGAGCTGGGAAATGTCAAATAAGGGTGGGGAGGGATGGCTGAGACAGTTTTATTTTCCATAAGACAGGGACTCTGTATTAGTTTGTTAGGAATTTTTATAATCTTATAAAGAAATGTGTTATCAAACCTGTGCAAGAATGAACCATTTTCTGGAATCAGACTGGGAGAGAGGTCAGATCTAAAGCAACCCATTAGTTTTAATATTTACACATTACTAGAAAAAATTAAAATTGGTTACCAGTATTGAGGGAATTTTCAAACTATGGTCTGAACTTCTAATATGAGTTTTCCTAACTATTTTTGAAGAAGGTATTTGCATGTATGTGAGCAGGAATGGAGCCACATACAGAATGTGAACATCAGATAGAAGTTCCTTTGCATCTCTAAACCCTTTCGCTTCTTTTCTAGAACTGATGTCCCCACTCAAAAAACTTGCCTTTATACCACCTCTTGAAGCCCTCAAAATTTCAAAAGCAGTCCCTTTTTGTAACCTCAGGCCATTTAGTATCTTTTTTCCCTCCATTTCTGGGAAGAACCAGTTAATAAGGCAGAAGAAGGTGGCTTTGAGTGAGGACAACCCAGACCCTCCCCCAGATATCTAAATGCTTTTGGTAACATGCAGGGGATTGAGGGACAGGGCATCCAGAGTCTAGCCTACCACAGCCACAGCTCCTCACAACCTTAATTTCACCATTTTGGGTGGGTTGTCAGCTGTCCCAGATCCATTCTGGGACCTGCTGCTGGGGGCAGAAGCACTGGGATAAAGTCTAGATTTTGTTTCTTCTCAGCACCGAAGTTGAGTTAGGGCTTTTAAAGAGGGCAGGTAAAAACTAAGTAAGTAATGGGGTTTTTTTTTAACACAGTTTGGAACCACATGTTAGAGAAATACAAATGGTTTTCCCCAAGTGTAGCACGACTGGATCCCATGGTTGTATAGCACTAGCTTTATACTAAAATATTGTGAAAGTTAAGGGGTAATTATAGTCCAGTTGACCCCCGACTAACAGGGGGGCTAAGGAGTGCCAACTCCTGTGCATTCAAAAAATCCCCATGTAACTTTTGATTCCCCCAAATCTTAACTATTAATAGTCTGTTCACCGGAAGCCTGCTAAGTCGCTGTATTTTCTATCATATCCTGTCTTCTTACAATGAAGTGAGCTAGAGAAAAAAAATAAATCATGGTATTTACAGTATTGTACTGTCTATATAAAAATCCATGTCTAAGTGGACCAACAAGTTTGAACCCATGTTATTCAAAGGTCAACTACATGCCTAATGACCTGAATGCCAAGGCACCAGGTGGCTCCGTTGGTTAACTGCCTGCCTTCAGCTCAGGTCATGATCCCAGGGTCCTGGGATCAACTCCTTGTTCAGAAGGGAGCAGGCTTCTCCCTCTCCCTCTGCCACTTGTGTTCTCTCCAATAAATAAAATCTTTAAAAAAGAAAAAAAAAAAAACTACCCTAAAACCTGAATGTTGGTCCTGATAAAATGTATACTATTTGCTTAAAACATTCTAGTGTTTCTCGTTTATAAACCACATAAACCACCTTAAAAATTTATATTTTAACTTGCAAACCCCCTTTAAGTCTGGAAAGAATTGTTCCTGTCAATCTTTTAATAGTGCAATTTGATGTTTTATTGCCTTTTTTCCTTTATCTGCCCACAAGGACACTAAAATACTTAGCACTAAGATTAATGCAAGTAAAAGCTCTATGGTGTTAGTATCAGCAGTGTCACTTTACCAGTGTTAGTTGAGGTATCAGACTACACACCTGTCTAAAAGCAACTTCAGTATAAAATACTGTACATATGGATATATGCAATGGCACTTTACTATAGAACAATTTTCCACTCACATATAAACACTACTAGTTAAAATTTATACCTGAAGTTAGTGAATGCAAAGTGTTTCCTTTATAATCCCCTAAAACCAGTTATAGGAACACTGGAGGAAAAATGTCTTTCAAGACTTCAGTAGAACAGCAGAAGTGGTTAAATAGATTGTCCTGCACTACAGTGTGAATTACGTTGAAACCTAACCTACAATTAATGGTATTACAAAGTGAAGACCTTGGGAAGGAAGTAGGTTAGGAGGGTAGAACCCTCCAGAATGGATTAATAGCCTTACAAAAGGGGCCCAAGAAAGCTTTCTCAACCTTCCTCAACCATGTGACTTAATGGACGCTTTATCTATGAACCATTAACTGGGTTCTCAGACTCGAAATCTGGTGGTGTCACTATCTTGGACTTCCTGGGCAACGACAGTGAGAAATTTATAAGCTACCCCGTCTTTGGTACTGTTACAGCAGTCTCAAGGGACTAGGACCACTAGCAGACTAGCGTCTTACTAGAATACCGAAACTATTCAACTCTATTATTTGCTAATACCTTTCACTGTATCATCCATAGTGTAGTTCAGCCAATTTTGTTTACTCTTCAAAACATAAAACCTATTATTTTATCATCTATTTCCTTTACTTAGAAAATCTTACAAAATTTTGCGAGGCCGAAAGCTTCCTGTATTTCATTGCATTTTTTAAAGCCAGCTGTATGTAAGTAACTTGTATGTCTTAAGTATAGCTTTCTCAGGGTGCCTGGGTGGCTCAGTAGGTTAAAGCCTCCGCCTTCAGCTCCGGTCATGATCCCAGGATCCTGGGATCCAGCCCTGCAACAGGATCTCTGCTCAGCAGGGAGGCTGCTGGCTGCCCCTCTGCCTAACTGTGATCTGTCTGGTCAAATAAATAAGTAAAATCTTTAAAAAAGTATAGCTTTCTCTATATACATATAAGAATGAAGTGTTTTCTAGACAGGGCCAAAGAATGGTTGGCTGGTATGTGCCATGTAAACAAGACTGCAAGGCACTTACATTGAGTTTAGATTTTGTGGTGGCTATATTAAGTTTTCATACCCTCCCGGCACAGCTAGCTCATCAATACCAGTTCTAAGGTTGTGCCCACACCACCTACCTTTGCACATCCAGAAAGTCTCCCCTACTGTATGAATCAAATGAGCATTTGACTCTACGACCTAAGACTCTTCAGTTTCTTTTCTTGGAAGGATGGTAATACCTTTCTCAACTATTCCACCTTAAGAGAATCTTATGTACCTTTTATTACCCTTTTTGTATGTCTGAGAATCATATATACCCTCTTAATAATCTTTTCATATGTTAAGTATTGCCTGACTACTCAAAAAAACTTTCCTTTTGTTTCAAGATAAACCTTAGCTTTGTAGAACTAAAAAACATACAGAGAAAACTAGTGCTTTAGAACAAAATTTGAATTTTAAAGTAAAAATACATAATCTACCATATTTATCTTTTAGCAAACATTAAGAGGTTCAGAATTGCCACCTCTATTTTAACATAAATTAAGCTTGCTTTGGTTCAAGAACCACCATTCAAAATCATTGTAAATTTAGTGAGCCAAACGTCCTTTTCTTTCACTGATATTATAGGGGACGTTAAACAATGCTTATGAACAGTTCATATATAAAAATATATTGTAAATTACAAACTAATCAGTTGTACTTCTTACCACAACCATTCCCACTATAAAATGGGGAATTCCTCCCCTGGGAGGTAGTAGCATTAAATTATTGGACTCTAAATTTCAGAGGGAGGAAGGACAATTAGTGCAATACTAAGACATTAGTAAAATGGAAAAGTTAAAACCCATCTCCTAGTCATACTCAAACACGAAAGTCACACACAAAGAGTCAAGACTAGTATAAAAGGGGGGGCCAAATTATTATTATATTTAAAAATTTGATTACAACCAATTTTGTTGGCATTGAAACTAGAGGTATTTTAAATTTGAATGGTTAAACCAAAAACCAGAAATTAAGTTTGGTAAAAATGGGAACAGGAGTTTTCCAGTAATTACAGATTAGAAAGCAGAAATCAATTTAGAGAAACACAGACAAACCCCATGTTTACAATGATTGTGCCACGGATTTAAACTTCAGTAGTGCATTAGTAAACTGTTCACATTTAGATCTTCACCTTGAGATTACATAGCTGTTCTTTAAAAAAAATCTCATTACCTTGTGCAAATAAATCGGTCTTCCATGTGCCTTAGCACACTTAAAATTTCTCCATTGTATATATACAAAACACCTACCAACTGGTAGGGCAAAATACATACTTTCATAACAAAACTATAATGTACCTCTCAAGTATGAACAATATACACATAATACATGGTATACAGTATTTACAAAATATAAAATATAATACAAGTTGTTTATAATTTTTTTAACTCCTCTTTTGCACTTTTATGTTACAAGGCAAATTTCCATTTCTGTACCAAATTTCTTTTCAAGAGTCCAGGGATTTTGAAAAAACTGTTTAACAGACATACTGCAATCTGAGATCTAAGTTTGAACTTTTAGGAGCGTTTTTAAGTGTACTGCCATCAACTCCCTATTTTGGTTGGAATTTTCAATAGTGCTTCCCATCCAGTGACTAGGAGGCTTTGGAAGAACACTAGGAGAAGGTGGATCACTAAACTTTGCCCCAGCATAATTTTCCTTTTGGTTCACTTCAGTTAGAAATGCTGATTTCTTCAAATGCATATTTTTAATGTTCTCAGTATTTTTAAAAGGCTTTTTTTCCTGCTTCTGGAGTAAATCAGATGAAACAGAATCCTGCCAAAAGTTATTTTCATTTCTTTTTGCAGAGGTGATCTTGGTTAGTGGTAAGTTATATTTGCTTTTCTGTCTGTTTATCTTTGGTTGTTCACACAAGTGTATACCATGAACAAGCTGGCCGTGGGGAATGGCAATTTTCTCCGATTTTCCCATCTTTGATTTTAAAACCTACAAAGACAAGGAACATAAAAGTGAATACAGTCTCATGACAGAAATTAGTCACAACCTCACACCATGTATTTAATGTTTTCTTCTCCTGGACTTTAATTATGGTCTTGATTAAACCTGTATGTGCTCGCTGCACTGCACTTATCAAATAAGCAAACTCTAAGTTTACTACTAAAAATATAATCATTACTATCACCAAGTGTCAAAGGGAAAATCCCAAAGTAACCCAAGTTCATCATTCTGTAACTGTAAGGAAGAGTAATGAGCTACCTTCCAAACATATACATGCTAAACGTGTCAGTGATTTTACACTAGGATGTGTTTAAGAGAAATTTTCACACGCTTTCATTTTGATTGGCTGAATCTGGTTAAAAATAAAATCTATGTTCATAGATTACTATTTGTCTTTTA
The DNA here is from genome assembly GCF_964662115.1 of Mustela nivalis. NCBI lineage: Eukaryota > Metazoa > Chordata > Mammalia > Carnivora > Mustelidae > Mustela > Mustela nivalis. The sequence goes on from NC_139024.1 coordinate 40,961,711, forward strand.
GTCAAGTCTTTTAAAATTATTCCAGATAAAAACTTATTAGCAGGAACTAGATTTTAAATGACCAAGTGTTTTGGTAATGGTTACTAACTACACAGTAAAGTTATCTCCCAGTTTCGGAAAACAAAATTTCAGAAATTCAAATATTAAAAATTTAAATACTAATCACTTTTTGTCTTTCCCTGTTATATCTACTTACAGCAAATACATGACCAGAAAATTGTTCCCACCAGCTCCTACTTCCTGGTTTAACAACTGCTTCAAAAACGATGCTACACCAATTCTAATCACTTTTCCTAACTCAAAGTGATCTTTATAGGAAACCACGACCGGATGGGAAAGTATGCAGTACTTAATTCGATCACTGCCTTTCCAATACCTGTAGTATGGTAGGGAAGCGGGACCCAAAAAACAAACGCTGGGGCGCAAGGTAACATTCCATGTAATTGCCAGAGTTCCCTGTTTTAACTGTTCTAGAAAATAATTATTACTTGTTAACTAGGAAACAAGTAGTACGAGAGTAGACTATTAGCTTATCCTGTATCACAGAGCCGTGGCATTTAAAAAATTTCAATCTAATGTAAGTAATCACAGAGGTCAAATCTCCTCCCCACCCCCCCAAAGGGCACAGCGAGAGAGAACCTGCCAATCTCCAATCTCTCCAATATTCTTCCAACAAGAAATGGCTGTAACTTGTTCTCATTTTTTAAAATATCTAATGTTTTATTTAATTTTTTACATTTATTTACTTTTCTGAGAGCGAGCAAGCACACAGGGCCGGGGGGAGGTGGGGGGTGCGCAGAGGGAGCAGCAGACTCCTCTAGGAGCAAGGTGCCCGATGCGGGGACTGGATCCCAGGACCCCGGGATCATAACAAACCGAGGGCCTAAACTCAACCAACTTGAGCCACCCAGGCGCGCGCTTTTCTTTTCCAAGATTTTATTGTCAGACACGGAAGGAGCACAAGCAGGGGGAGCAGCGGACTCCCCGCTGAGCCGCGAGTCTAACGCAGGGACTCGATCCCAGGACTCCAGGATCGGAACTTGAGCGGGAGGCAGACGCTGAAACCACTGGCCACCAAAGCGTCCCCACTTACTTTCATTTCTTGTAAGACAGTGTAAGTCACTGAAACTGGAAGGTTTTATTTTGCTATAGAGGTCAATTTCGTATCATTTTAGCGATTTAATCTCGTTTGAGATTTCATTTTATCCTAACCCAACAGCATGGCAATCGGGTGGCTTAACGTCAACTCAACTTTTCTAAAAAGTTTCCTCGTTGTGGACACAATAAAACCACCTTCCACTAATAAGGCCTACTACAGCACGGACTGGAAATAAACCATCCCATTAATCTAACAGACGAACACGCAAAAACATCGTTTCAAAGAGGCAAGAACTGCCGCCGCTCCTGCCAACTTCTAAAGTTAAGTAGAGCTAAGCAGGCGGGTCGGCGAGGGGCAGAGCCCCAATCGGGCCAGCGCCGCGCACGCAGCACCTCTCCTCTCAGCAAAAAGCCAAAGGCAATGGAGCCGCTCGTAGCCTACTCCAAATCCCCCAACAGGGCGGTGAGGAAAGTGCACGCGCGCCGCCGACTAGTCTTGCAGCTACCAACGGGTCAGGTAGCTGACGGCGGTCGCCCACCCCTTCCCCTACCACGGCCACACGGCCTAACCTCCTTCATGAGCGCCGGAGCGCTGCGCACGTAGCGCGCGCTGACGTCAGCCTCCCGCGGGCCCCTTCCATCCCCCACCCCACCGCGCGCCCGAACGCCGAAACCCCCTGGAACGGCGCCAGCCTTCTAAATTGGGGCTGTTGCTGGGGCGCAGCCGCTCCTCTCATTGGCTGGCTCCCAGGAGCCAATCAGCAGCGCCAGCGCATGCCTTCCCCCTCCCCCTTCTTCCCCCAGCTAGAACAGAGCGGGCGTCACGGAAACTTCCCTCCCGAGTAAACAGCCGCCCCTCACCCCGGCCCCCCCGTTCCCGACCCCTCAGAGCAGGGCCCCAAATTCCAAGGCCCGGCCCGTGCCCGTCTAAGGGCCAGAACTCAACAACCTCCATGTCCCCCTCGCGGTCCTTACCTCTCTTCTGAACAAGGGCTGGCCGGGCGCCGCGGGCGGCAGCTGGCCGGGGAAAGGGCTCGCTTCCTCAGTTTGGGTTGCGGCCGCAGGACCTGGGGCCAAATTGGCCGCCTGGTCCGGGACTTCCTGCGCTCCGCTCGGGCCCGTCGCGGGGCTCCGCCCGCCCTCGAAGCTCGGCCGGTGCTGCTGGTACTGATGGAAGCGGCTGGGCAGCTGCCCCGCCGGGCTGGCTCGCACCCTCTTCTTTCGCCGCTTCTTTGGCGCTGCCCGAGGGGTGCCTCCCGCCGTAGCTAGACTACAGTTGGACAGAGGTGCAGGGGCGCGAGGCTGCGGGGTCAGACAGGGACCGTCTCCCCCGAGGAAGTGAGGAAGGAAAAGGGTAGGGGGCAGTGCCCGGGGGTCCGGGATCCGGGGTAAAGGCGGCGGGGCCGTGGTCACCATCGGGAGGGCCCCGAAGTAACCGCGGGCGGAAAAGCCCAGAGACGCAAGGCGGCCGCCCAGGACAAGTGGCTCCCGCTGGGGGACGGAGACGACGGTCATAGCTCTAGGAGGAAAGTGGCTCAGCAAGAAGAAAAGGAGGAAGTGAAGCCAGCGATCAAAGGGCGGCGGCGGCGGCGGCGGCTGCTGCTAAGAGAGCCCGAGTGGAGCGTGGACCATGGTTCGGGCGGTGGCGGCGCAGCAACAAACAGCATCAGCCTCAGCGCTGAGTGTTGTTATCAGAAGCTCCGCCCTGTGCCCGCCCACCTCCCTCCAGGAGACCAATCAGAATGCGACAGAACTGGCCACGCCCCTCTGGCTCTCCCTCCACCGCCTCCGAGAGACACACACAAACAACCAGCTTGCTGCAGCCCCGCACAAAGAGCACGCACTGCGCAGGCGCTGCCAACGGGCTCTTTCGGGAAGAGCCGGTCCCGCGAACAATGAAGTTCCGTTTCAGCCCCACCTCCCCCACCCTTCTCCTTACTCGCCCCCGCACCTTGCCCCGAAGGCAGTGGTGGAAGTGCGGGATCTAGGCTGAATTTGGAAAAGGGGATGGGGGCGGGAGAAAGAATCGAGAAACATCAAGGCCCCTGATGCTTCCTCAGTTGCTGACCTTGGGGATGTATCCGTTTTATTTCAAGCCTAATGTAACAGTATTGTTTTTTTTAAGATTTCAAAGTACGTTATAGGGGTTTCATTCTTAGCAATTGTGAAATCAGTCCACATTTAAATTATATTTGGGCGAAGTGCGACTTACGTTTTTGGGTTTTGTTTTTTGTTTTCATTTATTCGGGTCACCAACGCTGTTCGTTAGCGACAGTAAAGAGTAAGAACGGAGTGACTGAAATTGGCTCCTTAGTATATAAAGAGTTCCCCATAAATCCGTAACTGAGCAGTGGAAATGTTACTGTCCTTATACTTGAAGAACTGTGAGACTTTGAGATCACAAAACGGTGCCTGACAGAGAAGAAGGCAAAGGAAGAGGCTTGCGTCTCAGAGGGAGAAAGTGAAAGGCTCTGCAAACAGTCTTGTTTTGCTAGCGGTGTGTTAT